>NW_028270190.1:2336443-2964568 GCF_037043375.1 Chiloscyllium plagiosum | reverse complement strand
TCAGCCCAAAAGCAAATTTAGCAAGAAAATTGGGCTGAAAAACTAAAGAATTAATTAAACTTCAGCATCAATATTGTCAGGAACTCCAAGATAACTCTTTACTAGCTTCTTGGTATGAAAATGCTGCTAAATTTGGCATCAAATTGACCGAAGGGAGTATTCTTAAACCGGTTGAAGTCCTTAAATAGGAATATGCATATGAGAAAGGTTTACAATCTCAGAGATCTCTATGTAAATATAATGACAATAATAAAGAACTGTGCAGTTCATGGTTGGCTTTAAATTAACGAGGGAGACTTTGAATACATGGATCTTAATTATCAGACATTAATAATTCGAAAATGCGGAAATGAATCTACATGGAAGGTCCCATCAAATTCCATTTAAGTCAAAAGACAACGTTGCTCAGTGGAGATACTGTTGATAGTCAGTTATGTTGTCACCTCAGCAATGAGTCATTTCTGGGAAAGCATCAAAACAGTCAAGTCTGCGAATGACAATGGTGTAAGGTACAGCAGTTTCAGTGACAACTTACGAGAAAGAGGCAGAGGTGCAAGTAACAACCATCTGATCGAAAGGATGTGAAGCTGGGACTTCAGTTCAAAATCTAACAAGCTTCAAGATAAAAGCTGCAGCCTGACAATGATCAAGATTGGGAATCAAATCCATGGCAGGTAGACAATCTGTGACAGTGGATGATGGCTTTAATTTTCCAAAGTCTGATTTGAAGAAATTCTGGGTCATTCAACATTGGATTTTGGAATGGTAGTCTTGCAGTATGGAGAGAGTGGATGAGTTAGAATGCTTTGGAAGGAGCAAAATAGAAGGTTACAAAGTAAAAGACAGATTAAGATTCTCATTAGCAAATTTTACAGCCGATTTTTAAAAAACAAATGTACTGCCCATAGTAATAGCGAAGGTTTAGTTGACATCTGAAACCATTTGGCAGATGCGGTAGCCGAAAGCAGCCTCTAAAGGACAGCCCAGAATGATGAGGCAGCATACAAATTCTAACAAAAAACAATCTACTTCGGATGAATTAATGCCAACCACCCACGATGTTGTTAAACTTCAGGGGGATGCTCTGGACACTGATAAGCTGTTATGGTCCGAGTTGGGCTGTTTGTACGCTCTGATGCTCATCTTGCAGGTCAAACTCGTATGTCTGATTATCTTGTTCTCCAGGTCATTGAATGTGTTCATTGCGCAGCTCTTTGTGTGCCAGAGCGGCCTGTGACTTACTTCTGAACACCTTTTGTTGGCTCAGAGGGTTAGTGACCATTGCTTGATCTGTCAGGAGCATAACCCCAGCAAGGGCGTTCCCTGTTAACCTGACAGCCCTTTTTAGATACTCGAACTGGACTACAGAATTGAACAAATGCCGATATTATAAATATGTTTTGGCTATTGTTGCTGTCTTTTCTAAGTGGATTGAAGCCTACCCTACTACTAACACGACCACTGAGACGGCAGTGAAAATTTTGTTTAAGGAAATTACTTCCTGCTTTGGTACACCTGCGTACATTAGCTGACAAAATAGGCTGTACTTTGTGTGTTATATTAATGAAGGACTCTGTTCCCAGATTTCTATTCATCTGCAACTGCATTGTGCTTATTATCCTCAGGCTACCGGCCTTGTTGAACGTTTTAACCTGACTCTTAAAACTAAACTTGCCAAAGTAATGACTCAGACTGTCCTCTCCTGAGTTATGCTGCTCCCTTTGGGCTCCCCATCCCTTTCAGCCTCTCCACGGATGAAGCCTGATTCGTTTGTGCTCGTCAAGAACTGGACTCGCAAGGGTCTCCAACCTCACTGGGTTGGCCCCTTCCAGGTTTTACTTACCACCCCTTTAGGCAGTCAAAGTCACTGGTCACTCAGCTTGGGGGCCACCTGCACCATTGTAAACTGATTGGCCACACCAATTAAAAAGATGGAGAGGAGGAGAGAATACTGGAATCCTAGGAAACCAAGATCCTGTCCATTTGGGTTTTTGAATGTTGCTGTTGTTTTAATGCTATCCTTATTACAGATACTTGAACTAAGAAGACAGACAATCCTGATGGGGAAAGCCACTAAACATCAATGTGAACTGGAACGATCCAAGATGATCTATCACCTATACCAAGGAAATGTCATCCAGATGCCTTTAACATGTGGAGCATGACTAAGATTGATTATTGCAATTATTGATTGATTATTGACTTTTACATCAGAAAGTCCATACGGACAGTAGAAATCAGTGGAAATTACCGTCAGTATCAAACCTGTCTTTTTGATTTTAACTGCTGACGTAGGCCAAGTGAGAATAGACATTATTGACCCCATTACTATGGTAAATGTTTTAAGGAGGCCCGAGAGTACCATGTCTATCCAGGAAAAGAGAAGTCTGAGAGGGGAAACTCATAAATCCACAAATAACCTATTTATACAGGCCGCAACTCTTTGCCTGAGTCAGTAATATGTTACTCCTCTCTGTCAGTAGGTGACTCACTTGCCCCGTCCACAGTCCCCGATCCCAATCTACTCATTAGGCTCCCTACTGCCAGCCCCCTGAAGGGAAATATTACATTCAAATACTGTACTAGCCCTCCTGCCACCCATCTGCTGAAGTCTTTTAACTCTCCTGCAGGGTCTATGAAAATTGTTTTAATGGAACTGGCTATGGATGTGCAATCGTTCATGTTCCACATAACATCACCTGCCTATTTGAGACTCCTCTCGCCCACTCCTGTAAGATAAAGGGACTTTACACCTCCTGCCCACATATACAAATAGTTTGCCTGGGGGTAAAACAGACCTTATGCGGCACAAGTAAGTATACCCATCTCAATGTCCATACCCAGAACAGAACCTTTCCCTTGCACATTTATAGGTCTTCTCTCTTTTCAGAATCTGATGCTGTCACCAAGATCATGTGCTGTAGAACCTGATGGGAAAGAATTCCACACACCACTGTCCACTATACAATACGAGCACTCAACAGTCACTCCACACATTTCTTATGGTGCTTAAATCACACCTCTTGCAAAATGTCGGCCTTTTACTCCTGTAGGCCTGACCCAGAACCCCTGCTAGAATATTTCAGAAACCTATATTAACCCTCCCTCATATACACCAAACCAGACTATTAGTTCCTCAGCCAAGGTAAAGCTACGAATTTCCTTGTCCTTGATAGTAAAGATGTTCCCCATAAGGTTGTTATTGGAGCGCTTGTTCCCACAACAGTACCTTGTCCTGGCCAGTGGATAAGTCGATGGAACCTTCATCTAAGGAGGATGCAGCGGTCAGTCTCAGCTGACTTTTGCTCCAAGTGCAAGGATCCCAATGGTCTAGGGGACAATTCAGGACACTCAATAGGCTGAGGAATCCTGAGTACCCTGAGTTTAGGAGGATCGGCGAGGATAATAATTCAAAAGAACCACAATTACCTCATCTGCGGCCTGAGCATTATTGGAAATAAGACCAAAGAGGCTCTGGAACAGATTAAACTGGGATTACCAGATCTGCATCTTCACTCTATGCAGAATCAGTGTGCCTTAGACTAAATACTAGCCCGAGATGGTGGGGTCTGTACAATTGCCCAAGACAAATGCATTATGAGCATTCCTGACCGCACTGGCAACATTACTAAGATACAAGATGAGATCCAGGTGTTCCTTGACGGGATGACTGAAGGGACCAGTTGGGAAACTGGGGATGGTACAATTGGCTTATCAATTTAGCTATGTATATCGGGATCATTCTCCCCTGTCTGTTTGCAGGCATTGCTATTGTTAAGTGTTTAATTGCTAAACTTATGAGCTCCCTCAGTGATATAGACTCACCCCAGAACACACTCCTTTTGCAGGTGGCTCACACCCATGTGTTAATGGCGATGATAAATATGACCAGGTGAACGAAGAGGAGGATGATGATGGCTGGAATGCCTTGAAGGGGGGAATGAGGATATGGGCCTCTGCAAGGTAGGACAAAATGGATAAAGGAGTTGCACAAAATGGCTTCTGTATTGCTAAATTAGATTGCACTGAACCAGACAGAAACAAGAAACTGCAGGCTGAAGTAATTCCAATAAAAACAGAAATAACGGTTAATTCTGAATTGTATTTGCAGACAAAATGGCTCCCAGCACCTACATGACTACCTGCAGCTCATCTCTAAAGCTATAAAAATAACTAATCACATTTTGCAAGCTGCGAGTCCTCATAAAGGAAATACTAAACCACATTTTGTAAGCTGCGAATCTTTGCAAAGGTGACATAAAACATTACAACATAATCAATATCATTGGTTCAAACAATGAATGCTCCATGTCTGATGATGAACAATGTACATAAACCTTATGCAAACTCTAAGGTTGATGGATTCTTTTGATTACCTGGAAGTTTCCATACTTCGGGGCGAATCAGAGTCTGCCAACCCAGAACTGTAACATACAATAAATGATTTTTTGCATGTTAGACAAAGAGTCGTTTGTGCTAATTGACCGATCGCAGAACCGAGATACCTATAGATCATCACCTATTGCATTTATTTCTGGGAATCAGGTGCATGTTAAAAATAAAAACAGAAAAGATGTCTACCACTCCCCCTTCCCAATCTATCCTTTCATGTTTCCAGAGACTGCTCCCTCCCTGGATTCACTCCAGCTGCTACAAGTGAACAGATTTCCCACTATCTCTCCCTCCCAGGATGAGGAGTTGCCCAGAGAGAAGGACTGTCACTCTGAAACTGATAGGGCTACTTCTGTGTCATGATGTCGAAAATGGGGAGAGGGTGCGGGGTGAGTCTGACAGCGAGCCCCACACTGTACTTGCTCCGGACAGTCAGCTGCCTGGCGCACACTGCACCTGCACTGTCCGAAGGGCAGGAGAGTTGCAAATATCCCTTCCCTTCGTAGAATCCCTACAATGTGGAAGCAAGCCAATTGGCCCAACAGGTCCAACCCAACCCTCTAAAAGGCAACCCACCCAGATCCATTCCCCTACCACTATTGCTCTACATTTACCCGTGACGAATGCACTTAGCAGGGCGGCACAGTGACTCAGTGGTTAGCAATGCTCCCTCACAGTGCCAGGTCCCAGGTTCGATCCAGCCTTGGGCAATTGTGTGGCATATTCTCCCAGTATCTGCATGGGTTTCCTCTGGGTACTCTGGTTTCCTCCCACAGTCTAAAGATATGCAGGTCAGGTGAATTGGCCATGCTAAATTGCCCATAGTTGCCAGGTGCATTAGTCAGAGGGCGGTGGGTAACTCTTCAGAGGATCGACGTGGACTTGTTAGGCCAAAGGACCTGTTTTCACACTGTAGGGAATCTAATCTAATCTAAACATCCCTGGACACTAATGGGACAATTCAGCGTGGCCAATCCACCCCAACCTGGACACTAGGGGTTATTAGACACGGATTCTGGATTAGTGGTGCTGGAAGAGCACAGCAGTTCCAGCAGCATCCAGGGAGCAGCGAAATCGACATTTCGGGCAAAAGCCCTTCCTCAGGAATCAGCGATCCAAGATGATCTATTAGACACGGCCTATCTACCCTAACCTGTATATCCCTGGATACTATGGGTAATTTAGCATAGCTATTCCACCCTCACCTGCATATCCCTGGACACTCCGGGTAGGTTAGCATGGCCAATATACACTAACTAGAAAACCCTTGGGGCATGATGAGTAATTTAGCATAGCCAAACTAGCCTGACCTGCACATCGCTGGAGAGTATGGGATACGCAGCTTGGCCAAGGCTGATATTGCCACGGGCTTGGAATTCTCTCCCAGAAATGACAGTTGCTGGTGACCCTCAGCAAGATGGCCGCCCGCGCCCCAAGGCAACATGGGCTTTACCCTCACAAAGATGAAGGCCGGTTGCCCGGGGCAACCCGAGAGGGCCTTCCCCCTCCCGCCCCCCGCGAAGTAAACACTGAGCCCGTGGAGGTTTTATTCGCGGCCTCAGCCCTGGCCGAGTGGTTTATAAACTCCCCAGTCTCCCTCCTCCCGCGGTTTCCGATCCTACCCTGTCTCCTCTCTCCCCGCCCCCCCTGGGGGATGGGGGCTGCAGCGAGCGGTCTCCCCCCCGGTGACCTCCCCGAGGCGTTTTCTGAAATCTGTTTCGGTCCCGAAGAAGGATGACTCGACCCGAAACGTTTCCCCTCCGCTTTCGCTCGACGCACGCAGAGCAGCTTTTCCCGTGGTTTCTCCTCTGGTGCCGCCGGCCGCCGACCGCCGGCCCCCACCCTCAGTGGCACCGCCTGCGTCCCGCGACAGGCCCCTCACGGCGCATGCGCCAGGGGGTGGGGCAGGACGGTAACCGCGGTCCTCCGAACACAATTCGAGACGCTGGGGGCGGGGCGATGGTTTTGCGTGAGGTGTTTTCTTTTTTTGCATAAAAAAACAAGTTTTAACGTAGTTTTTTTTAAAACAACAAGTTTTAAGGTAGTTTTGTTTTAAAAGTTTTAACGTAGTCTTTTTTAAAACTTTTCAGCCTATTCCGAAATGCTATTCCAGACCTCTGGAAGGCTCAACCTTTGGAAAACGTTCAAACATAAACAAAGGGATACTCACAAATGAATTAAAGTAGGTAAGATAAATTACGGAAGAAACCTCGCACAAGATATTGTGAGAAACAAAGCTCACACACACTTACTAAGTTGCAGTCCGAGACGAAATCTGAACCAGTAGTGTCCTTTATTTTACACTTGCAAGAGGGTGTGATGTCCAGAGACATACACACCCCAAATTCAATTAATACACAACATTCATATAATTTGGTTTCTTTTGTTTTACATTGCTCTTCCCCTGTTTACTACTTCCACTTCCCTTAGACCGGCACCCGTTACTCCTGTTTATCTCCTGCCTGATCCGGCCTTGTCTATGACAAAATGCTTATTATGGCCTCACAAGGCTGTTTGACCTCATCCCGCTGGAAGTCATTGTTAGGCATATTTTTTCTTCATCATTATCTACCCCCTCCATCTGTGCCTTCCCCTACCGTACTGATCCTTATGACCCTTGTAATTGGGGTTTGTTCCTGTGTCTCTGTAAAAGTCGGAAACATGTTTATACCTACTGTTTATACAGGCGTATCTAGCTTAACTTCCTTCCCTCACAGCATCTTATCTATTCGCCTGTAATATCTACCATTGTTTTGCGGTCACGTTTCATTCTGGCATACAATTTTAGCTAATACAAAAACAATTATGCATTTCCTCCACATAGTTTCAATTCTTGTTGACTCAGCTCTTGGCTAAAACAATTACACACTGGTGTGAGTTCATTTACTCTGTAAATGGAATTGCAGAAGTAACACTATTTTTCCCACATCCCACAATTTCCCCTTTTTCTTTAATTACCATTTGTTATCTTCTGCAATTTTTCTTTTAAGCATCGCCCCCAAAATTCGCAAGCATCGTTCTGGAGATTTCATCCATCTTGGTCTCACTCATCCCCTCATTATTTAGTTGATAAAGCTCCTCTGCCTGATTCCCTTTTAGGGGCATCTGTTTCATCAAGGCTGTTTCAATCACTCTTTTGTTGAGCCCTCGTATACAGGGTATGATACAACAGCCAATGGCCACCAATACCCCGACTACGACTTTCAGGGAAGTAAAGATAGAAACCACCACCCCCTTCCATTTTCCAAACCATGATTCAAGCCATCCCGTGAGAGATGTGTCTACTCCTGAATTCTCAGCCAGTTCCTCTGCTAAGGTAGTCAATCCCCTTAAGTCCCGAGAAATTGAACCATCAGGTGCAGTGTTATTAGGAATAAAGGTACAACAGCTTCCTCCTAACATCTCTCTCACACACACACACACACACACACCCTTTTTCTGCTAAAATCATATCAAGGGCCATTCTGTTTTCCCATGCCATCCTACTTGTCGCATCAAGCTGTTCTGATATTCCTTTAACCGCATCTCTTGTACAATTTATTAATTGCTGTTGATTATAGAAAATGTAATTTATCCAATCTACATTTTTATTAATTGTTACCCACCAAAAGAGAGCTGACTCAAAGCCTGCTGCAATCTGGTTACGAGCTTTGAATTCAGGTACTCCCCTAGGGACTCCTACCGAGTCGAGATAAATCTTATCATCGAAAGAAGTGTCTAACAGTAATCTCTTACCCCTTCCCTGTTTCCCTACTATCTTTTCCTTCTCAAATGCTAGGGTAAATGGAATTGCCAATTGTACAATTGCACATATCCCTCTCCAATCCGGAGGTAGCGTGGGTCTCAATATTTTGCCTCCACAGTACCACCACAGATCCACTCGGGGAACCTTTAGTGCTGAGTAGTTCCCTCCCTTCTCTGTTTCAGTAACATTCTTAATCTCTGTACCTACTTTCAGCTCCCCCAAATCTCTCAACTGACTTGTACCTCGTCTACGCACACGACGTGTGATTTCCAACTGCGGCGGAAAATGTGGGGGGGACCTTTGCATGTTTCTTCTCCAAGGGAGGTACAATTCCTATCATTCCATGCAGTCTCATCCTGATACAGGGCTATCATACATTTCATGCCCTTCCTATCTCGCTTCCACCCGAGCGGAAAGGGAACCACCTGGGCCACTGGCCTACCGGAGGCACATGCATAGCAATTGCTCTTGTTCAGACTTTTTACAGTATACTTTACCCATTCAACCCAGGCATTTGCATCCCCGTACCCAGTTGCTATTTCGATGGTCTGTTTCAAGTCCTTTACCTCTATAATTTTTTACTACTTTAGGGTCATCGGGAGGGATGAAAGGTTGTATCTTATTACCCAGTAGTTCTACCTGTTTTCCCTGTCCTACCCTAATTCAAAAACAACAGCCCAAGAAATCCTTCCCATTTGCTTTCATTTCTATCCCAAATGTTTCATTTAATTGTATCTCATAGATGCGCCCCCCCCCCCCCCCCCACCCCGAGAATTGCTTCGTGCCATGTGGTTTTCTTTATTGTTAGGTATATTGGGTTACACTTTTTATCGGGACAATCGCGAGCTGGTCAAAAGGGGGCCCGGTGTATTGTGACGAGAGAATGTCACAATAGGACTTAAGATGTATCTCAGAACTGCAGTGCTGTGTCTGATTATCTACATCCCCACAATTTACTAAGCTGCATGCATCAGCGTCTATTACTTGTGGATTATCAGACTCAGGAACCGTTAATAATACATATGAAAATGATATTTGACAAAATCCCAAGACTAAGAGGGCTAGCATCATAACTCTAAGCACTCCCAGTATTCTAAACATCATGCTGGAACACAAAAAGACTTAATATACAATCTTACAGAAATAATCCCGCGCTCGCATCGCCACTGTATAGTCAGTTACTCAAAGTCTCTTTAGTCTGAGTTTCAGCGGGTCTTGCGTTGATTCGGCTGTCCAGACTTCTTCCTCAACTGGAGGGACCACTGGCCCTTTGATCCGAGTGTAATGAGTCCAGCCTTTCTCAGCCGTCCTTATTGCTGTTTCGGTAGTCAAAAGAACCTGGTACGGCCCTTCCCTGTCCAGCTGCAATTTAGTCTCTATCCATGATTTTACTAAGATCCAATCGCCCGGTTGGATGGTATGAACGGTGAATTCAAGGAATGGAGGTCTGTGCCAATAAACCCTGTTCCTGAGGAAAGACAAAGAGGAGGACAAGCCCAGTATATACTTCTTTAAAAACAAATCTTTAGTTTCTGGAATTGGCAATTCTCCATTCGTTCCCAAGTGAGGTAATCCAAATAAGAATTCATAGGGGGATAGTCCCAAATCTTTCCTTGGGGCTGTTCGTACTCGCAAGAGAGCTATAGGTAAACATTTGGTCCAAGGGAGTCTGGTTTCTTTTATCAATTTAGAGAGCTGGCGTTTGAGTGTTTGGTTCATTCTCTCAACCCTTCCCGATGATGGCGGGTGCCATGGAGTATGGAACTCCCAGGAAATTCCCAACCCTTTCATTATCCCCTGTAACACTTTAGAGGTAAAATGAGTTCCTTGGTCGGAATCTATACGGTTCACTAGCCCATACTGGGGAATTATGTGCTCTAATATTGTTTTAGACACACCACTCGCAGTGGCGGTAGTTAGGGGGCATTAGTTGGGCGGCACGGTGGCACAGTGGTTAGCACTGCTGCCTCACAGCGCCAGAGACCCGGGTTCAATTCCCGCCTCAGGCGACTAACTGTGTGGAGTTTGCACGTTCTCCCCGTGTCTGCGTGGGTTTCCTCCGGGTGCTCCGGTTTCTTCCCACAGTCCCAAGATGTGCAGGTCAGGTGAATTGGTCATGCTAAATTGTCCGTAGTGTTAGGTAAGGGGTAAACGTAAGGGTCTGGGTGGGTTGCGCTTCGGCGGGGCGGTGTCGACTTGTTGGGCCGAAGGGCCTGTTTCCACACTGTAAGTAATCTAATCTAATCTAATCTAAAACCCAGCCAGTTAGATGATCTACTATGATCAGCATATATTTTAGTCTCTGGATCAGTGGTGCTCGAAGAGCACAGCAATTCAGGCAGCATCTGAGGACAGGCAAAATCGACGTTTCGGGCAAAAGCCCTTCATCAGGAATAAAGGCAGAGAGCCTGAAGCGTGGAGAGATAAGCTAGAGGAGGGTGGGGGTGGGGATAGAGTAGCATAGAGTACAATAGGTCAGTGGGGAAGGAGATGAAGGTGATAGGTCAGGGAGGAGAGGGTGGAGTGGATAGGTGGAAAAGGAGCTGGACAAGTCCGGACAAGTCAGGGGATCGTGTTGCTGGAGGTTAGAAACTAGGATGAGGTGGGGGAAGGGGAAATGAGGAAACTGTTGAAATCCACATTGATGCCCTGGGGTTGAAGTGTTCCAAGGTGGAAGATGAGGCGTGCTTCTTCCATGCGTCTGGTGGTGAGGGAGCGGCGGTGGAGGAGGCCCAGCACCTCCATATCTTCGGCAGAGTGGGAGTGGGAGTTGAAATGTTGAGCCACGGGATGATTTGGTTGATTGGTGCGGGTGTCTCGGAGATGTTCCCTAAAGCGCTCTCCTCAGAGGCGCCCAGTCTCCCCAATGTAGAGGAGACCGCATCGGGAGCAACGGATACAATAAATGATATTAGTGGATGTGCAAGTAAAACTTTGATGGATGTGGAAGGCTCCTTTAGGGCCTTGGATGGAGGTGAGGGAGGAGGTGTGGGCACAGGTTTTACAGTTCCTGCGGTGGCAGGGGAAAGTGCCAGGATGGGAGGGTGGGTCGTAGGGGGGCGTGGACCTGACCAGGTAGTCACGGAGGGAACGGTCTTTGCAGAAGGCGGAGAGGGGTGGGGAGGGAAATATATCCCTGGTGGTGGGGTCTGTTTGGAGGTGGCGGAAATGTCGGCGGATGATTTGGTTTATGCGAAGGTTGGTAGGGTGGAAGGTGAGCACCAGGTTCGTTCTGTCCTTGTTGCGGTTGGAGGGGTTGGGTCTGAGGGCGGAGGTGCGGGATGTGGACGAGATGCGTTGGAGGGCATCTTTAACCACGTGGGAAGGGAAATTGCGTTCTCTAAAGAAGGAGGCCATCTGGTTTGTTCTATGGTGGAACTGGTCCTCCTGGGAGCAGATACGGCGGAGTCGGAGGAATTGGGAATACGGGATGGCATCTTTGCAAGAGGTAGGGTGAGAAGAGGTGTAATCCAGGTAGCTGTGGGAGTCGGTGGGTTTGTAGAAAATGTCAGTGTCAAGTCGGTCGTCGCTGATGGAGATGGAGAGGTCCAGGAAGGGGAGGGAGGTGTCAGAGATGGTCCAGGTAAATTTAAGGTCAGGGTGGAATGTGTTGGTGAAGTTGATGAATTGATCAACCTCCTCGCGGGAGCACGAGGTGGCCCCAATGCAGTCATCAATGTAGCGGAGGAAGAGGTGGGGAGTGGTGCCGGTGTAATTACGGAAGATCAACTGCTCTACGTAGCCAACAAAGAGACAGGCATAGCTGGGGCCCATACGTGTGCCCATGGCTACCCCTTTGGTCTGGAGGAAGTGGAAGGATTCAAAGGAGAAATTGTTAAGGGTGAGGACCAGTTCGGCCAAACGAATGAGAGTGTCGGTGGAGGGGTACTGTTGGGAACGTCTGGAGAGGAAAAAACGGAGGCCTTGGAGGCCCTGGTCATGGGGGATGGAGGTGTAGAGGGATTGGATATCCATGGTGAAGATGAAGCGTTGGGGGCCGGGGAAACGGAAGTCTTGGAGGAGGTGGAGGGCGTGGGTGGTGTCTCGAACGTATGTGAGGAGTTCCTAGACTAGGGGGGATAGTACAGTGTCGAGGTATGTAGAGATGAGTTCAGTGGGGCAGGAGCATGCTGAGACAATGGGTCGGCCAGGGTGGTCAGGCTTGTGGATCTTGGGAAGGAGGTAGAACCGGGCAGTGCGGGGTTCCCGGACTATGAGGTTGGAAGCTGTGGGTGGGAGATCTCCTGAGGTGATGAGGTTCTGTATGGTCTGGGAGATGATGGTTTGGTGATGGGGGGTGGGGTCATGGTCAAGGGGGCGGTAGGAAGAGGTGTCCTCGAGCTGGCGTTTGGCTTCAGCGATGTAGAGGTCAGTGCGCCAGACTACCACTGCGCGCCCTTTGTCCGCTGGCTTGATGGTGAGGTCAGGATTGGAGCAGAGGGATTGGAGGGTTGTGAGGATGAGAGGTTGGAGTGGGGGAGGGGGGTCGACAGGTTGAGGCGGTTAATGTCCCAGCGGCAGTTGGAAATGAAGAGGTCGAGGGCAGGTAATAGGCCAGCGCGGGGTGTCCAGGTGGATGTAGTGTGTTGGAGGTGGGCGAAGGGGTCCTCGGAAGGTGAGCGGGAGTCCTGATTGTGAAAGTAAGCTCGGAGGCGGAGGTTTTGTGAGGATGAGAGGTTGGAGTGGGGGATGGGGGTCGACAGGTTGAGGCGGTTTATTTTAGTCTTCCTACTCTGGGTAGTTCAGTATAATCTACTTGTATACTCTGGGAGGATCTCAATCCTGGGTCTCTTCCTCCCGGGGTCTGTTATCTCAAGACTTTCTTATTTACCTTTCTGCATATTATACATCCCTCACATATTTGTTTAGCAATTGTATATATTCCTTTACATCCGTATTCCCTAAAAACTAAATCACACATTGCTTGTACTCCCCAATGGCTGCCTTGGTGTAAGACAGCCATTATCTCTTGCATCATCATTTTCTTTAACATTTCCCTTCCATCAGGTAACCTCCAATGCCCATGTGCTGTTTTTGCAGCCCCTAAATCTCTCAATTCTTTTTATTCGCTTTCAGTAAATATAGGAGCTTCCCTAGGACCTGGGACAGTAGGTATTAGGGAATGAATCACCACTTCTTGTGCGTTCAGGGCTGCTTCCTTAGCCACTTCATCGGCTAATCTATTACCCCTAACCTCTGGTTCATTTCCTTTCTGATGACCATTTACGTGCATTACTGCTATCTCTCGGGGGAGTAATAGGGATTCCAAGACCCGTTTTATCAACTCCTCATGTACTAAGTCCTTCCCCCAGCTATTGATCAGTCCTCTTTCCAGCCATATCTTTCCGAAAGTGTGCACAACACCAAATGCATATTTAGAGTCAGTGTATACTGTTTCCTCTTTATTTTCTAATGCTCTAAGGGCTCTTTCCAATGCATAGAGTTCGCAGGTCTGAGCTGACCACCCATTTGGCAACCTTCCTGCCTCCACCACACTACCGTTTGACCCGTCTACGACTGCATACCCATTATGTCTTTTCCCTTCAGTCACCCGGGATGATCCATCTATAAAAAGTCTAGCCCCTGCATGAAGTGGAACATCTCTCAGGTCCATGCGGACCTTAGTTTGGTATTCTATAATGTCAAGGCAGTCGTGCCCTGGATTCTGAGGAGAGTCTCCTTCCCCTTTCTAAAGAAAGGCAGCTGGATTTAAACAATTGTCCGTGACCAACACTAGATCATCTTTTTCTATTAATATCGTCTCACATTTCAGAATCCGCAAGTCTGTCAACCATCGCCCAGCTTTTTGGTTTAGGATCGTTCTCACTTGGTGTGGGGTACTTACTATTAGGGCTTCCCCAAATGTAAGCTTTCTGCTTTCCTCCACCAACAGTGCAGTGGCAGCCACAGCCTGCACACACTCAGGCCACCCCTAGGATACTGGATCCAATAGCTTCGAAAGATATGCTACTGGCTGTTTCATTCCTCCCCACCTCTGGGTTAATACTCCCAAAGCCAGTCCCTTATCTACAGTAGCAAAGAGGTGGAAAGGTTTGTCTAGGGAAGGTAAGGCTAACACGGGGGCATGGATCAGATCTCTTTTGAGCTCCTCAACTAGTTCTTTTTCCTCATCATCCCAACTTAGACATTTTGGTTCCCCCTCTAATAGTTTGAGATATAATTTCTTAGTCTTCTGAACATAGGAATCAATCCACAATCTGCAATATCCCGTTAGACCCAAACATTTGCGTAACTCCCGTTTAGTGCTGGGCAGTGGCATCCCCACTATTCCCTCTATCCGTTCCGGGCTTATCTTTCGCTTTCCCTCACTAACTAAATGTCCCAAGTATTTCACTTCTTGCTCCACATATTGTAGTTTGTTTTTAGATACTCGCAGTCCTTGCTGGCCCAGGAAATTCAATAATTTGTTAGTGGCTTCTACTCTTTCTCTTCTTTTTCCTGTTACGAAGCGGTCATCTACGTACTGCAACAGGGTAGTCCCCCTGGGGCTGCTAAATTTCTCCAATATTTGTTCTAACATCTGTCCAAATAAATTCGGGGATTCCGTAAACCGCTGGGGGAGCACTGGTATTGCTGTTTTCGTCCTGTCTTGGGGTCTTCCCATTCAAAGGCGAACAAATTCCTACTTTCCTCCGCCAAGGGACAAGCCCAAAAGGCATCCTTTAAATCTCTCACATTAAACCATTTGTGGTCATGAGGGATTTTACTTAATAACGTATAGGGGTTTGGCACCACTGGGTGCCTGATCTGTACTATTCGATTTAATGTTCTCAAATCCTGCACCAATCGATAAGTTCCATCAGATTTCCGCACTGGTAGAATTGGGGTATTATAAGGAGACATACATGGCTCCAACAGTCCATCTCTAATCAGTCCCTCAATTACTGGCTGCAGTCCTCGTTTACCTTCTATGGAAATGGGATATTGTCGCTCACAGACAACGTCCCCATTCCTTTTTAAATTTATTAGAAGGGGAGGGATCTGTAGTTTTCCACGATTCTCTTCTCTAGCCCATACAATGGGGTCTATCTCTCTCTCCACACCCTCTGTCAAAATTGCCATTTGTACAACTAATTCTTTTTCTTGAATTCCAATCTCCAGTCCTAAGAGGATAATTAAGTCTCTCCCTCGAAAGTTACTCCCTATATCAGGGATATACAACAGTTCCCCTGTGACTGTATCCTTAGGACCTTCTATCATCATAGGTTCAAATACTGGAACAGTAAATCCTTCCCCTTTTACCCAGGAAACAGTAACTGACCGTGTCGACATTCCTACTTTCTTTGGATTAAAATTCAGCAATGACCGTGCTGCCCCTGTATATACTAGGAAGACTGCCTCTTCCCTACAGGGTCCCACCTTCAAGTTTATTAAGGGTTTCTGGTGGGCCCCCGAGGGCAGGAACCCCTGACACCCCTATTCTTCATCAAAATTCATAACCGGAATTGCCCTTTCTTCCCTTTGTAGATCAGGACACTCCCGCTTAAAATGCCCTATCTTTCCGCAATAATAGCATCCTGCCTGTGGAGACCTCCATCTCTGCCCCTGTCGCTCGAACCCTCTATCAAATGCTCCCCCTTGTCCTCTCCCTCTCCCTCTCCCTCTCTGTCCTACATGCTGCCACCCGCCGCTCCTTTTGCTCACTATTGGTTCCATTCTTTTCTTAATTACCTCATCAACCATAGCTACCATCATTTTCGCCTTCTGTTTTTGTCTCTCATCCTCTCTCTTTACAAACACTTTCTGTGCCTCTCTTAACAATTCATCTAATGGTTTTTCGCTCCACCCCTCTATCTTCTGTATCTTTCTCTGTAAGTCTGGCCATGCCTTTGTCACAAAATGTACTTTCAAAAGACCCTGTGCCACTGGGTCCTCAGGGTTCATTCCAGAATATTTCCGCATTGAGTCTCTTAATCTTTGCAAGAAAGCTGAGGGAGTCTCATCTTTCTCCTGTCTAACTTCAAAGGCTTTAGTCAAATTCTGTGACTTCGGAACTGCCTCTCTTATTCCTTTTAGAAGCAGGGCTTTCAATTCCCTCATTTCTTCTCTATGCTCCGGATTTTGGTTTTCCCACTGGGGGTCTCTGAGGGGAAACTTCACCTCTCCCTGTCCAGCATCCCCATCTCCAATTGGGTGTTCCCTGTCCCATATTTTAATGGCTGCTCCTTGTATAAGTCCCCTTTCTTCCCCAGTAAATATAATATTCAAAATAGACATTAACTCAGCCCAGGTACACAGACTGGGCCCCAAAAATTGATCAATTTGTTCAGACAACCCTCAACCAGGACCTTCATTTCCTTTTTAAATGTTCTGATCTCCCCACTGGTGAGGGGGGCACTTACAAACCCAATCTCTTTGTCCCCTATTGGTACCTCCCAAAGGGGATAAATCATTACGTTCTTTCCTTTTTTTTTCTTTCCCCCCTTAGGCTTTGATTTAGATCCTCCAGAGGCCTCCTCTACATCTACTGTAGCTTTCCCTTCTTTTGCTGAGGATTGAGGGTCAGGAACAACAACATCCCCGTCCAGCGCCCCTTCGTCGTCCTCTTGTGAGTCATCTGTTCCCTGCCCCTATCTGTCTGTCTCTCCTCCTTCCCCATGTTCACCTAACCTGATTTTATAGTATGGGGTGGGGGGGGGGGGCGGCAAACAACCAAGGGGATCCCAGGGACTAGGTGGGGCAGAGGGGGAATCCTTTGTCTTTACTACCATCATCCCCAAACTGCCCTTCCAACAGGACGCATAGTCCGCCTCCTCTTGACTAAAAGGTTGTTCTTTATTCACATACAAATCTAAATACTGACAGACCCAATCCTCGGCCGAACCATACTTTGGCCAGAAGACAGCCGGACGAAGAATTGGGTCTTTGGTCCATACTAAACAACAATATTTAATCATTTTCTTTTTATCTTTTGCCCTTGTACAAATATTGCTTGTCCATTCCCGCAACATCCTCCCCAACGGACTTTCAGGATGAATGTTACCAGGGACGCTTTCTTTTTCCTTTACTCTGTGACAGCTACTCTGCCTACCCCCCATTTTGCGGGGTCCTCGCCAGTCCCTCAGCGATTAAATACCCCTTTTCCTGGCTACCAAGGCAATACTTAAAAGTCAGGTTTCTTACCTTGGTCTGTGCACAGAGTTGCCTGGCCCCTTTTCGCTGTATTTTCTATCGAGCTCCTAACACTGTCTGATTCAGATGTCTCTCTTGTGGGATCCGTACCAGTTGCCCAAGGGAGTGGACCAAACCGAGACACGAGACCGCTCCTCAATGGGGAACGGGACGCATCTTCCCAGTGTCCAAGGCCAGCCACTCCCCTTGGCGATGGAAGAACATCCCGGACAGCCCCCAATTGTGAGAAACAAAGCTCACACGCTTCGTAGTTGCAGTCCGAGACAAAATCTGAATCAGTAGTGTCCTTTATTTTACACTAGCAAGAGGGTGTGATGTCCAGAGACATACACACCCCAAATTCAATTAATACACAACATTCATATAATTTGGTTTCTTTTGTTTTACATTGCTCCTCCCCTGTTTACTACTTCCACTTCCCTTAGACCGGCACCCATTACTCCTGTTTATCTCTTGCCTTATCCGGCCTTGTCTGTGACAAAATGCTTATTATGGCCTCACAAGGCTGTTTGACCTCATCCCGCTGTAGGTCATTATTTGGCATATTCTTTCTTCATCATTATCTACCCCCTCCATCTGTGCCTTCCCCTACCATACTGATCCTTATGACCCTTGTAATTGGGGTTTGTTCCTGTGTCTCTGTAAAAGTGGGAAACAGATGTTTATACCTACTTTTGTACAGGCGTATCTAGCTTAACTTCCTCCCCTCACAGCATCTTATCTATTCGCCTGTAATATCTATCATTGTTTTGCTGTCACGTTTCATTCTGGCATGCAATTTTAGCTAATACAAAAACAATTATGTATTTCCTCCACATAGTTTCCATATTTGACTCAGCTCTTGGCTAAAAGAATTACACACTGGTGTGAGTTCATTTACTTTGTAAATGGAATTGCAGAAGTAACACTATTTTTCCCACATTCCACAATATCAAAAAGCTTCTGTTGGTATGCTTAAGGAAACAGAGTCGCGAAGGTAAGTGCTGGTCGCTGGGAAGATGAAAACAATGAGTTAACGGAGGAACACTGAAGTGGCAGTTTTCCAGTTGGAGGACCGTAGTACCATTCCTACTGGAACGGGTAAGTGAGAGGCTTTAGAAAGGATAGAATGTAAGGGAAAAGGTACACAGCAAACTATTAGGATTAAGGGCAGATGGGTCCCCTGGGCCTGATGGCCTACATCCAAGGGTACTAAAGGAAGTGGTGGCTGAGATAGTGGATTCATTAGTTACAATATTCCAAAAATCCCTAGACCTGGGAAAGAAGCATTGAGTTTATTTAAGGCAGAAATAGATATGTTCTTGATTGGCAAGGGATTCAAAGCTTGCAGGGAAAAAGCGGGAGGATGAAGTTGAGAAATTTATCAGCCATGATTGAATGATGGAGCATAACGGGCTGAATTATCTAATTTCTCCTCCTATGTCTTATGATCTTATAGTTCCAGGAGATTGGAAAATGCTGATGTAACACCTGTATTCAAAAAGGGAGACAGGCAATATGTGGGGAATTGTAGACCAGTTAGTTTAACACGTGTTGTTGGGAAGGTGTTAGAATCAGTAATCAAGGAAGCAATATCAGAACGTTTAGAAAGTAAAAGCTCTATCTGTCAGATACAGTATAGCTTTATGAGCCAGAAATCATATTTGACTAATTTGCTAGATTTCATCAGTGATGTAACAAGCAAAGTAGATAATGGGGATCCGATAGATGTAATATATCTGGCCTTCCAGAAGGCATTTGCTAAAGTGCCACATAAAAGGTTGCTTCATGAGATTGGATCATATGGGATTAGGGGTGATTTATCAGCTTGGCTAGCTGATGAGCAGAAGACAGACAGTCCGAATCAATGGCTTTTTTTGTTCTGGATGGCAAGATGTAACTCGTGAGTTGGCACAGGGTTAGTCTTTGGACCCCAGCTATTTACAATCTACATTTGCGAGTTGGATGCAAGAATAAAAGGCTCTATATCCAAATTTGCAGATGACACAAAAATAGGTGGGATGGTAAATTACAATGAGGAAATAAGAACCATACAAATGGATATAGATAGGTTAGGAGAGTGGGTCAAAATGTGGCAGATGGAGTTCAATGTGTATAAGTGTGAGGTCACACATTTTGATCGACAAAACAGGAAGGCAACCTATTACCTAAATGGGGAGAGAGACTTTGGGGTGCAGAGAGATCTGGGTATCTTCGTTCATGAGTCACAGAAAACTAGCATGCAGGTATAGCAGATAATAAAGAAAGTGAATAGAACTTTGACTTTTATAAATAAAGTAATACAATATGAAGGTAACAAAGTGTTGCTGCAACTATACATGGCATTGCTGAAAGATTGTGCACAGTTTGAATTCCCTTATTTGAGGAAAGATGTAGAGACAGTTTACAGGTGGTTCACTAGATTGATCCCAGAGATGAGGGTTTTGCCGTATGAAGAGAGATGAACAGTTTAGGCCCAAACTCTCTTGAATTTAGAAGTATGAGGGCAGATCAAATTGAGATGATAAAATGTATAGATAAGATAGATGTGTAGCACATGGTTCCACTTCTGGGGCATTATTGGATGAGAGGTCATAGATTTAGAATAAGGGGTAACAAATTAAAAACAGAGTTGAAACTACTTCTCCCGAAGGGTTGTGAATCTGTGGAATTCACTACCCCAAAGTGGTACCTGCTGGGACAGTAAGTAAATTTAAAGAGGAGTTAGACAGATTTTTAATTGGTGATGTGTTGAAGTGTTATGGGGAGAAGGCAGGAAAATGGGGTGAGAAGCATTTCAATCATGATCAAATGGCAGAGCAGACTCGATGGGCCAAATGACCTAATTCTACTTCTATATCTGATGAACTTATGCACTCTAGAGCAGGCAGAACTTGAATCCGATCCATACTTCTGTGCTACAAGACGCCTGTAAAAGTATCAAATCCTCCCCGGTGGGGAATTGCATCTCTGGTCTCCTGAGTCACAGGTGGTGATAATAATCACTATACTACCAAGGACACTGGACGATGGAGAATGGGTTGGTGTTTCAAGAATGATTATAGACATGATAGTCTGAATGGCCTCCCTAAGTACTGTAACATTTGAAAACATTCTAAATCGGCCAATGATCTGCACCGTGCCACACAAGCACAGTCCCACCGGGGTGGGTGCGGGCTGGAGGATGCGAGCCAATTCGCTGTTTCACCTGGAATGTAATCCCCACAGGCACACCAGGGAGCAGTGGTCCACTTGCTCCACATGTGGGAAGGGATTCACTGAGTCATTCAATCCCAAATACATCAGTGACTGTCTACGGGACAGAAAGGATTGAACTTCTCAGCAACAACTGCTTTAACAAAACATGTTCCCTTTTTATAGTCGTAGTGAGAATTGCAATTTTTAAAACTGTGGGCTGGTACGAGTGATGTTGAGAGACCAGGTTTTGAATGCATGACCGCCCAGGTATCAATAGTTGCTGTGGGGCTCAGTGTGATGACTGAGGGGTCATGCCTTTAGATGCTCAGTTGTTTCTGTGTTGTTGATGGGCTTGACCTCATGGACGGACACAATGGGCTGAATGGCCTGCTTGTGTGCTTTAGTAATTCAGTTGTTCATAACTGCTTATCAGGTCTCTGTCAGTTGTGAACATCAGGCTAACATCTGCTATTTTGTATGGTCAGTCAGGGAGGATCAGTCAGATCGACGTTTTATGATTCATGATTGGAGAACTGCGGGGATTGGGACTAGGACCCCAGGTATTCACAGTATATGTCAATGATTTAGATGACAGAACTAATTGGAATATGTCACAAATTGCAGATGTCACAAATGTGGATGGAAGGGTGAGCTGTGAGGTAGATGCAATGTTATTTGGACAGGCTGATTGAGTGGAAAATTGTATGGCAGGTGCAGTATTGTGTGGATAAATGTGAAGTTATCTATTTTGGTAGCAAAAATAGTGGGGCAGATTATTTGAATAACTGTAACCTGGGAGATGGGAATGTTCACCAAGAACAAATCCAATATGGAGGATGGGAAAATTTGCAGCTGTAAGAGCTGCTCCTTTCTCGAGGTATTTTAGGTGTTGGAGGTGATTTCCTTGAATTCCTGGAGAAGCAATTAATGTTTTACATGCTGTTGCATTGTTTTGGAACTTTGGACTAAAAAAGTCAAAACAACAGCACTTTTATAAAGGAAAAAGACCACCACAGCACGTGTTCTGTAACGGACAGAGAGAGAAAGAAAGAAACTTACACTGCTAACTGACACAGCAGTGAATCTGCGTAGTTACTGCCTTTATTGTCTGAATTCATGTATCTCTGGACAACAGAGTGTACCTAGGAAAAATTAATAAACAGAAAAATTCACAACTGATCTTGGAGGATCCTGTGTGGGGGAGCTCACAGCACAGGAACAGTTAAGTACGTAGTTTTTAATGTGTAATCTTGGTGTAAGTCTGAAGTAGTGAATAGAGTGGGTTCTTTCTTGATTCCATGTTTTGAGATTTTGGAAGCTCACCAGCACGTTCACAAGAGGGAGCGGCCAATCACCTGCTCCGAGTGTGTTAAGGGGTTCATCAATTCTTCCAGCCTGCTGATGCACCAGCGGGTCTACACTCGAGACAGCCCGCTCACCTGTTCTCAGTGCAGGGAGGGCTTCACCTGCTCCTCCCATCTGCGGAGGCACCAGTAAGTTCCCGTGCCATTACAGGGGTATTGAAGGAACGATGGCCGAGTGCCATTATCACCTCGACTCAAAACCCAGTTCAGGGGACTCCTGGGTTCGAATCACACGATGGCAGATGGAGGAATTGGAATTCGGTCAGAAACCTGGAGTTCAGAACCTAATTCATTACTTCACTGAAACAAACTTCAGTCATTATTTCAATGAGTCAAGTTTGAATCATTGATTCCAAAAAAAAAGAACGAGCTTCAGTCATTCATTCAATGAATCAAACTTCTCGCATTCATTCAATGAGTCAGACATCATTCACTGATTCCGTGAAATGAGCTTACTGATTTATTCAATGGATCAAACTATATTCTTTGATTCAATGAAACGAGATTCACTCACTCATTAAAAGAATCAAACTAGTTCATTCAAAGTTTCGAACTTATCTCACTCATTCAATGAATCAAAATTCTCTCATTCATTCAATGAATCAAACTTCATTCATTGATTCAATGCTCAACTCATTTATTTAATGACTCAAAATGCATTCATTTAGGGAACCAAACTTCACTCAATCATTCGATGAATCAAGCTTCATTTGTTGAATCATTGAAACGTGCTTCATTCATTCAATCAAGGACTCAATCTTATCTCATTCATTCAATGAAGCAAACCACATTCAATGAAGCAAACCAATGACTCGAGCATAACTCATTCAATCAAAGTTTCAAACTTCACTCATTGACTCAACGAATCGAACTTCATTCATTGATTCAATGACAAGGGCGCAACTCCTTCATTGAATGAATCAACTTCATTTGTTGATTCAATGAAACGTGCTTATCTCATTGATTCAATGAATCAAACCTCATTCATTCATTCAATGAATCACACTTAATTAATTGATTAAATGAAACGAGCTCAACTCATTCATTTGATGAATCAAACTCCATTCAATAATTCAGTGAACGAAATATCACTCGTTCATTCAATGAATCAAGCTACACCAGTTCATTCAAAATCTCAAGCTTATCTCACTCATTCAATGAATCAAACTTCACTTATTCATTCATTGCGTCAAACTGCATTCAATGATACAATGAAACGAGTTTCCTCATTTATTCAATGAACCGAACTGTATTCATTCAGTGAAACAAACGTAACTCATTTATTCAATGATTCAAATTATGTTCTTTGATTCAACTAAAGGAGCTTCACTCATTCATTCAATGATTCAAACTTCACACATGCAATCAATGCATCAAATTTCATTCATTGATTCAATGAAAGGAGCTTAACTCATTAACTCAATGAATCAAATTGCATTCATTAATTCAGTCATTATTTCAACGAGTCAAACTTCATTCAGTGATTTAAAAAACGAGCTTCAGTCATTCATTCAATGAATCAAACCTTACTCTTTCATTCAATGAGTCAAGCTTCATTCATTGATTCAAAAACAAACAAGCTTCAATCATTCATTTAATGAATCAAACTTTTCTCATTCATTCAATGAGTTAAACGTCATTCACTGATCCAGTGAAACGAGCTTAACTCATTCATTCAATGAATCAAATTGTATTCATTCATTCATGCAGTGAGAAAAGCTTAACTTATTTATTCAATGAATCAAAGTATATTTTTGGTTCAATGAAACAAGAGTCATTCACTTATTAAATGAATCCAACTGCACTAGTTCATTCAAATTGTTGAGCTTATCTCATTCATTCAGTGAATCAAACTTCACTCATTCCATTCAATGAATCAAATGTTATTCATTAATTCAATGAAACGAGATTAACCCATTCATTTAATGAATCAAAATGGATTCAGTCAGTGAACCAAACTTCACTCATTCATTCGATTAAGCAAACATCTTTCTTTGATTCGTTGAAACGAACTTCACTCATTTAATCAATGACTCCATCTTATCTCATTCATTCAACGAATCAAACTACACTCATTCATTCAATGAAACAAACCTCATTCATTCATTCAATGACTCAAGCTTAACTCATTCATTGAATGAATCAACTTCATTCGTTGATTATATGAAACGTGCTTATCTCATTGATTCAATGAATCAAACTTCACTCATTCACTCAATGAATCAAACTCCGTTCAATAATTCAGTGAACCAAATATCACTCATTCATTCAATGAATCAAAGAGCACCAGTTCGTTTAAAGTGTCGAGCTTATCTCACTCATTCAATGAATCAACCGTCACGCATTCATTCATTGCGTCAAACTTCATTCAACGAAAGGAGCTTACCTCATTTATTGAATGAACCAAACTGTATTCATTCATTCAGTGAAACAAACTTAACTCATTTATTCAATGTTTGGAAGTATATTCTTTGATTCAACGAAAGGAGCTTCACGCATTCATTCAATGAATCAAACTTCACTCATTCAATCAATGAATCAAATTTCATTCATTGATTCATTGAAAAGAGCTTAACTCATTCACTTAACGAATCAAGCCGCATTCATTAATTCAGTGAACCAAACTTCAGTCATTATTTCAACGAATCAAACTCCATTCATTGATTCAAAAAACGAGCTTCAGTATTTCAATGGATGAAACTACTCTCATTCATTCCACGAGTCAAACTTCATTCACTGTCTCAATGAAACGAGCTTAACGCATTCATTCAATGAATGAAACTATTCATTCATTCAGTGAATACAAACAATATTCTTTGATACAATGAATCAAGACTCACTCTTTCATTCAATGAATCAAACTACTTTCGTTGAGTCAAAGAAACGAGCTTTACTCATTCAAGTTAAACTTCAGCCATTATTTCAATGAATCGAACTTGATTCAATGATTCAACAAACAAGCTTCAGTTATTCATTCAATAACCGTGGGCGGCACGGTGGCACAGTGGTTAGCACTGTTGCCTCACAGCGACGGAGACCCGGGTTCAATTCCCGACTCAGGCGACTGACTGTGTGGAGTTTGCACATTCTCCCCGTGTCTGCGTGGGTTTCCTCCGGGTGCTCCGATTTCCTCCCACAGTCCAAAGATGTGCAGGTCAGGTGAATTGTCCCAGAGTGTTAGGTAAGGGGTAAATGTAGGGGTAGGGGTATGGGTGGGTTGCGCTGGGGTATGGGTGGGTTGCGCGTCGGCGGTTCGGTGTGGACTTGTTGGGCCGAAGGGCCTGTTTCCACACTGTAATCTAATCTAATCAATGAATCAAACATCACTCATTCATTCAATGCGTCAAGCTTCAATCATTGATTTAAAAAAAACGAGATTCAGTCATTCATTCAATGAATCAAACTGTATTCACTCATTCAGTGACAAAAGCTTAAGCCATTTATTCGTTGAATCAAACTATATTCTTTGATTCAATAAATCTAGATTCACTCATTCAACTCAATGAATCAAACTGCATTCATTGAATCAAAGAAGCGAGCTTTACTCATTCATTCAATGAATCCAACTGCACTCGTTCATTCAAAAATTCGAGCTTATCTCATTCATTCAATGAATCAATCCTTATTCATTGATTCAATGAAACGAGCTTAACTCATTGATTTAATGAATCAAAATTCATTCATTGAACTAAACCTCATTCATTCATGCAATGAATCAAACCTTTTTCATGGATACAATGAAACGAGGTCCACGCATTCAATCAATGATTCGCTCTTATCTCATTCATTCAATGAAGCAAACCTCATTCATTTAATCAATGAGTCGAGGTTAACACATTCAATCACAGTTTGAAACTTTACTCATTGATTCAATGAATCAAACTTCATTCATTGATTCAATGAAACGAGCTTAACTCATTCATTAATTGAATCAAAATGGAGTCATTAATTCAGTAAACGAAACTTCACTCATTCATTCAATGAATCAAATTCATTCATTAATTCAGTGAACCAAACGTCAGTCATTATTTCAATGAATCAAACTTAATTCAATGATTCAAGAAACGAGCTTACGTTATTCATTGAATGAATCAAGCTAATTTATTGAATCGAAGAATGAGCTTTACTCATTCATTCAATGAATCAAACTTCATTCATTGATTCAATGAAACGAGTTTAAATCATTGATTTAATGAATCAAAATTCATTCATTGAACCTAACTTCACATGTTCATTCATTGATTCAAATTTCTTTCATTGATTCAATGCTACGAGCTCCACGCATTCAATCAATGACTCGCTCTTATCTCAATCATTCAATGAATCAAACTGCACTCATTCATTCAATTAAGTAAACCGTATTCATTCATACAATAACGCGAGGTTAACATATTCAATCAAAGTTTGAAACTTCACTCGTTCATTCAATGAATCAATGAAATGATCTTAACTCATTTACTAAATGAATCAAAGTGAATTCATTAATTTAGTAAACCAATCTTCTCTCATTCATTCAGTGAATCAAATTTCATTCAGTGATTCAAAGAAACGAGATTCACTCATTCATTCAAATTAATCGAACTTCACTCACTCATTCAATGAATTAAAGTTCATTCATAGAGTCAATAAAACGATCTTAACTCATTTCCTTAATAGAACATAGAACAATACAGCACAGAACACGCTCTTTGGCCCACGATGTTGTGCCGAACATTTGTCCTAGCTTAAGCACCCATCCATGTACCTATCCAATTGCCACTTAAAGATCGCCAATGATTCTGACTCTGCCACTCCCACAGGCAGCGCATTCCATACTCCCACCACTCTCTGGGTAAAGAACCTACCCCTGACATCCCCCCTGTACCTTCCACCGTTCACCTTAAATTTATGTCCCCTTGTAACACCCTGTTGCACCCGGGGAAAAAGTTTCTGACGGTCTATCTATTCCTCTGATCATCTTATAAACCTCTATCAAGTCACCCCTCTTCCTTCACCGTTCCAATGAGAAAAGGCCTAGCACTCTCAACCTATCCTCGTACGACCTATTCTCCATTCCAGGCAACATCCTGGTAAATCTTCTCTGCACCCTCTCCAAAGCTGCCACATCTTTTCTAAAGTGAGGCGACCAGAACTGCACACAGTACTCCAAATGTGGCCTAACCAAGGTCCTGTACAGCTGCAACATCACTTCACGACTCTTGAATTCAATCCCTCTGCTAATGAACGCTAATACACCATAGGCCTTCTTACAAGCTCTATCCACTTGAGTGGCAACTTTCAAAGATCTATGAACATAGACCCCAAGATCCCTCTGCTCCTCCACCTTACTAAGAACCCTACCGTTAACCCTGTATTCAGCATTCTTATTTGTCCTTCCAAAATGGACAACCTCACACTTACAGGGTTGAATTCCATCTGCCACTCCTCAGGCCAGCTCTGCATCATATCTAAGTCCCTTTGCAGCCAACAACAGCCCTCCTCACTATCCACAACTCCACGAATCTTCGTATCATCTGCAAATTTACTGACCCACCCTTCGACTCCCTCTTCCAAGTCATTAATAAAAATTACAAACACCAGAGGACCCAGAACTGATTCCTGTGGAACTCCACTTGTAACTGGGCTCCAGGCTGAATATTTACCATCTACCACCACTCTCTGACTTCGACCGGTTGGCCAGTTTTCTATCCAACTGGCCAAATTTCCCTCTATCCCATGCCTCCTGACTTTCCGCATAAGCCTACCATGGGGAACCTTATCAAATGCCTTACTAAAATCCATGTACACTACATCCACTGCTCTACCCTCATCCACATGCTTGGTCACCTCCTCAAATAATTCAATAAGACTTGTAAGGTAAGACCTACCGTTCACAAAACCGTGCTGGCTGTCCCTAATCAAGCAGTATCTTTCCAGATACTCATAAATCCTATCCCTCAGTACCCTTTCCATTACTTTGCCTACCACCGAAGTAAGACTAACTGGCCTGTAATTTCCAGGGTTATCCCTATTCCCTTTTTTGAACAGGGGCACAACATTGGCCACTCTCCAGTCCCCTGGAACCACCCCCGTTGACAGTGAAGATGAAAAGATCATTGCCAACGGTTCTGCAATTTCCTCTCTTGCTTCCCACATAATCCTAGGATATATCCCGTCAGGACCGGGGGACTTGTCTATCCTCAAGTTGTTCAAAATGTCCAACACATCTTCCTTCCTAACAAGTATCTCCTCTAGCTTACCAGTCCGTTTCACACTCTCCTCTTCAACAATACGGTCCCTTTCGTTTGTAAATACTGAAGAAAAGTACTCATTCATGACCTCTCCTATCTCTTCCGAATCAATACACAGTCTCCCACTACTGTCCTTGATTGGACCTACCCTCGTTCTCGTCATTCTCATGTTTCTCACATACGCATAAAATGCCTTGGGGTTATCCTTGATCCTATCCGCCAAAGATTTTTCATGCCATCTCTTAGCTCTCCTAATCCCTTTCTTCAGCTCCCTTCTGGCTATCTTGTATCCCTCCAATGCTCTGTCTGAACCCTGTTTCCTCAACCTTATGCAAGCCTCCTTCTTCCTCTTTACAAGACATTCAACCTCCCTCGTCAACCAAGGTTCCCTCACACGACCATCTCTTTCCTGCCTGACAGGTACATACATATCAAGGACACGTCGTACCTGTTCCTTGAAAAAGTTCCACATTTCCACGGCATCCTTCCCTGACAACCTATGCTCCCAAATTATGCTCCTCAGATCCTGTCTTACAGCATCGTATTTACCCTTCCCCCAACTGTAAAACCTACCCTGTTGCACGAACCTATCTCTCTCCATAACCAAGGTGAAAGTCACAGAGTTGTGGTCACCATCACCAAAATGTTCACCCACTAACAAGCCCATCACTTGTCCCGGTTCGTTACCAAGTACCAAATCAAAAATGGCCTCCCCTCTGTTCAGACAATCTACATACTGAGTTAGAAAAGCTTCCTGGACACACTACACAAACACCGCCCCATCCAATCTACTTGATCTAAAGAGCTTCCAATCAATATTTGGGAAGTTGAAATCGCACATGACTACTACCCTGTGGCTTCTGCACCTTTCCAAAATCTGTTTCCCAATCTGCTTCTCCACATCTCTGATGCTATTGGGGGGCCTATAGTAAACACCCAACAAGGTGACTGCTCCTTTACTATTTCTGACTTCAGCCCATACTACCTCCAAAGGCAGATCCCCCTCGAACTGCCTTTCTGCAGCCGTTATACCATTTCTAATTAGCAAAGCCACCCCCCTCCTTTTTTACCACCCTCCCTAATCTTACTGAAACATCTGTAACCGGGAACCTCCATTCCTGTCCCTCTTCTATCCACGTTTCCGTGATGGCCACAACATCGTAGTCCCAGGTACCGATCCACGCCTTAAGTTCACCCACTTTATTTCTGATACTCCTTGCATTAAAGTATACACACTTGAACCCATCTCTGTGTCCGCAAGTATTCCCTACCTTCTCCCCAGCCTCCCTACATTCTTGGACATCCTGACAAACAGCTAACCTACTTGCTGGACTACAAGTCCGGATCCCATCCCCCTGCCAAATTAGTTTAAATCCCCCCGAAGAGTGCTAGCAAACCTACCTCCCAGGATACTGGTGCCCTTCAGATTCAGGTGCAACCCGTCCTGCTTGTACAGGTCCCACCTTCCCCAGAATGCAGTCCAATTGTCCAAATACCTGAAGCCCTCCCTCCTACACCATCCTTGCAGCCACGTGTTCAACTGCACTCTTTCCCTATTCCTTGCCTCACTGTCACGTGGCACCGGCAACAACCCAGAGATGACAACACTATCCGTCCTAGCTTTTAGCATCCAGCCTAACTCCCTGAGCTCCTGAATGACCTCCCCACCCCTCTTCCTACCTATGTCGTTGGTGCCAACGTGCACCACGACTTCTGGCTGCACACCCTCCCCCTTAACGATTCTGAAGACACTGTCTGAGACGTCTCGGACCCTGGCACCCGGGAGGCAACAAACCATCCGAGAGTCTTGCCCATGTCCACAAAACCGCCTGTCCGACCCTCTGTTCTCTGGCGTAACTCTGTCCCTGTAGCTTCTATCTATCTCCCTCTCAGCGTCTCAGTTCATCCAACTCCTGTTCCCAGTTCCCTAACGCATTCTGTGAGGAGCAGGAGCTGACTGCATTTCCTGCAGATGAAGTCGGCAGGAGCATCGGTGGTCACCCCTACCTCAAACATCCTGCAGGAGGAACATTCCACTGCCTGCGCTGCCATTACTCTACACTTAGTCTCCAAAACAAGAGTACTGAGTAGCTAACCTGTGGACTTTAAAGTTAATGAATCAAAGTGAATTCATTTCTTCAGTAAACCACACTTCTTTCATTCATTCAGTGAATCAAACTTCATTCATTGATTCAAAGAATAGAGATTCACTCATTCATTTAATGAATCGAAATGCTTTCATCCATTCAATGAATCAAACTTCATTCATTCAATGAAACAAATTTCACTAATTCGTTTAATGAATCAAACGTCATTCATTGATTCAATGAAACGAGCTTAACGTATTCATTAATTGATTCATAATGCAGTCATTAATTCAGTTAATGAAACTTCACTCATTCATTCAATGAATCAAACGTCTTTCATTGATTTCATGAAAAGAGCTTACCTCATTCAATCAATGAATCAAACTTCATTCATTGATTCAATGAAACGAGCTTGACTCATTTATTTAATTAATCAAAATTCATTCATTGAATCAAACTTTGTTCATTGATTCAATGCTATGAGCTCCACGCATTCAATCAATGACTCGCTCTTAGCTCAATCATTCAATGAAGCAAACTGCACTCATCCATTCAATTAAGCAATCCTCTTCATTCATACAATGACTCGAGGTTAACACATTCAATCAAAGTTTGAAATTTCACGAATGCATTCAATATATCAAACTTCATCCGTTGATTCAATGAAATGAGCTTAACTCATTTACTTAATGAATCGACGTGAATTAATTAATTCAGTACACCAAATTCTCTCATTCATTCAGTGAATCAAACTTCATTCATTGATTCAAAGAAACGTGATTCACCCGTTCATTTAATGAATCAAAATACTTTCATCCATTCAGCGAATCAAATTTCACTCATTCATTCAATGATCAAAACTACATTCGTGGATCAAAGAAACGAGCTTCACTCATTCAATGAATCCAACTGCACTAGTTCATTCAAAGTTTAGGACATATCTCATTCATTCAATGAATCAAACTGCGCTCATTCATTCAATTAAGCAAACCGCATTCATTCATTAATGACTCGAGATTAGCACTTTAAATCAAAGTTTGAAACTTCACTCATTCATTTAATGAATCAAACTTCATTCATTGACTTAATGAATCAAAGTCCTTCAATAATTCAGTGAACCAAAATTCACTCATTCATTCAATGTATCAAATTTCACTCATTCATTTAATGAATCGAATTTCATTCGTTAATTCAATGAAATGAGCTTCAGTCATTCATTTATTGAATCAAAATGCATTCATTAATTCAGTGAACCAAATATCACTCATTCATTCAAAGAACCAAACTTCATCGTTCATACAATAAGTCAAACTTCACTCACTGATTCAATTAAACGAGCTTAACTTATTCATTCAATGAATCAAACTGCATTCATTTATTCAGTGAACCAAATATCACTCATTCATTCAATGAACCAAACTTCATCATTCAGACAATGAGTCAAACTGCTTTCATTGATTCAATGAAACGAGCTTAACTTATTCATTGAATGAAACGAGCTTAATTTATTCATTCAATGAATCAAACTTCATTCATTCAGTGAAGCAAACTTAACTCGTTTATTCAATGAGTCAAACTATTTTTTATTCAAAAAAGGAGCTTCTCTCGTTCATTCAATGAACCAAACCTCATTATTCATACATTTATTCAAACTTCATTCATGGATTCAATGAAACGAGCTTAACTCGTTCCTTCAATAAATCAAACTGCATTCATTTATTCAGTGAAATATACTTCAGTCATTATTTCACTGAATCAAACTTCGAAATACGAGATTCAGTCGTTTATTTCATGAATTAAAACTTCACTCATTCATTCAATGAGTCAAGCTTTATACAATGTTTCAAAAAAACGACCTTCACTAATTCATTCAATGAATCAAATTTCTCTCATTCATTTAATATGTCAAACTTCATTCAATGATTCATGTCAACGACCTTAACTCATTCATTCAATTAATCAAATTGCATTCATTCATTCAGTGGAAAAAGCTTAATTTATTTACTAAATGAATCAAACCATATTCTTTGATTTAATGAAATGAAGTTCACTCATTCATTCAATGAATCTCACCACATTCATTGAATCAATGAAAAGAGCTTCACTGGTTCATTCAATGAATCCAACTGCACTAGTCCATTCAAAGTCTTGAGCTGATAGCATCTATTCAATGAATCAAATTTCACTCATAATTCAAAGCGTCATTCTTCATTCATTGATTCAATGAAACGAACTTAACTCATTCATTCAATGAATCAAACTGTATTCATTCATTCTCCGGGAAAAGATTAACTCATTTATTCAAAGACTCAAACTATATTCTTTGATTCAATGAAATGAGATTCACTCATTCATTCAATGAAACAAACTTCATTCATTGATTCAAGAAAATGAGATCCACTCATCAATTTGATGAATCAAAATGCATTTATTAATTCAGTGAACCAAACTTCAGTCCTTCTTTCAATGAATCAAACTCCATTCATTGCTTCAAAATATGGACTTCAGCCATTCGTTCCATGAATTAAAACTTCACTCATTCATTCAATGAGTCAAGCTTCATTCAATTATTCAAAAAAAGCAAATGACCTTCAGTCATTCATTCAATGAATCAAACTTCACTCATTCATTCAATGCGCCATTCTTCATTCATTGATTCAATGAAACAAGCTTAGCTCATTCATTCAATGAATTAAACTGTAGTCATACATTCAGCGAGAAAAGTTTAACTCATTTATTCAAAGACTCCAACTATATGCTTTGATTCAATGAAATGAGATTCACTCATTGATTCAATTAATCAAACTTCATTCGTTGATTCTAGAAAACTTTATCCACTCATTCAATGAATCAAAATGCATTCATTCAGTGAATCAAACGTCAGTAATTCAATCAATGAATCAAACTTCATTCATTGATTCAATGAAACGAGCTTCATGCATTCAATCAATGACTCCCTATTATCGCATTCATTCCATGAAGCAAATCTTATGTATTCATGCAGTGACTCAAGTTTACCTTTTTCATTCAATGAATCAAACTGAACTCATTCTTTCAATGAATCAATCTGCACTATTTCTTTCAAAGACTCGATCTTATCAATGAATCCACCTTCACTCATTCATTTAAAGAATCAAATTTCATTCATTAATTCAATGAAATGAGATTCAGTGATTCATTTATTGAGTCAAAATGCATTCATTAACTCAGTGAACCAAATATCACTCATTCATTCAATGAACCAAATTTCGTTCTTTGATTAAATGAAACAAGCACAACACACTCACTTAATGAATCAAAGTTCCTCAATAATTCTGTGAACGAAAATTCACTCATTCATTCAATATATCAAATTTCACTCATTTAATGAATCAAACTTCATTCGTTAATTCAATGAAATGAGCTTCAGTCATTCATTCATTCATTTATTGAATCAAAATGCAGTCATTAAATCAGTGAACTAAACATAATTCATTCATTCAATGAACTAAACTTCATCGTTCTTACAATGAGACAAACTTCATTCGTTGATTCAATGAAATGAGCTTAACATATTCATTCAATAAATCCATTCATTCAGTGATTCAAACTTAACTCGTTTATTCAATGAGTCAACTATATTATTTCATCCAAAGAAATGAGATTCATTCATTCATTCATTGAATCAATCTTCATTCATTCAATCATTGAATCAAATTTCCTTAACTGATTAAATGAAAAGAGCTTAACTCATTCATTCAATGAATTAAACTGCATTCTTTAGTTCGGTAAACCAAACTTCTGTCATTATTTCAATGAATCAAACTCCATTCATTGCTTCAAAATACGAGCTCCGTCATTCATTCCATGAATTAAAACTTCACTCATTCATTCAATGAGTCAAGCTTCATTCAATAATTCAAAAAGAAACGAACTGCACTAGCTCATTCAAAGTCTTTAGCTTATCTCATTCATACAATGCATCAAAATTAATTCATTCACTCAATGATTCAACCTTCGTTCGTTGATTCAATGAAAAGAGCTTAACTGATTCATTAATTGAATCAAAATGCATTCATTAATTCAGTTATTCATTCATTGAATCAAATTCCATTCATTGATTCAAATAAACTAGATTCACTCATTCATTCAATTAATCGAACTTCACTCATACAGTCAATGAATCAAACTGGACTATTTCATTCAAAGTCTCGAGCTTATCTCTTTCATTCAGTGAATCAAACTTCACTGATTCATTCAATGAATCAAACTTCATTCGTTGATTCAATGAAACGAACCTTTCCCATTGATTCAATCAAACAAAGTGCACTCATTCATTCAATTAACAAACCTCATTAATTCATTCACTTAATGAATCAAATTACATCCAATAATAGTAAACCAATCATTTTTCACTCATTCATTTAATGAATCATTTTTCACTCACTCATTGAATGAATCAAGCATTATTCATTGATTGAATGAAACGAGCTGAACTCATTCAATTATTGAATCAAAATGTATTCATTAATTCAGCGAAGCAAATATCATTCAAAGTCTCGTGCTTATCACATTTATTCAATGAATCAATTTGCACATGGACATCCAAAGAACCAAGCTTCATTCATTCATTCAATGACTCAGGCTAACACATTCAAATAACGATTCAAATTGAATTCTTTAATTCAGTGAACCAAACTTCATTCATTCATTCAATGACTCGAACTGCACTCACTCATTCAATGAGGCAAACCTCATTCATTCGTGCAGTGACGCGTGCGTAACTCATTCATTCATTCAATGCATCAAACGTCAACCATTCATTCAATGAATCAAACTTCATTCATTGAATCAATGAAACGAGCAAACTCATTCATTCAATTAATCAAACAGTTTTCCTTCATTCAGTGAAAATAACAACTCATTTATTAATGAATCAAAACATATTCTTTAATTCAATGAAATGAGATTCACTCACTCATTCAATGAATCAAACTAATTTCATTGAATCAAAGAAACGAGCTTCACTCATTCATTCAATAATTCAAACTTCGTTCTTTGCTTCAATGAAAATAGCATAACTCGTTCATTTCATGAATCAAAATGCATTCGTTCAACCAAACTTCACTCATTCATTCAATTAATTAAACTGTATTCATTGATTGAATGAAGCGAGCTCCAAATCATTCAATCAATGACTCGCTCTAATCTCATTCATTCAATGAATCAAACTGCACTCATTCATTCAGTGAAGCAAACCTCATTCGTTCATTCAATGGCTCGATGTTAACACATTCAAGCAATGTTCCAAGCTTCTTTCATTTAAACAATGAATCAAGCTTTATTCATAGAGTCATAGAGTCATAGAGATCTACAGCATGGAAACAGATCCTTCAGTACAACCGGCCATGTCGACCAGATATCCCAACACAATCTAGTCCCATATCACTCCAAACCGTTTCAATTCATATACCCATCCAAATGATGCTTAAATATTGCAATTGCACCTGCCTCCACCACTTCCCCTGGCAGCTGATTCCATACACGTACCACCCTCTGCGTGAAAAAGCTGCCCCATAGGTCTCTTTTATATTTTTCCCCTCTCACCAGAAACCTATGTCCTCTAGTTCTGGACTCCCCCAACCCAGGGATAAGATTTTGCCTATTTATCCTATCCATGCCCCTCATAGTTTTGTAAGCTTCTATAAGGTCACCCCTAAGCCTTCAGGGAAAACAGCCCCAGCCTGTTCAGCCCCTCCCCATAACAATGGCAACATCCTTGTAAATCTTTTCTGAACCCTTTCAGGTTTCACAACATGTTTCTGATAGGAAGGAGACCAGAATTGCACGCAATATTCCAACAGTGGCCTAACCAATGTCCTGTACAGCCGCAATATGACCGCCCAAATCCTGTACTCAGTACTCTGACAAGTAAAGGAAAGCATACCAAACGCCTTTTTCACTATCCTATCTACCTGCCATTCCACTTTCAAGGAGCGATCAACCTGCACTCCAACACTCCCTCGGACTTTACCATTAAGTGTATAAGTCCTGCTAAAATTTGATTTCCCAAAATGCAGCGCCTCTCATTTATCTGAATTAAACTCCATCTGCCACTTCTCAGCCCATTGGCCCATCTGGTCCAGATCTTGTTGCAATCTGAGGTAATCCTCTTCGCTGTCCACTCCACCTCCAATTTTGGTGTCATCTGCAAACTTACTAACTATACCTCTTATGCTCACATCCAAATCATCCGTGTAAATTCAAAAAGTAGAGGACCCAGCACCGATCCTTGTGGCACTCCACAGATCACAGGCCTCCAGTCTGAAAATCAACCCTCCACCATCTCTCCCTGCGTTCTACCTTTGACCCAGTTCTGTATCCAAATGGCTAGTTCTCCCTGTGTTCTTAGATCACATAGATCACATAGGTCCATATAGATCACATCTACTGCTCTGCCCTCATCAATTCTCTTTGTTACTTCTTCAAAAAACTTAATCAAGTTTGTGAGACATGATTTCCCACACACAAAACCATGTTGACTACCCCTAATCAGTCCTTGCCTTTGCAAATACATGTACATTCTGTCCCTCAGGATTCCCTCCACCAACTTGACCACCACCGATGTCAGGCTCATTGGCTTATAGTTCCCTGGCTTATCCTTACCACCCTTCTTAAACAGTGGCACTACATTAGCCAACCTCCAGTCTTCCGGCACCTCACCTGAGACTATCGATGATACAAATATCTCAGCAAGAGTCCTCGCAATCACTTCTCTAGCTTCCCTCATAGTTCTAGGGTACACCTAATCAGGTAATGGGGATTAATCCACTTTGCATTTCAAGACATCCAGCACTTCTGCCTCTGTAATATAGACATTTTGCAAGATGTCACCATCTATTTCCCTACAGTCTATATCTTCCATATCCTTTTCCACAGTAAATGCTGATGCAAAATACTCATTTAGTATCTCCCTCATTTTCTGTGACACCACACAGAGGCCGCATTCAGATCTTTGAGGGGCCCTATTCTCTCCCTAGTTAACCATTTGGCCTTAATGTATTTGTAAATACCATTTGGATTCTCCTTAATTCCATTTGCCAAAGCTATCTCATGTCCCCTTTTATCCCTCCTGATTTCCCCCTTAAGTATACTCCTACTTCCTTTATCCTCTTCTAAGGATTCACCTGATCTATCCTGTCTAAACCTTACATATGCTTCCTTCTTTTTCTTAACCAATCCCTAAATTCTTTTCGTCATCCAGCATTCCCTATACGTACCAGCCTTTCCTTTCATCCTGACAGGAATATAGTTTCTCTGGATTCTTGTTATCTCATTTCTGAAGGCTTCCCATTTTCCAGCCGACCCTTTCCCTGCAAACATGCCCCCAGTCAGCTTTCGAAAGTTCTTGCCTAATACCGTCAAAATTGGCCTTTCTCCAATTTAGAACTTCAATTTTTAGAGCTGGACTATCTTTTTCCATCATTATTTTACAACTAATAGAATTATGGTCGCTGGCCCCAAAGTGCTCCACCACTGACACCTCAGTCTCCACCCCTGCCTTATTTCCCAAGAGCAAGTCGATTTTGCACCTTCTCTAGTAAGTACACCCACGTATTGAATCAGAGAATTGTCTTGCACACACTTAATAAATTCCTCTCCATCTAAACTCTAAACACGATGGCAGTCCCAGTCTATGTTTGGAAAGTTAAAATCCTCTACCATAACCAACCTATTTTTCTTACAGATAGCTGAGATCTCCTTACAAGTTTTTTTTCTCAATTTCCCTCTGACTATTAGGGGGTATATAATACAACCCCAATAAGTTTATGATCCCTTTGTTATTTCTCAGTTCCACCCAAATAACTTCCCTGGACGTATTTCTGGTAATATCCTCCATCAGTCCAGCTGTATAACTATCCATTAACAAAATACCACTCCCCCTCCTCTCTTGCCTCCCTTTCTATCCTTCCTGTAGCATTTGTATCTTGGAACATTCAGCTGCCAGTCCTGCCCATCTCAGTCCCATGTTCCTTACCATTCCTTGAGTTCATCTGCCTTCCCTGTTAGGCCCCTTGCATTGAAATAAATGCGTTTAATTTATTAGTCCTACCTTTTCCCTGCCTGCCATGACTGTTTACTGGCTTCTTTTCTCAACTGCACCAGACTCAAATTGATCTCTTTCCCTACTATCTCCCTGGGTTCCCTCCACCCACCCAAGCTGACTAGTTTAAGTCTGAACAGCTCTTGCAAATCTCCCTGCCAGTACATTAGCCTCCTTCCAATTTAGGTGCAATCCGTCCTTCTTGTACAGGTCACTTCTACCTCAAAAGAGATTCTAATGATCCAAAAATGTGAATCCTCCCCCCATAATCCTGCTCCTCAGTCATGCATTCATCTGCTCTATTCTCCTATTCCTGCCCTCATGAGCTTGTAGCAGCGGGAGTAATCCACATATTACTAATGTCGACGACCTCATTTTTAACTTGCTGCCTAACTCTCTGTAATCTCCCATCAGAATCTCAACCTTTTCCCTTCCTATGTCGTTGGTTCCAATGTGGACAATGACCACTTGCTCGCCCCGCTCCCTTGTGAGAACATTCTGAACCCTCTCTGAGACATCCTTGATCCTGGCACGAGGGAAGCAACACACCATGTTGTTTTTTCGCTGCTGGTCACAGAAACGTCTGTCTGTACCTCGAACTAGAGAATCCCCTAACACAATTGATCTCTTGGAACCTCGTTGCTTTAGATCCAGTCTCCATATCAGAAATTTGGCTCTTCGTGCTTCGTTCCCCTGAGAATACATCACCCCTACATTTCCAAAATAGCATACGTGTTTGAAATGAGTATATTCACAAAAGGCTCCTCCACTAGCTGCCTACCTCTCTTACCTTTCCTGGCGTTAACCCATCTATGTGACTGTATCTGAGACTTTTCCCCCCTTCCTATAACTGCCATCCATCACATACTGTTGTTGTTGCAACTTCCTCATTGCTTCTAACTGTGTCTCCAACCAATCCATTCGATCTGATAAGATTTGCAGCCAGCAGCATTTAAGGCAGATATAATCCACAGTAACCCTTAAACACTCTTTAAACTTCCACATCTGACAAGAAATACATATCATTCTATGAAAGGCAATTTTTGCTCCTTTGCAATCTACAGACCCAGAAAATAACACGGTCTCATTCCTCTACATACACTGCCCCAGGCTAAAGGTTATGGCTTATATTTTAAGTTCAATCAAGTGACATATCTTCAAAAACTTATATTCAAGAAAGCACCGACTCTACTCAATACTGCAGATTCTCTGTAGGCCACAATTAAAATAACGATTAACTTATCTGATTCTGTGCTGTGAACCTCGAACAACAGTTCCTCCAAGATCAGTCCTGAATTTCATTGTTTGTTAATTTTCCCAGATGCACTTCAATGTTCAGTGATACACGAATTCAAACATCAAATGCAGTAACTGTGCAGGTTCTCTCACTCTCACTCTCTCTCTCTCTCTCTCTCCCTGCAATGACCTCACCATATGCTTCCTTTGTCTGTTCTTCTCCCAACATGTCCTCCCAACTCCTGTGCTGAATATTCTGACCAATAAAGGAAAGCATACCAAACGCCTGCTTCACTATCCTATCTACCTGCGACTCCACGTTCGAGGAGTTATGAACTTATCTCATTGATTCAATCAAACAAAGTTCACTCATTCATTCATGCATTGTCTCGAGCTGAACTCATTCATTCAATGAATCAAACGTGACTCATTCATTCAATAAATCTAACTGCACTAGTTCATTCAACGTCTCAGCTTCCCTCATCTATTCAATGAATCAATCTTCACTCATTCATTCAATGATTCAAACATTATTCATTGAGTCAATGAAACGAGCTCAACCCATTCACTTAATGAATCAAACTACATTCAATAATTCAGTGAACCAGACTTCACTCATTCACTCAATAAATCATTTTTCACTCGTTCATTTAATGAATCAATTTTCACCCACTCATTTGATGAATCAGACTTCATGCATTGATTGAATTAAACGAGCTGAACTCATTCATTTATTGAATCAAAATACATGCATTAATTCAGTGAAACAAATATCACTCATTAATTCAATGAATCAAACTGCCCTCGTTCATTTAAAATCTCGAGCTTATCTCATTCATTCAATGAATCAAACTTCACTCATTCATTCAATGAATCAAACTTCATTCGCTGAATCAATTCAACGAGCTCAACTCATTCCGTTAATGAATCCAACTGCATTCAACAATTCAGTGAAACAAACTTCATTCATACATTCACGGAATCAAAGTTCTCTCATTCATTTAATATGTCAAACTTCATTCAATGATTCATGTCAACGACCTTAACTCATTCATTCAATTAATCAAATTGCATTCATTCATTCAGTGGAAAAAGCTTAATTTATTTACTAAATGAATCAAACCATATTCTTTGATTTAATGAAATGAAGTTCACTCATTCATTCAATGAATCTCACCACATTCATTGAATCAATGAAAAGAGCTTCACTGATTCATTCAATGAATCCAACTGCACTAGTCCATTCAAAGTCTTGAGCTGATAGCATCTATTCAATGAATCAAATTTCACTCATAATTCAAAGCGTCATTCTTCATTCATTGATTCAATGAAACGAACTTAACTCATTCATTCAATGAATCAAACTGTATTCATTCATTCTCCGGGAAAAGATTAACTCATTTATTCAAAGACTCAAACTATATTCTTTGATTCAATGAAATGAGATTCACTCATTCATTCAATGAAACAAACTTCATTCATTGATTCAAGAAAATGAGATCCACTCATCAATTTGATGAATCAAAATGCATTTATTAATTCAGTGAACCAAACTTCAGTCCTTCTTTCAATGAATCAAACTCCATTCATTGCTTCAAAATATGGACTTCAGCCATTCGTTCCATGAATTAAAACTTCACTCATTCATTCAATGAGTCAAGCTTCATTCAATTATTCAAAAAAAGCAAATGACCTTCAGTCATTCATTCAATGAATCAAACTTCACTCATTCATTCAATGCGCCATTCTTCATTCATTGATTCAATGAAACAAGCTTAGCTCATTCATTCAATGAATTAAACTGTCGTCATACATTCAGCGAGAAAAGTTTAACTCATTTATTCAAAGACTCCAACTATATGCTTTGATTCAATGAAATGAGATTCACTCATTGATTCAATTAATCAAACTTCATTCGTTGATTCTAGAAAACTTTATCCACTCATTCAATGAATCAAAATGCATTCATTCAGTGAATCAAACGTCAGTAATTCAATCAATGAATCAAACTTCATTTATTGATTCAATGAAACGAGCTTCATGCATTCAATCAATGACTCCCTATTATCGCATTCATTCCATGAAGCAAATCTTATGTATTCATGCAGTGACTCAAGTTTACCTTTTTCATTCAATGAATCAAACTGAACTCATTCTTTCAATGAATCAATCTGCACTATTTCTTTCAAAGACTCGATCTTATCAATGAATCCACCTTCACTCATTCATTTAAAGAATCAAATTTCATTCATTAATTCAATGAAATGAGATTCAGTGATTCATTTATTGAGTCAAAATGCATTCATTAACTCAGTGAACCAAATATCACTCATTCATTCAATGAACCAAATTTCGTTCTTTGATTAAATGAAACAAGCACAACACATTCACTTAATGAATCAAAGTTCCTCAATAATTCTGTGAACGAAAATTCACTCATTCATTCAATATATCAAATTTCACTCATTTAATGAATCAAACTTCATTCGTTAATTCAATGAAATGAGCTTCAGTCATTCATTCATTCATTTATTGAATCAAAATGCAGTCATTAAATCAGTGAACTAAACATAATTCATTCATTCAATGAACTAAACTTCATCGTTCTTACAATGAGACAAACTTCATTCGTTGATTCAATGAAATGAGCTTAACATATTCATTCAATAAATCCATTCATTCAGTGATTCAAACTTAACTCGTTTATTCAATGAGTCAACTATATTATTTCATCCAAAGAAATGAGATTCATTCATTCATTCATTAAATCAATCTTCATTCATTCAATCATTGAATCAAATTTCCTTAACTGATTAAATGAAAAGAGCTTAACTCATTCATTCAATGAATTAAACTGCATTCTTTAGTTCGGTAAACCAAACTTCTGTCATTATTTCAATGAATCAAACTCCATTCATTGCTTCAAAATACGAGCTCCGTCATTCATTCCATGAATTAAAACTTCACTCATTCATTCAATGAGTCAAGCTTCATTCAATAATTCAAAAAGAAACGAACTGCACTAGTTCATTCAAAGTCTTTAGCTTATCTCATTCATACAATGCATCAAAATTAATTCATTCACTCAATGATTCAACCTTCGTTCGTTGATTCAATGAAAAGAGCTTAACTGATTCATTAATTGAATCAAAATGCATTCATTAATTCAGTTATTCATTCATTGAATCAAATTCCATTCATTGATTCAAATAAACTAGATTCACTCATTCATTCAATTAATCGAACTTCACTCATACAGTCAATGAATCAAACTGGACTATTTCATTCAAAGTCTCGAGCTTATCTCTTTCATTCAGTGAATCAAACTTCACTGATTCATTCAATGAATCAAACTTCATTCGTTGATTCAATGAAACGAACCTTTCCCATTGATTCAATCAAACAAAGTGCACTCATTCATTCAATTAACAAACCTCATTAATTCATTCACTTAATGAATCAAATTACATCCAATAATAGTAAACCAATCATTTTTCACTCATTCATTTAATGAATCATTTTTCACTCACTCATTGAATGAATCAAGCATTATTCATTGATTGAATGAAACGAGCTGAACTCATTCAATTATTGAATCAAAATGTATTCATTAATTCAGCGAAGCAAATATCATTCAAAGTCTCGTGCTTATCACATTTATTCAATGAATCAATCTGCACATGGACATCCAAAGAACCAAGCTTCATTCATTCATTTAATGACTCAGGCTGACACATTCAAATAACGATTCAAATTGAATTCTTTAATTCAGTGAACCAAACTTCATTCATTCATTCAATGACTCGAACTGCACTCACTCATTCAATGAGGCAAACCTCATTCATTCGTGCAGTGACGCGTGCGTAACTCATTCATTCATTCAATGCATCAAACGTCAACCATTCATTCAATGAATCAAACTTCATTCATTGAATCAATGAAACGAGCAAACTCATTCATTCAATTAATCAAACAGTTTTCCTTCATTCAGTGAAAATAACAACTCATTTATTAATGAATCAAAACATATTCTTTAATTCAATGAAATGAGATTCACTCACTCATTCAATGAATCAAACTAATTTCATTGAATCAAAGAAACGAGCTTCACTCATTCATTCAATAATTCAAACTTCGTTCTTTGCTTCAATGAAAATAGCATAACTCGTTCATTTCATGAATCAAAATGCATTCGTTCAACCAAACTTCACTCATTCATTCAATTAATTAAACTGTATTCATTGATTGAATGAAGCGAGCTCCAAATCATTCAATCAATGACTCGCTCTAATCTCATTCATTCAATGAATCAAACTGCACTCATTCATTCAGTGAAGCAAACCTCATTCGTTCATTCAATGGCTCGATGTTAACACATTCAAGCAATGTTCCAAGCTTCTTTCATTTAAACAATGAATCAAGCTTTATTCATAGAGTCATAGAGTCATAGAGATCTACAGCATGGAAACAGATCCTTCAGTACAACCGGCCATGTCGACCAGATATCCCAACACAATCTAGTCCCATATCACTCCAAACCGTTTCAATTCATATACCCATCCAAATGATGCTTAAATATTGCAATTGCACCTGCCTCCACCACTTCCCCTGGCAGCTGATTCCATACACGTACCACCCTCTGCGTGAAAAAGCTGCCCCGTAGGTCTCTTTTATATTTTTCCCCTCTCACCAGAAACCTATGTCCTCTAGTTCTGGACTCCCCCAACCCAGGGATAAGATTTTGCCTATTTATCCTATCCATGCCCCTCATAGTTTTGTAAGCTTCTATAAGGTCACCCCTAAGCCTTCAGGGAAAACAGCCCCAGCCTGTTCAGCCCCTCCCCATAACAATGGCAACATCCTTGTAAATCTTTTCTGAACCCTTTCAGGTTTCACAACATGTTTCTGATAGGAAGGAGACCAGAATTGCACGCAATATTCCAACAGTGGCCTAACCAATGTCCTGTACAGCCGCAATATGACCGCCCAAATCCTGTACTCAGTACTCTGACAAGTAAAGGAAAGCATACCAAACGCCTTTTTCACTATCCTATCTACCTGCCATTCCACTTTCAAGGAGCGATCAACCTGCACTCCAACACTCCCTCGGACTTTACCATTAAGTGTATAAGTCCTGCTAAAATTTGATTTCCCAAAATGCAGCGCCTCTCATTTATCTGAATTAAACTCCATCTGCCACTTCTCAGCCCATTGGCCCATCTGGTCCAGATCTTGTTGCAATCTGAGGTAATCCTCTTCGCTGTCCACTCCACCTCCAATTTTGGTGTCATCTGCAAACTTACTAACTATACCTCTTATGCTCACATCCAAATCATCCGTGTAAATTCAAAAAGTAGAGGACCCAGCACCGATCCTTGTGGCACTCCACAGATCACAGGCCTCCAGTCTGAAAATCAACCCTCCACCATCTCTCCCTGCGTTCTACCTTTGACCCAGTTCTGTATCCAAATGGCTAGTTCTCCCTGTGTTCTTAGATCACATAGATCACATAGGTCCATATAGATCACATCTACTGCTCTGCCCTCATCAATTCTCTTTGTTACTTCTTCAAAAAACTCAATCAAGTTTGTGAGACATGATTTCCCACACACAAAACCATGTTGACTACCCCTAATCAGTCCTTGCCTTTGCAAATACATGTACATTCTGTCCCTCAGGATTCCCTCCACCAACTTGACCACCACCGATGTCAGGCTCATTGGCTTATAGTTCCCTGGCTTATCCTTACCACCCTTCTTAAACAGTGGCACTACATTAGCCAACCTCCAGTCTTCCGGCACCTCACCTGAGACTATCGATGATACAAATATCTCAGCAAGAGTCCTCGCAATCACTTCTCTAGCTTCCCTCATAGTTCTAGGGCACACCTAATCAGGTAATGGGGATTAATCCACTTTGCATTTCAAGACATCCAGCACTTCTGCCTCTGTAATATAGACATTTTGCAAGATGTCACCATCTATTTCCCTACAGTCTATATCTTCCATATCCTTTTCCACAGTAAATGCTGATGCAAAATACTCATTTAGTATCTCCCTCATTTTCTGTGACACCACACAGAGGCCGCATTCAGATCTTTGAGGGGCCCTATTCTCTCCCTAGTTAACCATTTGGCCTTAATGTATTTGTAAATACCATTTGGATTCTCCTTAATTCCATTTGCCAAAGCTATCTCATGTCCCCTTTTATCCCTCCTGATTTCCCCCTTAAGTATACTCCTACTTCCTTTATCCTCTTCTAAGGATTCACCTGATCTATCCTGTCTAAACCTTACATATGCTTCCTTCTTTTTCTTAACCAATCCCTAAATTCTTTTCGTCATCCAGCATTCCCTATACGTACCAGCCTTTCCTTTCATCCTGACAGGAATATAGTTTCTCTGGATTCTTGTTATCTCATTTCTGAAGGCTTCCCATTTTCCAGCCGACCCTTTCCCTGCAAACATGCCCCCAGTCAGCTTTCGAAAGTTCTTGCCTAATACCGTCAAAATTGGCCTTTCTCCAATTTAGAACTTCAATTTTTAGAGCTGGACTATCTTTTTCCATCATTATTTTACATCTAATAGAATTATGGTCGCTGGCCCCAAAGTGCTCCACCACTGACACCTCAGTCTCCACCCCTGCCTTATTTCCCAAGAGCAAGTCGATTTTGCACCTTCTCTAGTAAGTACACCCACGTATTGAATCAGAGAATTGTCTTGCACACACTTAATAAATTCCTCTCCATCTAAACTCTAAACACGATGGCAGTCCCAGTCTATGTTTGGAAAGTTAAAATCCTCTACCATAACCAACCTATTTTTCTTACAGATAGCTGAGATCTCCTTACAAGTTTTTTTTCTCAATTTCCCTCTGACTATTAGGGGGTATATAATACAACCCCAATAAGTTTATGATCCCTTTGTTATTTCTCAGTTCCACCCAAATAACTTCCCTGGACGTATTTCTGGTAATATCCTCCATCAGTCCAGCTGTATAACTATCCATTAACAAAATACCACTCCCCCTCCTCTCTTGCCTCCCTTTCTATCCTTCCTGTAGCATTTGTATCTTGGAACATTCAGCTGCCAGTCCTGCCCATCTCAGTCCCATGTTCCTTACCATTCCTTGAGTTCATCTGCCTTCCCTGTTAAGCCCCTTGCATTGAAATAAATGCGTTTAATTTATTAGTCCTACCTTTTCCCTGCCTGCCATGACTGTTTACTGGCTTCTTTTCTCAACTGCACCAGACTCAAATTGATCTCTTTCCCTACTATCTCCCTGGGTTCCCTCCACCCACCCAAGCTGACTAGTTTAAGTCTGAACAGCTCTTGCAAATCTCCCTGCCAGTACATTAGCCTCCTTCCAATTTAGGTGCAATCCGTCCTTCTTGTACAGGTCACTTCTACCTCAAAAGAGATTCCAATGATCCAAAAATGTGAATCCTCCCCCCATAATCCTGCTCCTCAGTCATGCATTCATCTGCTCTATTCTCCTATTCCTGCCCTCATGAGCTTGTAGCAGCGGGAGTAATCCACATATTACTAATGTCGACGACCTCATTTTTAACTTGCTGCCTAACTCTCTGTAATCTCCCATCAGAATCTCAACCTTTTCCCTTCCTATGTCGTTGGTTCCAATGTGGACAATGACCACTTGCTCGCCCCGCTCCCTTGTGAGAACATTCTGAACCCTCTCTGAGACATACTTGATCCTGGCACGAGGGAAGCAACACACCATGTTGTTTTTTTCGCTGCTGGTCACAGAAACGTCTGTCTGTATCTCGAACTAGAGAATCCCCTAACACAATTGATCTCTTGGAACCTCGTTGCTTTAGATCCAGTCTCCATATCAGAAATTTGGCTCTTCGTGCTTCGTTCCCCTGAGAATACATCACCCCTACATTTCCAAAATAGCATACGTGTTTGAAATGAGTATATTCACAAAAGGCTCCTCCACTAGCTGCCTACCTCTCTTACCTTTCCTGGCGTTAACCCATCTATGTGACTGTATCTGAGACTTTTCCCCCCTTCCTATAACTGCCATCCATCACATACTGTTGTTGTTGCAACTTCCTCATTGCTTCTAACTGTGTCTCCAACCAATCCATTCGATCTGATAAGATTTGCAGCCAGCAGCATTTAAGGCAGATATAATCCACAGTAACCCTTAAACACTCTTTAAACTTCCACATCTGACAAGAAATACATATCATTCTATGAAAGGCAATTTTTGCTCCTTTGCAATCTACAGACCCAGAAAATAACACGGTCTAATTCCTCTACATACACTGCCCCAGGCTAAAGGTTATGGCTTATATTTTAAGTTCAATCAAGTGACATATCTTCAAAAACTTATATTCAAGAAAGCACCGACTCTACTCAATACTGCAGATTCTCTGTAGGCCACAATTAAAATAACGATTAACTTATCTGATTCTGTGCTGTGAACCTCGAACAACAGTTCCTCCAAGATCAGTCCTGAATTTCATTGTTTGTTAATTTTCCCAGATGCACTTCAATGTTCAGTGATACACGAATTCAAACATCAAATGCAGTAACTGTGCAGGTTCTCTCACTCTCACTCTCTCTCTCTCTCTCTCTCCCTGCAATGACCTCACCATATGCTTCCTTTGTCTGTTCTTCTCCCAACATGTCCTCCCAACTCCTGTGCTGAATATTCTGACCAATAAAGGAAAGCATACCAAACGCCTGCTTCACTATCCTATCTACCTGCGACTCCACGTTCGAGGAGTTATGAACTTATCTCATTGATTCAATCAAACAAAGTTCACTCATTCATTCATGCATTGTCTCGAGCTGAACTCATTCATTCAATGAATCAAACGTGACTCATTCATTCAATAAATCTAACTGCACTAGTTCATTCAACGTCTCAGCTTCCCTCATCTATTCAATGAATCAATCTTCACTCATTCATTCAATGATTCAAACATTATTCATTGAGTCAATGAAACGAGCTCAACCCATTCACTTAATGAATCAAACTACATTCAATAATTCAGTGAACCAGACTTCACTCATTCACTCAATAAATCATTTTTCACTCGTTCATTTAATGAATCAATTTTCACCCACTCATTTGATGAATCAGACTTCATGCATTGATTGAATTAAACGAGCTGAACTCATTCATTTATTGAATCAAAATACATGCATTAATTCAGTGAAACAAATATCACTCATTAATTCAATGAATCAAACTGCCCTCGTTCATTTAAAATCTCGAGCTTATCTCATTCATTCAATGAATCAAACTTCACTCATTCATTCAATGAATCAAACTTCATTCGCTGAATCAATTCAACGAGCTCAACTCATTCCGTTAATGAATCCAACTGCATTCAACAATTCAGTGAAACAAACTTCATTCATACATTCACGGAATCAAAGTTCTCTCATTCATTAAATGCGACAAACTTCATTCATTGATTCATTGAAAGGAGCAAAGTTTAATTCAATGAATCAAACTATATTCCTTCATTCAGTGAAAATAACTTAGCTCATTCGTTCAATGACTCAAACTATATTCTTTGATTTAAAGAAACGAGCTTCACTCATTCATTCAATGAATCCAACTGCAGTAGTTCATTCAAAGCTTCGAGCTTAACTCATTCATGCAATGAATCAAACTTCACTCATTCATTCAATGATTCAAACTTCGTTCATTGATTCAATGAAAAGAACTTAACTCATTCATTTAATGAATCCAACCACTTTCGTTCAACCAATCTTCACTCATTCATTGAATGAACTAAATTTTATTCATTGATTGAATGAAACGCACACCAATGATTCAGTTAATGACTCGCTCTTATCTCATTCAATGAATCAAACTGCACTCGTTTATTCAATGAAGCAAAACTCATTCATTCATTGTATGACTCGAGGTTAGCACATTCAATCAAAGTTTCCAACTTCCCTCATTCAATCAATGAATCAAACTTCATTCATTGATTCAATTACGCGAACTTAACTCACTTACTCAATGAATCAAATAGAATTCATCAATTCGGTAAACCAAATTTATCTCCTTCATTGAATGAATAAAACTCCATTCATTGACTCCAATAAACGAGATTCACTCATTCATTTATTGAATCAAAATGCATTCATCCATTCAATGAATCAAACTTCATTCGATCATTCAATGAATCAAATTTCACTCATTCATTTAATGAATCAAACTGCATTGATTGATTCAATGACACGAGCTTAACTCAGTCATTAATTGAATCAAAATGCATTCATTAATTCAGTGAACTAAACTTCAGGTTATTCATTCAATGAATCAAAGTTCATTCAATTTATCGAACATCAATAATAGAGTCAATGAATCAAACTGGACTATTTCATTGAAAGTCTCGAGCTTCTCTCAATCATTCGGTGAATCAAACTTCACTCATTCATTCAATGAATTAAACTTCATTCGTTGTTTCAATGAAACGAATTTATCTTATTGATTCAAATAAACAAACTCCACTCATTCATTCAATGAACAAACCTCATTCATCCATGAATTGTGTCGAGTTTAACTCATTCATTCATTCATTGATTCAATGAGAAGAGCTTAACTAATTCATTGAATCAAATGCATTAATACATTGAAACAAACTTTAGTTATTCATTCAATGAATCATAATTCATTCATTGATTCAAATAAACGAGATTCATTCGGTTTATCAAACTTCATTCACACAGTCAATGAATCAACCTGGACTCATTCATTTAAAGTCTCGAGCTTATCTAATCCATTCAATGAAACAAACGTCACACATTCATTCAATGAATCAAATTGCACTCGTTCATTCAAAGTCTCGAGCTTCTCCCATTCATTTAATCAAACTTCATCCTTTCAATGATGCAAACTTCATTCATTGATTCAATGAAACGAGCAAATCCTATTGACTTAATGAATCAAACTACATTCTATCACTCAGTAAATCAAACTTCACTTTTTCATTTAAGGAATCAAACTTCGCTCATTCATTAAATGAGACAAACTTCATTCATTGATTCAAGGAAACCAACCAACTCATTCATTCAATGAATCAAACTGTATTACTTAATTCAGTAAAAATAACATAACTCGTTTCTTCAATGGATCAAACTCTTTGATTCAAAGAAACGAGCTTCACTCATTCATTCAATGAATCCAACTGCACTAGTTAAAGAGTCATAGAGTCATAGAGATGTACAGCATGGAAACAGACCCTTCGGTCCAACCTGTCCATGCTGACCAGATATCCCAACCCAATGCTTAAGTGAGGACAAATGTTCGGCACAACATCGTGGGGTGAAGGGCCTGTTCTATGCTGTATTGTTCTATGTTCTATGTTTTATGTTCAAAGAGAAGGAAAGTGGATTTGAGGATAATTCACAACACGAGGCATCCAGGATCTATTCCCGATGCGGGACATTCTCCCAGTGTTTGCATGGGCTTCTTTCGCGTGCACTGGTTTCCTAGCATTGTCCAAACATATGCAGGACAAGTGAATTGGCCATGCAAAATTTCCCATAATGTTAAGTGTATTTGTCAGGTGTAGAGTTTGGGGGTGGTGGGTTGCCCTTCGGAGGGTTAGTGTGCCGAATGGCCTATATCCTTAATATCCTTAATACTGTAAGGAATCTTATATTAGTTACCTCGACTGCTCAAAAATCTGTCTCACATGCACAAGGGCTCTGCCTCTGTTCTTTAAATGATTTGGATGTGGATGTGGTTGTGTAAGGGTATGTTGGCATGTTTGCTGATGACATGAAGTTTGTGGAGTGGTAGATAGTGTGGATGACTGTTGTAGTTTGCAACGGAAAATTGACAGTGTGAAGAACTGGACTGACAAGTGGCAGATGGATTTCAACCATGGATTTTTGGAAGGTCAAATTGGATTGCAGTATTCACGGTTAAAGGCAGGATTTTTGGCAGTGTGAAATAATAGAGGGATTTTGGTGTCTATGTCCGCAGATCCCTCTCACTTGCCAACAATAATTGATAGGGTTTGAAGAAGGCTTATGCCTTTTTGGCTTTCATTAGCAGGAAGATTGAGTTTAAGATCTGCAATGATACGCTGCAGCTATACTGAGCCGTGGTTAGACTACACTTGGTGTATTGTGGTCTGTTCTGGTCCCTTCATTATCGGAAGAGTATGGAAGCTTTAGAGCGGGGACAGAGAAAACTTAACACGATGCTGCCTGAACTGGAGGGCATGACTTCAGAAGAATAGTTGAGGGAGCTAAGACTTTTCTCATTGGATCGAAGAAAGATGAGATACCTAGGTAGAGTGGATCGACAGAGACGTTTCCCGGGGTAGAAATAGCTATCACAAGGGGGCATAACTTTAAGGGGATTTGAAGAAGGTTAAATGGAGATGTCAGAACTAGGTTTAGTGTTCTTTACACAAAGAGTGTTGGATGAGTAGAATGCGCTGCCAGCAATGGAAGTAGAGTCAGAGACTTCAGGGACATTATGCAACACTTAGATAGATAGTAAAATGAAAGGTATGTAGGTTATCAAAATCTAGAATAGAATAAAAACTCGGCGTGATATCAAGGGCCAGTCTTGTGCTGTACTGTTCTATGTTCTGTGTTCCATGTGATAGACAGGGTAGTAAGATCATATCAATGTTAAATGATATGACATCCACGAGGAGCTAGTCAATTGCATATACAAATAGCTTCTTGGCAGTGGAGAGAATGTGGTGGGAAATATTCTGTTTCTCTGATTGGAGACATGCGATCAGCGGTGTAGTGGTTCCCTGTTGTTTATCAATTAGATAAATGCTTCGCATTAGAATGTTGGTTTTCACGTAACTAAGATATTAGTTGATACTGAAATTGGTAGTACAGTGGAAAATAAAGGTTATCTGTCATACAACAGCAATATTGTTGAAATAGTGGACTGAAGAATAGCAGATGGAATTGAATTAAATCAATGCGAGGTGTTGCATTTTGTTTAGACAAATCCAGGCGGGACATGCACAGTTATTGTCCGGGCCCTGGTTCTTGTGGTCAACGGAAGTGCAGGTCCACAGTTATTTGGAAGTGGTGTCACAGGTAGATCGGGTGGTGAAGCAGGCGTTTGGGACACTTGCCTTCATTGATTCGAGCACTGAGAATTGCGATGTTGTGTCATGGCTGTGCAAAACACTGTGAAGGCGACAATATTAAAAGAAAATTGATGATCAGTAAGAAGAACTCATCTGGCTCACTTCTGTCTATTAGGAAATGATATCTAACATTATTACCTGATCTAACTCACATGTGACTTCAGACCCACAGAAATATGGCTGTCTCTGGACTGGCGTCTGAACGATCAGCAGTGAGACAATATTTCAATCAATGACATCGTCATCCCATGAATGAATATCTACATGTAAATGTTACTCTCCTTCCTCAGCAAGCACCCACAGCTGGAGACGTTTGTACTGGCTCTTTAATACTGTCCAGATACTGGCCACTCTCTGTAACACAGTTTCCACCTCCATCGCCTTCAACTCGCATTGTTCCTATCATGTCATTACACCTTTCCAACTGCCCAGCTCCTGTGACGACACCCTTTGCAATCGCTTTAAAGCTTACTGCTTAATTCTGAATTGTTAGTAATTTTTGGTGATCTTCGAAGCCACATAAACTGTTCCAGATATGATTCCAGATATAACATTTTGCCCCGAGTGAAGGAGAGGTGGGGATTTCTTCTGATGTTTTGTCTATTTTGTTGAGTGTTTTACAGTGTAACTTCGAACATTTTTCCAATGTTCCTTCACAATTATGTCAGGTCTGTGCAGACTTAGTGAGGGTCAGTACAACAGAGAAGAAAGCTGTCTTCCAACGTGAGCGTAGTAATGATGCCTGGAATGTTTCTGTTCTGTGTTCCCTTTCCAGCACTTTATCTATGGTATGTATTGAAGACTGGTGTCTTCAATTGTTCTAACTCCCGTAGCAGTTCCTATATGTGTAACCTTCTCCCTTCCCTACAAACCCTCCACATATTTGAAACTGACGCCGATTTGAAACAACCATTCCTAGCTCTCTAATTTTCTTCCATCTCTACAAAATGTCTTATCTCTTCCACCAATAACTGGAGACAGCACGGAAATGGACCCTTTGGCCCAACTAGTGCATACAGGCCAGGTGAACAGAAGTGAATGAATCCTAGCTCCTTGTAATTGACCATATCCCTGTAAACCTTCAACTCTCCATTCACCTGCCCAAATGTATTTTACCTGTTCTAATTGTACTTGTAACTATCATTTCCTCCAGAGGTTCGTTCAATAACTGTACCATCTTGTGTGGAAAAGTTTGCACCACAGGTCCCTGTTTAAATCTTTGCTCTCCCAATTCACCTTTATGCCATCTAGTTGTGAAATCGTCCAGTTTTGGCAATTAACTTTACCTGTGTTCTGCATGGTTTTATAAACGTTTATAAGGTCACCCCGTAGCCTCCTATGCCCAAGGAAAATATTGAGGACAATTTTCAAATATATCCAACTCATGTACTCAAACCTCTGAGCAATAAGGACAAGTGTGCTAATTGCCTCTTTCACCAAATCGTCCACCCATGATGCAACTTCCAAGGAACAACGTAACTGCACCCCTTGGTCTCGCTCTCTATTTGACCACACAGTAGTGTGGTCAATCAGGCACCTGGGGATGGAGATACACATTTCTTTGAAATTAACATTGCAGGTAGACAGAATAAAGAAGAAAGTGAGGATTGCAGATTCTAGGAAAATAGAGTCGAGAGTGTGGTGCTGGAAAAGGACAGTAGGTCCGGCAGAATCCGAGGAGCAGGAGAATCGACGTTTCAATCATAAGCCCTTTATAATGAAGGGTAGACAGGGTGGTGAACAGGCGTTTGGGACACATACATTTATTGGTAAAACCAGTGAGAGTCGGAAATAGGAAAGCAAATTGTAGCTGTACAGGACATTGCTGAGGCCACCATGAAAACATTGTTCATTAATTGGAAGAACTCATCTGGTTCATTTTCGTCTTTACAGAAAGACATCTGAAAATCATACCTGGTCTGGCTGACATGTGATTCCAGACCCACAGCAATATGGATGATTCTGAGCTGCTCTCCGGGCAATTAGCTGTGAGGCACAGAATGCTGTTCCAGCCAGTGACATCCTCATTCTTTGAATGACTGAGTATATATACCTTCTTACCTCTGAAAACCTCCAGCTTCTCAATTCATTCTGGCTTTGTAACATTATTCAGGCCCTGCCCAATCTACATAACACTCTCACCTCCTCCTCTACCTTGAACTCTCCTTGTTCTTATCATCTCCAGAAACCCTGGCAATGATACCCCTTCTTACTGCTCTCCTCCTGCTCGCAGACCCTTTACAATCCCTTTAATACATACTTCTAAAATACAGTCTCGCTTTAGACTTTTTGATGATTTGGTGATCTTCAAAACCTCATAATCTTATTTTATAAATTTGGCCCTGAGTGAGGAACAGATGGGCATGTATTGTTGAGGTTTTGTCTATTTCAGTGGAATGTCCTTTTGTTTAATATTTTACACTGTTCCTTTAAATGTTTTCCACTGTTAACTTACAGCCATGCATTTCGTTCTGTTAACCTTTGTTTTTACTCTGGTGAGTTCTGCTCGCAAATACATATAATTAGCTATTTTTGTTTTTAGTTGTAGCTTGTCCATTCTATGATTTATTTTAAAACTTCATCATTCATTTAAATTTTACTTAATCACTATTTCCCGGAGGATCCCTCAGTTTGACAATATTCATTCATTCAGCTTCCTCAGATCACAGTCGATCTGTGATAATTACGTCCCCAGCCAGTTGCACAATGTATTTCTCAAAGAAACACTGAAACAAAAACATTCTCTGAACGTCCCTTCGATTATCACTCTTGCCAGTGTGACTGTCCTAGATTATATGAAGATTGAAGTCTCCCAAAATTATCCCAATGACTTTGTTAAAAATTCCATAGAAGTTCTGTTTGTTGCAGTAATGAATTGCTTGATTACCGAAAACCGTTCTTCCGCTTATGTTTATGAAACCTATGATCCAGAATTTCCATTCAATCTATTTCTACTCTATAATCTGAGATCAAATGATTTCTCTGTTACGCGTTTGTTATCTAGTACTGCCACTGCTGCCCATCCTGCTTTTTCATTCTCCCTGAGGTCTGGGCAAGTTGCATACCATTGAATGACTGAGTATATATACCTCTTTTTTCCTTTTTTTCTCCCCGTAACCAAGTCTCGGTGGTGTCTAAATTTCATTCATCTCAGTGTCACATGTCCATCTATCTTATTGCCGATACTTTGTCCATTCTAAAGTAAAAACAACATGAAAATTTAATCGTTTCCACAATTTCCTGTCACAAACCTATTCGCTAATGTACCATACGACTTAAACCCTGTTCCTTCAAGTTCAGCTTTTCTTCAGCCACATCCCCCTGCTGTTCCGATGCTGCAACATTTTCTCTTTGGATTGGAAAGTTCCTTACGGTGTCCATTCTTTTCTCAATATAAATAGATACTATCCCGCAGTAACTTATCCAGTAACCTTCCCACCACTGACGTCAGTCTCACTCATTTGTAGTTACCCGGAATATCCCTACTACCCTTCTTGTACATGAGCAACCATCCAGTCCTCTGGCACCTCACCTGTGTTTAAGGATGCCACAAAGATATCTGTCAGGGCCCCAGCGATTTCTTCTCTCGCCTCCCTCAGCAACCTGGGATAGATCCCATCCGGTCCTGGGGATTTGTCCACCTTAATAACCTTTAGCCTACCCAACACATTTTCCCTACTTATATCAAAGTGATCCAGACTAATCAAACTTATATATCTTATCTCAACATTCATCATGTTCCTCTCCTCAGTGAACACCGATGCAAAGGAATCATTCAGAATCTCACCCATTCACTCAGGCTCGACACACGGCCTTCCTGCATTATCCTTTAGTAGACTGATACTTTCTCTAGTCACCCGCTTGCTTCTTATATAAGAATAAAATGCTTTGGGATTCCAGATCCAGAGCATTGTGCCTGACACTCAGCTGGCTTCTCAAATAGTCTAACAAGCTGTGCAGCTCAAGGGAAGCGAGGGGTAGGCAGTAAATGCTGGCCAGCAGAGACACCCACATCCGACGAACATAGAACATAGAAGAATACAGCGCAGTACAGGCCTTTTGGCCCTCGATGTTGCGCCGATCCAAGCCCACCTAACCTATACTAACCCACTATCCTCCATATACCTATCCAATGCCCGCTTAAATGCCCATAAAGAGGGAGAGTCCACCACTGCTACTGGCAGGGCATTCCATGAACTTACGACTCGCTGAGTGAAGAACCTACACCTAACTTCAGTCCTATATCTACCCCCCCTTAATTTAAAGCTATGCCCCCTTGTAATACCCGACTCCATACGCGAGAAAAGGTTCACACTGTCAACCCTATCTAACCCCCTAATCATCTTGTACACCTCAATCAAGTCACCCCTAAACCTTATTTTCTCTAATGAAAACAGCCCCAAGTGTCTCAGTCTTTCCTCATACGATCTTCTTTCCATACCAGGCAACATCCTGGTAAACCTCCTCTGCACCCGTTCCAGTGCCTCCACATCCTTCCTATAGTATGGCGACCAAAACTGCACACAATATTCCAGATGCGGCCGCACCAGAGTCGTATACAACTGCATCATGACCTCAGGACTCCGGAACTCAATTCCTCTACCAATAAAAGCCAGTACGCCATATGCCTTCCTCACCGCACTATTTACCTGGGTGGCAACTTTCAGAGATCTGTGTACATGGACACCAAGATCCCTCTGCTCATCCACACTACCAAGTATCCGACCATTAGCCCAGTACCCCATCTTTTTGTTATTCTTCCCAAAGTGAATCACCTCACACTTAGCTACATTGAATTCCATTTGCCACCTTTCTGCCCAGCTCTGCAGCTTCTCTATATCCTGCTGTAACCTGCCACATCCTTCCTCACTGTCAACAACTCCTCCGACTTTCGTATCATCCGCAAACTTGCTCACCCAACCTTCTAACCCCTCTTCCAGGTCATTTATAAAAATGACAAACAGCAATGGTCCCAAAACAGATCCTTGCGGAACACCGCTAGTGACGGCACTCCATGAAGAAACTTTGCCATCAATTACTACCCTCTGTCTTCTTCCATCCAGCCAATTCCTAATCCAAACCTCCAACTCACCCTCAATGCCATATCTCCGTATGACGAGTGAATAAAAATAACAGAAACAGTGCTTGGACCAGTGTCCTGGCCAATCAGTTGGATAGGATTATCAACTGGGCTTTAAACTGGGCTTTAGACAGGATGCAGGGACAGGGTTCGGGTGAAAGGTGTTTTTCAAATGTAAAGTGAAAACGTTGAGCATTGGAACAGAATAGGGATGTGGCTGAAGACCAGCCGAAAGGAACATGAAGGGTCATAGTTCTATGAAACTGTACATTGGTGAAAAGGTTTGTAACAGGAAATTGTGGGAAACATAAGTTGTCATGTTCTTCATTTGAATGGACAGAATATCTGCCATAAGATATATGGACTGGTGACAGAGAGAGAAATAACATAAACATAGCACCCTACCGCCACTGTCCGCCTCAACCGTTATCTATTATGGTATTCATAGCCACACCAAAAATAAAAGTCAGCAATTTCATCCAAAAAAGTTCTCCTTTTGTAAAACTAGGCGTCTTCGATTGTTTCTTATGGTCCAGTTACTGTTGATTGTCATATCCTTTGTAATGCATTCCAGCACATTCCTGAATCACTGTCAAGGCTAGCACTGATTGGTTTCAGACTGACTGCACAAAGGGTTTTGTGTGTCCTTGTGTATCAATCTGGAAATGGTGGCTTACAGTTTCGAAAGGTAATAGAAAATGCAAATCAACTTTATTTCAAAGGTAATAGAATGCGAAAATAGGGAGGTCTTGCTAAGACTAAACAATCTACGAGTCATACCATGCCTATAATATTGTAAAACGTATGAGTACCCTAAGAAACGATATTCTTGCATTGGAGGCAGGTCAGAAAAGTTTCATTAAGATGATCTTGGGAATAGAATGATCTTTTAATGTGAGGAGAATGAGCTTGAACCCAGTAGTTTCGAAGAATGAGACAGAACTTGAAATAAACATCGAAGATTCTTTGCGGTTTTGACAGTTTAGAAGCTGCAAAGTAGAAAATAGATCAGTACAGCACAGCAATAGGCTCTTCGGCCCACCATGGTTGTACTCACAATGATGCTTTTCTCATTTAATACCGTCTGCCTGTACGTGGTCCATACACCATTCTTATCTACCAGTCCATGTATCTGACTAAAAGCAATTTTAAAACTTTACTAATATTTCTGTTTCTCCTACCGTTCTAGACATCTTCCACCTTCTATTTAAACAAACTCTTGCCTCCCGTTTAAACATTCCCCTCACCGCTTAAAACTATGCGCCTTAGTATTTGGCATTTCCACATTGGGAAAAAAAGATTCCGATGGTCCACATTATTAATGTCTCTCTTAACTTCATATCCCTGAAAAAGGTCGCCCCTCACACTCCGACACTCTTGCAAATACAATGTCAGGCTGTCTAGCCTTTCCTTATAGCTCACACACTCTCATCCAGGCAACGTGCTGATAACCCTCTTTTAAACTCTCTTCACATCCTTCACATCCTCCCTGTAGTATGGCAACGACAAAGTGCAGATTGTAATCCGAATGTGGCCGAACTAAAGTTTTGTACAATTGCAAAAACACCATGCAAACTTCATATTCAGTGCTACAACAATGTTGTATGCTTTCTTCACCACCTAATTAACTTGTGTTGTTATTTTCAGAGAGCAATGCATTTACATACCAGATCCTTCTGTATTTCAATGCTCCTCAATCTCTGGCCATTTACAATATACTTTTCTTTTGCTTTTAACTTCCCAAGATTCTTCATTTCATACGTGTCCAAAGTAAATGCATTTGCCATTTCTACACCCATCTTTCCAGTCGACCCAGATGTTGCTGTATCCTTTGATATCCTTCCTCACTTTCCACAACTCGACCAACTCACCCTATCATCAACCTGGCAGAAGTGGGTTCTGCAGATGCTGGAGATTAGAGTCAAGATTAGAGTGGTGATAGAAAGGCATAGTAGGTCATGCAGCATCTGAGGAGCAGCAAAAGCCCTGATGAAAGTCCTGTGGTTTGGATGCTGCTTGACCTTCTGTATTTTTCAGCACCCCTCTCATCTTGACGATCATCAATCTGACCAAAGAAACGCTTACTACACTATTAGAAGAACCAAAGACGCAAACACCAAACACCACCAAATTCATCTTCCAGGACAATATCATCAAGCTAGTGAACGTATAACGTACCACCCACTTCACCTTCAACAACGAAACCAACAGTCAAACCGGGAACACACTCGGGATTGCCAGTATCAGGATTATTAGCAGAGGCAGTAATGCAGAGACTTGAACAAACAGCTCTGCCAAACATCCAACATAAACTTTGGGTCCGCTACGTGGATGACACCTTTGTCATCACTAAACAAAACGCATTCCAGGAAGCTATCAAAACCATCAATAATACTCTTAATGTCATAGAAATTCATTGAAGAGGAGGAAATCAACAAGAAACTGCCTTCCTTAGATGTCGCAATACAGCGAACTGCCAATGGGGGCCTTCAGAACAGGGTCTACAGGGAAACCACACATATAGACCAAATACTGAACTGCAGAAGCAAACATCCCAACATCCAAAAACGAAGGTGCATTAGAGCATTGTTTAAATGAGCCACCACACACTGCAGCACAGAGGAATTGCGAAGAGCAGAGGAAAGTCACCTATATAGTCTATTCAAACAAAACAGGTACCAATGAACACAGTTCACCGATTTCTCAGTAACAAACTCAAACAAGCAACCAAAACACGTCCAAAAACACTAGTAACTCTCCAGTACATCAAAGACATTTCTGAAATTACTGCAAGAATACTCAGAATTCTTGGTATCACTGTAGCTGATAAACCCAACAATATACCAATGCAGCAGCTAATGAACCCTATCCAGGCAACAAGCAAAACTAATGTGATTTACAAAATACATTGCTAGAGCTGTAACAAACACGACATTGGATAAACAGACAAAAAACTAGCCACCAGGATGCATGAACATCAACTAGCCACAAAAAGACATGACCCACTCTCACTAGTATCTTTACATATAGATGAGGAAGGACACCACTTCGACTGGGACAAGACATACAGACACACACACAAGAATTCCTAGAAGTATGGCATTCCAACCGAAACTCTATCAACAAACACATTGACTTGGATGCCATTTATCAGCCCCTGAGAAATAGAACCGGAAATGACATCACCACAGGAAATGGCACCATCACAGAAAATGACATCACGGCATGAAATGACGTCACCAACCCAAAGCAACCACAACACATACATGGAAAGAGGTCATGTCAACAGTGCTTCATCCAGAGGCTAATTGATGATGTCACCTAGTATGGTAATGAAATGTCTGGAAATGAACCTTCCCGCTCAGCGAGCAAATCTACATCCAGAACCTCAATCTGGGCTGCAAATCTTCTCGAAACTCGCTGACCCTAATTAGTATATGTCTGATTTCCATAGGTCATTTGACATCCCAATATTAGATCACAAGCTCCATACCGTCATTTACTCAGTGAGCTGCTCTCATCCAGTTTGGTGCCAATCCCACATACAAAGACCATGAGTTTTCCCAGCTCCTGGTGCTGAGGCCCTAGTGCACTAGCTCCTGAACCGGTCAGTCAGATATCACCGGATTTTACACTGTAACATGCTGCCCATAAACAGACTCTGTTACAGTCATATCATGACTAAATGTCGCCAAAAAAGAAAATCTGCACAGACCTTCCCTGCTTGCACAATCTATGACAATCTCTGGAGAACAACAGAGTCCAAAAACTCCACTGAATGGGTAAGGGTCAAAGATAAAGGTTTTACTTTTTTACACTACGAGATGATTTCCTGCATGTTAGAAAGCTGCCACCTAACGTTAATGAAACAAATAACATTCCAACTGAAGGCTTTGATGAGGTGAGCTCTGAGCAATCATGTCGATTTGTAGGTCACCAAATGCATGGAAAGTGCTTTCTACAAGAACAGCACCGGGTTCGTGTCAAACACAAAGGCAGAATATGCAAACAGATTCAAGTCTGAACCCACATCTTCCAGCCTAAGAATCTGAAGTTGTGCTCAGCCATTCTGGAAAAGACTTCCAGAATCCATTTCAGCAAGATCGCATCCTTGTCCATTTCCAGCTCCAAACTATTTTGTTGTTGAATCCTGTGCACTGAACATAAAAGTCCTTGAATCTAATCGTACCATCCTTCAGGTTCGACAACCCATTTTACCTTCATCCCGTCCTGCAGATTCTATAATTCCGTTTACCTCTGGAGGGACAAGATGACAGTCAGATAGTTCTTTGTAAATATTTCAGGAGCTTGCATATGCAAGGAGTATTTGGATACTCGGCAAGTTTCAAGAAGTCGGGATAATTGACAGGACTTGAGGAAGATCCGATGGTCCAGAGCATTGCAGAGATTGGACCACATCACAATGTTAATGAGGGCTAGAGGAACAAACGTGGGGCGGCACGGTGCCACAGTGGTTAGCACTGCTGCCTCACAACGCTAGAGACCCGGGTTCAATTCCCGCCTCGGGCTACTGACTGTGTGGAGTATACACATTCTCCCCGTGTCTGCGTGGGTTTCCTCCCACAGTCCAAAGATGTGCAGGTTAGGTGAATTGGCCATGCTAAATTGCCCGGAGTGTTAGTTGAGAGGGTAAATGTAGGGGAATGAGTCTGGGTGGGTTGCTCTTCGGAGGGTCAGTGCGGACTTGTTGGGCTGAAGGGCCTGTTTCCACACTGTAAGTAACGTAATCTAATCTAAAAGGAGGAAACAGTCAGGGTGTGGTACAGGAACGGGAGAATGTTATCTTCTGTGCATCAGAAGATTTATAAGAGGTTACAACAAGAGGACGGCTGTCGAGTGTCTCGACAGTTACAGATGTAGGAACGCAGTCGAGAGTGAATAAAGTTAGGAATAAACAGACTTGTAGACGCTGGATGAATTTGTCGTTTTAGCAAGAGTATTTCGAACTGGTTAATATTGCAGATACAGACAGTTGAAGCGAATGAAATTTATTGCAGCAATCAAGAAGATGTACACATGAATGGTTTTATTGGCTGCAGCAGATTCCAAAGATAGGAAGGAGGAGGTCAGAGGTAAGGAACATTTAATGATGGAAGCAAGTCACAGATGTAGAGGTGGTTGTAGAAAGTGGGCAACATTCCCGATCTAGGGAACGTTCAAGTGGTTTCACAACGATAAATAAAGGGAGGATTGGCAGGAAAGTCTGGAGGACTGGAGGACATTGTACAGAAAGGGAGGTATGTATGGATAGTAAAAGGCTAGAGATAGTGCTGTGCTATAGGACAGGATGAAAGAGTGCTATATGGACTGGAGAAGTATATAGTGACATCATGTGTTGCAGAGGCAGGAGCAATGTGAGGAGATGAGAATGTTGGCAAAGCCTGGAGGATGTTACAGAGGCAGGGCAGGCCTCATTTACGGGACAATATCTCAAAGATACGAATGTTTGTAGTTTTTTAAGGGCTAGTGACTAAACATCAGAGTTTCAAAGTCATTATGGAAAGAGGTAACGAAAGTGCCGAAGTCAAATGTCAAGATTTGGGTAATGCCACTATCACTCGACATTATCACTATCATCAGACAGGATCTGGCAAGTCGATGGATATTCTGAAAGTGAACGTATTTTGCAGTGATTCAGTGAGAATTCAATGCAAATGTGTCCTTCAAGGGAAAATGGCAAAAGCAGCAATTCCAGGGAGCACTGATCAAGCCATGTCCTGAGTTTGATAAAGAAAATACAGTGCAGTAAAAACATGCAAAGACCTTTGGAAGTATAGAAAGTTCAAGGGGGTCCTTCAAAACGTATGGTAAGCAATGATCACAAAACATTTTTGTAAGATACTATAAAGAGAAGTCCAAAATATACTTTTTTAAGTATAGTTCGAGGAAAAGATTCCCAGAGAGAGAGAGGGGGGGGTTGTTATAAACCACAGGGGCAATTTTGATGAAATGAGAGGATGTAGGTGAGGTCTTAAATGAGAACTTCGCATCTGTATTCACATAGGAAAATACATTGCAGCCGGGACGTCAGTTGGGATTGTTGTTATGGACCAGGCCCGACCCTTCAAAACATTTCAAGCAGGTAGCCCACACCCTAAGTTTGCTATTTTCTTTACGTTAAGTGTATAGCAAATTTTCCCGCTGAGAATTAGCTGGTCAGCCGACTTAGTTCTTTTTAAAAAAAAACAGCTTTTATTTACAAAATTACAGAATGAAACTCAAAGAACAGAAAATAGAATAACAGACTAACTGATCACTTGATTAGATTAGATTACTTTTTTTTTTAGATTACATTACAGTGTGGAAACAGGCCCTTCGGCCCAACAAGTCCACACCGACCCGCCGAAGCGAAACCCACCCATACCCCTACATTTACCCCTTACCTAACACTATGGGCAATTTAGTATGGCCAATTCACCTGGCCCTGCACATCTTTGTGACTGTGGGAGGAAACCGGAGCACCCGGAGGAAACCCACGCAGACACGGGGAGAACGTGCAAACTCCACACAGTCAGTCGCCTGAGGCGGGAATTGAACCCGGGTCTCTGGCGCTGTGAGGCAGCAGTGCTAACCACTGTGCCACCGTGCCGCCCACTTGCGAGTGCGATAGACTATATCAACTTAATGCTGTTGTTCCCCAGTGTTTTCAATAATCCCAATAAACACTCCTTGGCACAAAAGGTAAAATTTGAAACGAAGTCTTACAGGCCCGAAATCTGAAGAATAGAAAGAGTGGCAGCTGCTCACATACACCGCAGCTGAACTCATCCAAACAAAGGCTAGCTTCACAGATAGCTGGCCACTCACGTTTGATTATACCAGTTAGTTTAAGACTTGCAAGCCGTCTGCATGGAGGCATTATCTGTGTGGTATCAACAAAAAGCATTCCAATAAACTGTCTAAACCCAGTCCAGTTGGTACCTGACAAATTACCTCCTCAGAAAACACACGGACACAGCAACCTTGAGAGAGGGCCAGCTTCATCACACCTCACCCATTAAAAAGGAACGCTCAATATCCAAAGATAGTTCGTGCAAACATATGCAACCGCTCTCGGATTCAGTCTGCAGCACTCGCACCATGAACGCCACGGTATCTTGTTCGAGTCTCGATAATACATCAGCATCACATTTTGATGACCTGTCTCATGCACGATTTTCAAGTTGAATGGTTGTCATAGCAAGCTCCACCTAAACTGTCTTGCCTTTTATTCCTTAGCTGTCTCCACAAATTTCAAAGAGTTATGATCTGGGCAAATGAATTTCTCAGTTGCGTTACTGGTAACATGAACACTGAAAGTGGTAATAATAATATTAAGCCCTAAATTTCCTTCTAAACCGTCGAATATTTGTGCGGATCAATGTTCAGTTTCCTGGAGAAATATCCGATAGGTCATTTTGTCTTCTCATTGTCTTTTTGAAGGAGCACAGCACTGACACAGTCATCATTCGCAACAATAGCCACCTTGAAAGGCTTTGCATAATTAGGTGTGACTAACAGCGGGGAAGTGGTTAACACAGCTTTCAGGCTCGCAAACGTCCTCTGATAGTCCGCTGTCAACTGAAGTGTCTTGCCTTTCTTTAGCAATTCAGTGACAGAAATAGCCACATAACTAAAATTTGGCACAAGGGCCATAAAATCCACTCAATCCCAAGCGCCATAGTACTGCTCATTTTGTTGATGGTATGGGAAACTTCCCAATTGCCTTTGGTTTTGCATTACAAGGGGTCATTTGTCGGTATCGACTAACATGGCCCAGGAAGTTGACTTGGGCTTTGGTAAAATCACTTTTAGGCAGGTTTATCACCAAGCGTGCCTTCCGAAATCAATTGAAAAGTTCCGACAAATGTTATAAGTGCTTTTACCATGTGTGACTGAAAATCACCAGTTCATCTAAGTACTCAAACGACTTGGGCAATCAAACAATTAACTTGTTGGCTTGTCTCTGAAATGTGGCTGGTGTATTTTTCATACCAAATGGCAAGACTTTAAATTATTCGAGTCTATTTGGCTTTAAGAAAGCCGAAATTGCCTTTGCTTGTTCTGACAAAGGTACCTGCCAGTATCCTCTGGCCAAGTTCAAATTAGAAATAGTAGTGGTTTGTCCCAATTTTCTACGCAGTCTTTCAATCGTGGAATATTTCGGGGAAAATATTCTCACAATCTAATCTACTGATGATTCTCAGTATTGCATGTACCCCCAACTACTGTCTCAATGCTAAGTGCTTCAAAGAAAACGACGCCAAATTATCCAATCCCTTTTTATGGCTGGTAATTTTTCTGCCAGGCATAATCCTGGTGATACTGCATTGCATTCTCTGTGATGATCAGAACTGCACAGATTATTCCATCTGTGGCCGATCTAACATTGCCCTATTTCGATATTATATGCTCCACCCAATAAAACATCTCATACGCTGTGTCCATCAACCTCTTTCTCTGTGCTGACACCTTCAGAGATCCATGGACATTAACATCAAGGTCACCTTGTTCCTCAAGATACCACCCATTCATTGCCTATATCCTTCTCTTATTAGAGATCCTAAATTACCCCATATTCGCCGGGATTAATTTCATCTAACATTGCTCTTCCCAATGAACCATCAGGTCAGGATCAGACTTTAGCCTGAGACCATCCTTCTCCTTATCAACGACATTTCCAATTTCCGTGTCTTGTGAAATCTTATTAGTAATGCCTTCTACGTTCACTTTGAAGTCATAATTGTAATAAGAATAGAAATGATTCAACACCGACTCTGGTACACCACTCGAACCCACAAAATCACAAAATCACTTGTCGCCGAAGAAACACCATGTTTTAAAGGGATGACGCAATGTTTTCGCTATTTTGCTATTTTATAATTTTTACACAAAAACTTCGTAACACTTGCAAGAGTTTCAGCAAAAGCGGGAATTAGTATTAAAGATGCATTCTTCGTTACCGCCTGAGTCTATCCAGTTAACTGACATGTACGATGTGTCTGGCAAAATCCGATCTTATGCAGTCAAGTTCTTTAAATGTATTTTGGTATTTTGGTTTGTGTGTTCCTTGCTGTCAATTGATCGCCTGTTGGCAGTCGTGTGTAGCCTTCATTATCTCCTTCTGTAATCCATCTCCAAAATCGACTTGATGAACTTCTGCACATTTTTGAATCACTTGAATGTGTGATGGTCTCCATTTCCACATCAAGACGTAATTTTAAGATAGTAACATTATGGGATACAAGCAGCTTCTACATCTCTGTATGCGTTTTGACACAGATGCTTTCTGTTTTCATCTTTATGTTGTAATTCAGTGGATTTCGCTGAGCACCCGTTCTAGTTTTTCTTTTTCATCCAGTTGGTCAAATATAGTTCCCGACATTTGAAATTCAATTTCCTAATCCTTGTTATTGAATTCTCTTCCTGTTTTAACGTGTGTTTTTTGTGAACTTGAGACTACACATTCAGAAAAATCCGAGGAAATCGCTAATATCTCAGTTGCCTCACTTTCCACTGGCTTTTCAAATACTATAGGCATCATTCTAACTTGCGTTAAAACTATAGAATTACCAAGGAGTAAGTTTATTCCACGAACGGGAATTTCTCTATTACTTTGATTACCACTCACGACTTATCACCACACACTTCAACCTCACGTGACGTGCTTCACTTTAACCTCAAATTAACATGGTGAAACGATTGTCGTCTCACAATTAATTCCACGTACTTTACGTTTTTGAGAAATCCTCCTTCTGAGGTAGATCCTTCCTCATCTCCCACTATCAAGGATTGACTGGCTACCAGATCGCTAAAATGCATTTTTCCCCTGCTCCTCTGGGCATAAGCGAGTAAACCTTACCATCACAAGGAAAGAGTTTAGCAAGATCTGGCACTTTATTGTCAATCAACCCCTGGCCAGGTCGCGCATACCAGTGCATTTTGTTTAGCTTCCACTGTCCTTTCCTTGATCACTTCAACAAATTCACTGTCTTATTTTGTTTTCCCACATCCGTTTTCGAAGTGCTTAGTCAAAATAACTAACACTGCGACTTCATGTGGCGTATTTCATTGCAGTGGAATCATTTTACATTTATGCATCTCTGCTTCCACCTCATGGATTTCCTTGATGCTTTGGGAAAACCTATTTTTATTATCTTCATTGAGGTCTCCTTTTTCCTTCCCCCAATTTCTATCTCTCACAGATTGACATTGATTTTGAAAGTTAAACTTTGATTTACGGACAAAATCCTATTCATAAATCATTTCAGCTACTAATCTTTCAATTCAAAGTCTCCACTGTTCCACGTGTTCTCACTTCAGGAAGTGATTTTTTAACTACTCCAAAACAATCATCGAAGGACACCATATATTTTATCAAGTTTAATGCCCTTATCGTTACATTAAAATTGCTTTCTTTGATACTTTCAAACTCAATGAAGATTTGACCATTTTCTCATGTTGGATTCCTGAAACATTATTTGTATTTCCTGACATTAGCTCATATGCACTAAAGATGGCGTCTTTCCACTCCTCATATACTTCGGATACCTCCATGGACAGTGATGCAAATTTCTTGTTAGCTCTACCTGCCAACAAGATTGATTCGAAAATTGCCACATGGTTACTGGCCCTACACACCATGTTTTCAATCACAAAATCATCGTTGCATTCTAAGTCCTTGCCACCTATTTCCAAACCAATTTTCGTTCGATTTTATCAGCTTTCATTTGATCCCATGTGTTCCTGAGGTTTCGTGAAAAAAAATTCCTACTTCAAGCTTTATCATAAACTTTATTGGAGTTCATGCCAGACAAAACAACGTCACTACCCTCACTGATACATTTAGTGACCGATTTTAAAAGAAACTCAATTAAATTAGTCAGACAGAATGCCCCTTAAAAATCCACGCTATTTTGATTAATTCCTACTTTTCCAAGTGATAATTAATACATTTCCCCAGAACTTTCCAATAATTTCGCTCCCAGAAACAATGATGGAGAGGTCTCTAATTACCGAATCTATCCCTTCTTGGGCAAAGAAACACCTTCGAGGAGAAAGTGAGGACTGCAGATGCTGAAGATGAGAGCTGGAAAAGTGCAGCAGGTCAGGCAGCATCCAAGGAGCAGGAGAAGGCCTGAAGAAGGGCTTATGCCCGAAACGTCGATTCATCTGTTCCTTAGATGCTGCCTGACCTGCTGCGCTTTTCCAGGAACACATTTTCAGCAAAGAAATACCTTGTCAATCCTCCAGGCATCTGGTGCTTCACCTACGGCAATCAGCTGTTAAATATCTGTGCAAGACCCCTGGAAATCTTTTCCATTGTCTCCCATTGCAACTCGTCAGACACGCATAAGGAATTGTTTTATTCGTCCAATGTGTAGGGAATCAACTAGAGAGTCCATCATCCCAAATTGTATATTTTGTGATGAGAGGCAATTAATTAGGAACATTGTGCTACCAGATCCTGTAGGGAAGAGTCACCACAGCATAACAGAATTGTTCATTAAGATGGAGAGTGACACCGTTAAATCTGAGGCGAGGGTCCTGAACTTAAAGAAAGTTGACTTTGAAGGCATCAGGCAACGATACTTAAAGGTTGACAGTGGGTATGCAATGAATTTAATGCATTTAAATCAATGCATTTAAAGAACATCAACAATTTTAATCGCAATTTGGTGTAAGAATAAAATAAGGAAGGTTGCCCAACCACATCTAGCGAGGGAAATCAGGGATAGTGTTAAAGCCAAAAACGAGGCACACATTGGCCAGAAAAAAATAGTAAACCTGAGGACTGAGAGAAATATAAAATTCAGCAGAGCAGGAAAAACGGTTTAATTCGGAAGTAGGAAATATAATATGAAAATCAGCTTGTAGAAGCGAAAAAAACTGTTCAGCAAAAGCTTCTATTGATATGCGAAGAGAATAAGACCAGTGAAGACAAATGGAGGTCCCTTGCACTTATAAACAGTTCAATTCATAAAGGACAGCAAAGAGAAGATAGACAGGTTAAGGAAATACTTTCGATCAGTCTTCACTAAAGAGGATGCAAATAAACTTCCGGAAGTGCTAGGGGACAGAACATCAAACATGAAGAAGAAACTGAAGGAAATCTTTATTTGTCAGAAAATGGTATTGAGGAACGTTTATGAGATTAATACCGAAGAGGCCCCCAGGGACTGATGGTCTGCATCCCAGAATACTGAAGGAAGTGGCCCCAGCAAATTAGAGGCATTGGTGATCATTTTCCAGAATTGTGTACACTCTGGCAGAGTTCCAATGGATGAGAAGATAGTTAATGCATTCCCACTTTTAAAAACGGGGAGAAAGTAATCGGTGAATTATTGGCTGGTTAGCCTGACACAGCTGGTAGGGGAATGATGGAGCTAATTATTAAGGATGTAAAGTTTGAGTTCTTCGGAAAGACCATTGGACCAAAATGTTAACTTTGATTTCTCTTCCCAGATGCTGGTAGGTGCGAAAAGCATTTCCAGTAACGTCTGTTGCTTTTTTCATGCTTTGTAGTTTCAACACTGCTTACTCTTTGCATTGAGAGATTGGAAGTACAGGAAAGAGGAGGATTATTAATTTTATTACTTTCTGGATTACTTTCAACACCACACATTACTAACGAAAGGAACAACAGAATAGGTCATATGGTCGTTCGGCTAAAGAAATTGTGTACCATGCAGTTCTTCGGAGTTTGTTTCATAGGTAAGTGGAATTGGTATAAGTTGTGCGGGTTGCATCTGTACCAGAATGTGTTCAATACATTTGCTGGAAGGTTTGCTCCTGCTGTTGGAGAGATTTTCAACCAATTTGGCAGGGGGTCGGGGACAAAACAGATATGAAGCTAGGATTGCGCTTTCATGGTAATTCCAATGGGGGTTCGCCTTGTTGATTCTCCATATATATTCTGAATCAAATTTCCCTGTTCCTGTCCTCCAACATAGAGAATCCATCCAAGAAAAATATGTAAAACGCTGAATGGTGCATTCCCGATTCCTTTGGGCTCTCCGCCTGTTTGTTTTTGTAATAATGGTCTCTTGAGTTTCCCTTTCAGAGCTCATGTCACCCGCTAAGAAGGTAGGTTTTGCAAGTTTTACAGATGTTTCGGGGCCTTGAATAATCAAGGTCCAGAGCACTATGCAGTTTTGGCTAACTGTACTGTCTCTCATTTGGTTGCCCATCAGTAACTACATTCGAGTATTTTCGATGAGAATTTGTACTGGGTTGAATACAATTTCATAGACCAGGAAGTACTTCCCATACATGTGAACGCTGCGGAACTCAAAGAACGTTTCAGTGGCGTCGGCCATCATTTCTATGCCTGCTGGTGTTTTGCTGTATGTGTGTAGCTACCACAGACACTGCAATGGTAGTGTCTGTGGTAGCTACTTGATGTGTGAATGGGCATTTTGTCTCTGACACACGCAGTGTCGCGGCCTTTGCCACGACCTGCTCATGTGCCTTACCTGTTCTATTCATTCTTTTCAAATAATAGCGCGTCAGACCACCATTATTGCTGTATTGATTAACCTGTTTCTGCCCGTTCTTCCAACTAAATTAATCGACTTTACCTCTAGATTTTTCCCAAAACTTGAAAAACTGATCTAGTGCTCTTATTCGCACACACTTACCTCAGTGCTTTAAACATAGAATCACAATATTCTGGAAACAAAACATTCGGTCCGTTGAGGCCATTCCAGCCTTCTGAAGAGTGACCCCAGCACGTATCCTATTACTATTATCCTGCATTTCACACAGAAAAATCCATCTAACCTGAATATTTTTGGGCTGTTGGAAGAAACCGGAGCAGACGAAGGAAACCCACGAAGACACGGGGAGAATGAGCAAACACCACACGAAGAGTAACCCGACTCCAATGCGGATCCCGGGTACTGCGAGGAAGTCGTGGTAACGTCTGTGTGACCATCACACTCGCCTAAAGGGGGCGCACGGAGCAGGACTGGGGAATGCTATCTGCATTCAAATGATCTACTACTGAATATAGTTTACCAAGTGGCATGAGCAAAACCTCCCGAGCAGCGAACTGGTGACCTTAAGTTTACATGCAAACTGTCCTTCTTGTACAGGCCATTCAAAGGAATCCCAATGATACGGGTATTTGTTTCTATAACAGCCACATGTCAACGCTATTACGTTCCTATTTATGGCTTCACGAGAGATTAATCACGACATTCCAACTTTAGACTCTCAGATTTTCAACGTTCTATCTAACTCATTGTATTGGATCTCATCCCTTTTCCTACCCATGTTTTGTGGGCCAATATGTACTTCGATCCCTGGCTGCCCATACTTACCTTACACAGTGTCCTGCACCCGCTCAGAGACATCATTGACGCTAGAACCAGTAAAGATACACATCACCCTGGAAAGTCACTTGCTGCCACACAAAAGCGTGTATATGATGTTCACTGTGGAGATGCCTGTCAGTCACGCTCTTAGACACTTCTACCTTCCCTGTTGTATCATAATGAAGCAATCTTGGAGGCACAGATCTACCTGCTGCTTTTACTTATACCCTGAGCGAACATATTCACCAATAGTATCCAAACTGGTAAAGTTTTTTTTAAAGAAGAATAGCCAGTGGAGACTATTGTATTTCCTGCCTTTCTCGCCTGGTGATCATTCAGCCAACTTACTGAACCTTTGGTGTGAACACATCTGAGAAAATTTATTTTTCTTTTTCCATTCCTCTCTGAAGAACAAAGAACAAGGAACAACAACAAAAATTACAGCACAAGATCAGGCCCTTCAGTCCTGCAAGCCTGTGCGAATCCAGATCCTCAATATAAAGTGTCACCTATTTTCTAAGGATCTGTATCCCTCTGCTCTCTGCTCACTCATGTAGCTGTCCAGATACATTTTAAATGACGCTATGATGCCACCAATACAACCTCGATTGGCAAAGCGTTCCAGGCACCCACCTCCCTATGTGTAACGAACTTACCAAACCTATCTCCCTTAAAATCACCGCCCCTCAAATTGAACTCGTGAGTCCGAGTAATTGAGTGCCCCACTCTGGGAAAAAAAGTTCCTTGTTATCAACCCTGTCTCTACCTCTCATGATTTTGTATTTCTTACTCAGGTTCCCTCTTAATCCAATTAAAATAATTGTAATCTACTCAACCTATCTTCAAAAGCTAGCGCCTTCCAAACCAGGCAACATCCTGGTTTACCTCCTGTGCAACCTCTCCAAGGCGCCCACATCCGTTTAGTAATGTGGCGACCAGAACTGTTTGTTGTATTTTGAAAGTGGCCGAACCAAAGTCCCATACAACTGTAAAATGACCTGCTAACTCTTGTACTCAATACCCAGCCGATGAAGGAAAATATAACGTATGCCTTCTTGAACACTATTGAACTGCTTTGCCACCTTCAGGATACAATGGATCAGAGAATCCAGATGTTCTTGTGCATCAATTTTCCCCAGGGTGACTACATTTACCGTATATTTCGCACTTAATTTGGATCTTCCAAAATGCATCACCTTGTATTTGCTCAGGTTGAAGTCCATATGCCATTTCTCTGCCAAACTCTCCAATCTGTCTACATTCTGCTGCATTCCCAGGCATTTATCTTCACTATCTACTCCTCCACCAATCTTCGTGTCATCTGCAAACTTGCTAAACAGGCTACCTGTAATTGCTCCATGGCATTTATATATATCACAAGCAACAGTGGTCCCACACGAATCCCTGTGGAACCCACTGGTCGCAGTTCTCCATTTTGAGAGACTCCATTCCTCTATTACTCTCTGTCTCCTCCTGCCCAGCCAGTTCCCTATCCATCGAGCTGGAATACCCTGGATCCGATGCGACTTCATTTTTTTCCCATCAGACTACCACTCAGAAACTTTTCAAAAGCCTGACTGAAATCAATGTATATGATAACTACAGCACTTCCCTCAGCAATGAACATCATTAATTCCTCAAAGAATTCTACTAAGTTGATGAGGCATGACCTTCCCTACACAAAACCATGTTGCTTATCACTGATAAGTCTATTTTGTTCCAAATGTCAATAGATCCTCTCCCTCAGTATCCACGAGTGTACTCAGTATTCTGTGTACCTTTGATTTTGAGAAGGAAATGCAGAAAGGATTGTGGAGTTCGAAGGGTTGAATATTAGCATGATTTGTTGAGGGCCCTGCAAATAACCTCTCAGTAGGAGTTGTCAAAAAATCTATTTGTATCCGATTTGGTACTCTGGCAAGTTGTTTTGAATATCTCTGGCAATTGAGTCAGGTGAATGCATGGTCATGACGATAACGGCGATCTCTTCTCTGTCGTGACCATTAGTGTTGATACAGTTCATCGAAGGTCGAAGGGGTTCATGGTTGCCTGAGCTTCACGGTCTCTGGGGAAGGGAAGTGAGGCTTGGAGTGCTGAGGGTAATTAGGGTGTTGAGTATAATGGGAGTAGGGCTTCTTGCGGGACCAGTCGTGCATATTAACATCTGCCAGTGGTCTGTGATCCTCATTTTTGCCACACAAGCCCACATCGTGGCTCTTCTTGTTTTCTGCCTGCAGCACTAAAGGGTGTTTCAGGACCTCAAGATGGGGCGCTAATATATCAATCTATCATTGTCACTGTAGGTCGACCTTTACTCTCCTACATTGCTTCAGACAAAGCTATGACCACCGCTTACAAAATACTACATTTCCTGGATAGAAGAGTCACGACTCTTTGGACTCCAATACGATGCATCATCACAAGCTACTCCTGTTGGCAAGCCTTCCTTCTTGAGCCTGAAACTGAACAGTGTGCGGTAAATTCGCTTAAGTCTTCATTTTCTGGTCAAGGATTTTGGCCTGCATTTGGTCGATTTTATTATCTGCATTCCCGAGCACTTCCTTCAGTTTTATGTTTTCAATTTCTCTGCATTTCACTCTTTTCACTCCGATGCAGACGCTTAAGTTTTATTTCAGTTTGGGACATTGTTACCCAACGCTTCATGCGCTTTCTGACCAAAGGTAAAATACCCTTTAGATTCCAGAACAGATGTTCTCTTAGTGCAGTACTGGGTAACTTAGACTTTGCCATATTCAAATATTTCCTTGTGGTGTCTTCCCTCTCTGAGAAGTCTGCCACTTTTCTCCTCTCCAGCTTTTCTCAGATTCATCCCAATTGTAGGGAAGCGACTGACCTCGGCATCCAGCTCATTCAAACTTCCATTCCAGCTGCTCTGAGTCTAACGTGGAACTTGTAAGTGACTTGTCACCCTAAAGCCAAAATTACAGAGTTTATTTTTCCTCTTGGATTAAAATAGTTGCAAGACCCTTTTGTCTGACACATCGTGTGATTCATTTACTTTTCAATTGATATATCTCCATCCACCGAATTGAATCTTGACCGTCAATCCACGGTCGCGTTGAATGCTCAGGAATACAAGACTGATGGCATTCAATTTCAGAATAATTGTTGAGCATTTCTTCTTGGAGCTCATCCGTGGAAACCAATACTGCACAAATTTGACAGTGTGAACAGCCTCCATGCGTACCCAATTTATTTTATAGCATACTTGTAAGACGAGTAAAAATATCAGAGATGTTTAAAATTTAATGCAATTTCTTGTCAAAATATAGAAAACCGTAAAAAGGGAGAAGCCTATGGCTGCATAATTTCTAAGACACAGATCTTTAGCAATTACACTCCCCAATTCTTCCAATGCAGCATTCAGGCTTTTCCATAATTATTGCCTACGATGAGGTACAGAAAACAAAAAAAGAAAAGAAATGCTCGAAATGACAGTGGTCAGGCAATAGAGTCCATATAACTCTTCATCGGAGATTACATAAGGAGACTTATTTATGCAATCGTGTGCGGGTGGAGTGCTGGTAACGAATATTAAGGAATGTGAGAATGGGAGAATAATACTGTGTCCAACTACCGAACTAGAAATAAAGGTAGTCACATCCTGTTCTTTCAGTTTGCTCTGTGATTTGATGGAAAATCATCCCAAGTACAGGCAATTGAGTATGTGAGAGAGAGAGAGAGAGAGAGATGCTGTGTTAAAATGACCAGCCACGGGATGTTCGGGGTTATGCTTGCACAAGGATCCGAGGTGTTTTGTGAAGCAGCTATCCATTTTGCGTTTGGTTTCTGCATTGTAGAGAAGGACACAAAGTCTGCAGTGAATGCAGTAAACCAGATCGTAGAAGGTGCATGCGAAATGTTGCTTCACCTGGAAAGACTGATTTGGTTCTCGTATGGTGAGGAGGGAAGAGATGAAGGGGTTGCATTTGTCTTCTCCTGTCACATGGGAAAGTGCCTTGGGAATGCAGTGCGGATAGTTTTTTTTTAGATTACTTACTGTGTGGAAACAGGCCCTTCGGCCCAACAAGTCCACACCGACCTGCCGAAGCGCAACCCACCCATACCTCGACATCTACCCGTTACCTAACACTACGGGCAATTTAGCATGGCCAATTCACCTGACCTGCACATCTTTGGACTGTGGGAGGAAACCGGAGCACCCGGAGGAAACCCACGCAGACACGGGGAGAATGTGCAAACTCCACACAGTCAGTCGCCTGAGGCGGGAATTGAACCCGGGTCTCTGGCGCTGTGAGGCAGCAGTTCTAACCACTGTGCCGCCTTTTGGTGGCCATCAACCAGGAATGGATTTATTGTATCGTTCAGCTTGTCAAGGCTGCATCAAATTATTTTATCATACTCCCGTTCTGTTTCTCTTTTATCCCTTTATTAACTTTGCAGTCCCATTTTTCAATGTTTTGACTTTCTTTGTAATAAAGTTATTTTTCCTACTTTGGGATTTCACTTCCATTTTTTCTCATTTCCTTTTGCCGGACGTGCAACTCAATGTTTTCTGATTATTCTGATGTGTTTTCTGCTCCACCTCTCTTTTGCCGCTACATCCCACTGTTTCATTATTGAATCATGTTTTCTCCTCGTTTCTCTAATTCTGTTAATTTCGTTTTAATCATACTCTACGACCATATCAGGAAAATTTCCGAAATATTCAAGATCTTTTAAAAACATTCCAGTTCTATGATCCGTCTAAGTATAAACGTTCTGTACTTTCCAATGCTATTATGACATGGAGACAAACATCCAAACCAAAAAGCCTTGCCAACCTTTGTATACACACACCGCAAAATTCAACCAACAAAGATCCCGAATAGTGCCGGAAAGGTTCCCTTCCAGACCTTTGAATAAGTAATGCCGACTAAGCGCTTTTGGAACGACTAAAAGGAATTATGAAAGGAACATTTTCAGGTAAGTCAAAATCAACGAGGACGAATTTTATAATTACATGTTGGAAAAGCAGGTGGTCAGGAGCATTGCTGGTCCACCAAAGCCTGTACCTGGAAATTTTGTCAATGACTGTAGGGAAATTGAAGGCATATTGAATAGTTACTTTGCGTTCAGATTTTCAGGAGGATTTCAGAATAAAGAGTACATTTTTAAGGTGAGGGAAGAGAGATTTTTAAAAAGACATGCAATGCATTTTGTTTTTACATAGAGAGTGGTTCATGTTGGAATGAACTTGTTTTGTGACACTACGACTATATAAATGTAACAATCGAAATGCTTAGCAAAACAATATATCATAACTGTCACAAATTAACTGGTCCAGTATAATAACTTGCCACTTGATAAAGGCAAATTCATTAAACACATGGTTTCACATGCAATTCTAGCAGCAGAAACAGAATCCCATCTCATAAATTTAACAGAGGGAGCAACAAGAACATTCTCAGTCAGATTAAAGGCACCAGCCTAAGACTAAACATGAGCCAGTCCATTCCGGTTGCTAGTGTTGTTTCAAATTCTCAGAGAAAGAAAAAGGCTCTTTTGGCTTGAGCAGGCTACTTTTTATCTCTGTCTCAATACCTCTTCATAAAACAAAGATAAAATACACTATTGAAGTTATCGTTTCGTCATACAAACCCCATCGACATATTTTGAATAAGTGACCTCATGATAAGTGACTAACATGAAGAGCTAGTGATACGAAGAGTTAAGCAAACACACATCCAACGGCTCCGATCTAAGTTTTGCAGTCCTCACACGTCTGCTCATGAATTGTACTGGACAATTGAACCACTCAAATAAGCTGGAGGATCCTCAATGATGAAAAAAAAAACACAAAACATCAGTTCAAATGATAAGGATAAAAGACTTCGCAGCACATATCAGGCAGAAATGCTGAGCAGATGATCCATCATACCTTCAATTATACAAAACACTGGTGCAACCACACTTGGAATATTGTGTACAGTTCTGGTGCTTATATTTCGGGAATGATGTGGAAGCATTGGAAAAGGTCCACAGGAGATTTACCAGGCTGTTGCCTGGTCTGGAGAGAAGGTCTTATGAGGAAAGGCTGAGAGACTTGGGTCTGTTCTCATTGAAAAGAAGAAGGCTAAGAGGGGATTGATAGAGATATACAAGATGATCAGAGGATTAGATAGGGTAGACAGTGAAAGTCTTTTTCCTGAGATGATGACGTCAGCTTGTACTGGGGAGCATAACTACAAATTGAGGGGTGATAGATTTAAGACAGATGTCAGAGGCAGATTCTTTAAGCAGAGAATGCCCTACTTGCTAATGTAGTCAACTCAGCCACATTAGGGAAATTTATACATTCCTTAGATAAGTACATCGATTATTTTGAAATAATAGTGTAGGGGGACGAGCTGAGAATAGTTCACAAGTCAATGCAACATCGAGGGCCGAAGGGCCTATTCTGCACTGTATTGTTCTCTGTTCTATGGTTTGACAGTGGCACGCATACAGGTCCTTAGCCATATCAATTCATTCCACGGGACTTCAAGAAACTGTAAAATGCTGCTGCAATTGCTGTGAGCCCTGACAAAATTCCGGCAGTAACACTGAAGACATGTCCTCCAGAACTTGCCACTCCACACGACAAGCTATTCCACTACAGTTGCAAAACTGGCAGCTTCCAAACGTTTCCCTGCAGTGTCTTGTACATGATAAACAGAAAATCGCAACCCAGCTAAATACCGTCTCATCAATCTCCTTTCAAACATCAGTAAAGAGATATGTTGTCATCAACAGCACTATCCAGCAACATTTGTTCAGTTTTGTCCGGTTTGGGCTCTGCTATTGCCACTGAGCTCCTGACATCATTACAGCCTTGTTTCTTACATCGATAAAAGTATTCACATGAAATGAAAGTAATGACCTTTGCTGTAAAAGTCGCATTCGCCTGAGTGTGGCATCGAGGAGCCCGAAAAAAAACGAAATCACTGCTGTTGGGGAAAATTGTTTAGATTCATGCCTGGTTTACAAAGGAAAATCGTTCATCTAAGTTCCAGGACATCTTTGCAAGCATTCCTCCAAGTAGTGTACTGGGCTGAATCATCTGCATCTTTAATAATTAAACCTTCAACGTGAGGTCAGGAGTAGGGATATTCACCAGGTATTGTGCAATTCAGCATTATTTGCGACTTTAAATGCAACAGATTTGGATCATATTCAGTTTTGGGCTGACAGATAGTAACTAATATTCATTCCACGCAAGTACAAGACAGTCACCATCCAGAGTAGGAGACATTCTAATCACAATCCCTTGAAAATTAGTTGTGTTACAATCACTGAATCCCCCATTATCAAAATTCGGGGTTGCTATTGATCAGAAACTCCACTTCATTCGCCAGAGAAATACATTGGCTGAAAGATAAAGTCAAAGGAAAAGAAAACTGTAGTGATGAACTGCAGTGATTCTGACTCCACATAACCTACCCAGAGTCCATGAGGCATAAGTGAGATGGAACATTTGCACTTGTCTGGATGGGTGGAGTTCGAACAGCACTCAAGAAGATTGACACCAAAACAGTCCGCTTGTTTGACAACAATCTCTCCACCATAGATGCTCAGTAAATGACAGTGTGTCTGATGTATAAGATGTACCATGGCTCCTGTGACAGCAGCATAAAATACCACAACCATTCAAAATATAATGACAAAGTCAGCAGATGCCTGTGAACACCACACATCTATAAATGGTACTCAAAGCAACTTCGCATTCTGAATTGGAAACAAAAACTGTTTCTTGACTGGTTGTGTGTCACAATCCTGAAAATTTCTCCCTCAACGCAGTAAGGGGCAACCCTTGAACTCATTTGGTTTCAAATGCCTTTAACAACCACCTTCTCCATATGGAAGCAGCGAAGGGCAATACGCAATCAGCGACCCCCATGTTCCACGAGTAAATAAAAAAAACTTGATAATGACACAAATTTAGGCTACATTATAGATAGTGTAGCTTATAGAATAACAGTAAAAACACGCTAATAATAAAGTAAATGAATGAACAAAACAAATCAGTTCACATGTAAGCAAGTATGAGGCCTGAAATATTACTTTCCAGATGGCGTTAAACTAAATCTATTGAACGTCCAAAGAGACCTGGACTTTCAGGTGCATAGGTATGTCAATACTAACACACAGATGCCTGAATAAATCAAGAAAGCAATTAGAATAGTGACAGCTGTGTGCATTACACTTGAGTGCAAAATTGCAAAGGTTATGCTGCAATTTCTCAAAACTCTAATGAGCCCTATTTGAAGTGCTATGCGAAGGGATGGGTCCCGCACCTTGCATAAGTATACTAGATTGGAGCAAATATAACAAGAATTTACAAAATTCAGAGGTTAGCTTGTGAGACCAAATTATTTGAATTAAGGATGCGTGTTGATGCTTTTGCCGTAAGATGTCACTTTGTCCTTTTTTTTATTTGAGGAAAGATTGTCAGGCAGAGATATGAGCTGTCTATTGAAGATCATATCTATAAATCTGGGTGGCCTTGGATTCCTTTCGAATGGATGAATAGTTGTGGCCCGCTCTCACAAAGCAGGATTCCTGATTCACATCAGAAGCCATTAGGGTCTCAAAAATGTTACTGTTTCAATGAATGTCTCCTGCCTGCTGCGCTCTCTGAATTTCTCTGGATGTGTATTTCTCTTTGATTAGAGAACTGTATGTAAGAATTCGTGTTTGAACGTTCCGCTTTATTTGCCAAAGTGTGTGTGCATGGGGTGTCGCAATATTCCAACAGTTAAGTATTAAAAGTAACTGTATCGGTTATTCTGTTACGTTTGCGATAGAGTTAGTTTATTCTAAATTCTTCTTTGTTTAGTTGTATTTGAGAAGCAGTATTTAAATAAATTGCATTTTGTTTAGTTGTATTTGAGCAACAGTATTTAAATAAATTGCATTTTGATCAAGGGATTTAGATCTGGAACTGACATTTTACATTTTCAAAATTACTTACCTGTAGCGGGCATCGGTGTTTTGTTTTCTCTCTCCTTCACAGAAAGAGCGGGAGCAGCAGAGGAAGTGACGGCAAGCAGAGGGGCAGCCGAGACCCGGAAGCAGTTAGTGTAAGCTTAGCTGGGTTAGTTTTTTCCCCCTTTAAAAGCGTGAAGGAGAGGAACCCGAGGCACTACACGGGTAGTGCCTCCCACCCGCCCTCCTCCTCTAACCTAATAATAACATCTGTTGTGGCAAGCAGGTAAGTGCTGAATTTTGTTTGTATTATTTAGACACAGTTTTTGTTTAAACAGTTAGCTTTAGAGGGATGGCAGTGAAGGCAGTGCAATGTTCCTCCTGCAACATGTATGAGGTGAGGGATGCCATCGACGTCCCTGCCGATTACACTTGCAGGAAGTGCACCCATCTCCAGCTCCTCCAAGACCGTGTTAGGGAACTGGAGCTGGAGTTGGATGAACTTCGGATCATTCGGGAGGCAGAGGGGGTCATAGATCAGAGTTATAGGGAAGTAGTAACTCCAAAGATGGCAGATAGATGGGTTACAGTGAGGGGGACTGGGAGGAAGCAGCCAGTGCAGGGACCTCCTGCGGCCATTCCCCTCAAGAACAAGTATACCGTTTTGGATACTTGTGGGGGGGATGACTTACCAGGGGTAAGTAACGGGGCTCAGGTCTCTGGCACGGAGCCTGTCCCCGTTACTCAGAAGGGAAGGGTGAAGAAGAGCAGAGCAGTAGTAATTGGGGACTCGATAGTTCGTGGCACAGATAGGCGGTTTTGTGGGAACGAGAGAGACTCACGTTTGGTATGTTGCCTCCCAGGTGCAAGGGTACGTGATGTCTCTGATCGTGTTTTCCGGGTCCTGGAGGGGGAGGGGGAGCAACCCGAAGTCGTGGTCCACATTGGCACCAACGACATAGGTAGGAGGAGTGCTGAGGATGTTAGACAGGCTTTCAGGGAGCTAGGTTGGAAGCTTGGAGTTAGAACAAACAGAGTTGTTGTCTCTGGTTTGTTACCCGTGCCACGTGATAGAGATTCGAGGAATAGGGAGAGAGAACAATTAAATGCGTGGCTTCAGGGATGGTGCAGGAGGGAGGGGTTCCAGTTTTTGGATAACTGGGGTTCTTTCTGGGGACGGTGGGACCTCTATAAACAGGATGGTCTACACCTGAACCTGAGGGGAACCAGTATCCTTGGGGGGAGGTTTGCTAGTGCTCTTGGGGGGGGTTTAAACTAACTCGGCAGGGGCATGGGAACCCAGATTGTAGCTTCAGGGTGCAGGGCCTGGAGTGTAGGGAGGTGAGGAACATGGCATCAATTTCCAAGGAGGGTGCCTGTAAACAGGGAAGTGGCTTGAAGTGTGTATACTTCAATGCAAGAAGTATACGAAATAAGGTAGGTGAACTTGCAGCGTTGGTTGGTACCTGGGACTTCGATGTTGTGGCTATTACGGAGACATGGCTAGAACAGGGACAGGATTGGCTGTTGCAGGTTCCGGGATTTAAATGTTTTAGTAGGTTTAGAGGTGGGGGTAAAAGAGGGGGAGGTGTGGCATTGCTTGTCAAAGATAGTATTACAGTGGTGGAAAGGACGATGGATGAGGACTTGCCATCTGAGGTAGTTTGGGCTGAGGTTAGGAATAGGAAAGGTGAGGTCACCCTGTTAGGAGTCTTTTACAGGCCTCCTAATAGTCCTAGAATCATTGAAGAAAGGATTGGGAAGGTGATTCAGGAGATGAGTGACAGTAATAGGGTGGTTGTTATGGGGGACTTTAACTTTCCTGATATTGATTGGGAAAGCTATAGCTCAAGTTCGTTAGATGGGTCAGTGTTTGTTCAATGTGTGCAGGAGAGTTTCCTGACACAATATGTTGACAGGCCAACAAGAGGTGAGGCCATACTGGATTTGGTTCTGGGTAACGAACCAGGCCAGGTGTTAGAATTAGAGGTAGGTGAGCACTTTGGGGATAGTGACCATAATTCGGTGATTTTTACACTCGTGATGGAGAGGGATAAGTGTGTACTACAGGGCAAGAATTATAGCTGGGGTAAGGGAAATTATGATGCGGTGAGGCATGACTTAGGATGTGTGGCTTGGAAAAGTAGACTCCAAGGCAAGAGTGTAAATGATATGTGGAACTTGTTCAAGGGGCAACTATTGAGTGTCCTTGATAATTATGTACCTGTCAGGCAGGTAGGAAAGGGTCGTGCGAGGGAGCCGTGGTTTAATAAGGAATTGGAATCCCTTGTTAAATGGAAGAGGGCGGCCTATCTCAAGATGAGACGTGAAGGTTCAATTGGGGCGATTGAGAGTTATAGGGTAGCCAGGAAGGACCTGAAGAGAGAGCTAAAAGCAGCAAGGAGGGGACATGAAAGGTCCTTAGTAGATAGGATTAGGGAAAACCCTAAGGCTTTCTATAGGTATGTTAGGAATAAAAGAATGACTAGGGTAGGAATAGGTCCAGTCATGGATAGTAGGGGGAAGTTGCGTGTGGAGGCGGAAGAGATTGGGGAGACACTGAATGAATACTTTTCTTCAGTATTCACTCAGGAACAGGGCATTGTTGTCGATGAGAATACTGAGGCACAAATAAGTAGAATGGATGGCTTTGAGGTATGTAGAGAAGAGGTGTTGGAAATCCTGGAAAAGGTGAAAATAGATAAGTCCCCTGGGCCTGATGGCATTTATCCTAGGATTCTCTGGGAAGCAAGGGAGGAGATTGCAGAGCCATTGGCCTTGATTTTTATGTCCTCTTTGTCTACAGGAGTAGTCCCAGAAGACTGGAGGATAGCAAATGTGGTTCCCTTGTTCAAAAAGGGGAGTAGGGATAGCCCTAGTAACTATAGGCCGGTGAGTCTCACTTCTGTTGTGGGCAAAGTCTTAGAGAGAATTGTAAGGGATAGGATTTATGCACATCTAGATAGGAATAATGTGATCAAGGATAGTCAGCATGGTTTTGTGAAGGGCAAGTCGTGCCTCACAAACCTTATTGAATTCTTTGAAAAGGTGACGAAGGAGGTTGATGAGGGGAAAGCGGTAGATGTGGTATATATGGATTTTAGTAAGGCGTTTGATAAGGTTCCCCATGGTAGGCTACTGCAGAAAATACGGAGATATGGCATTGAGGGTGAGTTGGAGGTTTGGATTAGGAATTGGCTGGATGGAAGAAGACAGAGGGTAGTAGTTGATGGCAAAGTTTCTTCATGGAGTGCCGTCACTAGCGGTGTTCCGCAAGGATCTGTTTTGGGACCATTGCTGTTTGTCATTTTTATAAATGACCTGGAAGAGGGGTTAGAAGGTTGGGTGAGCAAGTTTGCGGATGACACGAAAGTCGGAGGAGTTGTTGACAGTGAGGAAGCATGTGGCAGGTTACAGCAGGATATAGAGAAGCTGCAGAGCTGGGCAGAAAGGTGGCAGATGGAATTCAATGTAGCTAAGTGCGAGGTGATTCACTTTGGGAAGAATAACAAAAAGATGGGGTACTGGGCTAATGGTCGGATACTTGGTAGTGTGGATGAGCAGAGGGATCTTGGTGTCCATGTACACAGATCTCTGAAAGTTGCCACCCAGGTAAATAGTGCGGTGAGGAAGGCATATGGCGTACTGGCTTTTATTGGTAGAGGAATTGAGTTCCGGAGTCCTGAGGTCATGATGCAGTTGTATAAGACTCTGGTACGGCCGCATCTGGAATATTGTGTGCAGTTTTGGTCGCCATACTATAGGAAGGATGTGGAGGCATTGGAACGGGTGCAGAGGAGGTTTACCAGGATGTTGTCTGGTATGGAAGGAAAATCGTATGAGGAAAGACTGAGGCACTTGGGGCTGTTTTCACTAGAGAAAAGAAGGTTTAGGGGTGACTTGATTGAGGTGTACAAGATGATTAGGGGGTTAGATAGGGTCGACAGTATGAACCTTTTCCCGCGTATTGAGTCGGGTATTACAAGGGGGCATAGCTGTAAATTAAGGGGGGGTAGATATAGGACTGATGTTAGGGGTAGGTTCTTCACTCAGCGAGTCGTTAGTTCATGGAATGCCCTGCCAGTAACAGTGGTGGACTCTCCCTCTTTATGGGCATTTAAGAGGGCATTGGATAGGTATATGGAGGATAGTGGGTTAGTGTAGTTTAGGTGGGCTTGGATCGGCGCAACATCGAGGGCCCAAGGGCCTGTACTGCGCTGTATTCTTCTATGTTCTATGTTCTATGTTCTATTTGCCTTTCGTATAAAAGAAAATATGGTCGAGGCTATAATCTTCAAATATTTTGAGGGGGTTGTCATCTGTTCCAATACAAATTATGGGTTTTGTCGCGGTCAAAATCCCAAATTCGAGTTTGGCTTCAGGATTGTTGTACACAAAGTTTGTGAGTGCTAAATGTTAATGTCTTCTATTTTCGGTGCAGAACTTGGTGAGTTTAGCAAGATATACCCTGTCTCTTAATGGACTTTTTTTAAGAGACTTAGAGTTTTCTGTCCGTGGAAGAATTGACTTCGTGTGTTTTTGTCCCAAAAAGTGAGCAATGCAAACCTTTTGAAATCGGAAAACAAGCTGGTGCTGGATTTCCCTATGTCCATGAAGAAAGAGGAGATATCTGTGGCAATTTTGCAACGTTTGAAGTTGCCGAAATGCTATTATAATCTTTGGAAATGGGAACAATTCAACTGCAAATAAAACCGCTTGAATTGGGCAAAATGGAAGAGAAAAAGAATTGAAACAGTTTAAATTGCAATTGAAAGCAGAGGAAACAGTAAAGAAGAGGATGGTCCTAGCGAAAAAAAAAGAGTGAAGAGGAGTACAAAGGGAGAGAGAGAGTGCTTTAACTTCGGAAGTTGGGAATGAGAAAGGAAAGTCGACTTAAAAGAACGGAGGTAAAAGTGGAAGGTAAGCTTAGTGAGAATCGTGATGATGAGCAAGGCGATCACAGCCAAATACCTGGTGAGGAAATGTTTAACTATGTCTAAGTATTGCAGAACTTGTACAAGAAGGATGTAGATGCCCTTTTCATGTCAGGTCAGAAATAAATGAGAATGGCCAGTGACCATGCGGGTTTTGTTGATCCAAATAAAATTGGTAGGTCCAGCCCGTGAGTTACTTGCCTCGCTGTCAGAGAATGTACCTGGGAAGTATAATGACGTTAAAAATGTCATTTTAATTGCACATGAGCTGGTGTCAAAAGCATCCAGACAAGTTTTCAAGAATCGAAAAGGGGAACTTGGTCTAGTATACATTAAGTTTGAGAGGATCCAGCAAAACAGTGTTGACGGGCTGATAAAGACATTGAAACTATTTCAAACATTTCTCTGAATGAGACAATTATTTTGGAGTTCAGAAATTCACTTCCTTCAACTCTTGTGGAAGAGCAGAGATTTAAAATTGCAAGATTAGCAGCTGAATTCGCTGATCATTATGTGCTGATGCATTAAATCAAGGCTTGGACTTAAGATCATTTCTATGTGTGAGGGACAGAAATTGGGAAAAGAGAAACCTCAGGTATAAAGGAAAATGAAATCTGATTGAAGATAATGCAGATAGTTCGGCACAGGGTAAGAATGACAATTAAGAGAGAGTAAGAGAAATAGTAGTTGATGGCAAAGGTTCATCTTGGAGTGCCGTCACTAGCGGTGTTCCGCAAGGATCTGTTTTGGGACCATTGCTGTTTGTCATTTTATAAATGACCTGGAGGAGGGGTTAGAAGGTTGGGTGAGTAAGTTTGCGGATGATACGAAAGTCGGAGGAGTTGTAGACAGTGAGGAAGGATGTGGCAGGTTACAGCGGGATATAGATAAGCTGCAGTGCTGGGCAGAAAGGTGGCAAATGGAATTCAATGTAGCTAAGTGTGAGGTGATTCACTTTGGTAAGAGTAACAAAAAGATGGGGTACTGGGCTAATGGTCGGATACTTGGTAGTGTGGATGAGCAGGGATCTTGGTGTCCATGTACACAAATCTTTGAAAGTTGCCACCCAGGTAAATAGTGCGGTGAAGAAGGCATATGGCGTACTGGCTTTTATTGGTAGAGGAATTGAGTTCCGGAGTCCTGAGGTCATGTTGCAGTTGTATAAGACTCTGGTGCGGCCACATCTGGAGTATTGTGTGCAGTTTTGATCGCCATACTATAGGAAGGATGTGGAGGCACTGGAACGGGTGCAGAGGAGGTTTACCAGGATGTTGCCTGGTATGGTAGGAAGATCGTATGAGGAAAGGCTGAGGCACTTGGGGTTGTTTTCATTGGAGAAAAGAAGGTTTAGGGTGACTTGATAGAGGTGTACAAGATGATTAGGGCTTTAGATAGGGTTGACAGTGAGAATCTCTTTCCACGTATGGAGTCAGCTATTTCAAGCGGGCATAGCTTTAAATTAAGGGGTGGTAGGTATAGGACAGATGTTAGGGGTAGGTTCTTTACTCAGCGAGTCGTGAGTTCATGGAATGCCCTGCCAGTAGCAGTGGTGGACTCTCCCTCATTATGGGCATTTAAGTGGGCATTGATAGGCATATGGAGGATAGTGGGCTAGTGTAGGTTAGGTGGGCTTGGATCGGCGCAACATCGAGGGCCGAAGGGCCTGCACTGCGCTGTATTCTTCTATGTTCTATCAGTCTGTTTTCGTTTTTCTTCATTGGATGTGGAATTGCTCAGCTCCATCTGTTTCAGTGAGACCACCGCTGATTGCTTGACATTCTAATGCAGAAACAGATACATCTTCAGCTGGTCTTCAGTAAACTAATTCTTAATTTCAGCTATCAGCCGGTAAAATTCTTTGAAATGCCTTCAAGCTCAATACAGATACATGACCAAATCTAAACATAGTACTAAGCTATAACCTCCCTATACCCTGCAAAATGGTTTTCAATGAGTGGACAATTGGGGAAGATTGAAACATATGTGGCATTGCACGTGAGGGAAGCGCATAAGGCACAAAACCCCGCTATGAATTGTAGCACCCTGGAAAGAATGGAAATTCAGAGGGACCTGAATATGCATACCAACAGATTTCTAAATTTTTTCTTTATTATTTACTCAGGAAATGTTGGTGTCATTGTCTAGGCCAGTTTTTTTTATTGGCCATCTCTAATTATAGAGCAATAGACAAGTTAATTTCCAAAATATTTCTGCCAATTTTGGATGAGATGCATCAGAAGATAGTTTCTGTTGCAATTGAAAAAAAAATGATTTCTCACAAAAAGAGAGTCATTTATTGCCCCGCTTACCATTTCTTCAAGATAGCCTAAGAGTGAATCTTCACCATCACGCTGATTGAAGTCAACTGTTTAAATTGACGGGAATGTGCGTATGTAGCAGTTTTTTTCTTGCTTGGAATAGCGGGGTTTAGGAAGGAACCTGAGAAAGTGGGTATAATTCTTTGAAGAGCAAAAATAGCTCAGATACAAAGTTTATTTTTCTTTAGTAGAGATGTGAATCATTAGACAACACAGATTTAAGGAAAAGGGTAAAATGACAGTTGTGATGAATTGGTTTGCCTCAGAGGAACGTTGGTGCCTGGTGCACACTGAAAGAGGGAATGGTCCGGTCTGATAGCCTGATAGGATTTCCATTTTCATCTACTTTCACTTGCATTATAATAGCCACCATAGGTCAAAACGGAAATGAAAGAATTAATATGCACACATCCCTGATCATCAATAGAACACAATGGGTAGAATGGTCTGTCCACATGGTAAAGGCCCCGATCAGTCTTTCGTTCGACCAGACAGCTGCAATCCTCTATTGAGTAAAACAAAAATAATCATGCAGGGACGTCCCCATCTTGACTAAAGCCCTGGAATAGACGAGGACAAACTGAAGATGCACTTGTCAAGTGACAAATCATTGTCAAGTAACAGCGTTCTAGGAAATTTTCTCTAATCACTGAACAGGCCAATGGAGGAGCTTACTCGGGTTGAAATGCGTGTGCATTTTGGAGATTGCAGCCAACAGTTTGACCATGAAATGTTGGATGCTGATTTCTTGCGATCTATAGTAAGTTCATTACGAGCTGACTCTCCGTGATTATTTAAGTTATTTGTAGGTTGTCTACAGTTTTGTTTTCAGTTATTAGACTGTCGCTGTTCGATGTATAAATAGGGCAAGTGTTTTATTTCACAAACAGGTATTTCTTGTCACTGTCTTAAATTCTTCGTGATGCACCATAATCACCTAAATGAAAGGTTCAGTCGTCTTTTTGTGATGTTTCTGAATGTACAGTATATAGAAATATAGAAAAGTACAGAACAGAACAGGCCCTTTGGCCTACGATGTTGTGTCGAGGTTTAATCCTAATGGAAAATTAAAAAAAATTAACCAACACACCTAACAACTCACTGCTCTTCATGTGCCTGTCCAGCAGTCGATTAAATGTCCCTAATGACTCTGCTTCCACTACCACCGCTGGCAATGGATTCCATGCATTCACAACTCTCTGCGTATAGACCCTACCTCTGATGTCTCCTCTGTACCTTTCCCCTAATATTTTAAAACTATAACTTCTCATACCCGTCAATCTTGCCCTGGGGAAAAGTCTCTGGCTATTGACTCTATCTATTCCACTCATTTTCTTGTACACCTCTATCCGGTCTCCTCCCTTCCTCTTTCTCTACAGAGTGAAAAGTCCGAGCTTTTTCAACATTTCTTCATAAGGCAAGCCCTCCAGTCCAGGCAGCATTCTGGTAAACCTGCTTTGAACCCTCTCTAAAGCCTCTGTACCTTTCCTATAGTAGGGCGATCAGAACCGGACACAATATTCCAAGTGTAGTCTCACCAGGGACTTGTAGAGCTGAAGCAAAACCTTGCGGCTCTTAAACTCGATCCCCATTTTAATGATAGCCAAAACACCATATGCTTTCTTGACAACCCTATTCACTTGGGTGGCAACTTTGAAGGATCTATGTACTTGCACACCCAGATCCCTCTGTTCCTCCACACTATCAAGAATCCTGTATTTAATCCTATATTCAGCATTCGAGTTCGAAATTCCAAAATGCACCACTTCGCAGTTATCTAGGTTGAACTCCATTTGCCATTGCTCAACCCAGCTCTTGCCATTGCTCAACCCAGCTCTACATCCTTTCTATGTCACGCGGCAGCCTCGATACTATCGACGTCACCGCCAATTTTTGTTTCATCTGCAAATTTGCTAACCCACCCCCAACCTCCTCGTCAAAGTCATTTATAGAAACTACGAAGAGCAGAGGCCGAAGAACAGAGCCCTGCGGGACCCCACTCAATTCTGACCTCCAGGCAGAATGCATTCTTGTACAACCACTCTCTGCCTTTTGTCAGACAATTAATTTTGAATCCAGATAGCCAACTGTCCCTGTTTACCATACTGCCTGACTTTATGAATGAACCTATCATGGGGAACCTTATCAAATGCCTTTCTGAAGTCCATATACACCACATCCACTGCTCAACCTTCGTCAACCTGTCTTGTCACATCCTGGAAGAACTCAATAAGATTTGTGAGGCATGACCTGCACCTCACAAAGACATGCTGACAGCGTTTATCACGCTATTCTTTGCCAAATAGTTATAGATTCTATTCCACAGAATTATTTCCAAAATCATGCTGACCACACACGTAAGACTGACTGGTCTGTAACTGCCAGGGATTACCCTATTACCCATCTTGAAAAGAGAAACAATATTCGCCTCCTTCCAATCCTCTGGTACGACTCCCGTGGAGAGTGAGGAGGCAAAGATCTTCGCCAAACTCTCAGCAACCTCCTTTCTCGCTTCCCGGATCAGCCTAGGATAAATCTGATCTTGCCCTGGGGACCTATCAATCTTAATGTTTTCCAAAATTTCCAGCACATCAACTTCATCATTCTTTATCTGGTCAAGCCTGTATCCCAGCTCCTTAAAGTTCTCAGTCACAACAAGGTCCCTTTCCTTGGAGAAACCTGAATCAAGGGCTTTCCCTATCTGCTCAGCCTCCACGCACAAGTTCCGTATGCTATCGTTGATTGGCCCTACATTCTTCCTGATCATTCTCTTCTTCCTCACGTATGAGTAAAATGCCTTTGTGTTCTCCTTAATCCTATTTGCCAAGCCTTTTTCGTGCCCTCTCCTGGCTCTCCTCAGTCCATTTCTGAGATCCTTTCTAGAAAGCCTGTAATCCTCTAAAGCTGTGCTAGATCCTTGCTTCCTTCCACCTTATGTAAGCTGCCTTCTTCCTTTTGATGAGAGGCTCCTCTGTTCTCCTCATCCCAGGTTCCTTAATCTTACCCCTTCTTACCTGTCTCAGAACAATAAATGCGTGCATCACTCGCAACAACTGCTCTTTAAACAGTCTACACATGTCTGTTGTGCCCTTTCTGTGGAACAATTGCTCCCAGTCTGTGCTTCCCAACACCTGTCTATAAGCGGCATAATTTCCTTTTCTCCAATTAAATATCTTCCCTCGGTAACTGGTCTTTTCCCTCTCTGAGGCTATGTCAAATGTTAGGCAGTTGTGATGACTGTCACCAAAGTTTTCACCCACCATGAGATCTGATACCTGTCCTGGCTCATTGCCGAGCACCAAATTCAAAATGACCTCTGAATATATACTTTAGCTTATTTGTTTATAACGTTCTATCAAATGTGAAATCACCTTTTTATTATTACCTGCATTCTATTCCATATTTGCCTGAGTTGTTTTCAAAATTATTAAAACTTTTAACTCATCTATTACTGCTTTCCATCTGTAATGATCGTCTTTCATGATGTGTAATTGCTAATTAATTCCCGAGATGCTTCGATTCACTACAATTAAGGCTTCAGGTGTCACCACAATCACTTCGTGAGTGCCATGTTTCGAGACCAACAAGTTACTTTCGTCTCTCGTAGAATGGAATATCCAGTAATTTATGAAGTGGAATGCATTTATTTCCTTGTTCTTGCGATCATTGCCATACCAGGTACTTCATTCAAACAAGTTGTTCAATGTACAAAACGTTGCTTCTTTTTCGCATGTGTCACATGTGCAGTATGGTCACAAATTTGTTATACGTTCTTCATTTTTTCAGTTGTTTGCTTATTAGCATCAACTGTAGGCAGGGTACCTATTCATTTATTTATTTCTGTCGCAAAATTTCTTCTGTATTTCGGACTCTTCATTTTAAACTTGGTTGGCCTCAGTGACCTGTCTGTGTGGAGCACATTCATGTGCAAAGCATGTCGGATTTTATATTTTGGAGTATTGCATTTTGGTTGAATTCTGATTACTGCGTTCATTTTAGATTCCAATCATAGACGAACATGATAGAATAAAAGAATATCCTTCTATAAAAGTATTTGATAATAGGTCACGTGTTACTAACATCGAATTTCATTGTGGCATCTGTCTAAAAGTTCTCAGTGAAATGTCTCATGTATTAATTTTACAATATGTCTTCATTTCTGGACTTGTTTCCATACTTTGGGTCAATGAAAATGAAGGGAATTCACTCTTGTTCAGTTGTGCAAAACAGTCTAAAAGTAGTTTACTTCTGATTTGGATATTAATGATCTCAACAGGAAATTTACTGAACAAGTGAAATTCGGTTTCTTTGGGATTATATTGTCCAAATGTGCCTAAATTTGTCATGCGTGAATTGGACTCTACTTGAACTTTTTTCAACGCATTTGTGACTGATTCAATGTAAAGTCACAGTGTGAAAGAGTTATACTCTTCGGTCCAACTCATCTATGCCGGCCAATGTTCCCAAAACTAAACACGTCCCATTTACCTGCATTTGTCCAATATCCCTGTAAATCTTTCTTATTCATTTAGCTGTCCTAACATCTTGTAAATGTTGCACTTTACCAATATTTAATAAAAGGTTGCCCCTTTAGGTCTCTTTCAAAGCTGCTTGCACTCAACCTTAAATAAAGGTTCCAGTATTGAAATCTGCCAACATAGGAGAATTACGGTTGCTATTCCCCTTATCAATAGCCCTCATGATTTTATATACTTCTATCGGGCCAGCCTTCAATCTCCTGTGCTCCTGTGAAAATTATACTTGAATACTCAGACACTTCATTCAACTTAAACCCTCCAGTCCTGGCAAACCTCTGGTCGTATGTTTCTGAAAGCTCTCAACTTCAATTATTTTGTTCCTGTTGAAAAGCGAGCATAAATGTACATACAGACTGAAAGTGGCTTCAGCAACATCCGAGACGAACTCAGCATGACGTCATAACACATGTACCCAATGGTCTGATCAATGACAGGCAAGCGTACGATAATCCTTGTTATCTATCCTGTGTGGATTTAATGGTGTGAAGCTCTCTGGTCTTACTTTGAAAATTTTGCTCATGTAACTTAAGACGAGAAACTCTCCAAAAATAATTCTCAGGTTGGTTCACTGCAGAATCTTGAGAGAGGGAGAGCAACAGAGAGAGAGATAGAGCAAGAGAAGTGAAGAAAAATGAAGTAATGAATCAAGAAATCAACTAATATCAACAGATGGAGAAACGATTCTTCTGAAAAAGATCTTCCAGGGGTTCCGGAGTGTGTGGGTAGAAATGATCATGGGTGTTTCTTTTTTTGTCTAGTTATGGAAGCACCCAACAGCTTAGACCACGCAAGTATTTGTTTTTTAATCATAGGTATTTGCACTGTAGTTAGATTCCAGGAAATTGTAACTTATTAAATTGTTTAATTTGTTTCATGCTTTATGCATTCACCAGCTCGGTTGCTCCCATTTCAATGATCGACTCTTAAATATATAAATTGAAATTTTATTGTTCATTAATCTTTTACCAGTTTCAATCATTTCTCTTTTGATTATCCTGGACATTTATTTAATTGTGCTCTTTTTTTCGTCCATTAGGTTGGTTCACTGTCTATGAAACTTCAATTTATAATTTAATGTTTCATTCCTTTCCTCTAATTCCCAAGTAGAATTATCCTTATTGTGTTGTAATTTATTTAGTGTGGCACCCACAAGTTTATTGGGATTGTTTATATCATCACAGTAGATTTGATCTGTTTATATGTATACTATTCGTACATACATTAAGGTAAACATAAGCATAGATTTCTTGCAGAATTGAATCAGAAACTTCATCCAAATGTTTATATCTGATACAATTATGAAGATGTTAACGTATATCCAAATCCTGCTTTAACAGTAAACATTGTGGCAATCGTGATTCTAGCTCGTGGGAAGTGTGGTCTCTCTGAATGCATCACTTGCTATCTGTTAGCCATGGCAGCAGCTGATCTTGCTGTGACGATTACTGATGTCATAATGCATCGTTTAAATCACATGTATTTTCCGGTTTCTTTCTTACTGCTGACACCTGTTTGCTCACTCAGACATGTTCTCTACAATGTGTCCATTGATTGCTCAGTGTGGTTTACTGTTGCTTTTACGTTTGACCGATGCACAGCTATTTGCTATTCAAACTTTAAGCAGAAATACTGTAGGAGGAGAACAGTAACTGTGATTCTATCAGTTATTTTTGTGGGAAGTTGTTTTCGAAGCATTCCCATATTCTTTTTATACCAGCCTGTAATTGTGATCAACAATATTTCATGGTACTGCACTGGAAAAACAGGCTACGCAACTTCATCCTTCTGGAAGGCATATGAATGCATCGAAAGCATTGTTAACCCTTTATTACCGATATGTATGATATTGGTGTTTAATGTGTTAACTATTAGGCATATTTTTGCAACAAATAAAGTGCGCAAGGCACTCCGAAGTACAGGCAAGAACCATAATGATCCAGAAATGGACAATCGGAGAAATTCCATGATTTTGTTGTTCGCTCTATCTGCCAACTTCATACTGTTATGGATGACCACCGTTGTGCATTCCTTAACTTGGCAACTGGTAAACTGTCAATATGGAAGCAAATATTTTGATGGACCCATTTATATTGTTCAGCAGGTTGGTTTTATGTTGCAACTTCTCAGTTCATCAACCAACACTTGTATTTATGGATTAACACAAAAGAAATTCAGAGCAGAGTTGAAGCATGGGATAAAATATCTTTTTACACTAAATGGAAAATGCATTACAAACTGACGGAGTTTGTCTTACAATTCATGTAATTCGAATTTAATCTCTAATTAAAATGACTGGGAGCATTTAACATGACGGGAATAAACCAAGAACCTCTGATGAACGTTTTTTTTTTCATTCAGTTGTTATTTAGAAACATCTAAAAATGTATGTGAACCACCATATATTTGAAATTAAATGAATGATAGAATCAGACAGTGCTGTTATTAATGTATACTAACAATCATGCAGTGCAGATTAACCATAGAAGTCAACGAACGAAATAATAGATCTCAAAAAATCATTATCACAGTTTACCAATAGATTGTGACAAAACATCTCCCTGCAAAACTTCAAAATAGAAGGCATTATGAAAGTAAAGGGTTTACTTTACACAGACATTCATTAATTAAAAGTGATAAATCTGTATGACACTTTAAGGAATGATATTTGTATTGAACAAATGGGATGGTGCTGAGTGTTCAAATATCATGTCATTTTGTAAATTTGAGACACAAATGCCAGTGTGCATTAATTTAGCAAACAGAAGAGGCAGAAAAAAAAGTTGTTTTAAAATATTGCAGAATAACCATCGATGAACTAAGGTCTTGCTTTTCTCCACATCACTTCACACCATTTCTATCATTAAAACTTTATTTCGTTATAATGTATCCTTGAGTTGCTCATGCTTCTGTTTGCACGACTGATAACTAAATATCTTTATTTATAATATCCAGTCACTCATGATATGGAGGTACCAGTGTTGGACTGGGGAGTCCAAAGTTAAAAAATCACACAACAACAGGTTTATTTGGAAGTACTAGCTTTCAGAGCGCTGCTCTTACATCAGCTACTGGTGGAACAGCGCTCTGACAGCTAGTGATTCCAAATAAACCTGCTGGACTATAACACGGTGTTGTGTGATTTTTAACCAGGTTACTCATGATTGTGATAATTGCAATCACATGTCACCAGCTTTCTTCTCTCTCGAGACAGAACTCAACTGCCTCAAACTTGTTCGAGCAATGCACATTATACTTACGTTAAATGGTTGAAAAATAATGCTTCATCTGTATAATGACAGATTTTCAGCTGATTGTCTTTCGTATGAATTACGAATCAGGATCGTGCTCATTGCAATTTTTTTCCCCCTGTTGGCATGTTGGACACAGACTTCAAAGTTCTGATAATGAAACACCAATAATCTCAAAATCTCGCATAAACCTCGTTGGAGAAGGAGTTTGAAGGAGATCTGAACCCCTTTTTCAGTAACATAAATCGATCTATATTAGGAGCTCCTTACAAACACAAAATGGGAGACGTCTCTCAGAAAACCTAGGTTTCCCAATAACATATAAGATATTAATACATTATGTATTACAATGATTACAAGCAACATTGACATCAGCACTTCCAATCTGTCCTTTGCCCATCCAAGCCTGTACTTGTATGATCAGTAATGGACAACTTCATAGTCAAACTGTTGTCCTCGCTTCATCACATGATGTTTGCCAGATCACCTCATTATCTGTCTTTTGACTCTTACAATGCATCTTATGACCACATTCCAACATTCACTTTTCGACATGCCGTCCCAGAAACATGCCAGCTGCTAACCAGTATCTTTCTCAAGATTCCCCATAGCTAGCTGCCTACAGGAATGAAATTTCATTCTGAAATACATTAAAGATAATATTATTCAAGTGTCTGTGCTAACACGCAACTAAAACTGTTTTCATTATAATAACGTGTGCATAAAGATTTTTATGGGATTTAGTTAAATTACTTGAGTTTGAGGCTTTGAGTTAGCTAGAGTGGGAGAGGGCTTAACTAAAAAATGAATCACGGCAGTAAGTAAAAGCATGAAACTGTTGAAAAACGTGGCTCTAATTTGGGAGGAAAGCAGGTAGTCACAGAAAATAAAAAGAGTATTTTTGCAAACCAAGTTTCTTCTGGTGGAGGAAATGAAGGTTAAAAATGCTATCATAACAGCTTTTTACCTGAATGCTGGTCGCGTTCGATACAATTGTCGGCACAACTCATTGCGAATGTGTATAACTTAGTGGCATCAGACTATTTAGAAGGACAAACAGAAGGGAAAGGGAGGTGGAATAGCTCGGATATTTATGGATGACATCATATAGATAAGAAGAGACGATTTCGTTTCCATGAGAAAAAATGTTATATTAATGTGGGTGAAAATTAGATATAATAACGGGATAAAAAGCATTGACTGGCGTTGTCTGTAAGCCATCGTTTAATGACATCATGCTAGAGTGGACAATATACAAGAAGGTAAATGATGCATGTAAAAATGATGCAGCAATTTTAATGGGAGAATTCAATCTCCCTATCGCTTGATTAATCAAAGACTGTCAGGGCAGCCTTTCGGCAGAGTTCACAGAATGCATCTGTGATAGTTTACCCATAAAGCATCGATGGAACGTAGGATGGACCAAGCAGTCCCAGATCTTTTCCTGTTTGAGCAGGAATAGTTTAAAATCTCATGGATTGGTATCCTCTTGGAAGGAACAATTACAGTATGGCTGAAATTACAACGCAGATGGATGGTGAGAAGACCAGTGTCTTGAGCTTAAACAAACGCATTTAAAATGGGATGAGGTAAGCGTTGGCGAATGTTGACTGGCTTTTAAAGACTATATGTTGGACAACTTGCCAACTGTGGTGCACTCTCAATTCTATTTTTAACGTGCTCCACAAAGCTATGTACCAGTGAAAAGTAAAGGACTAAAGGAAAAGCGGAAATTAACCACGGGTAACTAAGAAAATTAAATGAGGCTACCAAATTGAAAGATAATGCAAAGTGGCAAAGATCAGTAAGAATAAAACGGGAGGACTGGGAAATGTTTAAACATCAATAGAAAGAGACAAAACAATTAAAAGGAAGGTAAGATAGATTATGAGTAAACCAACTCACAATACGAAAGAAATCAACAGACAGCAAAGTGTTCCACAAACATTTGAAAGGAAACAGGGCGACTGAGGTAAACAGTAGGCTTGCAGAGAATATGAAGTGGGAATTAAAACTGGGAAATGAAGAAATGGTCAACGCGTTGAAAAGGTACTTCCTGTCGGTTTTTACAATGGAAGAACAAATAACATGCCAAACATTGATGACAAGGAAACGTTGGCAGGACATATCATAGAAACGATAATTATTATGAAGATGTAGTTTTGGGCAAACTAATGGGGTGGAGTTTAAACAGATGTCCTGCCAAGATGGAATGAATCCCAGGGTATAAAAGGGTATGACGAGATAACAAATGCACTGGTGGGAACTTACCAAAATTTGGTCTATTCTGGGTTGTTTCCGGCAGATTGGAAAACAACATATATGATATCACTGTTTAAAACAGAAGGAAATAGGAGGCAAAAAGCGGATAACTATAGGCCATTTAGCCTAACTTGTTTTGGTGTTTAAAATGCTTGAATCTGTCATCAAGAACGAAATAACAAGTAACAAACGGCACCATATCGGGCATATGCACCATGTGTTCTGGAAAAGCAGGTCATGTTTAACTAATCTACAGGAAGTATTCGATGACATACAAGCGCGGCATAGCAACGAAATGCCAGTCGATATAGTGTCCTGGATTTCTAGAAGGAATTCGAGAAGGAACTGCACAAAGGCCTGCTGTGTAAGATAATAATTTGTGGCGTTATGAGTAGTGTTTTCGTGTGGATAGAGGATTGGCTAATTCGCAGAAATCAAAGAGTGGGGATAAATGGGTGTTTTTCTGTTTGCAAATCAGTGTTGGGCCTGCAATTGTGTACACCTTCCAAAAATGTTTTCGTTTAAGCAATCAAGTGTAGTGTGCCAAGGTTCGCAGATGACACGAAGGTGAGTGCGAGAAGAAAGTGTGCAGAGGACAATGAAAGTTTACAGTGGAATATAGATCAGTTAATTAAGTGGGCAAGGGTCCAGCAGATGCAGTACAATGTTGATAATTGTGAGGTCATCTATTTTAGTGGGAACACCAGCAAAATGGACGTTTGATTCCATAATAAATGACTGTAACATGCTGCTGTGCAAATAAAGATCTTGATGCCCTTGTGAAGGAACTGCAAAAGGTTAGCTCATGGTTGTAGCACATAACGAGATAGGTGGCTGCTGCATCGGATTCCTTTGGGATGCAGGCGAAAGAGAAGTACAATTATTTCAAGTAGGTCGACAGGCCATTTGCAGGAAGGAATAGAAAAGGTTGCAGTTCAGTGTAAAAGCCGAAAAGAGAGCAGAGGCTATATATAATTAACAAAAATCGAAATTGATGTAAAAGTTCAGCAGATATAGCAACACTACAGAAAGAAATCAAAGTTAAGGTTTTGGGTCCGATGATTATCAGTTGTGAGGAAGTGTCAAAGGGCATGAAATGTTAGCTTTGATTTCTCTTCACAGACGTGCTGAGCTCATTCAACAAATTATGTTTTTTCTTATTAATTTAGTTTAAGATGGATGACAGTGGTTTACTGTATGAGAGTTGTTTTTGTAATAAGCAATCCGAAGTAATTCTCTTTTTCCAAATTAATTGGAGGGTTTGGGAGAGGCGGTTGGATTGGTGAACTCGTAAAGTGTAAGAGAATTAGATGCATATATGATACACCTGAACAAGAACAATCGGCAAAGCAGCGTTTGAACATTTTTGGTGATGGATCTTGTATGATGGAGAATGGTATTTGAAAGCCAAGATTTGGTATATAGGCAGAAAATCACCAAGGTACACTTTCTGTTGAGCTGGCTTTTAAATTATTTAGTGTCATGTACCAAAATTGCAGAATTGATAGCTATGATCTGATAAGTTTCCAACACCAGTAGATAGGGTATTCTAACATTATATCGGCTAACTTCCTGTAATTATGGAAAGCGAGAGTTTTGTTTCAGCAGATGGAAACGCACTAGTGTCCATGCCCTTGTTGAAGCATATTTTTCAAACTGTCCAGGCAAACTATGACAATGAAGATTAATTGGAATGTCTTGAGCAGATAAATTGGCAAAGGGGGACGCTTTAGAGAGAAAAATAACTATGACAACCCAGAATGGGTGAAAAGATAAATGATGTTACCATTAGTCAGGTTTAAGTCGAAGATCTCAAAAAAGGTTCAGCGGAGTGATAATCATTTGAACCAAATACAGGACGGAGTACAGCCTGGTGCCTATAAGTGGTGTAAAGATAAGTTTCAACTTACAGATGAGCTAATGATTAATTCATGAACGGTATCTGGTGCAGACTCAAAAAACTCACCGATCGACTCACCTATCAATAACCTGGTGTTCAAGGTCATCAGGGAGCAGAATCAACTGTTAATCCAATCATGGGTCGATATTGGTGGCGTGATTTGAATAAAACATGGAACATTATGCTGAGGCATAATTAGATGAGATCCCCTACCGTGTGGAAACAGGCCATTCGGCCCAACCAGTCCACACCGACCCTCCAAAGAGTAACCCACACAGACTCATTTCCCCTCTGACTAATGCACCTAACACTGGGCAATTTCGCATGGCCAATTCACCTTGCCTGCACATCTTTGGTGAGTGTGGGAGGAAACCGGAGTACCCGAGGAAACCGGGTACCAGAGGAAACCCACGCGGACACAGGGAGAATGTGCAAACTCCGCACAGTCAGTCTCCCGAGGCTGGGACCCTGGTGCTGTGAGACAGCAGTGCTAACCACTGAACCACCGTACTCACCGTGTTTAATATGTGCTCAAAATGACATTGATTGGCACGTGATTAAAGTGGAAATGAGGCACAAAAGACCAGGTGAAAACCCATGGAAAAGTTTGAACATAGATTCTGTTGGTCCTTTGCCACCATGTCAGGGAAGATACCGACATAACCTGGTGTACATGACACTTCCAGTAAATGGGTTATGACACGCAAAAAGCAACACAGCTAAAGCAATATTCTAGCAGAACAAGGGTTTACCAGATGTAGACTCCCACGAGTATCAAAGGTTAAATATTGTCTTCCATCATTCATTGAGCAGAATAATAGAGAGGATGAATCTACTCTAAAAATCCATGATTCAGTAAATGAAACCGGTAAACAAGGCTACATGGAACACGGTACTAAAATTTGTTCGAATGATAATGCGGAATGCAGTCTGTTGTTAAACTGAATGCAGATTAGATTAGATTCCCTACAGTGTGGAACAGGCCCTTCGGCCCACTAAGTCCACACCGACCCTCTGAAGAGTAACTCAACCAGACCCATTTCCCTCTGACTAGTGCAGTTCACACTATGGGCAATTTAGCATTGCCAATTGACCTAACCTGCACATCTTTAGATTGTGGGAGGAAACCCACGCAGACACGGGGAGAATGCGCAAACTCCAGATATACAGTCGCCCGAGGCTAGAATCAAACCTGGGACGCCTGCGTTGTGGGGCAGCAGTGCTAACCACTCAGCCACTGTGCCACCCTCTACTAAAAAGGAGAAATAGACCAAAAAGGAAAAAATTTACTCCACATATTTTGATGGCAGGACGTTCCATGGGAGGAAAGGAACTTCATTGAGGGCTGAAGTTTTCTGAACCTGAACTTGTCACTTTTGGCCATGAGAGTATTGTCCAAAAAAATTTCTTAACAGTATTCAGGTTGCACAGTTTTCAGCAGCTATTAAAATGAAGGACAAAACGAAACACACCAAAACTTTCGTTGATGGTAGATTGAGTTCGATTAGGTATGAGTTTGGACAACAGATTACCTCTTTAGTTCATCTACATGATACATTGTGTAAACTGGATAATAGGAACACTATTCAATTATGGATAAAGCAAGTCTTCTGTGAATATGATGTAAGTGGATTCTCGGAAAACTGGATATTTTCGTATAATCCAAATGAAGGCATATTGTGTTCAATGTCATGTTAAAACGTGTCATGTCATATCATGTTAAAACGTGTGATTCTCACATTTTCATTTCTAATTCCCATTTTGATTATTTTTTGTCTAGTTGTTTTCGACACGTTTAAGAGTATTTGCAAGACATATAAACCTGTAAATAGAAACAGTCCTTTCAAATGTGTAATTCCAGAGAAGCAGTTTGGTAGCAGAATGGGTAGCATCGGGTTAATTGCAGGAGATCGCCTCAACGATGATTAATATGTTTTGTGTGAGTGTACACATGCGTCCATTGGTTCAGAAAATGTCATCTTTATACTACTAATAATGATGCGTATTTTAATTTTTAATTTTCTTTTCACAATTACATTTGTTAAATTGAAACAAGAGAGTTAACACAACAGTCAAAGGAAATAATGTTACGTTTGTGAGAGTTTAAGTAATTTTGAGAGTATAATGTCGGCACACATTTATAGTCAGTTCAACTGGATTCAAATACTTGCGTATGTCCCAGCCAATGTTGGGAAAATTAAAAGCTCCCATCACAACCACTCTGTTGCCTCTATATCTTTCCATAATCTGTTTACCTATTTGTTCTTCTACCTCACGCTCACTGTTGGGAGGTCTGTAATACAGCCCCACCAATGTAACTGCACCCTTCTTATTTGTCAGCTCCACCCATAACGCCTCACTGCTCAAGCCGTATATTGTGTCCTCCTTTAACACATCCGTGATATTATTCCTGACCACCAATGCAACTCCTCCACCCCCATTTTACTTCCCTCCCCGTCCTGTCTGGAATATTTAGTTGCCAACCATGCCCTTCCTTCAACCAAGTCTCTGTGATTGCCATACCGTCATACTTCCTGGCACCAATCCAAGCCCTTAGTTCATCTGCCTTACCCACTATACTCCTTACATTAATTTATATGCACTTCAGGACGCCAGTTCTTTTGCATTCATATGTTCTCTGACTACTGTTCCTCTTGGTAATGCTAACTCTGTGACCCTTATAGTCTTCAGTTTCCACCTCAGTGTCTAGTAGTGTTCTCTTCTGGTTCCCAGCCCCCTGCCGCATTAGTTTAAAATCTCCCCAATAACAGTAGCAAAAACTCACCCAAGAACATTGTCTCCAGTCTGATTCAGATGTATACCGTCCAATTTGTAATAGTCCCACCTTCCCCAGAACCAGTCCCAATGTCCCAAAAATCTGAACCCGTCGTTCCTACACCAACCCTCAAGCCACGTGCTCATCCTGCCTAATTATTTCATTTCTACCCTTGTTAGCACGTGACACTGGGTGGCAATCCCTTTGGATCATTACCTTTGTTGTCCTCCACTACAACTTCTCTCTGAGCTCCCTGAATTCTACTTTCAGGACGTCATCTCGTTTTTTTGAACTTATATCATTGGTGGCAATGTGCACCATGACAACTGGCTGTCCACCCTCCCCTTTCAAAATGCTGTGCAGCCCATAGGTGACATCGCTTACTCTAGGAGGCAACATACTATCCGAGAGCCTCATTTTTGGCCACAAAACCGCATATCTATTCCCCTTACAATAGAATCCCCTATAACTATGGCACTACGAGTTTGTTCCCCCCGCCCACCAAGGTGCCATGATCTTGGCAGTTGCTGCCTTCCCCTGGTGAACCATCTCCCCCAAGAGAATCCAAAACGGTATATGTGTTTTGGAGGGATTTAAGAAAAGGGGCCACCTGCACTGCCTTCCTACTCTTTCTCTGCCTTTTGGTCACCCATTTACTGTCTCTTTCAGTAATTCTAATCTGTAGTGTGACCAACTCACTAAGCCTGCCATCTACGATCTGCTTAGCATCGCGGACGCTCCACAGTGAGTCCATCCGTCGCTCCAGAGCCATCATGTGGTCAAACAAGAGCTGCAGTTGGACACACCTCTTGCAAGTGTAAGGGTCATGTATTCAGCCACTTCCCTGAGCTGCCACATCAGGCAAGAGGCACATACCACAGGTCTGAGTTCCCCTGCCATTGTAAACCTTCGCCTTATGGTTGCATCATCTTCAGAAGTATGTCGATGCTTTAGAGAGGGTGCAGAGGATACAGGATACTTCCTGGATTGGAAGGCTTGTCATATGAAGAGAGGTCGAGTCACCTCAGATCTTTCACACTCGAGAGAAGAAGAAAGAGAAGTGACTTGATTGAGATGTACAAGATAATCAGAGGCATAGAGAAAGTAGATAGCCACAGACCTTTCCTCACGGTAGAAATGGCTGCCATGAGGGTTCAAAATTTTAAGGAAATTGAAGGAAATTATAGGGGAGATGTCAGTGGTAGATTCTTTATGCAGAGAGTGTTTGGTGCGTGGAATGCACTGCCAGCGTTGGTAGTCGAGTCAGACACGTTAGGGAAATGGAAGCGTCTGCTGGACAAGCAGATGGAAGGCAGTAAACTGAGGACTGCAGAGATTAGCTTGATCTTAGATTAAGATGAGTGCTACGCACAACGTCATAGGCCGAAGAGCCTGCACTATGCAGTACTGTTCTGTGTTCTATGTTCCATACCTTCAGCACCTGCAGGAATGTGAAATGCCTGGACAAACTCCAGGTCAAGCAGCTCTCAGATATCAACAACAATTCTAATCCATGTCATACAATCCAACTCTAATGATATTTGAAAGCATATTTTACAATTACAGATGCAGACACAAATCAGATTTCTAAACTGCTGAATATTAATAACATCAGATATTATATTACGTGAATAGACTGCGTGTACAGCTATTTCTGTATCAAAGGAATAGGAAGTATTCAGTGAATACTGTGTGTTTAAGGCCAATGTGTTCAAATAAAGACAAATCTTAAAAGCAACAAGTCGAACGAAAACTCGATTTCAAGGGAATTGGCTTTGTAGGTACAGAGACCTCAAAACAATAGGAGATCAAATGAAGCACAAAATATGAAACTTAAAAAAGGAAGTTATGAGTGTGAAAACAGAACATGAAAGTTTAACTGTATTTGAAAGAAAAACGCGAAATCCCTCAGTTATTTACAAGTACATTAAGGGGGAAATATAAAGATCCATTAAGAATTACTGTGACATTCGTGCATGAAACCGGAAGATGCAGATCAGTTACTATGTGAATGCTTGACGATGCTGTTTAGTAGTTAGAGGGGCTAGGTTTACGTAGAAATCTGGGCAAGTACCATGATATATTTGAATAAATTATCACACACAGAGAAAAGGTTGTCAGTGATATGATGGCATAAAATACACGAATGCGCAGGGTTAGAAGACATGTATTTCATGTGAGTGAGACCAGGAAAGAAATGACAGAGGTACTGGTAATAATTTTCAATTACTGTCTGATTACAGGTGATGTTCCAGAGAACTGGACTGCATACGATGTTCTGTGGTCAGTTAGAAAGGAATGAGGGACATACAAGAAACCGATGGGCCAGTCATTCTAATCTTAGTGCTGGAGAGACGATTGGAATCAATTCTGAGAGATCGAATTCTACAGTACTTACAGTGGCATGGACTAATCCAGAACAGTCAGAATGCGTTCGTAAAGCAAAGACCATGTCTGATCAGCATGAACTTTTTTTCCAATGTGTGCCTCGTTCTCTAATTGAGAGAAATGCATTTGATGCAGTCTATGTGGGCGTCAGCAAGGCGATTTATAATGACTATCATGGGAGACTAACAGAGAACCTAAGAGCCCATAGAATTCAAGAAATTTAGGCAATTGGATTCAGTTTTCGTTGAGTTGCAGGAAAGAGAGGGTGTTGTTTGAAGGATGTTTTTGTGTCTGGAGGACTCCGGCAAATGAAATTCCTCAGAGATATGTCGGGGATGGTATTTGATGCCTGTGGTTTACGTAAGTGGTTTAGACTTGAATGTAACAGGGTTGATGAGTAAGTTCGCAAAAAAAAATTAAAAATTGGAAGTGGCATATCGTAAGGAAGACTGCCTTAAATTTCATGAGATTATTAAATGGGGAGGGATAATCAGTTGCAAAATAAACGAAACCCATATAAGTGTGAAGTTAGGCATTTGGTCGGGCCAAACAAGGCAAGAATATTTAGTGAACGGTTACAATCTATGAGATAACGAGGATCTGATTAATCTTTGTGTGCAAGTCCATGAATCCTTTGTTCTGGAATGTACAATGTCTTCAAGAAAGCGTAGGAGTTTCTTTCCGCTATAAGCAAAGTGATTGTGTTCAGCAGAAGGGTAGTTATGCTGGAACCGTACACAAATTGATTAATCTACAGCTAGATATTGTCCGCATTGAATCAAAACAATCATTGAATCATACAGCATAGAATCAGACACTTTTGCCCATTTCAATCCATGCCAACTGTCAGCTCAAACTAAACCAGTCCCAGATGCCTGTTCCTGGCCAGTATCATTTCTTACTTTCCTGTTCATGCCCTTATCCAAATCTGTTTTAAGCGTTGTAATTGCACCCACATTTTCCACTTCTTCTGGAAGTTTGTTCCACACACGAAACATCCTTTGTGGGGTAAAACAGCCCACGATTTTTTGTTGCAAATATCTCTCTCCTTAAACCATGAAAAATGCCCCAATTTGGAAATCTCCGATCCTCGGGAAAAGATAACTATCATTACCTCAATATTTACCCGTCATTATTTTGTGAACTTTTATTAGGTCTCCTCTCAATTTCTAACTTCCACTTAAAAACGTTTATATCGATCTGTCTGTCTGTCTGTCTATCTATCTATCTATCTATCTATCTATCTATCTATCTATCTATCTATCTATCTATCTATCTATCTATCTATCTATCTATCTATCTATCTATCTATCTATCTATCTATCTATCTATCTATCTATCTATCTATCTATCTATCTATCTATCTATCTATCTATCTATCTATCTATCTATCTATCTATCTATCTATCTAACTAACTATCTATCTATCTATACTTACCCTGGAGAGAATGCAAAGAAGATTTACAGGATGTTTCCTGGCCTGGAGAGTTTTAGCTCTCAAGACGGAGAGGGGCAGGCTGATATTATTTCACTTGGAGCATCGGGAAGGTAAAAGGAATGTTTTTTTAATCTCAAATGGAATGCAATATAAAAGCAGGAAAACATTCCTGGAAATGTATTATTACTAGGTAGACCAGAACTTTCGATTATTGCCAAATTTCATCCCCTTACATAATGAAACATGAATTAGCATCACAGGAAGTACAGGAACGGGACAGCCAGTTTGGCCGTGGTAGTGAGAGACTATCTTATGATGGGAAGTTGTGTTGTCTTATTTTCAGAAAAACGGGACGCCCATTTACGACCAAGGTGGTGCTTTTTTGGTGCTAGTATATCCGTCGAATACATTTCTGGAGTTGACTGGAAAGGCTTGGCAAAGCCTAGCATCCGACTTACGACATGCCTCTGTAGTCATGACAAGATTGCAGTTACAAAGTCTATGAGCGGTGAAGTACATTGTGGATCTGCTTTAATAGACAATTTGCAAATGTGGACGTTTGTCAAAACTACGGTGGCCGTTAATATTTCCAGGTCCTGAATCAAGCTAGATAATTACGAATTCATCATAATTAGTAATGATAAATAGGAATCACATGCAATAAAAATATTATTTTAAGAAACTCGTAGACCTTCTAACTCACGACATTGGTATTTCAAATATGTACTGGCCTACAACTCGTGAAAGGTTGATAGGAAAGCATGAAGGTTGCTTCAGCGCGAGGTACTGTAAATATAAACTATCGAAGAACAACAGAAATATTGGCATTGTTCAAATACTATTGGCCGTAAATATTTTCAAAGTCAGCAATTGGAAGCGAGTGCACAATTAAACGTTCTTTATTGTGCGTGTGCAATGACAAATTGACATCGACTGTTCTATAAAACAAACTTCGCCTTAGAGTCTTCTATTTCCTGGAATTCAACATTTTCACAAATAGGCTCAGTGGAAATGTTACCCAATTCTTTAACTCCTCCCTGAATTTACTCTGCGTCCCAGCGTAAATAAATGGGTTGATACAAGAACTTAATAACTGCAACATATATCCACTTTGTTGCAGGACAAACGTTACATTATTAAAGTCAGAACCTGTCGAATAAGTAAGGTTCGCAATTCGAACATAAAGAATTGATACACAAAATAACGAATACAACAGGATGAAACTGCCAGAAATAGTGAAGAGTAAAACAATCGACCTTCTCCGCTTCTCCATTTCCGAGTCACTCTGATGCTCTCCATTGCTGTTTTTGCAGAGTCTCTTGCGGACTCGATTGGCTGCAAAAATGTATCTAACAGTCAGAGCATTAAGCAGTAAAATTAGAAAGAAGGGGAGAAGTGGAGTTACAATCGAACGAATCCAGTCATAAGCAGCCCATCCTAGTGACGTATAATATATATCCTTTACACCGCAGAACCATGGTACATTGTTAATTTTGTAAATAGGTTTATAAACAAAATATGTCGAGACATTCTTTATGCAAGAAACGATAGATACAATTCCTATGACCCAAGCTGCCATCTTCTCCGTGCAATATTTTCTTTTTAGTTTCTGGCAAGAAATTGCGACAAATCGATCAAATGTGAAGGCGACGGTCAACCAGGCAGAACTATCAATGGCTGCAAAATTTAACGAAGAGCGAACACTACATATTGGTGTGATAGACAAGAAACTGGAAGGAAAGTAAATTCCAGCAATGCGATTTAATATTACAACTGTGACCATCACCAGAAGATCCGTTACGGCCATGGACACTAGGTAATGAGTGATGCATCCGGTAAGACCGCACCTTGTCCGACACAAAATCACAATCACTGTCACGTTAGCTGTAAGAGAAAAACTTGAAATGAGTGAGAACGAAATTGGCACAGAAAGAGAAATAGAGAGAGAAACTGAAAAGTCGGAATAATACTCGTTCATTTCCAAACAACATTATTGCTGGAAATTGTTTAAATTTGAATAGTTGAAGCATTTACACATGACCAATTACACTTTATTCGACTCTAATAATGTTCTTAATTGAATGTAATTATTAGATTTAATACTGTTATGCACAATGTGTTTATCTTGTTAAAAACTTTAAATGGATCAATGGAGAATAAGAGGACATCCAAAAAAGTAAAAAAGAATGAGAGGTTTAAGCATACGAGTTTAAACATAGCATTAAAGTGAAGTTCTGGATAGTTGTTACAGAACGTCTCATAGATCATACACAGCATTGCCATTGTGGAAGATTAGATGGAATGTATCGCTGAGAATAAATTGGAGGAGGTACCAGCTGTATTGCTTCATTTATCGATAATTTCGAGTTTCTTGAATGAACTTGGCCCAACATTAATCCAGGCTAATGGAGAATATTTCATAACACTCGAAAATTGAATTTCAGAGACGATAGAGGGCATTTGAGGGGAGGGAAGTTGATTTATGCACGACATAATTCCAAGCCTCTGACATAAGCATATACCCCCAATATTGATTTGCCCTGTCTATATAATTTTCCTATCAAAAATAACAGCCAGGATGATAAGCATTGGAAACTCAGCGATATTAATGTCAATTGAATATCAGAGAGTGAGTGTTAAATTTTCTGTTCTCAACGATGGCCATTACTTGGTACTTGTCCACGCCTCATTTGGTCCAGATATTTTGCTGCACTGCGGCATGCACTACATTAGATGAGAAGATAAGGAAATTATGCCAATATTTTGCAAACTGCAGATAACATTTCAATGCTTGATGGTATGATTAATTGAACATGTCCAAAATTAGCTCAGAAGGCTTACACTGGAAACATTGCTATGAAGTATCCCTGCAATTAAGTTCTGTGGCTGAGAAAGTGGATACCAACCAATTCAAAAATCTTCATTTGTGCTAGATTTGCCCCACCTACTCAATTTCCATTCGTTCAGGTTTGCTGGGGTTTGATGGTACATTATGTCAAGTGCAGCTTCAAGATCAGGAGCTCAGCAGGCCAGGTAGTGTCAACGAGCATCAGCTTGTTTGGAGTCGTTTTTGCTTGGTGGAAAGAAGTACAGAGCTTCCAACACTTAGATCATGTTCGGTTAAGCACACACACATGCGACCCCTTAAGACTCACCCATCATTTAATAAAATCATAATGATGTAAATGCAAACTCAGATCTGTCTTTTGGTCTACCCAGGATAATATTTCGCAGCCTTCCATTCGAAGTAAGTATAGACTTCTGCCTTAATATGTCCAAGGACCTCGCTAGTGTCACCGTTTCAGGAGTAGATTGTTAGAGATTCATGGCCCATGGGGAAACAGTTTCTCTTCATTGATGTTTTAAGTGGGTGACACGAGTCTTTTTTTTTATTTTAGAACGAGGTGCCTCGTTTCTCCCATTAGAGGGAACATGCACGCCACATTCACCGTATAAAATGCCTCGGTGACATATCTGTCAAGCAAGTTGCTCATTATCCCGTTTGCAGTCAACTTCCATAAGTTGAGCCGTTCCAATTTCGCTTCATAAGAAAATGCAACAAATTTAATTATTAGTCAACGAGACATTATCTGAAATTTCCTTAATGGATTTACGTCCTCCCTTTAATAAAGTTATCAATATCGTACACAGCACTCCAGATGAGTTTCATCAATGCATTGCATAACTGAACTCTAACGTTTATACCTTTGCATTCATTGGCTTTGCGTTAAATGAAAATTTTATATAAGATGTTTTTACATAAATAATGATCTCAAACAATTCACTCTTGTGAATCTCAGATCATCTATCTGTCACCATTTACGATTTTTAAAATATTCTTCATGGCAGAGTTGGCAGTTATATATTCTCCCCTTCTTTTATAATACATTTTCCTGCTCTTTGTCCATTCACGTAATCAATTTCCAGATTGAAATTTTAGAGGTTTATAAAATCAGGTGGTGCATGAGTAGGGTGAATACCCAAGGTCCTTTTCTCAGGGGAGAGGAGACCAAAAGGAGAGGGCATAGTTTAAAGCTGAGACGGCAATGACATAAAAGGGCTCTAAGGAGCAACGGTTTCAGTCAGAGACTGGTGCATGGATGGATTGAATTTTCTTCCAACGTGGTGGAAGCTGGTACAATTACAACATTTAGAAGACACCTGAATGGATACATGAACAGAAAGGTTTTAGAGGGATATGGGTCAAACGCTGGAAAATAGGACTACCTTACTTTAAGATCGATCTTGAGAATTTGTACTGAAGGATCCATTTCTGTACTGTAAAACTCTATGCCTCGATCATTCTATACCTGTCACATTTACAACTGTACTTGCTTACAGGGTTTACCTCATCAGCATATTTAGCAATTATACTTTGCATTCTCATATCTAGATTAGTTAACATGCATTGTGAGCAACTACCTTTCAAGTACTGATGGAAATGGTATTCCACTTGTTAAGTCTTGAAAACATTAAGGGACTCAAAAAGGGGGATCCAAGATGGCGGCGACCCAGCAAGACTGAGTCTATAGTGCTCCTCCCAAGACTTGGGTACAGTGGGTCACCCACCCCCTACCAAGCTCACCAAATCATTTATAATAGTTGTGTAATTTAATTAGTTGTGTAATATTACATTTAAACAATTTAATCCTAAGTTAAAATGACTAAAGGGAAGGGAGCCCGCAGCTCTCAGCAAGCAGGAACCCCTCCCCCACCCTCTCCAGCTGCAGCAGAGGCGTCCACAGCCGCCCCGGGGGACTTACCAACAGTAACAAGCCTTACAGAAATGCTTTCCAAGCTTGACTCGAAGATCGATGCCTTTATTGTAGAATCCAGAAATCGTTGGGAGTCGCTCTCGGCCGCGCTGCAGAAGCACGACCGAGAGATTCAAGAAATTCAACGCCGAGTCGGAGGGGCGGAGCTAAAGGCCGCGACCTCCGAAAATACCGCTCAATCGGCCGTGGATCAGGTCCGGACTCTCGAACAGCGAGTCCGGACCTTGGAAAATCATATTGACGACCTCGATTATCGAGGTCGCCGAAAAAATATTCATTTGCTGGGCCTTCCCGAACGGGAAGAGGAAGGCCAGCTTACAGCGTTCCTAGAGCAGTGGCTGCCACAACTTTTAAATCTGCAAGCTGGATCAGGCCAGGTAAGGGTCGAATGGGCCTACCGGGTCGCAATACGTGGGCCCGGCTCGAACCAGCGCCCACGCCCGGTCCTGTTCCGGCTGCAGAGCTACGGGGAGAGGCAGATACTCCTAGAAGCCCCTAGAAATCTCGGAAAAGACCCCCAAGCTATGATCTACAAAGGATCCAAGATCATGTTATTCCAGGACTTTTCCCCGGCTCTGGTTCGAAAGAGGAAGGCTTTCGACGAGGCGAAGAAGCGTTTAAGGGACTTAAATATTCAGTACTCCTTACGCTACCCAGCGATGTTATGCTTTAACCATGAAGGATCCGTATATAACTTTGGATCACCAGAAAAGGCTAAGGAATTCTTGGACTCTCTTAGATAAACTGTAAGACATAATGGATGTTGGTCTGCCTTTCCCCCCGCTTTGGTTTATATCGCCCCCTTTTTTTCTGTTCAATATACTGTTCAATATTATTATGGGGGGTGGGGAGAGGGATTTGATTTTCTTCCCCCCCCCCCCCCCCCCCCGGGGGTTGTTTTCTGTTATTATTTTATGTGTATATGAGGGATGTATGTATATGTGTGTATGTATATATATATATATATATATATATATAAAAGCTGGGGGGTTTGGTTAATGTTGGTGGGGGGAGGTGGTTACCTTATTCAATTTTACCTCTGTCTCTAGGAGCGGGGTTGTTTTCCCCTTGTTATTTTGTATTATTATATTTAATTATTATTTGTTGAGGTGGTAATTTTATAGTTATATGTTTATATATGGTATTAATATTACGAAATATACCCAGGTGTTGGTATGGGTGGGGGCAGGGTGCTCACTGTCAACTCTAGCTTTGTATTATATTTGAATTCTCCTCATTTTATTGAGGAGTGCCTGGGTCAAGGGTGGGGCATTGGTTGGGAGAGGATATGAGGGACTTTTGGAGAGGAAGTGATGCCCCCTGGGAACAAGGGGGAAAGTCTCCACTTTATACGTTTTATATTTTTTTTTATTTAGAAATAGTTTTTTACTGTATTGTTGTGGGTGTATTAAAGAGGTTTTATTTTTGTAAATTTTACATGTTCTACGCTCGGGATGTTCTGGATAGGGTTCCCCCTCCCGAGGGGTCTCGGATTGGCCCAGAGGATTATGGTTGATCAGTCTGTTAAGTGGTGCACCTGGAATGTCAAGGGGAGTAATTCGCCACTTAAAAGGAAGAAAATATTATCAAATCTTAAGAAGGAAAGAGTTGATATAGCTCTCCTACAGGAGACACACCTGTCAGATAAAGAACACTTGAAATTACGACAGGGCGGATTTGATCAGGCCTTTTTTTCTTCTTTTAGCTCAAAAAGCAGGGGAGTTGTTATTCTTGTTCGGAAGAATTTCACTTTCAAAATCCTAAAGCAGATAAAAGACGAATCTGGACGATATATCTTGATTAAAGCCCTCATAAATGGAGAGGAATATGGGATTTTAAATTTGTACTGCCCCCCGGCACACCCCTTTAAATTTATAACGGAAGCCTTTTCAAAATTGATTGCGTTTGATGCCCGTCATATAATTATAGGGGGAGACTTTAATTGTATTATGGATCCAGAAATAGATAGGATTCCCAAGAGTACTGCAGGAGTATCTCCCAGATCTAGACAATTGATGGATCTGAACAAAGAATTAGGATTAGTAGATGTATGGAGATGTCTTCATCCACAGGGTAGAGAATTTTCTTTCTACTCTAATCCACATAAATGTCATACCAGAATTGATATGTTTTTTGCCCCCTCGACTTTTTTAAATTCCATATCATCCTGTAAAATAAGTAATATAGCAATTTCTGACCACGCTGCTGTATATATGGAAACTAAGGCGAGGAACAATGGGACATCCCCTCGGCATTGGCGTATGGACCCCTTCCTAATGAAAGATAGTAAATTTGTAAAGTACTTCTCTCAAGAATTTAAAACTTTTTTAGAAATTAATTCAGGTACAGCTAGCAACCCGTCAATGATGTGGGAGACCATCAAAGCTTACACGCGAGGCTTGATCATCTCCTACTCAGCGACCCAGAAGAAATTAAAGGGAGAACAACAGCGTTTGCTTGAAGCCCGCTTAAAAGCGGCTGAAACAGCATACACTGATAGACCTTCTATTATTAAATTGCAAAGGATTACAGCTCTTAGGACAGCTCTAAACACTACGCTTCCTCAAACGGCTAAGAGGGAAATATTTGCAAAGCAAAGGTTATATGAATATGGTGACAAACCAGGTAGATACTTAGCATTTCTTGCAAAGAAAAAAAAGGCCCCTCAGACTATTACGTCTATCAAGGAAAGTACGGGTATTTTGACTCATGATCACAAAAAGATTAATGCGATCTTTAGAGAATTTTATTCTGCGTTACATAAATCACAGGATTGTGAAGATAGGACGAAGAGGATGAAGTCATTTTTTAAAAATTTGACTTTTCCAGGCCTAACTCCGGAACAAGTATCGGTCCTAAATGCTCCTCTTACACCCCAAGAAATAGTTGATGCAATTAGGCATCTTCAAAATGGTAAGGCGCCGGGCCCAGATGGTTTTCAAGCTGAATTCTATAAAGAATTTACAGAAATACTGGCTGGTCCACTTATGGACATGTATAACTATGCATATAGTCAGGGCTGTCTCCCTCCTTCGCTGAAAGAGGCAAATATCTCTCTTATCCTTAAAAAAGGAAAGGACCCAGAAGATTGTACATCATACAGACCAATATCCTTGCTAAATGTAGATTTTAAAATCCTCTCTAAAACGTTAGCACGGAGACTAGAAAGGATGCTGCCACATATTATAAAGGAGGATCAGACGGGGTTTATTAAGGGCCGTAGATCATCCAATAATGTTAGAAGGGCTCTGAATATGATTCAAGCTTGTCATCAGGGAAAGATACCAGGAGTAGTGGTTTCATTAGACGCAGAAAAGGCATTTGATAGGGTCGAATGGTCATATTTGTTTTACACATGGGAGAGGTTTGGCGTTGGACAAGTGTTTACCAAATGGGTCTCAACATTGTATAGTGATCCCAAAGCAGTTGTGGTTACCAATGGTTTAGGTTCGGATAGCTTCAGTGTGGGTAGGGGCTGCCGTCAGGGATGTCCCCTCTCACCATTGTTATTCACGCTAATAATTGAACCACTAGCAGAAGCTATACGAGCTGATCCTAATATAGTGGCCCCAAGGATTGGTACAGGTAAACATAAAATTACCCTTTATGCAGATGATGTTCTTCTATTCCTTAGTAAACCTTTGATGTCCATACCTCGCTTAATCCAAGTTATTAATACATTTAGTGCATTTTCAGGCTATAAAATTAATTTTTCAAAATCGGAGGCTATGCCAATGGCCTTGCTATGATACCCCGCTTAGCGGACGGATCCCTTTTTCCCCTTCGCTGGTCCCTGGAGGGTTTCTTATATTTAGGCATTTTTATTATTCCAGTATTTGGTCAGTTGTATAAGGCTAATTTTGTGTATTTATTGGAAAGGATCAGGCTGGACCTCCAGCGATGGGGAGACCTACCAATTTCCTGGTTGGGTAGAATAGCATTAATCAAAATGAATGTCCTGCACCGTCTCCTATACCCTATGAGAATGCTTCCGGTGATGCTGCCGAGGACGGCTTTATGTAAATTATATGGCTGGCTGAGTTCCTTTATCTGGAATCATAGGCGGCCCCTCATTAAGCTGAAGAAGCTACAGCTTCCACAGGCAAGGGGTGGATTGGACTTCCCAGACTTTAGGAAATATCAGTTAAGTTTCCTATTAAGTTACATAGCTGATTGGGTCTTGCCTGATCCACAATCAATCTGGTTGGACATCGAGGCTTCTCAAGTAAAATACCCACTTATTAACCTTTTATTCTCAGACAAGAGGAAAATCATTACAGATCACTGTAAAAACCCTATCATACTAAATGCAATCAAGGCTTGGAATATAATGCGGCAAAATGAGGGCAATTCACATAAAACATTCCCCTATGCACCGATAGTGGGAGCATGGGGATTCCAACCAGGGTTAACAGATGCCACTTTTAAACTCTGGAGATCCAGGGGTATCTCATGTCTAGGGGATCTATTTAAAGATGGGGTCCTGATGTCTTTCAAACAACTGCGTCAGAAATTCGGATTACCCAATGGAGACCTCTTTCGATACTTCCAAATTCGAGATTATATACAGAAGAAGACTACGTTGTTAGATAGTCTTTATAAATCCGATAGAGAATGTAGTGTCCTACGACCAGTGGGGGTATCTTCCGTCAGTACTATTTATCATTTACTACATGATGAAGTATCGGGAGATATGGATAATCTGCTTAAAACATGGGGTCAGGATCTGGGACTAGAAATCTCCACAGAAACGTGGAATGATATTTGGGAAAATGCTAGAAGAATTACTATTTGTAACAGAACCCAGGCTATCCAGCTGAAGATACTTCATAGGGCCCATATAGCACCGGTTCGATTGGCAAAATTTAAGGCAGGAGCATCTCCAATGTGTCCTAAATGCAAAATAGAGGTGGGCACTCTTGTACATTGCTTATAGACCTGTCATAAGATCCGTAGATATTGGACTAAAGTAGCAAGTACCCTGACAGAAATTTTAGGAACGGAAATTAAAGTGGACCCTGTATCTCTCCTCTTGGGCTTTTCGAACTTTCCCTCCCTGGACACGTACGGGAAGAGACTATTTTCTATTCTTTCTCTCTGTGCAAGGAAAAATATTTTGGTGAACTGGGCGGCTGAGGGCCCCCCTGGATTTTCAAATTGGCACAGACTAATTATTCTGTATTCCCCTTGACTTCCTTACAAATATGGTGCACCGAAAGACCGAATTATTTTATAAAATATGGCAGCCCTTTTTGAATTACATAAATACAGATATTTCGGCTATCCTAACAAGGGCTTTTATTTAATTGAGATTACAAACCTGGCTGGTCCGCAGCCCCTCGGCGGAGGAATCCCGCACAAATACGGGGTTTTTTTTGTTAAATTTTGGCTATTGTATATTTGAGCTAATTGTATATCAATGTTTATATCTGAGAGTTTTGTTTATTTTTGTAAACTTGTTAAAATGTTAAATTTCTAATAAAAATATCTATAAAAAAAGGGACTCAAAATATGAAGAGGCTGTGTTCACCATCCAATGTGTGTCCATGCCACCGTGTTTTATGTCAAAGTGATGAAGTTTACTTTGCTTGTTTTTTTTTAACTGGCGCATTATTAAATGCAATCTGTTGATCTAATTAGTCTGTCCAGCAGCTCTTTTTACTTCCAACACATTTTCATAGTTTCCTACAAAGAACTCCACTATATTGTTTCAATATGATTTCTCCTTGACAGAAACTTGGTAGATTCCTCTGTCTGCAGTCGAATGATATGCCTTAAACAGCTCGATGATGAGTTCTGCCATTTTCCTTATAACAGGATTTCTATAACTGGCCTATAGTTGCCAATTTTCTGTGGAGAGTATTTTTAAAAATAGATTAGTTGAATTTGAACCGGTCAATGTATTGGAACCTTCTATGAATAAAAGGCTCATTCATTTAAATCAACACCAATGCAACAATAATCCCAATAATCGGGTTTTTTCTGATTGGAGTAGGAATTCTATCAGGATTCGGATATTCATGAGTCCAAAAGCTTTCAGCCTTCACTCAATTACCTTCTTCTGTGGGTTGCATATTTCCCAAGATTGTCTATCCCTGCCTGTTCCGCAGTACCACTATTTCTAACGAATTATTACTGTGTCCATAGTAAAAAAAATGGAAACACCAAAACCCTTAAATTTTCATTACCTTATTTTTCATTCTTAATTTTCTCTCGGACTGTGGTCACTTTGGTAACTCCTTAAAATGAATATACACATGTTCGTACATCTATTCTTATATTTATTTTCAGCATTCCTTTGTACATTGTCTTTTTTCCCATTTTGACGTCTGTACTTTTCTTAACTAACCTTATCACTCATAATCACATTCTGACTGCAGATCACCAATGACAATTGAAACAGTTCAGCAGAGCTCACGTTCTAAGGTGATGACAGCATGCAAGTAAGATGGGAAAGATACTTGAATGCCAAAACAAAATGAAATTAATTGCTTTTTCCCCTCAGAAAAGATAATATAATTCAATCTGTCACTGAAGAACAGGATTGCAAACCAACAGCTAACCAGTGCACAGACTTTATGTACACCACTAATTGTTTTCTATTTAACTGCTCTAGCAACACCAAATAATTCTCACAACTTTCCACATTTGGAATGTTAACCACAGCGAGGTAAATTTAAAGAAGCTAATCAAACAATCCAATCACAGAAAAATAACGACGTTAGATGGATGATATTACAGAGCTAAAATCGGAAATGAATAACTGGTAATCGTTGAAAAATATATAATTTATTAAAGAGACTGAAAACAAGCTGCACAAGAATCACAATTAATCAAGTTCAGTAAAATGTGTTATACCACTGAGAACATAGATTCACAGAGTAATGAGATGTACAGCACGGAAACAGACACTTCAGTTCAACTCGTCCATGCGAACCAGATATCCCAGACGAATTTAGTCCCACCTCTCAGCACCCGGCCCATATCCGTCTATACCCTTCCTAATCATATGCTCATCCAGATCCTTGTTCAATGTTACAATTGTATTAGCCTCCACCACTTCCTCTGGCAGCCCATTCCATGCACGTACCACCCTCTGCATGAAAACAAAATGCCCCTCAGTTCGCTTTTATACCTTTGCCTACTGTCCCTAAACCTATGCCATCTAGTTCTGGACTCCCCCACCCCAGGGAAAAAACTTTCTCTATTTATTCTATCCATGCCGCTCATGATTTTATGAACCTTTATAACATCACCCCTCAGCCTGCAGTGCTCCAGCGAAAACAGCCTCTGCCTACTCAATCTCTCTCCATCGCTCAAATCCTGCAATCCTGGCAACAACCTTGTCATTTCTTTTCTGAATCCTTTCAAGTTTTGCAATATCCTTCTGAAAGGAAGTAGACCACATTTACATGCAAAATTCCAAAAGATGTCTTGTCCAGCTGCAACATGACCTCCCAACTTCTGTACTCAGTACTCTGGCTAATAAACGAAAGCATGCCTAACGCGCCTTCTTGACTATCCTATTCACATGCGACTCCACTTTCAAGCAGCTCTCCAAGGTCTTTTTGTTCAGCAACATTCCCCAGGACCTTGCCATTGAGTATGTAAATCCTGCCAAGTTTTGATTTCCCAAAATGCAGCACCTCACATTTTTCGAAATTAAGCTCCATCTGCCATTTCTCAGCCCATTGGCCCATCTGATTAAGATTCCGTTGTATTCTAAGGTGACCTTCTTCGCTGTCAACTACACCTTAAATGTTGGCGTCATCTGCAAACTTACTAACTGTACCTCCTATACTCACATACAAATAATTTATATGAAAGACCATGATTATAGAACATAGAACATAGAAAAATACAGCGCAGGTAGTACAGGCCCTTTGGCCCTCGAACAGTAGTTATCTCGATCATGAAGAAGCTTTCGGAACGCAGTATGTGGAATGATATAGTTAACCAGTTGTCCTCGCAACTGGTAAAGAACTGGTAAAATTTCTTACCTGGAACTCCGATTGCTGCAATGATGGGATAGTATATGGCAAAAACCAGACCTGATGGTACTCCATGCATTTCTATCAGAAGCACTGAGTGTGCTATGCTCATAATTGAGTTGGTCAATTTTATATGTCACGTAATTCTCCAGAGAGAATGGTCAATTGTGCTAATTAAAGTTTTATTCTATTCCTTAGGGAACAGTGCAGCTGTTTTGATTCACGTGTGTGTTTTGCTTGAGTGTAATGTTTCTTCGTGACACCTGATATGACTGTAAGATGGAATATACAGACTGCAAAAATGTCCAGTTATATTTTGGAAGAATATATGACATGATGTTCATGAATAAATTCGGTCTTGCCAAGATCGCTCCATTCGCTTTGAACGGGTTCAGTTCATTGTGAACGCATGCAGCAAAACACAGCTCCAATGCCGAAAAACTTATTCACCACACGTGGGTAAAATCAGGCAAACTGAACGAACATAACCTAATTTCATTTGTGTTTTGTACAACACTTTAACATGGCTCCGTGCATCTGAATGTCGAAAGCAACGTTCCAGGGAGTGATCGCGAGGGATCAGATTTACCATGGTTAACTGTTCAGGTGTCAAGAAGGCAAACACAGATCCAGCAATGCCCATATTTTCTAAGATTTGTCAAAATGTTTAATTCCACTATCAGTGTGACATTCCTTCACCTGTATCGAAGAGTCTGGAAGTGTTCTTTCTTTATTCATACACAACTGAGAAATACGGCTAATTGCATTTCTGAAAGAAATATCTTGTTTGGCTACACAAAGTACTTCTCAGTTCTTTCTCTTGACTTTCTCCACATTCTCAAATTTGTTATGTCCATTGTTTGGAGCACATTATTCACTAATACCAGAAATAACCGTAGCAAATTAAATTAGACATAAACTACAATTCATCCCATGCTGTTCACTATCAGAGTTGGAGAGCACTCTTACATTTTCTCCATCTGTCTGATAATAACTTCCATACTTGCTGCTTCCAATATTTCGATGAGCCAGTTGTAATGATCTAACTTGGAGCAAGGTGGGGAGTGGATTGCTTGTGTCCTAATGCCTGCTTTCCTTCCAGAATCGTATCATACTTTTTGAAACATGCTCATAGCTTTCTCGGAAAAGAATTCTGCTTCCAACAACAGCTTCCCATTCATGCGGAGGACAAGTAACGTCTACCTGCTTTCTGGCTACTTACACCAAGGAACCACAAGCTTGTTAAGAACATAAGAGAGAATCACGTTTAATACTCAAACTGCAAATGGAACTCACTGCTGCTCGAAGTAATTTCATCAAAGAGATATATTTTGGCGCAAACATAACCTTATTTGATGTTCAGGCATTGAAATTCACTCACTGCTGCATCTGGAAACAACGGAAGGCAATTGATGCACAGGCGAACAAAGATAATAAATGCATATCCAATATCGTGTCAATATTGTTTAAAAAAGAATCGTTCCTTATAATAAATGTTTCTGTTCATCCCTTACAGGTATTTTTATTTCATTGTTTATTTAAATTAATGATTCTTGTGTGCATTACATTCTGTAGCATTACTCAGCCTTGACAGCTGCAAGCGCCACATGTTAATAAACTGTTGTTTTCGATTGCAGGTTTAATAAGTGGTGACAAGGTGGATATTTGCCTAAGTATGCACTGTCTATAATGGACAGTGTTGGTTCATGGCACCACATGTTTCCACAAATCGATTGTATCTGGTACCCCTGCAATCCTTTTGGGTTGTTTGAACGTAAGAAAATCCGTCATCAAACAGCTGGAGTGAATGAATGAATGAAATGACATTTTCTGCTCTGGGTGAGGATAACAAAATGGTTACTCAGCTCTCAGAATAAAGGCATAAATCTAAATGAAGGATTGTTGGCCATGGTCGGGGAAGCTACATTTTTAGCACATTATCAGGAATAATAAAATTACTGAGTAGCTGAGGAAAAGAGGTCTCTATGAAACTGTTTGCAGTGATTGTATGGTTACTGAAAGATGTGTAGGTGAGGACAGGTTCAATGTGAGACTGATTGTGGTGACTGTCTGGTTGCTTAGAGGTGTGTAGAAGTTGCCAGTCTCACTGAGAGACTGTTTTTAATGACTGTACGGTTACTGGGAGGTGTGTAGATTACGCCAGTCTCGCTGTGAGACCGTGTGCAGTGACTGTATGGTTACTGGTAGGTGTGTGGATGAGGACAGGCTTTCAATGAGATTGTTTGCAGTGTCTGTATGGTAACTGGGAGTGGGTAGATGAGACCAGTCTCAATGGAGAGTGTATTTGCAGTGACTGTATGGTTACTGGGAGGTCTGTAGTTGCAGAAAAGGGTCTCTATGAAACTGTTTGCAGTGATCGTATGGTTACTGAAAGGTGTGCAGGTGAGGACACGTTTACAGTGAGACTGATTTGCCATGGCAAACCAGGGAACTATAGACCGGTGAGCCTGACCTCTGTGGTGGGCAAGTTATTGGTGGTAATCCTGAGGGACAGGATGTACATGTATTTGGAAAGACCAGTGGAGTGTCACAAGGATCGGTGCTGGGCCCTCTACTTTTTGTCATTTACATAAATGATTTGGATGCGAGCATAAGAGGTACAGTTAGTAAGTTTGCAGATGACACCAAAATTGGAGGTGGAGTGGACAGCGAAGAGGGTTACCTCAGATTACAACAGGATCTGGACCAAATGGGCCAATGGACTGAGAAGTGGCAGATGGAGTTTAATTCAGACAAATGTGAGGTGCTGCATTTTGGGAAAGCCAATCTTAGCAGGACTTATACACTTAAAGGTAAGGTCCTAGGGAGTGTTGCTGAACAAAGAGACCTTGGAGTGCAGGTTCATAGCTCCTTGAAAGTGGAGTTGCAGGTAGGTAGGATAGTGAAGAAGGCGTTTTGTATGCTTTCCTGTGTTGGTCAGAGTATTGAGTACAGGAGTTGGGAGGTCATGTTGCGGCTGTACAGGACATTGGTTAGGTCACAGTTGGAATGTTGTGTGCAGTTCTGGTCTCCTTCCTATCGGAAAGATGTTGTGAAACTTGAAAGAGTTCAGAAAAGATTTACAAGGATGTTGCCAGGGTTGGAGGATTTGAGCTTCAGGGAGAGGCTGAACAGGCTGGGGCTGTTTTCCCTGGAGCATCGGAGGCTGAGGGGTGACCTTATAAAGGTTTATAAAATTATGAGGGGCATGGATAGGATAAGTACACAGTCTTTTCCCTCGTGTCGGGGAGTCCAGGACTAGAGGGCATAGGTTTAGGGTGAGAGGGGAAAGATATAAAAGAGACCTAAGGGGCAACCTTTTCACGCAGAGTGTGGTACGTATGTGGAATGAGCTGCCAGAGGAAGTGGTAGAGGCTGGTACAATGGCAACATTTTAAGAGTCATTTGGATGGGTATATGAATAGGAAGGGTTTGGAGGAATATGGGCCAGGTGCTGGCAGGTGGGACTAGATTGGGTTGGGATAGCTGGTTGACATGGACAGGTTGGGCCGAAGGGTCTGTTTCCATGCTGTACATCCTATGACTGTATGGTTACTGCGAGGTGGGTAGATGAGGCCAGTCTCAGTGGCAGATTGTTTGCATTGACTCTGCGGTTGCTGTGAGGGGTGTGGATAAGGACAGGTTTTGTATGAGACTGTTTGCAATGACTGTATGGTTACTGGGAGTTGTGTTGATGAAGCCAGTCTCACTGGGAGACTGTGTGCAGTGACCGTATGGATACTGGGAGGTGTGTAGATGAGGCCAGTCTCACTGGGAGACTGTTTGCAGTGACTTTATGGTTTCTGCGAGATATGTAGATAAGGACACTGCAGCTATGATACCATACAGTCACTGCAAATAGTTAGTGGGAGGTGAGTGCATGAGGACAGGTTTTGTAAGAGATTGTTTGCAGTAATTGTATGGTTACTCGGAGGTGGGTGGATGAGGCCAGTCTCACTGGGAGACTATTTGCAATGACTGGTTACTGGGAGGTCTGTAGCTGAGGAAAAGGGTCTCTATGAGACTGTTTGCAATGATACGATGGTTATTGAAAGGTGTGTAGGTGAGGACAGGTTCACTGAGTCAGATTGCGGTAACTGTATGGTTACTGGAAGGTGCATAGATGAGGACCGGCTGTGTATGAGACTGTTTGCAGTGACCGTATAGTTACTGGGAGGTGTGTGGATGAGGACATGCTCTCTGAGGCTCTTTGCAGTGAATATACGGTTATGGAAAGTGTGTGGATGAAGACAGGCTTTCCATGAGACTGTTTGCAGTGACTGTATGGTTACTGGGAGTCGTGTTGATGAGGCCAGTCTCACTGGAAGACTGTGTGCATTGACTATATGGTTACTGGGAGGTGTGTAGATGAGGCCAGTCTCACTGTGTGACTGCAGTGACTGTATGGTTACTGGAAGATATGAAGATGAAGACAGGCTCTTTCTGAGACAGTCTGCAGTGACTGCATGGTTACTGGGTGGAGTTTAGATGAGGGCAGGTTCTCCATGAGACTGTTTACAGTGACTGTGTGGTCACTGGGGGGTGTGTAGATGAGGACAGGCTCTCTATGAGAATGTGTGCAGTGACTATATTTACTGGGAGGTGTGTCGATGAGGCCAGTCTCACTGGGAGACTGTGTGCAGTGACTGTATGGGCAGTGGGAGATGTGTAGGTGAGAACAGGCTGTCTCTGAGACTGTATGGTCACTGGGAGATGTGTAGGTGAGTACAGGCTCTCTGAGACTGTGCAGTGACTATGTTTACTGGGAGGCGTGTGGATGAGGACAGGCTCTCTGAGACTGTTCACTGTGACTGTATGGCTACTGGGAGATGTGTAGATAAGGACACGCTCTCTATGATACTATTTGCAGTGACTTGATGGTTACTGGGAGGTGTGTAAATGAGGCCAGTCTCAGTGGCAGATTGTGTGCACTGACTCTATGGTTACCTGAATGTCTGTAGTTGAGGATAGGGTGTCTGAGACGTTTGCAGTGACGTATGGTTACTGAGAGGTGTGTAGATGAGGCCAGTCACACAGTGACACTGTTTGCAGTGACCGTATGGTTACTGTGATGTGTGTTGACGAGGCCAGTCTCACTGTCAGTCTGCATGGAGTGACTGTTGTTGCTGGAACATGTGTAGTTGAGGACAGACTCTCTATGAAACAGTTTACAGTGACTGTATGGTTACTGGGACATGTGTAAATGAGAATAGTCTCTCTATAAGACTGTTTGCTGTGACTGTATGGTTACTGGGGGTATGTAGATGAGGACAGGCTCACTGTGACTGGGATATGTATAAATTAGGCAATTCTCACTGTGACACTGTTTGCAGTGACTGTATGGTCACTGGGAGATGTGTGGATAAGGGCACTCTGTCTATGAGACTGTGTTTGTAGTGACTGTATGGTTACTGGGAGGCATGTTGATGAGGCCAGTCTCACTGGATGACTGTGTAGTGTCTGTATGGTTACTGGGAGGTGTGTAGATGTGGCCATTCTCACTGAGACTGATTCCACTGACTGGTTACTGAGATGTGTGTTGATGAGGCCAATCTCACTGTGAGACTGTTTGCAAATATTGTATGGTTACTGGGACGTGTATAGATGAGGATAGTCTCTCTGAGTATAGTTCGTGGGAGGTGTGTAGATGAGGACAGGCTCTGGATGCGTCTGTTTACATTGACTGGATGGTTACTCTGTGTGTAGATGAGGACAGGCTCTCTGAGACTGTTTGCAGTGACTGTATAGTTACTGGGAGGTGTGTTGATGATGCCAGTCTTACTGGACGACTGTGTAGTGTCTGTATGGTTACTGGGAGGTGTGTAGATGTGGCCAGTCTCACTGTGAGACTGTTTGCAGCGACTGTATGGTTACTTGGAGGTGTAGCTGAGGACAGGCTCTGAGACTTTTGGCAGTGGGTAACTGTGTGGCGTGTTGTTGAGGCCTGTCTCACCCTGTGTGCAGTGACAGTATTGTTCCTGGAATATGTGAGGTTGAGGGTAGTCTCTGAGTCACTTTGCAGTGACTGTATGGTTACTGGGAAGTGTGTAGCTGAGGACAGGCTATCTCTGAGACTGTTTGCAGTGACTGTATGGTTACTAGCAGCTGTGTAATTGGGGACAGGCTGTCTATGAAACTGTTTGCATTGACTGTAGGGTTACTTAGATGTGTGTAGATGAGAACCGGCTCTCTATGGGACTGTTTGTTGTGACTGTGTGGCTACTGGGAGGCGTATTGATGAGGCCAGTCTCGTTGGACAACTGTGTACAGTGAAGGTATGGTTGCTTAGAGTTGTGGAGAAGAGGCCAGTCTCACTGAGACTTTTTCAATGACTGTATGGTTACAGGGATATGTGTAGATAAGAACACGCTACCTAAGATCCTTTTCGCAGTGACTGTATGGTAACTGGGAGGGGTGTGGATGAGGCCAGTCTCACTGTGACTCTGTTTGCAGTGACTGTATAGTGACTGGGAGATGTGTAAATAAGGTCACGCTATCTATGAGACTCTTTGTAGTGACAGTATGGTCACTGGGAGGTGTGAGGATGAGGACAGGCTTTCGAGGAGACTGTTTGCAGTGTCTGTATGGCTACTGGGAGGTGGGTTGATGAGCTGAAAATGTGTTGCTGGAAAAGCGCAGCAGGTCAGGCAGCATCCAAGGAGCAGGAGAATCGACGTTTCGGGTATGAGCCCTTCTTCAGGAAGGACGTTTCTTCATGCCCGAAACGTCGATTCTCCTGCTCCTTGGATGCTGCCTGACCTGCTGCGCTTTTCCAGCAACACATTTTCAGCTCTGATCTCCAGCATCTGCAGTCCTCACTTTCTCCTCGGTGGGTAGATGAGGCCAGTCTCACTGGGAGACTATTTGCAGTGACTGTCTGGTTACTAGGAGATCTGTAGCTGAGGAAAAGGGTCCATATGAAACAGTGATTGTATGGTAACTTAAAAGTTTGTAGGTGAGGACAGGTGACTGTATGGTTGCTTAGAGGGGTGTAGATGAGGCCCGTCTTACTGTGTTTCTGTTTGCAGTGACTGTATAGTAACTGGGAGGCATGTTGATGAGGCCAGTCTCACTGGACGACTGTGTGCAGTGAATGTATGGAGAAGAGGCCAGTCTCACTGTGAGACTTCTTTCAATGACTTGATGGTTACAGGGATATGTGTAGATAAGAACACGCTATCTAAGATATTATTCGCAGTGACTGTATGGTTACTGGGAGGTGTGAGGATGAGGACAGGCTTTCTATGAGACTGTTTGCAGTGTCTGTATGGTTACTGGGAAGGGTGTGGATGAGGACAGGCTCTGTATGAGCATGTTTTCAATGACTGTATGGTTAGTGGAACATGTGTGGATGAAGACAGACTCTCTATGAGACGGTTTGCAGTGACAGTATGGTCACTGGGAGTAGTGTTGTTTGCGCCTGTCTCACTGGGCGACTGTGTGCAGTGTCGACACACCTCCCAGTAACCATACAGTCACTGCAAACAGTCTCACTATTACTGTTTGCAGTGATGGTATGGTTACTGGGAGGTGTGTTGATAAGGACAGGGTCTGTATGAAACTCTTTGCAGTGACTTTATGGCTACTGCGAGGTGTGTGGATGAGGACAATTTTTCTATTAAACTGTTTACAGTGTCTGTATGGTTACTGGGAGGTAGGTAGATTAAGCCAGTCCCACTGTGAGACTGTTTGCAGTGACTGTATAGTTTCTGGGAGATGTGTAGATAAGAACACGCGATCTTTGATACTATTCGCACTGACTGTATGGTCACTGGGAGGTGTGAGGATGAGGACAGGCTTTCTATGAGACTGTTTGTAATGTCTGTATGGTTACTGGGAGGTGGGTAGATGAGGCCAGTCTCACTGGGAGACTATTTGCAGTGTCTGTCTGGTTACTGGGAGGTTTGTAGCTGAGGAAAAGGGTCTCTATGAAACTGTTTGTAGTGATTGTATGCTTATGGAAAAGTGTGTAAGTGAGGATAGGTTCACTGTGAGACTGATTGCGGTGACTGTATGGTTGCTTAGAGGTGTGCAGAAGAGGCCCGTCTTACTGTGAGACTGTTTTCAATGACTCTATGGTTACTGGGAAATGTTAAGATTCAGCCAGTTTCACTGTGAGACTGTTTGCAGTGACAGTATGGCAACTGGGAGTCTTGTTGTTGATGCCTTTCTCACTGCTAGACTGTGTGCAATGACTGTATGGTTACTGCGATGTGTGTAGATGAGGATGGGCTCTCTGAGACTGTTTGCAGTAACTGTATTGTAACTGGGAGGTGTGTTGATGAGGCCAGTCTCAGTGAACGACTGTGTGCAGTGGCTGTATGGTTGCTGAGAGATGTGTAGAAGAGGGCAGTCTCACTGAGACTGTCTTCAATGACTGTATGGTTACTGGGAGATGTGTAGGTTATGCCAGTCTCACTGTGAGACCGTGAGCAGTGTCTGTATGGCTACTGAGGTGTGTAGATGAGGAAAGGCTCTCTATGAGACTTTTTGCAGTGACTGTATAGCAACTTGGAGGCGTGTTGATGAGGCCAGTCTCACTGGACGACTGTGCAGAGACTGTATGGTTACTGGGACATGTGTAGATAAGGACACGCTATCTATGATACTATTTGCAGTGACTGTATGGTTAATGGAAGGTGGGTAGATGAGGCCAGTCACACTGGGAGACTATTTGCAATAACGGTCTGGTTTCTGGGAGGTCTGTAGCTGAGGAGAAGGGTCGCTGTGAAACTGTTTGCAGTGATTGTATGGTTACTGAATAGTGTGTAGGTGAGGACGGATTCACTGATTGCGGTGACTGTATGGTTGCTTAGAGGTGTGTAAAGAGCCAAGTCTCACTGTGAGACTGTTCTCAATGACTGTATGGTTACTGTGAGGTGTGTGGATGAGGACATGCTCTCTAGGAGACTCTTTACAGTGAAATATATGGTTACTGGAAGGTGTGTGGAAGAAGTCAGGCTCTCTGACTGTTCGCAGTGACTGTGTGGTTACTGGGAGGTGTGTAGATGAAAAAGTAAGGACTGAAGATGCTGGAGATCAGAGCTGAAAAATGTGTTGCTGGAAAAGCGCAGCAGGTCAGGTAGCATCCAAGGAGCAGGAGAATCGACGTTTCGGGCATAAGCCTGAAGAAGGGCTTATGCCCGAAACGTTGATGATGCCTGACCTGCTGCGCTTTTCCAGCAACACATTTTTCAGCTCTGATCTTCAGCATCTGCAGTCCCCACTTTCTCCTAGGTGTTTAGATGAGGACAGGTTCTCTAAGAGACTGTTTACAGTGACTGTATTATTTCTGGGAGTTGTGTAGGTGGCGACAGGATCTCTGAGACAGCTTGCAACGACTGTATGGTTACTTGGAGTTGTGTAGATGAGGTTGCTGAGGGAGGCAGGAGAGGAAATAGCTGCGGCCCTGACAGATATCTTCGTCGCATCCTTAAACACAGGTGAGGTGCGGAGGACTGGAAGGTTGCTCATGTTGTCTGCCTGTACAAGTGGGTAGTAGGGATATTCCAGGTAACTATAGAGCAGTGAGTCTGACTACAGTAGTGGGAAAGCTGCTGGAGAAGGTACTGAGGGATAAAATCTATTTATATTTGGAAAAGAATGGGCTTCTCAGTGATCGGCAACATGGTTTTGTGTGGGGTAGATCGTGCCTTACCAAATTAATGGAGCTCTTTGAGGAAGTGACCAAGTTGATAGATGAAGGAAGGGCTGTAGATGTGATATACATGGACTTTAGTAAGGTCTTTGATAAGGTTCCCCATGGTAAACTAATGAAGAAAGTGAAGTCACATGGTATGCAGGGTGTTCTAACTAGGTGGATAAAGAACTGGTTGGGCAACAGAAGACAGAGAGTAGGAGTTAAAGGAAGTTTCTCGAACTGGAAATATGTGACAAGTGTGTTCCAAAGGGATCGGGGCCACTGTTATTTGTAAGGTACATAAATGATCTGGAAGGGGGCATTGTTCGTCTGATCAGTAAGTTTGCAGATGACACTAAGATTGGTGGAGTAGCAGAAAACATAGGGGACTGTCAAAGGATACAGGAGAATATATATAGACTGGAGATTTGGGCGGAGAAGTGGCAGGTAGAGTTCAATCTAGGCAAATGCAATTTTGGGAAGTCTTATTCTGAAGCGAATTATAAAAAACACATGGACATCGGGAAAAGTTGAAGAGAAGCGAGATCTGGGAGTGCAGGTTCATTGTACCCTGAAGCTGGCTGCCCAGGTGGATAGAGTGGTCAAGAGGGCATATGGTATGCTTGCCTTCATCAGCTCTTGAGTATAAGAGCTGGCAGGTCTTGTTAAAATTGTACACGACATTGGTTCAGTTGCATTTAGAATACTGTGTACAGTTCTGGTCGCCGCATTACCAAAAGGATGTGGACGCTTTGGAGAGGGTGCAGAGAAGACTTACAAGGATGTTGCCGGATTTGGAAGATGCTAGCTATGAAGAGATGTTGAGTAGATTAGGTTTGTTTTCATTAGGAAAAAGGAGATTGAGCGGGGGGGAACCTGATTGAGGTCTACAAAATCATAAAGGGTATAGACAGGGTAGATAGAAATAAGCTTTTTCCCAGGGTGAAGAATCCAATATTAAGAGATCACGCTTTCAAGGTGAGCGGTAAGGGAGATACATGCGGCAAATACTTTACACAGAAGGTGGTAGGTGCCTGGAACGCGTTGCCAGCAGAAGTAGTAGAGGCAGGCACAGTGGATTCATTTAAGATGCGAATGGACAGATGCACGAGTAGGTGGGGAGCAGAGGGATACAGATGCTTAGGACTTGGCCGACAGGTTTAGACAGTGGATGTGGATCGGCTCAGGCTTGGAGGGCCGAAGGGCCTGTTCCTGGGCTGTAAATTTTCTTTGTTCTTTCTTTGTTCTTTATACAAAGGCACAGATTGGATGAGGTTACAGAGTTCACAGGAGTACAGTAACAGGAGGAGGAAGCAGACATATTATGTCATTTAGAAGGAGGTCAATTAAGTAGTGTTTATTGGAAAGATGGTTACAACAAGGCGATTAAAAAGATCGGGGTGGTTATCAAGACTGGATGAGGTTAGTGACACTGAAAGTTGTGGACACTGGACAAGTTTACAGAGGTAGCAATGGTTCTTCGGACTGAAAGAGGTTTCAAAGAGACAGCTGTAGGGACTGGAGGTGGTTACATCAATCGAGAAAATGTTACAAGGACATGGATAATTTTAGTGGCTGGAGGAGATTACAGGGTTAGGAAGGCTAGTCGTGACTGGAAGAAGGAGAGATAGCGATCTTTTTCGCAATTGGAGGAGGTCAGAGATAGAGAAGGTTGAAGAGACTGGAGGTGGTAACAGACATGGGGAGGGTCAAAGTTACTTCAGAAGGTCACGCAAAGAGCAGGTGACACAGGAAGGGAAAGCTGTAACCACTGGACAACTTTTAGCAGTTGAGGAGATTTGTATGAACAGTAGGAGATTACAGAGATCGTGCATTGTTGAATGGGAGGAATCAGTGTTGCAGGGACTGGAGGAGAGTGTACCGATGGGGAGGGTTCGAGGTGTTGGAGGAGGTTTGTAGACACTGGAGGAGATGGCAGTGATAGTGACTACGACAATGACTGGACATTGAGATTGCTGAGATAAAACATGTTGTAGAGACAGGAACAAGTTACAAAGATAGGACAGTAACAGTGACTGGAAGACGTTACAGAGATTGGGACTGTTATCAAAGTTAGAAAGATGAAACACACAGGATCATAAGATGTGACATAATTACAGTTTTGAAGACAGAGAACAGAATAGAATACAAAGATATCAGACTTAATTACCAGCCTCTCATGAGGAGCCTGCTTTTACCTTTGTTGAATTGAGCTTCATTAAAACAGCATGTGAAGGTCCCAGTCATCAATTGTGGCCTGTGCTGTCTTCGTGGAGCTCAGTAAAGCAGTGGTGAAAGCAGGCCTGTCATGACAGGATGACAATGGAGCCTTTGTGTTCCCACTGCAGCCCTTTAGCTATGTCACTTTTGTGGGCTTATAGCTTTGAGTCCTCTAATTCATCTTCTGCTTTATCCAACATGAGTGATCTTACCTGCAGGATTTATTGAACGCTGTCGATCTGTCTTTCATTTTTCCTGGCTGCTTGACTGTCTTCAATGTGGTTCTGGATGAGATAGGAGTTGGGAATTCTGCTCCGTCAAGAACTCCAAGTAGCTACAGGAGACACAGAAATAGACAGACTCCGAAATTAAATCCATGTAGTGTGGATTACACATGCAGAATGGTACGGAGTCTCAGAGATCTGGAAAATCCCAGCCTCCATTCCTGGCCTGTGCTACAACATCTCTCTCCTCTTCCCTTGAGAGTGGAGAATTTTGTTGGCCCAGGATCTCAGAGTAGCCGCAACAGAAAGTGGCAGACAGAATCATAGAGATGTACAACACAGAAACTGACCCTTTGGTTCAACCTGTCCATGCCGACCAGATATCCCACCCAATCTAGTCCCACCTGCCAGCACCTGGCCCAAATCCTTCCAAACCCTTCCTATTCATATACCCATCCAGTTGCCTTTTAAATTTTGCAATTGTACCAGCCTCCACCACATCCTCTGGCAGCTCATTCCATACACGTACCACACTCTGCGTGAAAATGTTGCCCCTTAGGTCTTTTAATTGTAGGACAGGCACAGTAGGGAGTACCCAAATCAAGTATTTGACACTCACAAGCAAGAACCTGGTTTGAAGTGTGTGTACTTCAATGCGAGGAGCATCCGAAATAAAGTTGGTGACCTGGCAGCGTGGGTTGGTACCTGCCCAAAGTCTCAGAGAACTTGTTCTCAGCTACACAACTTCCAAGTAACCATACAGTCATTGCAAATAGTATCATGGAGAGCGTGTCCTTATCTACACACCAAGAGTCACAGCGAACAGTGTCATTGAGAGCCTATCCTCAACTACATACATCCCTGTAACAATACAGTCACTCCATACAGTCTCACAGTGAGACTGGCCTCATCAATACACCTCCCAGTAAATATACAGTCACTGAACACAGTCTCATAGAGAGCCTGTCCTCACCTACACACCTCCCAGTGACCATACATACACTGTATACAGACTCATAGAGAGCCTGTCTTCCTTTATACACCATCCAGTAATCATACAGTCACAGTGAACAGTCTCATAGAGAGCCTATCCTCAACTACACATGTCACAGTAACAATAAAGTGACTCAAACAAGTCTCACAGTGAAACTGGCTTCATCTACACATCTCCCAGTAACCATACAGTCACTGAAAACAGCCACGGAGAGAGTCTGTCCTCATTGACATGCCTCCCAGTAGCCAGTCAGCGCAATCAGTCTCACAGTGAACCTGTCCTCATCTTCACACCTCCTAGTGACCACACAATCATTGCAAACAGTCTCACAGTGAGACTGGCCTCATGCCTCCCAGTATCCATACAATCACTGCACACAGTCTCCCAGTGAGACTGTCCTCATCTACACACCTCCCAGTAACCATACAGTCACTGTAAACACCCATAGGGATTCTATCCTCATCTATACACCTCCCAATAACTACCCAGACACTGCAAACAGTCTTCCAGTGAGACTGGCATCATCTACACACCTCCCACTAACCATTCATTCACTGCACACAGTCTCCCAGTGAGACTGGCCTATTCTGCACACCTCCCTGTGACCATACAGTAACTGCAAACAGGCTTAGAGAGAGCCTGTCCTCATCCACACACCTCGCAGAAACATTACAGTCTCTGCAGTCTCATATAGAACCTGTCCCCACTTACATACCTCCCAGTAACCATACATTCACTGCACAGAGTCTGATAGAGAGTCTATCCCCATTTACACATCTGCTAGTAACCACGCAGTCACTGCAAACAGTCTCATAGAGATAATGTCTTCATCCACACACCTCCCAGTAACCATACAGTCACTGGAAACAGTATCACAGTGAGAATGGCCTCAACTGCACACCTCCCAGTAACCATACAGTCACTGCAAATAGTCTCAGAGAGAGCTTGTCCTCGTTTACACACCTCCTAGTAACCATACACTAACTGTAAACCATCTCAGAGAGAGCCTGTCCTCATCCATACACCTCTCAGTAACCACACAGTCACTGCAGAGTCTCCCAGTGAGAGAGGCCTCATCAACACGCCTCCCAGTAACCATACAGTCACTACAAACAGTCTCTCAGAGAGACTTTTCTCAACTATACACCCCCAAGTGATCATATAGTGACTGCAAACAGTCTCATAGAACATAGAACATCGAAGAATACAGCGCAGTACAGGCCCTTTGGCCCTCGATGTTGCGCCGATCCAAGCCCACCTAACCTATACTAACCCACTATCCTCCATATACCTATCCAATGCCCGCTTAAATGCCCATAAAGAGGGAGAGTCCACCACTGCTACTGGCAGGGCATTCCATGAACTCATGACTCGCTGAGTAAAGAACCTACCCCTAACTTCAGTCCTATATCTACTCCCCCTTAATTTAAAGCTATGCCACCTTGTAATACCCGACTCCATATGTGGAAAAAGGTTCACACTGTCAACCCTATCTAACCCCCTAATCATCTTGTACACCTCTATCGAGTCACCCCTAAACCTTCTTTTCTCTAATGAAAACAGCCCCAAATGTCTCAGTCTTTCCTCATACGATCTTCCTTCCATACCAGGCAACATCCTGGTAAACCTCCTCTGCACCCGTTCCAGTGCCTCCACATCCTTCCTATAGTATGGCGACCAAAACTGCACACAATATTCCAGATGCGGCCGCACCAGAGTCTTATACAACTGCATCATGACCTCAGGACTCCGGAACTCAATTCCTCTACCAATAAAAGCCAGTACGCCATATGCCTTCCTCACCGCACTATTTACCTGGGTGGCAACTTTCAGAGATCTGTGTACATGGACACCAAGATCCCTCTGCTCATCCACACTACCAAGTATCCGACCATTAGCCCAGTACCCCATCTTTTTGTTATTCTTCCCAAAGTGAATCACCTCACACTTAGCTACATTGAATTCCATTTGCCACCTTTCTGCCCAGCTCTGCAGCTTCTCTATATCCTGCTGTAACCTGCCACATCCTTCCTCACTGTCAATAACTCCTCCGACTTTCGTATCATCCGCAAACTTGCTCACCCAACCTTCTAACCCCTCTTCCAGGTCATTTATAAAAATGACAAACAGCAATGGTCCCAAAACAGATCCTTGCGGAACACCGCTAGTGACGGCACTCCATGAAGAAACTTTGCCATCAACTACTACCCTCTGTCTTCTTCCATCCAGCCAATTCCTAATCCAAACCTCCAACTCACCCTCAATGCCATATCTCCGTATTTTCTGCAGTAGCCTACCATGGGGAACCTTATCAAACGCCTTACTAAAATCCATATATACCACATCTACCGCTTTCCCCTCATCAACCTCCTTCGTCACCTTTTCAAAGAATTCAATAAGGTTTGTGAGGCACGACCTGCCCTTCACAAAACCATGCTGACTATCCTTGATCACATTATTCCTATCCAGATGTGCATAAATCCTATCCCTTACAATTCTCTCTAAGACTTTGCCCACACAGAAGTGAGACTCACCGGCCTATAGATACTAGGGTTATCCCTACTCCCCTTTTTGAACAAGGGAACCACATTTGCTATCCTCCAGTCTTCTGGCACTACTCCTGTAGACAAAGAGGACATAAAAATCAAGGCCAATGGCTCTGCAATCTCCTCCCTTGCTTCCCAGAGAATCCTCGGATAAATGCCATCAGGCCCAGGGGACTTATCTATTTTCACCTTTTCCAGGATTTCCAACACATCTTCTCTACATACCTCAAAGCCATCCATTCTACTTATTTGTGACTCAGTATTCACATCGACGACAATGCCCTGTTCCTGAGTAAATACTGAAGAAAAGTATTCATTCAGTGTCTCCCCAATCTCTTCCGCCTCCACACGCAACTTCCCACTACTATCCTTGACTGGACCTATTCCTACCCTAATCATTCTTTTATTCCTAACATACCTATAGAAAGCCTTAGGGTTTTCCCTAATCCTACCGACTAAGGACCTTTCATGTCCCCTCCTTGCTGCTCTTAGCTCTCTCTTCAGGTCCTTCCTGGCTACCCTATAACTCTCAATCGCCCCAATTGAACCTTCACGTCTCATCTTGAGATAGGCCGCCCTCTTCCATTTAACAAGGGATTCCAATTCCTTATTAAACCACGGCTCCCTCGCACGACCCTTTCCTCCCTGCGTGACAGGTACATAATTATCAAGGACACTCAATAGTTGCTCCTTGAACAAGCTCCACATATCATTTACACTCTTGCCTTGGAGTCTACTTTTCCAAGCCACACATCCTAAGTCATGCCTCACCGCATCATAATTTCCCTGACCCCAGCTATAACTCTTGCCCTGTAGTACACACTTATCCCTCTCCATCACGAGAGTAAAAATCACCGAATTATGGTCACTATCCCCAAAGTGCTCACCTACCTCTAATTCTAACACCTGGCCTGGTTCGTTACCCAGAACCAAATCCAGTATGGCCTCACCTCTTGTTGGCCTGTCTACATATTGTGTCAGGAAACTCTCCTGCACACATTGAACAAACACTGACCCATCTAACGAACTTGAGCTATAGCTTTCCCAATCAATATCAGGAAAGTTAAAGTCCCCCATAACAACCACCCTATTACTGTCACTCATCTCCTGAATCACCTTCCCTATCCTTTCTTCAATGATTCTAGGACTATTAGGAGGCCTGTAAAAGACTCCTAACAGGGTGAGCTCACCTTCCCTATTCCTAACCTCAGTCCAAACTACCTCAGATGGCAAGTCCTCATCCATCGTCCTTTCCACCAATGTAATACTATCTTTGACAAGCAATGCCACACCTCCCCCTCTTTTACCCCCACCTCTGACCCTGCTAAAACATTCAAATCCTGGAACCTGCAACAGCCAATCCTGTCCCTGTTTTACCCATGTCTCCGTAATAGCCACAACATCGAAGTCCCAGGTACCAACCCACGCTGCAAGTTCACCTACCTTATTTCGTATACTTCTTGCATTGAAGTATACACACTTCAAGCCACTTTCCTGTTTACAGGCACCCTCCTTTGAAATTGATGCCATGTTCCTAACCTCCCTACACTGCAGGCCCTGCACCCTGAAGCTACAATCTGGGTTCCCATGCCCCTGCAGAGTTAGTTTAAACCCCCCCCAAGAGCACTAGCAAACCTCCCCCCAAGGATACTGGTGCTCCCGCTCTTTCTGTGAAGAGAGAGTGAAAGAGAAAAAAACCCACCGCTGCCCGCTACCGGTAAGTACTTTTAAAACCAAACGGTCTTACCTTCGCTGCTGCTCGCACTGGAAATGGAGAGACTCTCCTCATCTACACACCTCCCACTAACCATACATTCACTGCACACAGTCTCCCAGTGAGACTAGCCTCATATACACACCTCTCTGTGACTGTACAGTCACTGCAAACAGTCTCGGAGAGAGCCTGTCCTCATCTACACACCTCCCAGTAACCAGTCACTGCACACGCTGACTGGCCTCAGCTATACACCTTCCAGTAACCACACACTCACCGCTAACCATCTCAGAGAGAGACTGTCCTCATCCACACACCTCTCATCACCAAACAGAAACTGTAAAGAATCTCAGTGAAACTGGCCTCATCAACACACCTCCCAGTAACCATACAGTCATTGCACACAGTCTCCCAGTGAGACTGGCCTCATCAACAAGCCTCCCAGTTACCATACAGTTACTGCAAACAGTATCACTGTGAGAATGACCTCAACCGCACACCTCCCAGTGACCACACAGTCACTGCAGATAGTATAATAGAGATCCTGTCCTTACCTACACACCTCCCAGTGACCAGACAGTCACTGAAAACCGTTTCATAAAGAGTCTATTCTCATCTACACACCTCCCATTAATCACCCAGTCACTGCACACAGTCTCCCAGCGAGACTAGCCTCATGAAAACACCACTCAGTAACCATACAGTCACTGCAAACAGACTCATAGAAAGCGTGACCTCATCGACACATCTCCCAGTAACATTAGAGTCAATGCAATCAGTCTCACAGTGAACCTCTCCTCATTCACACACCTCTCAGTAACTATACAGTCACTGCAAACACTCTCATATAGAGTCTATCCTCAACTACAGACGACCAAGTAACCACACAGTCACTGAAAACAGTCTCTCAGTGACACTAGCCTCATCTACACACCTACCAGTAACCATAAAGTCACTGCAAACAGTCTCAGATAGAGGCTGTTCTGATCTACACACTTCCCAGTGACCATACAGCCACTGCAATCAGTCTCAGAGAGAGCCTGTCCTAATCTACACACCTCCCAGTGTCTGTACAGTCAGTGTAAACAGGCTCATAGAGAGAGTCTGTCCTCATCTACACAAGTTCCAGTAGCCATACAGTCACTGCAAACAGTTGGATGGAGACCCTTTCCCCAGTCACACAGCTGCCAGTAACCAAACATTCACTGAAAACAATCTCATAGAGATTCTTTCCTCAACTACACACCTCTCAGTAACCACCCAGTCACTGCAAACAGCCTCCCAGTGAGATTGGCATCATCTACACACCTCCCAGTAACCACACAGTCACGGCACACATTCTCCCACAGTGACTGGCCTCATCTACCCACCTCACAGTAACCATACAGTCACCTTAGGGAACATCTCTGGGACACCTGCACCAATCAACCACACCGCCCTGTGGCCCAACATTTCAACTCCCCCTCCCACTCTGCCGAGGACATGGAGGTTCTTGGCCTCCTTCACCGCCACTCCCTCACCACCCAACGCCTTGAGGAAGAATGCTTCATCTTCTGCCTCGGAACACTTCAACCCCAGGGCATCAATGTGGACTTCAACAGTTTCCTCATTTCCCCTTCCCCCATCTCACCCCAGTTCCAAACTTCAATCTCAGCACTCTCCCCATGACTCTCCTACCTGCCTATCTTCCTTTCCACCTATCCACTCCACCCTTCTCCCTGACCTATCACCTCCATCCCCACTGTCCTCAACTACAGTTCTCCCAGTGGGCATACAGTCAATGCAAACAGTCTCACAGTGAGCCTGGCCTCATTTACACACCTCCCAGTAACCATACAGATACTGCACACAGTCTCCCAGTGACACAGGCCCAAACAACACGACTCCCAGTTACCATACTGTCACTGCAAACAGTATCATAGTGAGCCTGTCTTCATCCACACACCTTCCAGTAACCATACAGTCATTGAAAACAGTCTCATGCAGAGCCAGTCACTACAAACAGTCTTATAGATACCGGGTCTTTATCCACACATCTCCCTGTAACCATGCAGTCACTGCAAATAGTATCATAGAGAGCGTGTCCTTATCTACACGTCTCCCAGTGACCATTGAGTCACTGCAGTCTCAAAGAGAACCTGCCTTCATCTAAACTCCACCCAGGAACCACACAATCAGTGCAAACAGTCTCCCAGTGAGATGCACACAGAGACCCTTTTCCTCAGCTGCAGACCTCCCAGTAACCAGTCATTGCAAATACTCTCCCAGTGAGATGGCCTCATCAACACGACTCCCAGTTACCATACTGTCACCGCAAACTGTCTCATAGAGAGCCTGTCTTCATCCACACACCTTCCATGACCACATATTCACTGCAAAGAGCCTCTTATCCCTCCAAACCTTCCTATTCATATACCCATCCAAATGCCTCTTAAAATGTTGCAATTGTACCAGCCTCCACCACTTCCTCTGGCAGCTCATTCCATACAGGTTCCACACTCTGCATGAAAAAGTTGCCTCTTAGGTCTCTTTTATATCTTTCCCCTCTCACCCTAAACCTATGCCCTCTAGTTCTGGACTCCCCGACCCCAAGGAAGACACTTTGCCAATTTACACCATCCATACCCCTCATAATTTTGTAAACCTCTAGACGGTCACCCCTCAACTCCCGACGCTCCAGGGAAAACAGCCCCAGCCTGTTCAGCCTCTCCCTATATTTCAAATCCTCCAACGCTGGCAACATCCTTGTAAATCTTTTCTGAACCATTTCATGTTTCACAACATCTTTCCAATAGGAAGGAGACCAAAATTGCTCGCAATATTCCAACAGTGGCCTAACCAATGTCCTGAACAGCTGCAACATGACCTCCCAACTCCTGTACTCAATACTCTAACCAATACAGGAAAGCATACCAAATGCCTCCTTCACTTCCCTATCTACCACTTTCAAGGAGCTATCAACCTGCACTCCAAGGTCTCTTTGTTCAGCAACACTCCCTAGGACCTTACCATTAAGTGTATAAGTCCTGCTAAGATTTGCTTTCCCAAAATGCAGCACCTCGCATTTGTCTGAATTAAACTCCATCTGCCACTTCTCAGCCCATTGGCCCATTTGGTCCAGATCCTGTTGTAATCTGAGGTAACTCTCTTCGCTGTCTACTACACGTCCAATTTTGGTGTCATCTGCAAACTTACTAACTGTACCTCTTATGCTCGCATCCAAATCATTTATGTAAATGACAAAAAGTAGAGGACCCAGCACTGATCCTTGTGGCACTCTACTGGTCACAGGCCTCCAGTCTGAAAAACAACCCTCCACCACAAACAGTCTTCTACCTTTGAGCCAGTTTTGTATCCAAATGGCTAATTCTCCCTGTATTCCATGAGATCTAACCTTGCTAATCAGTATCCCATGGGGAGTAGAAGTAAGACTGTCCTCACCTACACACCTTTCAGTGACCATACAGTCACTGCAAACAGTCTAACAGTGAGCCTGTCCTCACCTACACACCTTTCAGTGACCATACAGTCACTGCAAACAGTTTGACAGTGAGACTGGCCTAATCTACACATGTCCCAGTAAACATACAGTCATTGAAAACAGTCTCAAAGTGAGACTGGCCTCTCCTACACATCTCTAAGCAGCCATACAGTCACTGCATACTGTCATCCATTGAGACTGGCCAAATCAACACACCTCCCAGTAATCATACAGTCACTACAAACAGTCTCATAGAGAGCCTGTCCTCATCTACACACCTCCACGTTATCATACAGTCATTCCAAAAGTCTCAGAGAGAGACTGTTCTCATCCATACACCTCCCATTGACCATACCGTCACTGCAAAAAGTCTCTCAGTGCGATGGCCTCCTCAACGCGACTCCCAGTTACCATACTGTCACTGCAAACTGTCTCATAGAGAGCCTGTCTTCATCCACACACCTTCCATGACCACATATTCATTGCAAAGAGCCTCACAGAGAGCATGCCCTCATCCGCACACCTCCCAGTAACCATACAATTACTGCACAGTCTCCCAGTGAGCTGGCCTCATCAACACAACTCCCAGTACAGTCATTGCAAACAGTCTCAATACAAACCTGTCCTTATCTGCACCCCTCACAGCAACCGCAGAGTCAATGCAAACAATCTGCCACTGAGATTGGCCTCATCTACCCACCTCGCAGTAACCAAACAGTCATAGAGATGTACAGCATGGAAACAGGCCCTTCGGTCCAACCTGTCCATGCCGATCAGGATATCCCAACCCAATCTAGTTCTACCTGCCAACACCTGGCCCGTATCCCTCCAAACCTTCCTATTCATTTACCCATCCAAATGCCTCTTAAAATGTTGCAATTGTACCAGCCTCCTCTGGCAGCTCATTCCATACACACACCACCCTCTGCGTGATAACGTTGTCCCTTAGGTCTCTTCTATATCTTTCCCCTCTCACCCTAAACTTATGCCCTCTAGTTCTGGACTCCCCGACCCCAAGGAAGACACTTTGCCAATTTACCCTATCCATACCCCTCATAATTTTGTAAACCTCTAGAAGGCCACCCCTTAGCTTCTGACGCACCAGGGAAAACAGCCCCAGCCTGTTCAGCCTCTCCCTATATTTCAAATTTTCCAACCCTGGCAACATTCTTGTAAATCTTTTCTGAACCATTTCATGTTTCATAACATCTTTCCGATAGGAAGGAGACCAAAATTGCACGCAATATTCCAACAGTGGCCTAACCAATGTCCTGTACAGCTGCAACATGACCTCCCAACTCCTGTACTCAATACTCTGACCAATACAGGAAAGCATACCAAATGCCTCCTTCACTTCCCTATCTACCACTTTCAAGGAGCTATCAATCTGGACTCCAAGGTCTCTTTGTTCAGCAACACTCCCTACGACTTTACCATTAAGTGTATAAGTCCTGCTAAGATTTGCTTTCCCAAAATGCAGCACCTCGCATTTATCTGAATTGAACTCCATCTGCCACTTCTCAGCCCATTGGCCCATTTGGCCAGATCCTGTTGTAGGTAACTCTCTTCGCTGTCTACTACACGTCCAATTTTGGTGTCATCTGCAAACTTACTAACTGTACCTCTTGTGCTCGCATCCAAATCATTTATGTAAATGACAAAAAGTAGAGGTCCCAGCACTGATTCTTGTGGCACTCTACTGGTCACAAGCCTCTAGTCTGAAAAACAACCCTCCACCACCACCCTCTGTCTTCTACCTTTGAGCCAGTTTTGTATCCAAATGGCTAATTCTCCCTGTATTCCATGAGATCTAACCTTGCTAATCAGTATCCCATGGGGAGTAGAAGTAAGACTGGCCTCTTCTACACACCTTTCAGTGACCATACAGTCACTGCTAACAATCTCATAGAAAGCCTGTCCTCAGCTACACATCTCCGAGTAACCATGCAGTCAACACAAACAGACTCATAGATAGCCTGTCTTCATCTACACACCTCCCAGTAAAAATACAGTCACTGCAAACAGTCTCATACAGAGCCTGTCCTTATCAACACACCTCCCAGTAATCATACAGTCACTACAAACAGTCTCATCGAGAGCCTGTCCTCATCTTCACACCTCCACGTTACCATACAGTCAGTGCAAAAAGTCTCAGAGAGAGGCTGTTCTCATCCACACACCTCCCAGTAACCATCCAGTCACAGCAAAGAGTCTCACATTGAGACTGGCCTCTTCTACACAGCTCCCATTAACCATACAATCACTGCAAATAGTACCATAGATAGCGTGTCCTTATCTACACATCTCCCGGTGACCATACAGTCATTGAAAACAGTCTCACAGTGATACTGGCCTCTCCTACACTCCTCTAAGCAACCATACATTCACTGCAAAGAGTCTCATAGAGAGACGGTTTTCATCCACACACCTTCCACTAACCAGTCTGTAAGCAGTCTCAGAGAGAGCCGACCCTCATCCACACATCTCCCAGTAACCATCCAGTCGTTGCACACAGTCTCACAGTGAAATTGGCCTCATCTACCCACTTCCCAGTATGCATACAGTCACTGCGAACAGTCTCATAGTGAGACTGGCCTAATCTACACACCTCTAAGCAACCATACAGTCACTGCACACAGTCATCCAGTGAGACTGGCCTCATCGACACACTATTCAGTAACCATACAGTCACTGCAAATAGTTTCATAGAGTTCCTGTCTTCAACCACACACATTCCAGTAACCAGACAGTCTCCGAGGGTGACTGGCCTCATCTACACACCTCCCAGTGACCACAGAGTCACTGCAAAGAGTCTCCCAGTGAGACAGGCCTTATATTTACACACCTCCTAGTAACCATACAGTCACTGCAAACAGTCTCATAGCGAGCCTGTCCTCAAATACATACATCCCAGTAACCACATAGTCACTGCAAACAGACTCGTAGTGAGACTGGCCTCACCAACAAAATTCCCAGTAATCATACAGTCACTGAAAAAAGTCTAAGAGAGAGCCTGTCCTCATCTACACACCTCCCAGTGCTCATACAGTCACTGCAAACAGTCTCAGAGAGACTATCCCCACTTACACAGCTGCCATGAACCATGCAGTCACTGCAAAAGGTATCATGGAGAACCTGTCCCCACTTACACACCTCCCAGTGACGTGAGTCATTGCACACAGTCTCATAGAGAAGCGGTGCTCATCAACACACTTCCAAGTAACCATACTGTCACTGCAAACAGTCTCAGAGAGAGCCTGCCCTCATCCTCACACCTCCCAGTGACCAACCAGTCACAGCAAAGAGTCTCACATTGAGACTGGCCTCTTCTATACAGCTCCCATTACCCATACAGTCACTGCAAATAGTACCATAGAGAGCGTGTCCTTATTTACACATCTCCCAGTAACCATACAGTCACTGCAATCAGTCTGATAGTGAGACTGGCCTAATCTACACATATCCCAGTAACCATACAGTCATTGAAAACAGTCTCACAGTGATACTGGCCTCATGTACACACCTCCCAGTAATCACACAGTCACTGCACACAGTCTCCCAGTGAGACTGGCCTCATGTACACACCTCCCAGTATCCATACAGTCACTGCACACAGTCTCCCAGTGAGACTGTCCTCATCAACACGCCTCCCAATTACAATACAGTCACTGCAAACAGTCTTCCAGTGAGACTGGCATCATCTACACACCTCCCACAAACCATTCATTCACTGCACACAGTCTCACAGTGATACTGGCCTCTTCTACACACCTCCCAGTAACCATACAGTCACTGTAAGCAGTCTCAGAGTGTCCTTATTGACATGCCTCCTAGTAGCCATACAGTCAGCGCAATTAGTCTCACAGTGAACCTGTCCTCATCTATACACCTCCCAGTAACAATACAGTCACTGCAAACAGTCTCATGTAGAGAGCCTGCCTTCATCCACACACACCTTCCAGTAACCATACAGTCAAAGCAAAGTCTCTTAGAAAGCCTGTCCTCATCTAAACATCTCCGAGTAACCATACAGTCAACGCAATTAGTCTCACAGTGAACTTGCCCTCATCTACACACCTCCCAGTGACCATACAGTCACTACAAAATGGTCTCATAGAGAGCCTGTCCTCATCTACACACCTCCCAGTTACCATACAGACACTGCACACCGTCACTCAGTGAGACAGGCCTCAACAACATGCCTCCCGGTTACTGTACAGTCACTGCAAAAAGTCTCAGAGATCCTGTCTTCAACCACATACCTCCCAGTAACCAAAGAGTCACTGCAAAGAGTCTCACAGTGAGATTGGCGTCATTTACACACCTCCTGGAAACCGTACAGACACTGATCAGTCTCCCAGTGAGGCTGGCCTCATCTACACACATCTCAGTAATGATAAAGTCACTGTAAATAGTCTCAGAGAGAACTTGGCCTCAGCTACACACCTCCCAGTAACCATACAGTCACTGCAATCAGTCTCATAGAGACTCTGTCCACATATACACACCTCCCTGTCACCACACAGGAACTGCAAATAGTATAATAGAAAGCCTGTCCTTATCGACACACCGCCCAGTGCTCATACAGCCACTGCAAACAGTCTCAGAGAGGCTATCCCCACTTACACAGCTGCCAGTAGCCATGCAGTCACTGCAAAAAGTATCATGGAGAACCTGTCCCCACTTACACACCTCCCAGTGACCATACAGTCATTGCACACAGTCTCATAGGGAGCCTAGCCTTACGCAGCTACCAGTAATCATACAGTCACTGCAAACTATCTCATAGAGAAACAGTCCTCAACTACACACCTCCCAAAAACAATACAGTCTCAGAGAACCTGTCCGCACTTACACACCTCCCAGTGACCATACAGTCACTGCACACAGTATCATAGAGAACCGGTGCTCATCTACACGCTTCCAAGTAACCATACTATCACTGCAAACACTCTCAGAGAGAGCCTATTTTCATCCACACACCTTCCAGTAACCATGCATTCAATGCAAACAGTCACAGAGAGAGTCTGTCCTCATTGACATGCCTCCCAGTAGCCATACAGTCAGTGCAGTCTCATAGAGAGCCTTCGTCATCTACACACCTACTAGTAAATATACAGTCACTGCAAACAGTTTCATAAAAAGCCTGTCCTTATCTACACACCACCCAGTAACCATACAGTCACTTCAAACAATCTCTTAGAAAGCCTGTCCTCATCTACACATCTCCCGGTAACCATACAGTCAACGCAATTAGTCTCACAGTGAACCTGCCCTCATCTAAACACCTCCCAGTAACGATACAGACACTGCAAACATTCTCATGGTGAGACTGTCCTCATGTAGACACCTCCCAGTGACCATGCAGTCACTGCAAAATGTCTCAGAAAGGCTATCCCCACTTACACAGCTGCCAGTAACCATGCAGTGACTGCAAAAAGTATCATAGAGAACCTGCCCCCATTTATACACCTTCCAGTAACCATACAGTCACTGCAAACAGTCTCATAGAGAGGCCCTCCTCGATTACACATCCCACATAAATCATACAGTCACTGCAAACAGTCTCACAGCGAGACTACTCTCATTTACACACCGCACAGTAACCAGTAGGTCATTGCACACAGTCTGATAGAGAGCCTATCCCCACTTACACATCTGCCAGTGGCCATACATTCACTGCAAACAGTCTCAGAGAGAGCCTGTGCCTACTTATACACCTCTCAGTAACCATACAGTCACTGCAAATAGGCTCACAGTGAGAGTGCCCTCATCTAAACAGCCGACAGTGTCCATTCAGTCACTGCAAACAGTCTCATCGAGAGTCTGTCCTCATGTACACACCTCCCAGTAACCATACAGAAAGTCTGACCTCATGCACACACCTCCATGTGATCATACAGTCACTGCAAACAGTTTCACAGTGAGCCTATCCTCATCTACACACTTTCCAACAACCATACAGTCAGTGCAAACAGACTCATAGAGGGCCTATCCACAACTATATCCATCCCAGGAACCACACAGTCACCGCAAGCAGTATCATTGAGACCCTGTCCCCATTTTCACAGCTGCCAATAAACATATAGTCACTGCAAATAGTCTCATAAAGAACCGGTACCATAGATACACATCTGCCAGTAACCATAGTCACTGCAAACAGTCACATAGAGAGCCTGTGCTCACCTACACACCTCCCAGTAACTGTACAGTCACTGCATTCAGTCTCCTAGGGTGACTGGCCTCATCTACCCACTTCCAATAACCATACAGTCACTGCAAACAGTCTCAGAGAGAGCCTGTCCTCATCCACACACCTCTCAGTAACCACACAGTCACTGCAAAGAATCTCAGTGAGACTGGCCTTATCAACACGCCTAGTAGTTACCATATAGTCACTGCAAATAGTCTCATAGAGATCATGTCCTCATCCACACACCTCCCAGTAACCATACAATCACTGCAAACAGTCTCACAGATAGCCTTTCCTCACCTGTACACCTGCCAGTAACCACCCAGTCACTGCAAACAGTCTCATAGAGAGTCTATCCTTATCTACACACCTCCCAGTAACCACACAGTCACTGCAAACAAACTCCCAGTGAGACTGGCATCATCTACACATCTCCCACTAACCATACATTCACTGCACACAGTCTCATAGAAAGCCTGACCTCATGTACACACCTCCCAGTGACCATACAGTCTCTGCAACCAGTCTCAGAGAGCATGTCCTAATCAACACACCTCCCAGAAACCATGCAGTGACTGCAAACAGCCTCATAGACAGCCTGTCCTAATCAACACACCTCAAAACAGCCATGCAGTCACTGCAAACAGTGTCATAGAGACCCTGTCCCCACTTTCACAGCTGCCAGTAAACATACAGTCACTGCAAATAGTCTCATAAAAGAACCTGTTCCCACTGACACAGATGATAGTAACCGTACATTACTGCAAATAGTCACATAGAGAGCCTGTCCTCATCTACACACCTCACAGTAACCATACTTTAACTGCAAACAGCCTCATCGAGATTTGTGGGAAGATTTGTAGCTTGGGTGCTGGTTGTTGTGGTTCTGTTCGCCGAGCTGGGAATTTGTGTTGCAGACGTTTTGTCCCCTATCTAGGTGACATCCTCAGTGCTTGGGAGCCTCCTGTGAATTGCTTCTGTGATGTTTCCTCCAGCATTTATAGTGGTTTGTCTCTGCCGCTTCCAGTTGTCAGTTCCAGCTGTCCGCTGCAGTGGCCGGTATATTGGGTCCAGGTCGATGTGTTTGTTAATAGAATCTGTGGATGAGTGCCATGCCTCTAGGAATTCCCTGGCTGTTCTCTGTTTGGCTTGTACTATAATAGTAGTGTTGTCCCAGTCGAACTCATGTTGCCTGTCATCTGCGTGATTTGCTACTAAGGATAGCTGGTCGTGTCGTTTCGTGGCTAGTTGGTGTTCATGGATACGGATCGTTAGCTGTCTTCTTGTTTGCCCTATGTAGTGTTTTGTGCAGTCCTTGCATGGGATTTTGTACACTACGTTGGTTTTGCTCATGCTGGGAATCGGGTCCTTTGTCCTGGTGAGTTGTTGTCTGAGAATGGCTGTTGGTTTGTGTGCTGTTATGAGTCCTCGTGGTCGTAGTAGTCTGGCTGTCAGTTCAGAAATGTTCTTGATGTATGGTAACGTGGCCACTCCTTTGAGTTGTGGCATGTCCTCATTCCATTGTCTTTCCCTTAGGTATCTGTTGATGAAATTGCGGGGGTATCCGTTTTTGGCGAATACATTGTAGAGGTGTTCTTCTTCCACTTTTTGCAATTCTGGTGTGCTGCAGTGTGTTGTGGCCATTTTGAACAGTGTCTTGATGCAACTTCTTTTGTGTGTGTTGGGGTGGTTGCTTTCGTAGTTCAGGACTTGGTCTGTGTGTGTGGCTTTCCTGTATAATCTTGTGGTGAATTCTCCATTCAGTGTTGGAGGAAACATCACAGAAGCACTTCACAGGAGGCTCCCAAACACTGAGGATGTCACCTAGATAGGGGACGAAATGTCTGCAACACAAATTCTCAGCTCGGCGAACAGAACCACAACAACCAGAACCCGAGCTACAAATCTTCTCACAAACTTTGGGATGATTAAGTTTTAAAGTGATCCCCATAAAGGACAAACAATAACTGGGAACCAGAAACAGAGCCTTATGGCCTTTGATAAGGTTCCATGTGGTCGGCTGCTCTGAAAGGTTCGATCTCATGAAATCCAGGGCAAGCTGGCAATTTGGATACACAATTGGCTTGAGAGTAGGAAACAGATGCTTGTCCAATTGCAGGCCTGTGACTATTGGAGTCCCTCAGGAGTCATTGCTAGGCCCATTGCTGTTTGTTGTCTATATCAGTGATTTGGATGAGAGTGTACAAGGTCAGTTTGCTGATGACACTAAAATAGGTGGTATTGTGGACAGTGAGGGAGATTATAGAAAATGCAGCAGGACCTTGATCAGCTGGGGAAGTGAGCAGAGAAATAGCAAATGGAGTTTAGTATACATAAGTGAATCCCCAGGACCCAATCAGGTGTCCTCTAGAACTTGAGAGGAAGTTCGGGAAATGATTGCTGGGCCCTTTGCTCAGATAATTGTCTTATTGATAGTCACAGGTGAGGTGCCGGAAGACTGGAATTGGCTAATGTGGTACCACTATTTAAGAAAGGTGGTAAGGACAAGCCAGGGAACTGTAGAACGGTGAGCTTCACTTCGGTGGTAGGCAAGTTATTGGAGGGAATCCTGAGGGATAAGATTTACACATATTCAGAAAGCCAAGGATTCATTAGGGATAATCAACATGTCTTTGAGTGTGGGAAATTATGTCTCAAGAATTTATTTGAGGTTTTTGAAGAAGTCACAAAGAGGATTGATGAGGGCAGAATGGTGGACGTGATCGATATGGACTTCAGTAAGGGGTTCGACAAGGTTCCCCATGGGAGACTGGTTAGCAAGGTTAGATCTCATGGAATACAGGGAGAACTAGCCATTTGGATACAAAACTGGCTCAAAGGTCAAAGAGAGATGGCGGTGGTGGAGTTTGTTTTTCAAACTGGAGACCTGTGACCAATGGAGTGGCACAAGAAATGGTGCTGGATCCACTAATGTTTGTCATTTGTATGAATAATTTGGATGTGAACATAGGACATATAGTTAGTAAGTTTGCAGATGATACCAAAATTGGAGGTGTAGTGGTCAACAAAGAAGTAGCAATAACATTAGCAACTTTGCTGATGATACTAAGCTGGGTGGCAGGGTGAAATGTGATGAGGATGTTAGGAGATTACAGGGTGACCTGGACAAGTTAGGTGAGTGGTCAGATGCATGGCAGATGCAGTTTAATGTGGATAAATGTATGGTTATCCACTTTGGTGGCAAGAACAGGAAGGCAGATTACTACCAAAGTGGAATCAATTTAGGTAAAGGGGCAGTACAGAGAGATCTGGGTGTTCTTGTACACCAGTCAATGAAGGTAAGCATGCAGGTACAGCAGATAGTGAAGAAGGCGAATAGCATGCTGGCCTTCATAACAAGAGGGATTGAGTATAGAAGCAAAGAGGTTCTTCTGCAGCTGTACAGGGCCCTGGTGAGACCACACCTGGAGTACTGTGTGCAGTTCTGGTCTCCAAATTTGAGGAAAGACATTCTGGCTATTGAGGGAGTGCAGCGTAGGTTCACGAGGTCAATTCCTGGAATGGCGGGATTACCTTACACTGAAAGACTGAAGCGACTGGGCTTGTATACCCTTGAGTTTAGAAGACTGAGAGGGGATCTGATTGAGACATATAAGATTATTAAAGGATTGGAAACTCTGGAGGCAGGAAACATGTTTCTGCTGATGGGTGAGTGCCGAACCAGAGGACACAGCTTAAAAATATGGGGTAGACCTTTTAGGACAGAGATGAAAAGAAACTTCTTCACCCAGACGGTGGTGGCTGTGTGGAACGCTCTGCCCCAGAGGGCAGTGGAGGCACAGTCTCTGCATTCATTTAAGAAAGAGTTGGATAGAGCTCTCAAGGATTGTGGAATCAAGGGTTATGGAGATAAGGCAGGAACAGGATACTGATTAAGGATGATCAGCAATGATCATATTGAATGGTGGTGCAGGCTGGAAGGGCAGAATGGCCTACTCCTGCACCTATTGTCTATTGTCTACCTCAGATTACAATGGTATCTTGATCAGATGGACAAATGGGCTGAGGAGTGGAATTTAATTTAGATAAATGGGAAGTGTTGCATCTTGGGAAAGCAAATCTTATCAGGACTTGTGCACTTAATGGTAAGGTCCTAGCGAGTGCTGATGAACAAATAGACTTTAGAGTGCAGGTTCATAGCTCTTTGAAAGTGGCGTCATAGGTAGAAACGATAGTAAAGAAGGCACTTAGTATGCTTTCCTTTACTGGTCAGGATATTGAGGATAGGAGTTGAGTGGTCATTTTGCGGATGCTGGTGAGGCCAACAATATTTTGGAATATTGTGTGCAATTCTGATTTCCTTTCGATCAGAGGGATATCTCGAAATTTGAAAGGATTCAGTAAAGATTGACAACGATGTTGTCAGGGTTGGAGGATTTGAGCTATAGGGAGAGGTTGAATAGGCTGGGGATGTTTTCCCAGGAACGTCAGAGGCTGAGAGGTGATCTTATAGAGGTTTATAAAATGATGAAGGGCTTGGATAGAGGAAATAGACAAGATCTTTTCCCTGGGGTGGGGAGTCTAGAACTAGAGGGCATAGGTTTAGAGTGACAGGGGAAAGATATAAAAGAGACCTAAGGGGCAACGTTTTCAAGCAGAGGGTAGTGTGTGTGTAGAATGAGCTGCCAAAGGAAGTGGTGGAGGCTGGTACAGTTGCAACATTTAAAAGGATCTGGATGGGTATATCAATAGGAAGGGTTTGGAGGGATGTGGGCCTGGGTGCTGGCAAGTGGAACTCGGCTGGGTTGGGATATCTACTCAACGTGGTTGGGTTGTGTCTGTTTTCATGCTACGCACCTCTCTGACTGGAGGTCTTGCATTTTGGAAAGTCAAATCAAGACAGGAATTTCATGCTGAATGTTAGGGCTTTAAAGAGTGTAGTGCAACAGAGGGACCTTGTAGTTCAGAAAGTGAAGTCACAGGTAGACAGGATAGTGAAGGAGGCATTTGGCACACTGACCTTCATCAGTTACAGCATTGAATACAGAAGTTGGGAAGTTATGTTGCAGTTATACAGAACGTTGATAAGGCTGCACTTGTGAGCATTGTGTTCAGTTTTGGTGACCTTGCTACAGGAAGGATGTTACCAAACTGAAATTTACTGGGATGTTGCCAAGACTCAACTGTCTGAGTTCTAACCAGAGATTGGGTAAACTAGGACATTTCTTTAGAGTGCAGGAAACTGAGATTGGATCTTATTAACGTGTACCAGATCATGACAGGCATGGAAAGGGTGAGGGCATTCAATCTTTTTCCCAGGCTTGGAAATTGTGGACGAGAGGGCATCAGTTTAAAGTTAGTGGGTGAAGAACGAAAGGGTAACTGAAGGGAAATGTTTTGACACAGACGGTGATATGCATATGCTGCAGGTCATTATCACTGTGAAACGGACTGGAAGGAGTGTGCTGCAGGTCAGTATCACTGAAACAGATTGTGAGGATGCGGGACACGATAGCGTTGATTTCTGCTTAAAGCAGCTTGATAGGAGAGGAGTAAATTTTGTAAGATTGTGCAGGGAATGCCGGATGACTGAAGAAATTGAGGATTTGGTTAAGAAAAAGAAGGAAGCATATATCAGGTATAGACAGGATAGATCGAGTAAATCCTTAGAATACTATAAAGGCAGTAGGAGTATACTTAAGAGGGAAATCAAGAGGGCAAAAAGAGGGCATGAGATAGCTTTGGCAAATACAGTTAAGGAGAACCCAAAGGGTTTTTGCAAGTACATTAAGGACAAAAGGGTAACTAGGGAGAGAACAGGGCCCCTCAAAGATCAGCAAGGCGGACTTTGTGTGGAGCCGCAGGAGATGGGGCAGATACTAAAGAAGTATTTGCATTATTATTTACTGTGTAAAAGGATATGGAAGATATAGAATATAGGGAAATTGATGGTGACATCTTGAAAAATGTCCATATTACAGAGAAGGAAGCGCGGGGTGTCTTGAAATGCACAGAAGTGGATAAATCCCCAGGAGAAAGTGAGGACTGCAGATGCTGGAGATCAGAACCGAAAATGTGTTGCTGGAAAAGTGTAGCAGGTCAGGCAGCATCCAAGAAGCAGGACAATCAACATTTCGGGCATGAGTCCTTCTTCAGGAATCTTTTCTGAAGAAGGGCTCATGCACGAAACATCGATTCTCCTGCTCCTTGGATGCTGCCTGACCTGCTGCGCTTTTCCAGCAACACATTTTCGGCGATAAATCCCCAGGACCTGATCAGGTGTACTCGAGAACTCTGTGGGAAGCTACGGAAGTGATTGCTGGGCCTCTTGCTGAGATGTTTGTATCATCGATAGTCATAGGTGAGGTGCTGGAAGACTGGAGGTTGGCTAACATGGTGCCAATGTTTAAGAAAGGTGGTAAGGACAAGCCAGGGCACTATAGACCAGTGAGCCTGACGTTGGTGGTGGGCATGTTGTTGGAGGGAATCCTGAGGGATAGAATGTACATGTATTTGGAAAGGCAAGCACAGATTAGGGATCGTCAAAATGGCATAATGCGTGGGAAATCATGTCTCACAAATTTGATTGAGCTTTTTGAAGTAACAAAAAGGATTGATGAGGGCAGAGTGGTTCTATAACGAACTACAGAAAGGGGTTCGACAAGGTTCCCCAAGGGAGACGAGTGAGCAAGGTGAGATCTCATGGAATATAGGGAGAATTAGCCATTTTGATACAGAACTGGCATAAAAGTAGAAGACAGAGAGTAGTGGTGGAAGTTTGTTTTTCAGACTGGATGCCTGTGACCAGTGAGTGCCACAGGATCAGTGCTGGGTCCATTACTTTTTATCATTTATATAGGTGATTTGGATGTGAACATAAGAGGTATAGTTCGTAAGTTTGCTGATGATGTCGAAATTGGAGGTGTCGTGGACAGCGAAGAAGGTTACCTCAGATTACAACAGGATCTTGATCAAATGGGCCAATTGGCTGAGAAGTGGCAGATGGAGTTTAAATTAGATAAATGTGAGGTGCTGCATTTTGGGAAAGCCAATCTCAGCAGGACTTATCCACTTAATAGTAAGGTCCTAGGGAGTTTTGGTGAACAAAGAGACCTTGGAGTGCAGGTTGATAGCTCCTTGAAAGTGGTAGATAGGATAGTGAAGAAAGCATTTGGTATGCTTTCCTTTATTGGTCAGAGTATTGAGTACAGGAGTTGGGAAGTCATGTTGCGGCTGTACAGGACATTGGTTAGGCCACTGTTGGAATATTGTGTGCAATTCTGGTCTCCTTCCTATCGGAAAGATGTTGTGAAACTTGAAAGGGTTCAGAAAAGATTTACAAGGATATTGCCAGCATTGGAGGATCTGAGCTAAGGGGGAGGCTGAACAGGCTGGGGTTGTTTTCCCTGGAACGTCGGAAGCTGAGACCTTGTAGAGGTTTATTAAAATCATGAGGGGCATGGTTAGAATAAATAAGACAGTCTTTTCTCTAGGGTGGGAGAGTCCAGAACTAGAGGACATAGGTTTAGGGTGAGAGGGGAAAGATAAAAAAAGAGACCTGAGGGGCAATGCTTTCACACAGAGGGTGGTCCATGTATGGAACGAGCTTCCAGAGGAAGTGGCGGAGGCTGGAACAATTACAACTTTTAAAAGGCATCTGGATGGGTATATGAATAGGAAGGGTTTGGAGAGCTTCGGGCTGTGTGCTGGCAGGTGGGACGAGCTTGCCTTGGGACGAGTTGGACCAAGGAGTCTATTTCCATGCTATACATCTCTATGACTGTAATAGTAGCAACCCACTTGTTATGAATGAATGTTCAGTACTTCGCCTGCCCCTCCACCGCACACATGTCTGTATTTTTCAGTTTGGTGTCAATAGTTCCCCCTCTGAATCTCCCAGTTTCTTATTGCTCAGCTTCAGAAATGTTAGTGATTGATTCGTAGTGAGAGCGGAAACAAGATCATGAGCACCAGAATTTGAGAGGCCAGCATTTGTCGGGCTTGGGTTTAAAGATGGAGAGAGGGGGGACAAATGGACAAATGAAATTCAAGTGAAGCAGATGTAAAATTTGACATGGGCACTCTGATAGAAATAAAGGTGTTTATTTTGGAAAGGAGAACAAAAGATCAGTATTATTTAAATAGGGAAAAGCTGCAGAAAGCTGCAACACAAAAACTGAGGGGAACCTGTGCAGGAAATACAAAGCTAGCAGACAGGGTGCAGTAGATAATGCTAATGGAATGTTTCTTACGTTCCTGACAAAGCTAAGGTTTAGTTATGATACATAGAGAGGAAAAATGTATGATCTGTGTCAGTTGAGAGTGGTTTACTGATCTCTGAAAACAAACAGGCATATGGTGGAGGGTGTATTGATCTGTGTAGCTTGTGGCAACAGTCTTCTGTTCAAGTGTTGGGTACCTCTTTGTCTTGGTGTTTCTCCATTTTCCAGACATGCAACGAAGGAGCTGCTTGATGAGACTGCTCCTGGTCACCAAGCACTAATTTGACTGAGCAACAGTGCAGCGACAGCAAACTCCTTCCAAGTCTTCATGGTACATGACTTGGAGGGGATCTTGCAAATGGTTCCATGTATTTGATGCCTTTGTCCTTCACGATGATTGAGGTTTGGAAGGTGGTTAGCGGTTTGGAAGGTGCTGCCTAAGGATCCTTGATGAGTTGTTGTAGTGATTCTTGTCAATGACACACACTACTGCCACTCAGTGTTGGTTGTGAAGGGAGTGGATTTTGAAGGTGGTGGATAGGATGTAACATGCGATTCTGATTTGACCTGTTACATAGCAATCTTTTCCAGTGTTGCTCATCCAGGCATCGTATTCCTGATTTGTGGCTTGTAGATGGTTGATGCTTTCTACACCTAATCTGTCTATCCCTTCAAGAATGTTGTAACTTTCAAAGAACATTGTTTATTCTTCTAATCTCCAGAGAAAACATGCCCAGTCTCCTCAATTGCTAATTGATAGGACAGTCCCACCAACCCAGCAATCAGTTTACTGAAAAGCCCTATAATTCCCTCTGAAGTAAATAGGCCAGAGGACCAGAAGTGTGCACAATACTCCAAGCAAGGTCTCACCTCTATAAAGAAAATTCAAAAGCTAACAGAGGATTTCCCTTCTGAATTGCTTTCTGCGCCGACATGTTAATGTTCAGTACCTTGTGAACAGGAGTATTTTGGTCCTTCTGTACCTCAATATTTTCAAGCTTTTACCATTCAAGAAATGCTCTTCACTGCTGTACGTGACTCTTTGTAGAAGAGAAAAAGATAGTATGAAGCCAAGTCTTAACTCCTGTGAGATTATAAAACTGACTTCATAGTCACTGACATGAACACACTATCTCTCCAAAATCTTGGAATCATGCAACATGGAAACAACAGATCCTTTATACCAACCAATCCAACCAGGTTTCCCAAACTAAACTAGTCCGATTTGTCTGCATTTGGTTTATATCCCTCTGAACTTTTCCGGTTCACGTACCTGTCCAGATAGCTTCCTCTGGCTGTTCATTTTGCATACAAACCACCCTCTGTGGAAAACGTTGCCCCAAACGTTCCACCTCCTCACCCCCTAACCTCTAGGTTTCTGCTCAAAACACTACCCAAGGCTTCACCTTGAACTGATTAATTCCTGCCCTTGTTGTACAAAAATGCAATAAACTCCATCTGCCACTTCTCAGCCTATTTTCCCAATTGATCAAGATTCCTTTCTAATCTCAGCTAACCTCCTTGGCTATTGACCATACTAACAAAGAGATCGATGTAAGGAAGGGGCTGAGCGCTATTTCTGAAGCACTAGTATGGACAGTAGTATCAACAGGACAAGGAAATGGTGATGGGGTGGGGAGCATGATAGGTATCGGAGTCTGTGAGCTTATACATGCAATTGACAAGGAGGCAATTGTCTGAAATGGAATTGGAGAAAGTGAAGACAGGAGAAATGGACCACAGAAGCTCCACTGAAAAAAGGGCATTTGTGGAAACTGAAAACTGGTCAATGAAGTTACTCAATATCGAGCTAATTGAAGGGGATGTCATCAAGACAGTAATGAAAGTACTGGCTGTAGCCAGGTAGCTGAGTAAATCAAGTCCAAATAGGGCTCTGGGACCCACAAGAGATAGTTGAAGGAAGTTGAAAGAGATAAGGGTTGATGGGTCCTTCTCAGGGAAGATCCCAAGCACTGATAATTTTATTCAGTTCCTTTTTAACTGAGCTTTACACCAGTTAGAGTAATTCAACATGGACAACAATGTGAGTGAACTTTACACAAACACACAAAACTAACCCTCAGTCTGACTGCACCCCTTCATCAGTGTTGACTAGCCCTTGAACTGACTATCTCCTGACTCACTGACTAATTTTGACTTACCTCAGGAGTCTGCCACCCTCTCCAACCACCACCCTCTTAACCTGCCACTCTAGCTACTTACCTCACCCACATGCCCACCTTGGCCTTTTGTGAATTCACTCACAAGATGTGGGCATTTATTGTCCATCCCTATTTGCCCTCAGGAAGTTAGTACTGTTCTGCCTTTTTGAACTGTTGCAGTCCATTCAATCACTCACTCACTCGCTGATTCAGTCATTCATTCAGAGAGAGAGACACACACACACACGCCAATATGAGTTGTCTTCTGCTTCCCTTGAGCCTGCAGCATATCAACAAGGGATGCTAGACTTCTCACTTCTAAGAACACACCAAGAAATACCAAATAACATCTGAGAATGGAAACATTTGAGCAGTTGGCTCTCCATTGATTGTTGCTTTGCAGAAGATCCAAGTATTTAATAAATGCCAAAAGAGGTCATTTGCAAAAGAAGCAAAGGTGAAGTAAGGTAAAATTTCTTCACTTAGCAAATAGCTGATGTATGGATTGTCTATCTGGGAATGTGGTGGAGGCAGGTTCAATCAAGACATTTGATGATCATTTGGCTAGAAATGATGTGCAATGATATGGGGGGAGAAAAGCAGGCGATTAACACTAGTAATGATGCTCATAGAGAAGGCAGTGCTGGCACAATGGGCCAAATGGTCTCTTCCTGCACTTGTGCACTTCTGTGATTCTGAGTGAAATCAGACTTCACAACAGCATAAGACCAGTGATAGTGAATTGACAGCCAGTCCAATTTGTTCTTGTTTCTCTGTTCCATTGGCTTGGGAAAGTGAAATTCCATTCAAAGTGAAATTGGGTGAGGTATATTTCCAGTGATGGGTCCTTAGTCAAATCTCATTGTTACTTGCCATTTATAAATTGCAGTAGAACCTTCCAATTTGTCCTGTTGAATTGTATTTTTACATCAAAGAAGCGCTGATTTGACTTTTTCATGTTTCCTATAATATTTGAGACACAGATTTTGCATACATTTTGGTTTGACTAAATATGTTTCTCGCTATTTTTGTTTAGTCTCCAGAGCAATGAACGGGAGATTCAGGAATAAAATTACATCTGGAAACCAAATTGCAAAATACAGGGACTGGAGCAAGTAGCAGAATGTGAGATGTTTATTATGACGAGATGTCTGACACTGCACACTTTTTATTAAGTGTACAAGTTTAAGCGTATCAGTAATGACATTAATACCAAACAGTGGAAGTGAAATTGGACAAGAGTGGAGAGGTAAAACAGATGGCATCATATTTGCCAGCTCTTGCAGGCCCACCCACTAATCAAACTCTGAATTGATTGAACCTAAAACCAGCTGCGAGTGGTACAGAAGAACTGGGCAATCTCATGTACTCTGTATCTGTACCAGTGAAAGGATTGTGTGTGACTGAGGAATACAAACTGTAAAACTGCAGGAAGTACCAGACTTTGTGGCATTGTGTTTGACATTGTCAGACAATGTACTGGATCGGTAACAATTAAAAAGCTCTGCACATTATTAATATCAATAATACTTTCTTTATCATACTCAGTGAGAATAATAAATACAGTACATTACCATTGTTATTCATAAAAATGGTGTCGTATTGGTATTGTTAAATATGGTTCACTCTTGTTAGAATTGATCGTACAAATATACTCCCATCAGTAACAGTGTTCTTTACACTGTAAATACTGTACATAGCTGTCCTTGTCCATACTGAAGTGTGCACAAGGTATATTTTCTGCTTTCCATTATTTCCCTTTGTTTGATCCAATTTCGAGCATGAATGATGTCAGTGTCCAAGGATCTGGGACCAAGGATCTTACTTCTGCTCTCACTGCACTTTAGTCAGTGATGGATCTGACCCAAAGGTGATGATAAATTGTCATTTGGGAATGAAAGAACTGCCTGTGGCTCTGGGGATTCCAAACTGTAAAATATAGATTCTGAGGTAATTAGGTCTGTTTCTGTGCTGTACAACTATGACTATTGATTTCATCGAGCTCCTTCCCTTCACCGGGAATAATGTGGTCTCTTACCCAAAGTATCCACAAATAATTTGCTAACTAATATCAAAGATGTTTTCTCACCCACATTGGAAGGATGAGAAAACCATAAACTCTCAGTCCGTGTTACCTCCCCCACAGTTTATATCCGAACATTAACAGTGTTTTTGATTTTAATACCGTCACGGGAAGGATTTTGGTTTGAAGCAAACCTTCAGAGTCCAGTGCAGCCGAAATCCCAGGGAAGACGAACCAACGGCCGTCGCGCGGGACCCGGTTTGAAATGTTACGCATGCGCAAGGCCCATCCCTCCCTCGCGCAGTGTCGGTTAAACGGCGGCGCTCGAAACTCCGAAGGGCGGGACTTAACTCAGCTGCCTGCTCCGATTGGGTAAGGGATCTGTCAATCGCATGGTGCCGGCCAATAGGGCTTGCGGTCCCGCTCGGGTGCCGCCCCTTGGAGGTGAATCCCTGGAGAGACTCGGCAGCTTCTGTGCGATTATAGCAAAGGGAACGGTTCCCGCCCGTTCACCCTTCGTCACAACCCACAGCAGGTCGGAAAAACAACAACTCTTCTTCATTAACTTATTGTGCAGACAATCAAAGATTTCACTGTCTTGGAAAATCTCCCGGGACATTTATTTTTGTGAGTGTTCCGAGTAAGTGTCCTCCTTGAGAACTGGGAATGTGATCTTCCAACGTGAAGGACAGGGATGTTATTCAGTAATGGGGTGGGGGGCAGCGGGTTATGGGGATGGGGAAAGGAAAGTTGGGTTGAGAATGAGCAGATCAACCGTGGTCTGAGTGAAAGGTGGAGCAGACTTTGGGAGGGAATCACTTCCTTCTGCTGTTCCATCTTATGGCGATCCCTGATCCATTGGGACAAGAACCTTCCACACTCAGTCCCCTCAATGTGACCGTTCACCTGTTTGGTCTAACACCATTTCATATCGTGGCTGGTGGATCAGAGGGTCAGCGTGCCCCAGGTGAGGGGAGAGGTTGAGAATCCTTCATGGTGTGAGAAACAGAACTCACTCATACATCAGCCTGAGACAAAGCCTTGGAAACAAGAACCATTTATTACGGCCTTGCAAGTACCAGACGCCTCTGCAATCAAGCAAAAATGCGCATGAAAACAAAGCACGTAAGCATTCTTATTCAGTTTGCAAGTTGCGGAATCACGCCTCCTTTTTCGCATCCTATCGTAAGCCAATTACCTCACTTGTTTTTTTGTCTCTCTAGTTATTTTTTTATCTGGCCATCCTGCTGTCCTTGTATGTCTGCATTCTTTGTTCCTTGTTTGTTACAGCTTATTCTTTTATCCAGTTTCTCTTATCAAACTACAAGCTTTATTGTGAAATGCCCCTACTGCTTCTTTTGTGGTCAACTACACCACTTTAAATTATTTCTTAGTTTAAAACTATTTCTTAAACAAAAACCTCTACATTCGTTAAAATCTTAGCCTTAAGAATCCCATGACCGTTTGTGTAATATTCCCCTTCCCCTCCCCCCACAACACCCCCTCCCCCACCTGCAGTAACGACATTTCTAATCTCCCACAATTTCCCCTTTTCTTTTTTTTAAACTGTTGTTTCTGCACTTATTAAGTCTCCTTTAATCCATTTTCTTATGTTCTGCCCTCTTACGCCTTTTGGCGATGAGGTTCACAATCTTACATTTTACATTTGTGCTGTTCGTCCCTCGAACTCTAGAAGCATTCTTTGACTTTCTCTTTGTTGCATATCACCTGCTGATTGTAAAAGCATCTGATGATTTATTTGGGTTCCTTCCCCAAGGGATGTCATCAGTTAGCTCATTACCCATTTTAGGACATTGAACCCTACCACCAGACCCACTAATATCTATAATCCATAGGTAGCCAGATTGACTAACCACCTTCCCCAACCAGTCAATCCTCCATTCCCATCCTTTTTTTGTTCAGGTACAGATTACCGGCCTCCCTTATCTTGGCGATTTTGTCTCGCACATGCTTGGAGATATCAGTAATGTTAGAGGAGACCTCCGGTATGTACATACAACATTCCTCTCCAATTAGTGCACAGGTACCACCCTTCTCTGCTAGAACAAAATCCAGAGCCATCCTGTTCTGAAGGGTCGTTAGCCTAGTGGCAATCATTTCGGTCGTTATGGCTGCTACTTGGGATTGGGTTTCAGCCAATGCATCAGCAGTATTGTTGGCCAACTCTTCCAGGGAAGCCGCCAACTTTTGTATTTCTACTCCTGCTCGAGCGGTCCCATACACAGGTATCAAAGTCCAGAGGAGGCGATCTCCTTTGGTTACTTTCCGGGTTGCTCGCCTTCCTCCCTGTTTATTCCGAGGTACTTTTGGGGCTCTCTTTAATAGCCACAAGTGGGGAATTATATAGGCGAGGTAGCAGCAGCCACTCCAGCCTTTCTGGCTTTGAGGCAGTGTTTGATCAACATCATGACATGCATGCATTCGTATACATTCGGTCACGCGAATGTATTTTTCCCCGGGAATAAATGGATCGGCCTTCAGGCCGCATACCCAATATGTTCCATTTAACATTCGGGGAATGGTCATGGCAGTGGCCTGGCTGGTGTAGATTCAAGATGATTTTCCTAATCGGAAGGGTGCGGTATCATTCTGATTACAGAAACAAGTGGTATTTACTGCTCCTTTCAATGGGGAAACTCTAAGGCCATCGATAGCACCCAGAGTTTTGGGGCTGGTCGAGGGAACCATCCCGCAAAGTTATAATTACCCCATTCAAATCTCCAAGTTGTATCATTTGAGCCCGAGTCAAGTTGTTGTACATTGTACACTTCTTCTTTGGTAAGTGGTATTACCGTGAGAGGAATTCCGGATTCCCCATGGTGTGGGATCTCCGCACATACCCAACATTCCCCTCTCCCCACAACACCCCCTCCCCCACCTGCAGAAACTACATTTCTAATCTCCCACAGTGGTAACCCACACTGATGGCATCACTCTCCATTGCAAACTAACTCTCCATTCAACTGAGCTCACCAACCTCACTTCAGGGGGCACACCATGCACAACACAATTATAGCCAGTCTTCACTTCAATAGGAACCATGAGCAAGGCCATTTGGCCTGCTCGAGCCAGAAGGGAGGCCACGGGAAGCCAGTGAAGGAAATAGTCTCTCCATGTGTCCTTCCCAAACTGCGCTGGAGGAGAGAGCACATCGGGCCCACTATTTGCTTCCCTGTGACTGGCCTGCTCCACCTTGCAGTGAGAGACTAAGGGGAGCTTCAAGGGGATTTCACTTCTCACACAGAGCCTGGAACTCTAATCCAGAAAGGCTGATTCACTCTGAAACTCTCAGAAGAGTGGAGCACTCTTCAGATCAGTCCTGTCTAGTCATAGACTCCAGTGTTTCGGCCAAGAGCTGGAAGATTACACTGAGAACATACGACCATCCAAAATAGGAATAGAAGAGGCCATTCAGCGTCTCGAGCCTGCTCTGCCATTGAATAGGATCATGACTGATTCAATATTTGAATTGGGATCTGAAACTCTGACAAATACAGCGATAGCGCGAATTAAATTATTCTGCCATGAGCAATTGTCAGATAAGAGCTTTCTCCTTGTCCTTCATTAACACCAGGCGAAATCAATTGTGGGTTTCAGGCTGTCTCTGGGATTTATACCACAAGGGACAAGCTCTGGGAAAGGGTGAGTTAAAGGGGCAAAAAGATAGCAAAGGGGCTAACCCCACGGATTTCACTGACTCCCTCTGTCTTTACTTCCACGTTCCCAGCTGTCTCTCCCACGTCTTTCCTTCAATCTCCCTCTCCTCATCCTTCACATCTCCATCCTGTTCACATTCCCCTGCGAATTCCCTTCTTACATTTCTCTGCTTGTTTGTCACCCCACCATTTTTTTCAGGAATGCTTAATCGTTCAATTTTTCCAAAACCAATATCTTTGTTCATCTCTCTCTCAGCTCTGTAGAATCTTGCTGTTCTTGTTTGTCGACCATTTTAACTGCATTGCAGTGGTACAAGCACTCTCTCAGCTCTACCTCTCTGTTTTTGCAAATGTCTCTCTGTCTCTATCCTATGCCTGTCCCTGGGATTTCTCTCCATCTTCCCTACTTTCTTTCTTTTCCTGGGTTTTCCATCCCTCTATCCCCACTTTCTTCCCATACCTGCTGACATTCTGTTTCATCCCGAAGGATTTCACTCTCTATCTTGCGATCTCCATCTACCTTTCTCTATCCTTCCATCGTTTTCTCCTTGCATTTTAGATTAAATTCCATTCTCTACAGTGTGGGAATAGACCCCTCGGCCCAACAAGTCATCACCAACCCCGAAGAGTAACCCACCCAAACCCATTTCCCTCTAACTAATGCATCAAACACTATGGGTAATTTAGCATGGCCAATTCACCTGACCTGCCCATCTTTGGATTGTAGGAAGAAAGCCATGCAGACACTGGGAGAATGTGCAAACTCCACACAGACTGAGGCTAGAATCTAACCTGGGTCTCTCGCACTGTGAGGCAGCTGTGCTAACCACTGAGCCACCATGCTGCCCTCGCTTTTTTTCCTCCATGAGCCCTCTGCTCTGTCCCAGTGACTGGGGAGGCAGCATTGGGAAATCTTGGACTCATTGACACAGGGTACTATACAGTTATAGAGTCATTGAGATGTACAGCACGGAAACAGACCCTTTGGTCCAATTCATCCATGCCGTCCAGATATCCAAACCTCATCTAGTCCCATTTGACAGTACTGGCCCATATCCCACTAAACCCTTCCTATTCATATACCCATTTAGATGCCTTTTAAATGTACCAGTTTTCACTACTTTCTCTGGCAGCTCATTCCATACATGTGCAATCGTATGCATGAAAAAGTCACCCCTTATGTCCCTTTTATATCTTTTCCGCTCTCACTCTAAACCTATGCTCACTAGTTCTGGGCTCCCTAGATAGAAGACTTTCTCTATTTATCGTATCCATGCCCCTCATGATTTCATAAACTTCTGAGGTCACCTCTCAGCCTCTGATGCCCCAGAGAAAACATCGCCAGTCTATTCAGCCTCTCCCGCTAGCTCAAATCCATGGCAAAATCCTTGTTCATCTTTTCTGAACCCTTTCAAGTTTCACAACATCCTTCCGACAGGAAGGAGACCAGAATTACACATGATATTTGAAAAGTGGCCTAATCAATGTCCTGTTCAGCTGTAACATGACCTCCCAATTCCTATACTCAATACTAACTAATAAAAGGAAAGCATTCTTCACTATCCTATCTACCTGTAACTCTACTTTCAAGGAACTATGAACCTGCATTCCAAGGTCTCTTTGTTCAACAACACTCCCTAGGTCCTTAAAATTAAGTGTATAAGTCTTGCTATGATTTGCTTTTCCAAAATGCAGCACCTCACATTTATGTAAATTAAACTCCTTTTGCCAGCACTCAACCCATTGGCCCATTTGAACATGATCCTGTTGTACTCTTGAGTTTTCCTTCTTCGCTGTCCATTACACCTCCAATTTTTGTTTCATTTGTAAACTTACTAACTGTCCCCCTTCCTATGTTTACATACAAACAATTTATTAAAAATGACAAAAAGTAGTGGACCCAGTACGATCCATGTGGCATTCCACTAGTTACAGGTCTCCAGTCTGAAAAGCAATCCTCCACCAACAACCTCTTTCTTCTACCTTCGAGCCAGTTCTGTATTGAAATGATTAGTTCTCATTGTATTCCATGAGATCTAACCTTGCTCACCAGCCTCCCATGGGGAGCCTGTTGAGCGCCTTACAGAAGTGCATATAGATCATGTCCACCGCTCTGTCCTCATCAATCCTCTTTGTTACTTCAATAAACTCTATCTAGTTCATGAGACATGATTTCCAATGCACAAAGCCATGCCGACTATCCCTAATCAGTCTTTGCCTTTCCAAATGCATGTAAGTCCTTTCCCTCAGGACAACAACTTGCCCACCACTGATGTCAGTCACACAGGTCTATAGTTCCCTGGCTTTTCCTTACCACCTTGCTAAAAAAGTGGCACCGCGTTAGCCAACCTCCAATCTTCTGGTACCTCACGTGTCTCTATCGATTATACAAATATCTCAGCAAGGGGCCCAGCAATCACTTCCCTAGCTTTTCACAGAGTTCTGCGATTCACCTGATCAGGTCCTGGGATTTATCCAGTTTTATACATTTCAAGACATCCAGCACCTCCTCCTCTTTAATATGGGCAATTTTCAAGATGTCACCATCTATTCCCCACATTCTGTATCTTCCATGTCATTCTCCACAGTAAAAACTGATGCAAAATACAGGTGTAATATCTTCTGCCATCTCCTGCGGTTCCACACATAGGCTGCTTTGCTGATCTTTGAGGGGCCATATTATCTCCCCATTTACTCTTTTGCCCTTAATGTGTTTAGAAGAACCCTTTATCCTTCACACTATTTGCCAAAGCTATCTCATGTCCCCTTTTTGTCCTCCTGATTTCCTTCTTAAGTATACTCCTACTGCCTTTCTACTCTTCTAAGGATTCACCTGATTTCTCCTGTCTATCCCTGACATACGTTTCCTTCTTTTTCTTAACCAAAACATCAATTTCTCTCGTCCAGCATTCCCTACGTCTACCAGCTTTTCCTTTCACTCTAACAGGAATATACTTTATCTGGAACCTTGTTATCTCATTTTTGGCTTCCCATTTTCCAGCCATCCATTTACCTTGATTCAGTGGGATCCACCTTTCCCTCCAATCTCACCCAGGTTTTACACGCATTGTTATCCAACTGGGGCGGTGAAGAAGAAGGGGTACAAAGTAACTTTCTCTTTGAGAGTGTGCCCAGGATGGCTGCAGACGGGGATCTTGATTTGAATTAATTTGGTCAGTCAAATGGCCAGTTAGTCTCTGCACCACATCCTCCAGCTGAGGGGTGGTGAGTCTTCGAGGGGAAGGTGAGAGGGGGCAGTTACCATGCCCCTGAGTTCCTGAGGGGGAGAGTGGTCAGCAGGGATTGGGCTGAAGAAACTGAGTGGAGTGATACTCAATGGTGGCATTTGGGGGAGGGTGGGGGGGAGGTGAGAGGGAGGTGCTGTTGTAAGAGGGAGAGAGACGATTGGAAGAAGAGAACACAGAGTGTGAGACAGGGCTGAGGAGTGGTCTCCACAGGAAGAATACTCAATGGGGCCATTCTGTGGCAAATCCTGGGGAAATGGACAGGACCAGGATCATTTAATAAGGAGCCCAAAAGGACACCCATTGTGAGGTGAAGCTTCTGTAATTCTGGCACTGGGATCTTGCTGTGCATTAAACCAGTCAGTGCACACAGACTCATTTGCCTCTGGCCCCAGGGAATTTGGCTCAGCACAATATTTGTGGCAGTAAACCATTCACGGGGTGGGGGAGGCATACATAGTGAGGCAAATATTTGGGAGTGCAAAATATTTTGAGAAAAGGGCATAGATTTTGGGAGGGGAGAGAAAATTTGGGGCCAGATATTTTCGGCGATACAAGGAGTTGGGAGGTTATTTTGTGGCTGTATATGAAGTTGATTTGACTATTGCATGCAATTCTCATCTCTCTGCTATAGGAACGGATGTTGTGAAACATGAAAGGGTTCTTAAACGATATACAAGGATATTGCGAGGGTTGGAATGTTTGTGGTGTAGGCAGGAGGCTGAATAGGCTGGGGCAATTTTCCCTGGAGCATCAGAGGCTGATGGGTGACCTTATAATGGTTTAGAAAATCATGAGTGATTTTCTAAGGACAGGATGAATAACAAACGACTTTTCCCCAAGGCAGGGTAGTTCAAACTCGAGGACACAGGTTCAAGTTGCAATGAGAAAGATTTATAAGGAACCGAAGGGGCAGCTTTGTCATGCAGAGGATGGTGTGTGTATGGAACGAGCTACCAGAGGAAGTGATGGAGGCTGGTACAAATGACATTTAAAAGGCATCTGGATGGGAATATGAACAGGAAAGATTCGGAGGGACATAGGCCAAGTGCTGGCCAATAGGACAAGATTAATTTAGGATATCTGGTCGCCATGGGCAAGTTAGATCAAAGGGTCTGTTCCTGTGCTGTACAAATATGACTCTTTGACAAATATGGAGACATGCTGATACATTTCCTGGCAGAAGCAAACCTTAGGAGAGAATGCGTGAGAAACTATCGAGAGAGCTGGGAACAATGGAATAGTGAGCATTATCCCTTCAATCTGACCATGTCTTAACTCCTATTTGTGTCTGTTGGAGTTTTCCCTTACGCTGTCTCACTCAATTTCTGTCCCTCTTTCTTCCAGTCTCTTGTCCTCTCTCCCGCCCTGTCCATCGTTCTCTCCCTCTTTGTCTCTGTCCTCTCTCCCTCTCTCTCTATCTGTCTTTCTCTCTCTCCTTCTCTTTGTCTGTCCTTCTCTCTCTGACCCTCTTTCTCCATCCTCTCACTCTTTCTCTCTGTGTCATTTTCTCCCTGTCTGTCTTTTTCTCACACTCTCCCTTTCTCCCTCTCTCTTCTTTATCTGTGTGTATCTCCATATCAGTATCTCTGTGCAATTCTGTCTCTGTTGTTTTGGGACTGGATCCTGTTTGTTCTCACTTTTTCTCTGTCTGTCAACCTTGAGTTTAAAGTGAAAAAATGCCACCCTCTACTGGACACTCCACATCACTGCACAAACAGCAGATTTTGTTTGGGAGGAAATATCAAAGTCTGTGTTCTCATCCATTGAAAAATAAAAACTGAAAGTATTGCCGATGTTATAAATCAGAAGCAAAAAGAGAAGGTGCTGGAAAAGCTCAGCAGGTCTGGCCGCATTTGTGAAGAAAACTCAAGAGTTAACATTTCAGGTCTGGTGCACTCTATTTAATGTGTATAATCCTTTCCACATCCATCAAAGTTTTACCTGCACATCCACTAATATCATCTATTGTATCCGTTGCTCCCGATGCGGTCTCCTCTACATTGGGGAGACTGGGCGCCTCCTGGCGGAGCGCTTTAGGGAACATCTCCGAGACACCCGCACCAATCAACCAAATCGCCCAGTGGCTCAACATTTCAACTCCCCCTCCCACTCTGCCGAGGATATGGAGGTGCTGGGCCTCCTCCACCACCGCTCCCTCACCACCAGACGCCTGGAGGAAGAATGCCTCATCTTCCGCCTCGGAACACTTCAACCCCAGGACATCAATGTGGATTTCAACAGTTTCCTCATTTCCCCTTCCCCCACCTCATCCTAGCTTCTAACCTCCAGCAACTCGATCCCCTGACCTGTCCGGACTTGTCCGACCTGCCCAGCTCCTTTTCCACCTATCCACTCCACCCTCTCCTCCCTGACCTATCACCTTCATCTCCTTCCCCACTGACCTATTGCACTCTATGCCACCCCCACCCTCCTCTAGCTTATCTCTCCACGCTTCAGGCTCTCTGCCTTTATTCCTGATGAAGGGCTTTTGCCCGAAACGTCGATTTTGCCTGTCTTCGGATGCTGCCTGAATTGCTGTGCTCTTCCAGCACCACTGATCCAGAAATTAATGTGTATAATGTCAGGAATATTGTGCAAAGACAAATCATTTCCACATTGCAGAGGGAGCACAACATTTCTCCATATATGCATGTCCACAACAAGGGACCTCAAGCCCAATTGCAACCCTCTGTATACCAGCCTTGTGTCTATGTCTCCGTGTTTGTCTCTGAGTGTGTTTCTTTATTGTTTGTGCTGATTGTTTGGATGTGCTGTGACCTGCTGCTCTCCATCTCTGACTGAATCCTTGAGGGTTTTTACCCTGCAACACTCATGTGCAGTGGTGTGGGGCAGCCAGCAGAGGGCATATCACTTTCAACACAAGGGAGTTTTGTTGCACTATTTTCACTCTTCACCACATGACACGAAATTTCTGATAAGACTACATTGGAGTAGCAGCCCATTGGAATTGGGAAGTTTGATGCTGAAAAATAGGGAGCCCAGACACTTATTTATTCGGTAAGTGGGTGACGATAATTCCATGTAATCGGCTGCCACAATTTCTTAAGTTGAAACAGTTGATATGACTGTGACATTAGCATTACTGAGAAGTGAGACCATGTATTTAATAGTGAAACATTTTCTGATTAACTATTCTATTTAATTTCGTCAGAACACTCCAAAGAATTTGATTTTAAAGGAGACTTACGGAGGGTTCCAAGCTGAGAGGAATTATCCAGCAGGAAATTCCATTTCTTAAGCACAATCCAAAAGAATTGTCCATGAGGGGGAATCAACAGGTTCCCAAGCTAAACTCTCTCCTTGCACTGATATAAGGACTCTGTGTCAGGATGTGATGAAATATTCCATACTTGCCTGGATTAGTGCAGCTACGACAAACACTCGAATCTTGATACCAGCCTGTTTGATTGACACCACATCAACAAACATTCGTTCCTTCCAACACCGACTATCAATAGCAGTAGTGTACCATCTACATGATGCACTGCAGAGATTCACCCAAGTTCTTCAGTCAGCACCTTCCAAACCCACAACCATTTCCCTCTAGAAGGACAGGTGCAGCAGATACGTGGGAGCAAGTTTCCTTCCAACCCTCTCACCCTTTTGACTTGGAAATATATCATGTCGTCTTTTGTGTTGCTGCATCAAAATCCTGGAATTCCCTCCCTAACAATATTGTGGGTCTATGTACAGTACATGGGCTACAGCAGTTCAAGAAGGCAGCTCACTGCTACGTTCTCAAAAAGCAGCTAGTGATGGGTAATAAATGCTGGGCCCAGCCAGTGATACTGACATCCCACAAATGAATTTAAAAAAATAATAATTTCATCGTCTGGGAACAATGGCACCCTCCTGTGGGCTACACTGAGGTGTTTTATTTGTTCATAATGCAAGGAATTCATGGATTCAGTTATTTTACTGCATTTCTGATATTTGCTGCAGACCTCAACAATTATGTGTTTGTGCAACAACTTAGGTTTTGCAGCAAGAAACCAACTGCACTGAAGTCATATGGAATAGGCAGGTTATCGTCAAGATTAAATCCATGAATGACAAATCGTAAGAAACATAAAACGTTGATTAAACACAGGAAGACAGAGCTCTCAGATATGTTGAAGAGCAAAATCACAGACATCCTTCCGCTTTCTATCTCTGGATCCCTGCGATCCTCTCCTTGTTCTCACCTTTCAGCCTCTTCCAATCTTGAGTGGTCAGTAAAACATGTCTGTCTGTCAGAGCATTGCGCAACAGAATTAAAGCGAATTAAAGAGGTTAAAACTATATGAAGACAATCTAATGCCACCCACCAAGTCTCAGTAAAGTAGCTTGATTTTGTGTGGGGCAGGTAGGGTAAATCGAGAGGTTAGGGTTTGGAATGTGCTACCTGAGAGTGCAGCGAAAGCAGGGTGAATTAGAACATTACAGTGCAGTACAGGCCCTTCGGCCCTCGATGTTGCGCCGTCGTCATACTAATCTGAAGCCCATCCCGCCTACACTGTTCCATGTACGTCCATTTGCCTGTCCAATGACAACTTAAATGCACTTAAACTTGGTGAATCTACCACCATTGCAGGCAAAGCATTCCATACCCTTACTACTTTCTGAGTAAAGAAACTACCTCTGACATCTGTCTATACTTATCTCCCCTCACTTTAAAGTTATGTCCCCTCGTGCTTGCCGTCCCCATACTTGGAAAAAGGCTCTCCCTGTCCACCCTATCTAACCCTCTGATTATCTTGTATGTCTCTATTAAGTCACCTCTCAACCTTCTTCTCTCAGTATGTAGATTGTCCAACCAGAGGGGAGGCCATATTGGATTTGGTACTCGGTAATGAACCGGGACAAGTGGTAGGCTTGTTAGTGGGTGAACATTTTGGTGATGGTGACCACAATTCTGTGACTTTCACCTTGGTTATGGAGAGAGATAGGTGCGCACAACAAGGTAGATTTTATAATTGGGGGAAGGGAAATTACGATGCTGTAAGGCAGGATTTGAGGACCATACGTTGGGAGCATAGGCTGTCAGGGAAGGATGTGGTGGAAATGTGGAACTTTTTCAAAGAGCAGATACGACGTGTCCATGATATGTATGTACCTATCAGGCAGGAAAGAAATGGTCGTGTGAGGGAGCCTTGGTTGACGAGAGAGGTTGAATGTCTGGTAAAGAGGAAGAAGGAGGCTTACATAAGGTTGAGGAAACAGGATTCAGACAGAGCAGTGGAGGGATACAGGATAGCCAGAAGGGACCTGAAGAAAGGGATTAGGAGAGCTAAGAGAGGGCATGAAAAATCGTTGGCGGATAGGATCAAGGATAGCCCCAAGGCATTTTATGTGTATGTGAGAAACCTGAGAATGACGAGAACGAGGGTAGGTCCGATCAAGGACAGTAGTGGGAGACTGTGTATTGAGTCGGAAGAGATAGGAGAGGTCTTGAACAAGTACTTCTCTTCAGTATTTACGAACGGGAGGGACCGTATTGTAGAAGAGGAGAGTGTGAAATGGACTGGTAAGCTAGAAGAGATACCTATTAGGAAGGAAGATGTGTTGGACATTTGGAACAACTTGAGGATAGACAAGTCCCCCGGGCCTGACGGGATATATCCTAGGATTATGTGGGAAGCAAGAGAGGAAATTGCAGTACCGTTGGCAATGATCTTCTCGTCTTCACTGGCAACGGGGGTGGTACCAGGGGACTGGAGAGTAGCGAATGTTGTGCCCCTGTTCAAAAAAGGGAATAGGGATAACCCCGGGAATTACAGGCCTGTTAGTCTTACTTCTGTGGTAGGCAAAGTAATGGAAAGGGTACTGAGGGATAGGATTTATGAGTATCTGGAAAGGCACTGCTTGATTAGGGACAGCCAGCTCGGATTTGTGAAGGGTAGGTCTTGCCTTACAAGTCTTATTGAATTCTTCGATGAGGTGACCAAGCATGTGGATGAGGGTAGAGCAGTGGATGTAGTGTACATGGATTTTAGTAAGGCATTTGATAAGGTTCCCCATGGTAGGCTTATGCGGAAAGTCAGGAGGCATGGGATAGAGGGAAATTTGGCCAATTGGATAGAAAACTGGCTAACCGGTCGAAGGCAGAGAGTGGTGGTAGATGGTAAATATTCAGCCTGGAGCCCAGTTACAAGTGGAGTTCCGCAGGGATCAGTTCTGGGTCCTCTGCTGTTTGTAATTTTTATTAATGACTTAGATGAGGGAGTCGAAGGGTGGGTCAGTAAATTTGCAGATGATACGAAGATAGGTGGAGTTGTGGACAGTGAGGAGGGCAGTTGTCGGCTGCAGAGGGACTTAGATATGATGCAGAGCTGGGCTGAGGAGTGGCAGATGGAGTTCAACCCTGCCAAGTGTGAGGTTGTCCATTTTGGAAGAACAAATAAGAATGCGGAATACAGGGTTAATGGTAGGGTTCTTAGTCAGGTGGAGGAACAGAGGGATCTTGGGGTCTATGTACATAGATCTTTGAAGGTTGCCACTCAGGTGGATAGAGTTTGTAAGAAGGCCTATGGAGTATTATCGTTCATTAGCAGAGGGATTGAATTCAAGAGTCGTGAAGTGATGTTGCAGCTGTACAGGACTTTGGTTAGGCCACAGTTGGAGTACTGTGTGCAGTTCTGGTCGCCTCACTTTAGGAAAGATGTGGAAGCTTTGGAGAGGGTGCAGAGAAGATTTACCAGGATGTTGCCTGGAATGGAGATGAAGTCGTACGAGGATAGGTTGAGAGTTCTCGGCCTTTTCTCGTTGGAACGGCGAAGGATGAGGGGTGACTTGATAGAGGTTTATAAGATGATCAGAGGAATAGATAGAGTAGACAGTCAGAAACTTTTTCCCCGGGTACAACAGAGTGTTACAAGGGGACATAAATTTAAGGTGAAGGGTGGAAGGTATAGGGGAGATGTCAGGGGTGGGTTATTTACCCAGAGAGTGGTGGGGGCATGGAATGCGCTGCCCGTGGGAGTGGTAGAGTCGGAATCATTGGCGACCTTTAAGCGGCATTTGGATAGGTACATGGATGGGTACTTAATCTAGGTTAGAAGTTCGGCACAACATTGTGGGCCGAAGGGCCTGTTCTGTGCTGTATTGTTCTATGTTCTATGTTCTAGATCCCATCCAGCCCAGGGGGCTTGTCTATTTTCACACTCTGCAGTATTTCTAATACCTCTTCCTTGTGAACCTCAATCTCTTCTAGTCTAGATGCAAGTATCTCTGTATCTTCCTCGCCAACATTTTCATTTTCTATAGTGAACACTGTCGAAAAATATTTATTTAGTGCTTCCCCTATCTCCTCTGACTCCACACACAATTTCCCACTATTATCCTTGATTGGCCCTATTTTAACTCTCATCATTCTTTTGTTCCTGACATACCTATGGAAAGCCTTAGGGCTAACCCTGAACCTATCCGCCAACAACTTCTCATGTCCCCTCCTGCTCTTCTGAGCTCTCTTTTTAGGTCTTTCTTAACTTCCTTGTAACCCTCAAGCGCCCTAACTGAGTTTTCACCTTTTGTCCTAACATAAGCCTCTTTCTTCTTCTTGACCAGGGATTCCACTTCCTTAGTAAACCACGGCTCACGCGTTCTATATCTTCCTCCCTGCCTGACAGGTACATACTTATCTAGGACACACAGGAGCTTTTCCTTGAATAAGCTCCACATTTTTAATGTGCTCATCCCCTGCAGTTTCCTTCCCCACTCTACGCTTCCTAAATCTTTCCTAATTGCATCGTAATTTCCCTTCCCCCATCTGTAACTCTTGCTCGGTGGAGTACACCTACCCCTTTCCATCACTAAAGTAAACCTGATCGAATTGTGATTGCTGTCTCCAAAGTGCTCACCGACTTCCAAATCTAACACCAAGCCAGGCTCGTTACCCAGGACTAAATCTAAAGTGGCTTCGCCCCTTGTAGGCCTGTCCACACACTGTGTCAGGAAGCCCTCCTGCACACACTAGACAAAAACTGATCACTCGTACTGTAGTGATCCCAGTCAATATTTGGATAGTTGAAGTCCCCCATGACAACTACCCTGCCTCTCTCACTCCTATCGAGAATCATCTTTGCTATCCTTTACTGTACATCTCTGGGACTATTCGGAGGTCTATAGAATGGTGACTTCTCCTTTCCTGTTTCTAACCTCAGCCCATACTACCTCAGTTAACGAGTTCCCAAACATCCTTTCTCCAACTGTAATATTGTCCCTGATCAACAATGCCACAGCTCCCCGTCTTTTACCATCTTCTCTGTTCTTACTGAAACATCTGAATCCTGGGACCTGCAACTACCCCTAGGACTCATAACGGCACACAAACCAACAGCCACGCTCAGACAACAACTCACCAGAACGAAGGACCCGATACCCAACATGAGCAAGACGAATGTAGTGTACAAAATACCATGCAAGGACTGCACTAAACACTATATAGGACAAACAGGAAGACAGCTAACAATCCGCATACATGAACGTCAACTAGCCACGAAACGACACAACCAGCTATCCTTAGTAGCCACACACGCAGACAACAAGCAACATGAATTCGACTGGGACAACACTACTATCATAGGGCCAGCCAGGGAATTCCTAGAGGCATGGCATTCATCCACAAACTCCGTCAACAAACACATCGACCTGGACCCAATATACCAACCACTACAGCGGACGGCTGAAACTGACAACCGGAAGCAGCAGGGACAGACCACTATAAACACCGGAGGAAACATCAAAGAAGCGCTTCGCAGAAGGCTCCCAAGCACTGATGATGTCGCCTAGCCAGGGGACGAAACGTTTGCAACAAAAACTTCCAGCTCGGCGAACAGAATTAGGAACATAGTGTCTGAGAATGTAGGGGAGGCAGGTTCACAGAGTCCTACAGCATGGAGACAGGGACGTTGGCCCAAACTGGCCATCCATATTTCCCTGGACTTAGCCGATATCTTTTTAAACTTTTCCGACCCATGTATTTGTCCAAATGCTTTTTAAGTGTTGTCGAGCATGGGGTTGGTGTCTTGAACACAATGCCTGAGAGTGTGGGGGAGGCAGGGTTGATAGAGGATTTAAGGTCTGAACATGCTGCCTGAGAGGGTAGGAGAAGCAGGTTTGATGGAAGAGTTCGGGTCTGAAACATACTGCCTGAAAGAGCAGTGAGAGCAAATTCAATCAGGAGCTTGTGGAGTGGAATTGGACAAAAATGGAAACAGTATGGCATTACCTCAGTACTAACCTCTGATAGTGCGGCACACCCTCAGTAGTGATCCTTCCGACAGAGCAGCACACCTTCAGTACTGACCTTCTGACAGTGCAGCACTCCCCAGGTACTGACCCTCCAACAGTGTGACACACTCCCTCAGTACTGACCCTCCAACAGTGCAGCACTCCTTCAGTATAGACCCACAGTTGCTGTCTTCCCTGTAAATCAATCTGGCCGGTTAACCTTCACTGATCTGAACCTCATTTCATTGTAATTCTCCTTATGAAAGTTAAACGCACTTGATTATGACCCAAAATACTCATTTCCAGATCGAATATGATATTGTCTCATGGTGTAACTGCTCCTTCCGCAAAGAGTTTTCACTCAGAGGTCCTCCCTTGAATGTGCTCCATTCCCATATTCAGATCCAGTATAAAACACAATAAGACCATAAGAATCAGGAGTAGGCCAACTGGCCCTTTGAGCTTGCTCTGTCATTCAGTAAGGTTATGGCTGATCTTTTCATGGCCTCAGCCCCAACTAACCTGCCCTCTCACCAAAAGCCTTAATTCCTTCACTGTTCAAAATGTTATTTTTCTTAGTTTAAAAAATATTCAATGAGGAAACCTCAGCTATTTTATTAGGCAGGGACTTCCACAGATTCACAGCTATCTGAGTGAAAAAAGTTCCTTCTCAATTCAGTCGTAAATCTGCTAATTTTGCCTCTTGTTCGATTTCACCTACCAGTACAAATATCCTCTCTACTTTTATCTCTTCCCTACATAATTTGATAAGTTTCTATAAAATTCCTCCTCAATCTTCTAAATTTCAATGAATATAATCACAGTCAACTAAGTTTCTCATCATAATCCAAACCCATCAACTCCAGAATCAACTCAATAAACCTCCTCTGCGTCCCTCTAGTGCCAGTACATCCTTTCTCAAGTATGGAGGCCAAAACTGCACACAGTGCTCCAGGTGGAGCCTCACCGGAACCCGATACAGCTGCAACACTACCTCCCTGCTTTTAAACTTAATCCCTTTAGCAATGAAGGGCAAAATTCTTAATTACTTATTGTACCTGCAAACCAATCTTTTGTGAATCATGCAGAAGGACACCTAGGTCCCTGTACACTGCAGCATCTTGCAATATTTTAATCATTCAAATAGCAGTCATTTTTACTGTTACTCCTATCAACATGGATAACTTCTTATTTTTTAGCATTGTCCTCCATTTGCCAGACCTCTATCCACTCACTTAGACTATCTATGTTCCTCTGCAAACTTTCACAGTCCTCTGCACACTTTTCTCTACCATGCATCTTAATGTCATCTGCAAACTTTCCCACACCATGCATGGTCCCCAACTCCAAATCATTCGTGTAAATTGTTAATAATTGCAGTCACAACACTGATTCTTGAGGCACACCACTAGTCTTGGTCACCAACCTAAAAAAAAACGCTCATTTATCCCCATTCTTCGCTTGCTATTAGTTAACCAATCCTCTATTCATGCTAATAGATCATGCTATTAATGCCTGTAATGCCACATATCTTTATCTCATTTAGCAGACTTTTCTGTGGCATCTTGTCAAATACCTTTTGGAAATCTTTATGAACCATATCCACTGGGTTCCTGCTCTCCACGGTGCTTGTAATGTTTTCTTAGAATTCCAGTAAATTAGTTAAGGATGTCTTGCCTTTTCATGAACCCATGCTGCATCTTATCCAATGGGACAATTTCTATCCAAGTGTTTTGCTAGTTCCTTCTTGATAATAGATTTAAGTATTTTCCCCACAACAAAAGTTAACCTGCCTATAATTCCCCACGTTTTGTCCACTCCCGTTTGTAAACAGTGGTGACCCATTTGCTGTTTTCCAATCTGCCAGAACTGCCCTAAAGTCCAGCGAATTTTGGAAAATAACCTCAAATTTATTTGCTATTTCTCCCTCTATCACTTTTAGTATTCTGAGATGCATTCCATTAGGACCAGGATACTTGTCTACCTTTAGCTCCATTAGCTTGTCCAACACTACCTCCTTCATACTAATGATCTCACTTACCTCAGTCTCCTTGTCAATTGCTGCTATGTTATTCTTGTACTCCACTGTGAAGACTGAAAAAAAAGTTCAATGTTTCAGACATTTCCTCATATCCCATTGTTAAATCCCAATCCTCATCCTCGAAAAGACAAATACTGACCTTAGTCACTGCTTTCATTTTATATTATAGAAACCTTTGCTATCTGTCTTTTTATATTCTGAGCTAGTTTACTCTCACAATCTACTTTACTTTTCTTTATAGCTTTTTGTGGCTTTCGGTTGACGTTTGAAGTTTGTCCAATCTTCTAGCTTCCCGCTGGTCTTTGCCACTTTATATACCTTTTCTTTCAATTTGACAGCCTCCATTATTTCCTGAGGCATCTATGGCAAATTGCCCCTTTTCCTACCGTTCTTCGTTTTCACTGGCCTGTATTTTTGCTGAACACTTTGAAAAATTGCTTTGAAAGCCCTCTACCATTCGTCAGCTGTCCCACCATAAAGTCTTTGCTTCCAGTGTAATTTACCCAGTTACTTCTCACTCTATTCCATGAGATCGAGCCTTGCTAACCAGTCTCCCGTGGGGAACTTTGTCGAACGCCTTACTGAAGTCCATGCAGACCACGGTGCACCACTCTGCCCTCATCAATCCTCTTTGCTACTTATTCAAAAAACTGAATGAATATTGTGAGACATGATTTCCCATGCACAAAGCTATGTTGACTATCCCTAATCAGTCTTTGCCTTTCCAAATACATGCACATCCTGTCCCTCAGGACTCCCTCCAACAACTTGCCAACCACTGACGTCAGGCTCACTTGTCTTTATTTCCCTGGCTTGTCCTTAGCACCTTTCTTAAACAGTGGCATCACGTTGATCATTCCACCGCAACAGAGATTAACTTCCTCCTTCGATGTTATTCTGAAGTGTGTCCCTACTACGGATGATTGACTCACTGGCCTGTAATTCTCTGGCCAATCTCCACACCATTCCTATAATGTGAATCATGTTAGCTGTACCCCAGAACTCTGGTACATAACCTGTAGCCAGCATTGTCTCAAACATTCAGGACAAGTTCCCTATAATTTCATCCGTAATCTCCCCTACCAGCCTGGTATATACCTCATTCAGCATTAAGCCGTGCCCACGTTAAATTCCACCAAAACATCCAACATCTTTGGCTTTATACATCATACCGTTTCAGAACTTCACAGTACACCTTGTTTAAATGTGAGCTTCATTCTTCCTTCTGTCGAGTAAGAACATATTTGAAGGATTAATGTAAGTCTCTGACAATGTCATCTGTCTTCACGCACAGTTCATTCCCTTCTTCCTGAATACATCCACCTCTTTCCCTCAGAATTTTTATCTTAACCATACACTTGTTTTTTTTTTAAATCTTGGGATTTAATAATAGAATATCATTTCTTGTCCTATGTCATCGATTACAGAAGTACAGGCGTACAGTGGCTGCTTTATTGGCGTCATCTTCGGCACAAGTGCCAAGCCAGAAATCGTTCAGTGTTAATATAGCGTAAAAAAACCCGCATAAATTGGTATGGAAGAGTGAAAAATTCCTGAATTATAACAAATGACATTAAGTATATAAGTTCCAAACCAAGCAGGAGGCCACACTGCCTCCATCTGCTGCCATCATTCCTGGACTCACACCGTCGCTGCTCTGAGAATCGCCCAGTCGCTACACTGCCAGTGCAGGACTCGGCCCATGTTTGTTCCACCACAGGACTCAGCCCGTGTTTGTTCCACCACAGGACTCAGCCCGTTTTTGTTCCACCACAGGTCTCAGCCCGTGTTTGTTCCACCACAGGACTCAGTCCGTGTTTGTTCCACCACAGGACTCAGCCGCTTTGTTCCACCACAGGACTCAGCCCGTGTTTGTTCCACCACAGGTCTCAGCCCGTGTTTGTTCCACCACAGGTCTCAGCCCGTGTTTGTTCCACCACAGGTCTCAGCCCGTGTTTGTTCCACCACAGGTCTCAGCCCGTGTTTGTTCCACCACAGGTCTCAGCCCGTGTTTGTTCCACCACAGGACTCAGCCCCTTTGTTCCACCACAGGACTCAGCCCATGTTTGTTCCACCACAGGTCTCAGCCCGTGTTAGTTCTACCACAGGTCTCAGCCCGTGTTAGTTCTACCACAGGTCTCAGCCCGTGTTTGTTCTACCACACGTCTCAGCCCGTGTTTGTTCCACCACAGGTCTCAGCCCGTGTTTGTTCCACCACAGGACTCAGCCCCTCTTTGTTCCTCCACAGATCTCAGCCCGTGTTTGTTCCACCACAGGTCTCAGCACATGTTTGTTCCACCACAGGACTCAGTCCATGTTTGTTCCACGGCAGGACACTGCTGTGCATGTTCCACTGCAGGACACAGCCCTTGTTTGTTCCACTGCAGTACTCATATTTTGCTTTCTCTGCAACAATTGTCTTTCACTGGTATTATAGGAAGCGATTTACTGTATTTTACAAGTGTAGATTAATTAATGGATGGGCATGAGTTAACTCGACATATTTATTCAATGGGCAGAAGTAATATCAATGTCTAAGTACCCTGATTGTGTCACTTGACATTTTCACTCTTGTGTTGATAAGGGACTCCTTTCTAAACTTCATTCTTTAATGCTATTGAGAAGATCGGAATTCAGTGACTCCACAGAAAAAGGGAGGATATATAGGAGCAGGAAGAGGCTGGAATTTGCAAGCAATATATTACAATGTTCGGACTGTGGGATTTGAGAACAAAATGTTTGGATGGCACAGCAAGGCAGGGGAGAGAAGCTAGTTATACTTCTGGAGCTAAGCTGTCATGCCCGATTGAACTGTTGGAATATATTCGAAAGTTGGATAAATCATTTTCAAACAACCAGTATATGAACCTCAGACAAAGGAATCATAGTTTCAGGCAATGAGACGCAGTGAGCTGCAATTCATTTCCTGATAGAGTATATGTGAGCCATTTCGACAAATTCAAACAGTACTCGAGTTTTTCCTGAATAAAATGTGAGCTACAAGGCTCCTGACGTAATGGTATAAGCAGGGATTAAACTGGATAGACCTTTGTCGATTGACGCAGATACAATTTGACAAGGAGCTGAAAGTTGCCACCCAGGTAAATAGTGCTGTGAAGAAGGCATATGGCGTACTGGCTTTTATTGGTAGAGGAATTGAGTTCCGGAGCCCTGAGGTCATGTTGCAGTTGTATAAGACTCTGGTGCGGCCACATCTGGAGTATTGTGTGCAGTTTTGGTCGCCATACTATAGGAAGGATGTGGAGGCACTAGAACGGGTGCAGGGAGGTTTACCAGGATGTTGCCTGGTATGGTAGGAAGATCGTATGAGGAAAGGCTGAGGCACTTGGGGTTGTTTTCATTGGAGAAAAGTAGGTTTAGGGGTGACTTGATAGAGGTGTACAAGATGATTAGGGGTTTAGATAGGGTTGACCATGAGAACCTTTTTCCACGTATGGAGTCAGCTATTACGAGGGGGCATAGCTTTAAATTAAGGGGTGGTAGGTACAGGACAGATGTTAGGGGTAGATTCTTTACTCAGTGAGTGATGTGTTCATGGAATGCCCTGCCAGGGAAATGTAGGGGTATGGGTGGATTGCGCTTCAGCGGGTCGGTGTGGACTTGTTGGGCCGAAGAGCCTATTTCCACACTGTAATGTAATCTAATCTAATCTAAATCAATTATTTGGGATAAAGCTATTAGTCAGGCTGAAAAAGGCGGGTTGGTTAGGAAAATTCATGGTGAAATTGTGCACAACTAACTTGCTTTTTGATGAAAGAGAGCAGATTGCTAAGGCCTTGATGAGCTTTGCATCCTCGCTAGCCATTAGACAGATCCTGGAAGACTGGCAAGTAGCAAAGTTGAAACTTTATTGCTGGAACAGCACAGCAGGTCAGGCAGCATCCAGGGAACAGGAGATTCGACGTTTCGGGCACAGGCCCTTCTTCAGTTCCTGAAGAAGGGCCTGTGCCCGAAACGTCGAATCTCCTGTTCCCTGGATGCTGCCTGACCTGCTGTGCTGTTCCAGCAATAAAGTTTCAACTTTGATCTCCAGCATCTGCAGACCTCACTTTCTCCTGGCAAGTAGCAAATGTTGTTTTTCTGTTCAAGAAGGGAGTTAGGGATAATCCAAGAAACTATAGACCAGTGAGTTTCTGATCAGTGGTTGGGAAGCTGTTGAAGAGAATACTTAGAATGTATATGCTTTTGGAAAAGCGTGGCCTAATTAGGGACAATCAGTATGGTTTTGTGTGGAGTAGATCATGTCTTACTCACATGGTTGAATTTCTTGAGTAGTTGACAAAGGTGGATAGAGCAGTGGATGTTGTCTACATCCTTTTTAATAAGGCTTTTTTAACAAGGTCCCTCATGGTAGGTTCATCTAGTAGATTAAGATGCATGGGATCCACTGTGACTTGGTTTCTTGGATTCAGAATTGGCTTGCCCGTAGAGGGTAGAGGGTAGGCGTGGAATAGTGTTTTTGTGGCCAGAGGTCCACGACCAGCACAAATCTGTACTGAGAACTCCACTGTTTGTGATACATATGAATGATTTGAATGAAAATGTAGTTGGTTGGGTTCGTAAGTTTGCAGTTAACAAAAACATTGGTGGAATTGTGGATAGTGTAGAAGATTGTCAAAGACTACAGTGGAATATCGATCAGTAGAAAATGTCAGGTGGAGTTTAATCCGGGTAATTGTGTGATGCTGCACTTTGGGAGATCAATTGTTAATGAAAAGTATGCAGTTAACGCCAGGACACTGAGTACACTGATGTACAGAGTTGAAGTCCATAGCTCCCTGACAGTGGCCATGTAGGTAGGTAGGGTGGTAAGAAGACATATGGCATGCTTGCCTTTATTGGTTAGGGAATTGAAACAAGACTCAGGATGTATGTTGCAGCTTCATAAGATCTTGGTTAAGTCACAGTTAGTGTTGCACTTGGCTTTAGAGTGGGTGCAGTAGAGGTTTACCAGGATGCTGCCTGAATTAGAGGGTATGAGTTCTTAGGAGATGCTTGAAACACTTGGATTGTTTTCTGTGGAGTGCAGGAGGCGAAGGGGAGACTTGAGAGATGTCTGCTGTCCGATCTGCTGTGCTTTTCCCGCACTGCACTTTCAACTACAAAAATTAGTTGTTTGGATACGCTTGACAGTGATAATCTTTATTCCAGAATTGAAATGTCTAATACAGAGAGGCATGCATGTAATGTGAGAGGGGAAAGTTCAAAGAAGATGTGAGGAAAAAGGTTTTTAGAGAGTGGTAGGAGTTTGTAACATGCTGCCAGGGATGGTTTTAGAGGCAGATACAATGGGAGCGTTTGAGCTTATAAGATAAGCACATGAATTTGCAAGGACTGGTCAGAAATGGAGCAAAGGTAGGCAGAAGGGATTAGTTTAATTTGGTGTCATGTCTGACGCAGCACAGTTGGCCTAAGGCCCCATTGCTGTACTGTATTGTTCTATGGTCCGACGGTGAGAGACTCTGAGCAAATTTCCATTAAATGCCTCATGCAGTTTAATGTCTGTCACTTCAAAGCAGCTACTAAAGTAGCACTATTGCAGCACACTGGTACTGCCTCTCTCTCAAAACAGAAACGAACACAGTTAATGGTAGGGCCTTGGGGATTACAGTTGAAGAGGGAGACCTTGGGGTGCAGGTACATAGTTCCTTGAAAGTGGTAGACTGGCTAGTGAGGAAAGCATTTGGCACGCTTGCCTTCATTGTTCAGAACATTGAGTACAGGAGTTGGGACATCATGTTACAGCTGTACAAGACAATGTAAGGCCACATGTGGAGTACTGGGTACAATTGAGTTTGCCTGCTTTAGGGAGGATATTATTAAATTGGAAGTGTGCAAAAAAGAATTACAAGGATGTCACCGAGATTAGAAGGTTTAAGTTATAAGGTGAAAGTGAATAGGCTGGGTTTTTCTTTAAACCTGAAACGTTGGAGGCTCAGGGGTGACCTTATGGAGGTTGACCATATCCAAAGTCTTTTCCCTCACTTAGGGGATCCAAAGACATTAGTTCAAGTTGAGAGGGGAAAGATTTAAAAGAAACCTGATGAGAGATCTTTTCAGACAGATGGTGGTGCGATTATCAAATGAGCTGCCAGGGGAAGTGGGTACAGTTACAAGATTTAAAAGAGATTTGGACAGGGATAGGAAAGATTAGCAGGATATGGGCCAACTGTGGGTAAATGGGACTACTTCAGGGATGCATAGGTCAGATGAATTAGCCATATGAAGTGCGAATATGGTAGATGGGTGAGTCTGGGTCGGATGCTCTTTGGAGAATCGGTGTGGACTTGTTGGATAGAATCACCTTGTTTCCACGTTGTTGGGATTCTATTGTATGACCTCCAGTTCAGGAAATCTGGTTGGAATGGATAAGTTGGATCTGTTTCCGTGTACTGAGATTCTGAGATCAGACAGTGTGTGACGTGGGTGGGGGTGGAGGGGAAACAGAACTCCCTGTATTTCAACATCTTTGTTGCATGATATATACATAAAAACAGACCCCTCAGTTCAACTCGTCCTTCCTCACTATCCTATCGAGCTGTGACTCCACTTTCAAGGAACTATGAACCTGCACTCCAAGGTCTCTTTGTTCAGCAAGACTTACCATTTACTGTTATTAAGACCCATCCTGATTTGCCTTTCCAAAATGCAGCACCTCACATTTATCTAAATTAAACTCCACCCGTTGGCCCAATGGCCCATACTCGAAGGTAACCATCTTTGCTGTTCACTGCTCCTCCAATTTTGGTGGTGTTTGCAAAGTTAAGAACCATACCTTCCATGTTCACATCCAAGTCACTTGTATAAATGATGACAAAATGATCCAGCACTGATCCTTGTGGCTCGCCATCGGTCACAGGCCTCCAGTCTGACAATCAATTCTCCATCACCGCCCTTTGTCTTCTACCTTCAAGCTAGTTTTGTATCCAAATAATTCTCCTTCTATTCAGTGTGATCTATCCTTGCTAACCAGTCCACCATGAGGAACTTTATCGAACATCTTACTGACGTCCAAAGATCATGTACACCACTGTGCCCTCATCAATGCTCTGTGATTCTTCAACAAAACTCAAATCAAGTTAGTCAGACTGTATTTCGCACACACAAAGCCAAGTTAACTATCCCTAATCAGTCCTTGCTTTTCAAAATACAATACATCCAAATACTCAGGATTCCCCCCAACAACTTGTCCACGACTCATGACAGGCTCACTGGTCTATAGTTCCCATTCAATTCTAGAGCTAACTGTAGTTGCACTGACATGGAGGAAAGTTGAATAGGTAATTTAATATTTTCAAAACCCTTTCAATTTTTTTTATTTCAGGGCATCATCACTTGGGAAGGTGTAACGCTGCCATGGCTGAAGGTTTGAGCAAGAGAGAAAATTAGATATCTTCAACAATAATGGGAATAGACACAGGTATTTTCTGAGAATGAAAAATGTTTTCTCATCTCGAAAAAGGCTGCTGAACTTAAGCAAAAAGTTGACATAGTACGAGGCAATTGGCTAGGTGCTCAGCAGGATGAGGGAAGGAAGTGGCCATTTAGAATAAACTTGTCTATCAAATGGCCCAATGACTGGAATAAATGTGGACTTCTGTCCCAGCTGTAGAGATACTTCCCTCTGCACCAATAGACCCAAGGACGGCATTGCTTATTTATCATTCTGTCCATTTCCAAGGCATTCTAAACAGCCCCTATTAGTCATTCCAAATACAGATGAATGATTTTGCAAGGAGTTGCTCTTTCACTCGGGCAATATCTCACCCGTGAGCCCAGTAGCAGCAGCAACAGCAACTGTGGGAGAGAATAGGCCTCAGGCTGGAAAAGCATCAAGCCTATATGAACTCCACCAGCCTTTTTGTGGAGCCGCAGAAAATAGGGGAGATATTAAATGTGTATTTTGCATTAGTATTTACTATGGAAAAGGACATGGAAGATATAGAATCCAGGGAAATAGACGGTGACATCTTGAAACATGCCCATATTACAGGGAAGTGCTGGATGTCTTAAAACGCATAAAAGGTGAATAAATCCCCAGGACCTGATCTGGTGTACCCGAGAACTCCATGGGAAGCTAACGAAGTGATTGCTGGCCCTCTTGCTGAGATATTTGTATCATCGATAGTCACAAGTGAGGTGCCAGAAGACTGGAGGTTGGCTGACGTGGTGCAGTGATTTAAGGTGGTAAGGACAGGGCAGGGAACAATAGACCAGTGAGCCTGACGTCGGTAGTGGGCAGGTTGTTTATTATTTAAATAGGGAAAAGCTGCAGAAAGCTGCAACACAAAAACTGGGAGGAACTTGTGAAGGAAACATAGAAAGCTCGCAGACAGAGGTCAGTAGATAATGCTAATTGAATGTTTGCCCTAATTTCAAGTGGGTTGGAGTATAAGAGTTGGGAAGTGTTACTGCAGCTACACAAGATGCTGATGAGACCACATGGGGAGTACTGTGAGCAGCTTTGCTTCCTTTAAGGAAAGATTCCATTTCATTGGATGCAGTTCAGAGAAGATTCAGTTAGGATGATCTGTCGTATGGGGAGATTGTCTTATGAACAAAGGTTTAACAGGCTGGGACACTACTTAATGCAGTTTAGAAAAATGAGAGGTCATCTCATTGAAACAAATGGGATTCTTAACGGGCCTGACAGGGGAAATACTGAAAGGACATTTCCCCTCATGGGAAAGTCTAGAACCAGAGGACAGTCTTAAATTGGCGCCCCTTTATTCTAAGGCAGAGATGAGGAGAATCAGAGGGTTGTCTTTGGAATTCCATGCCATAGAGAGCTGGCGGGTGGGGGAGCGGGAGGGGTGTGCAGAATCATTGAGTCATCCAGCATGGATACAGACCCTTCAGTCCTTCCAGTCCATGCAACATACGTAATCCCAAACGAAACTAGCCCCACCTGCATGCTCCCAGCCCATATTCATCCGAGCCGTTCCTCTTCATCTACCTATGCAAATGTCTTTTAAACATTGCAATTGTACCCACATCCACCACTTCCTCAGGAAATTAATTCCACGTGGGAACCATCCTCTCAAAAAAAAGTTGCTCTCAAGTCTTTATAAAATCTCTCTCACCTTAAAAATATGCACCTGAATCTCGAAATACCCCATCCTCGGGAAAGACAACTCATTAACTCATTATTTTATAAACTTCTATCATGTCTCTTCTCAACCTCCTGTGAACCAGTGGAAAACGTCCCAGCCCATCCTGCCTTTCCTTATAACTCAAACCTTCGATACTCGTAAGTAATGGCAGCTTCATTAATAACAGTCATGACTAGCACTAAAAATAATGTAGTGTTGTTAATGAAATAATAACTGTTAGTCGTCATCACATATAGAACCAGATACTCAGTTCTTATAATCACAGTCTCACACAATCTGGTAATTACCTCAGAATCTATATTTTACAGTTTGGAATTCCCAGAGCCACAGACAGTTATTTCATTCCCAAATGACAATTTATCATCACCTTTGGGTCAGATCCATCACTGACTAAAGTGCAGTGAGAGCAGAAGTAAGATCCTTGGTCCCAGATCCTTGGACACTGACATCATTCATGCTCGAAATTGGATCAAACGAAGGGAAATAATGGAAAGCAGAAAATATACCTTGTGCACACTTCAGTATGGACAAGGATACTGCAGCTATGTACAGTATTTACAGTATAAAGAACACTGTTACTGATGGGAGTATATTTGTACGATCAATTCTAACAAAAGTGAACCATATTTAACAATACCAATACGACACCATTTTTATGAATAACAATGGTAATGTACTGTATTTATTATTCTCACTGAGTATGGTAAAGAAAGTATTATTGATATTAATAATGTGCAGAGCTTTTTAATTGTTACCGATCCAGTACGTTGTCTGACAATGTCAAACACAATGCCACAAAGTCTGGTACTTCCTGCAGTTTTACAGTTTGTATTCCTCAGTCACACACAATCCTTTCACTGGTACAGATACAGAGTACATGAGATTGCCCGGTTCTTCTGTACCACTCGCAGCTGGCTTTAGGTTCAATCAATTCAGAGTTTGATTAGTGGGTGGGCCTGCAAGAGCTGGCAAATATGATGCCATCTGTTTTACCTCTGCACTCTTGTCCAATTTCACTTCCACTGTTTGGTATTAATGTCATTACTGATACGCTTAAACTTGTACACTTAATAAAAAGTGTGCAGTGTCAGATATCGCGTCATAATAAACATCTCACATTCTGCTACTTACTCCAGTCCCTGTATTTTGCAATTTGGTTTCCAGATGTAATTTTATTCCTGAATCACCCGGTCATTGCTCTGGAGACTAAACAAAAGTAGCGAGAAACATATTTAGTCAAACCAAAATGTATGCAAAATCTGTGTCTCAAATATTACAGGAAACATGAAAAAGTCAAATCAGCGCTTCTTTGATGTAAAAATACAGTTCAACAGGACAAATTGGAAGATTCTACTGCAATTTATAAATGGCAAGTAACAATGATATTTGACTTAGGACCCATCACTGGAAATATACCTCACCCAATTTCACTTTGAATGGAATTTCACTTTCCCAAGCCAATGGAACAGAGAAACAAGAACAAGTTGGACTGGCTGTCAATTCACTATCACTGGTCTTATGCTGTGGTGAAGTCTGATATCACTCAGAATCACAGAAGTGCACAAGTGCAGAAAGAGACCATTTGGCCCATTGTGCCAGCACTGCCTTCTCTATGAGCATCATTACTAGTGTTAATCGCCTGCTTTTCTCCCCCCATATCATTGCACATCATTTCTAGCCAAATGATCATCAAATGCCTTGTTGAATGCCTCGATTGAACCTGCCTCCACCACATTCCCAGATATACAATCCATACATCAGCTATTTGCTAAGTGAAGAAATTTTACCTTACTTCATCTTTGCTTCTTTTGCAAATGACCTCTTTTGGCATTTATTAAATACTTGGATCTTCTGCAAAGCAACAATCAATGGAGAGCCAACTGCTCAAACGTTTCCGTTCCCAGATGTTATCTGGTATGTCTTGGTGTGTTCTCAGAAGTGAGAAGTCTAGCATCCCTTGTTGATATGCTGCAGGCTCAAGGGAAGCAGAAGACAACTCACATTGGCGTGTGTGTGTGTGTCTCTCTCTCTGAATGAATAACTGAATCAGCGAGTGAGTGAGTGATTGAATGGACTGCAACAGTTCAAAAAGGCAGGACAGTACTAACTTCCTGAGGGCAAATAGGGATGGACAATAAATGCCCACATGTTGTGAGTGAATTCACAAAAGGCCAAGGTGGGCATGTGGGTGAGGTAAGTAGCTAGAGTGGCAGGTTAAGAGGGTGGTGGTTGGAGAGGGTGACAGACTCATGAGGTAAGTCAAAATTAGTCAGTGAGTCAGGAGATAGTCAGTTCAAGGGCTAGTCAACACTGATGAAGGGGTGCAGTCAGACTGAGGGTTAGTTTTGTGTGTTTGTGTAAAGTTCACTCACATTGTTGTCCATGTTGAATTACTCTAACTGGTGTAAAGCTCAGTTAAAAAGGAGCTGAATAAAATGATCAGTGCTTGGGATCTTCCCTGAGAAGGACCCATCAACCCTTATCCCTTTCAACTTCCTTCAACCATCTCTTGTGGGTCCCAGAGCCCTATTTGGACTTGATTTATTTCACCTCATTGACACAGTTTTCCTGGAATTCCTCTGATAAACAACAGTTCTGATCCGGAAACGAAAAACATCACTGTTCCTGCTGCTAGCCCGTGTGCGGTTGTAAGGGGTGTTTGTGTGCCTGCTGGGTGTAGACACTGCAGCATCCCCGCTTAAATGGTGTTGGTGTCGGATGCACTGGTGATGCTGCCTCTTTGTATTTGTCTTTATCCCAGTCTTACTCAGCTACCTGGCTACAGCCAGTACTTTCATTACTGTCTTTACGACATCCCCTTCAATTAGCTCGATATTGAGTAACTTCATTGACCAGTTTTCAGTTTCCACAAATGCCCTTTTTTCAATGGAGCTTCTGTGGTCCCTTTCTCCTGTCTTCACTTTCTCCAATTCCATTTCAGACAATTGCCTCCTTGTCAATTGCATGTATAAGCTCACAGACACCAATACCTATCATCCTCCCCACCCTATCGCCATTTCCTTGTCCTGTTGATACTCCTGTCCATGCTAGTGCTTCAGAAATAGCGCTCAGCCCCTTCCTTATACCGATCTCTTTGTTAGTATGGTCAATAGCCAAGGAGAAAGTGAGGTCTGCAGATGCTGGAGATCAGAGCTGAAAATGTGTTGCTGGAAAAGCGCAGCAGGTCAAATGCCTGACCTGCTGCGCTTTTCCAGCAACACATTTTCAGCTCAATAGCCAAGGAGGTTAGCTGAGATTAGAAAGGGATCTTGATCAATTGGGAAAATAGACTGAGAAGTGGCAGATGGAGTTTATTGCATTTTTGTACAACAAGGGCAGGAATTAATCAGTTCAAGGTTAAGCCCTGGGTAGTGTTTTGAGCAGAAACCTAGAGGTTTGGGGGTGAGGAGGTGGAACGTTGGGGCAACGTTTTCCACAGAGGGTGGTTTGTATGCAAAATGAACAGCCAGAGGAAGCTATCTGGACAGGTACGTGAGTCGGAAAAGTTCAGAGGGATATAAACCAAATGCAGACAAATCGGACTAGTTTAGTTTGGGAAACCTGGTTGGATTGGTTGGTATAAAGGATCTGTTGTTTCCATGTTGCATGATTCCAAGATTTTGGAGAGATAGTGTGTTCATGTCAGTGACTATGAAGTCAGTTTTATAATCTCACAGGAGTTAAGACTTGGCTTCATACTATCTTTTTCTCTTCTACAAAGAGTCACGTACAGAAGGGAAGAGCATTTCTTGAACGGTAAAAGCTTGAAAATATTGAGGTACAGAAGGACCAAAATACTCCTGTTCACAAGGTACTGAACATTAACATGTCGGCGCAGAAAGCAATTCAGAAGGGAAATCCTCTGTTAGCTTTTGAATTTTCTTTATAGAGGTGAGACCTCGCTTGGAGTATTGTGCACACTTCTGGTCCTCTGGCCTATTTACTTCAGAGGGAATTATAGGGCTTTTCAGTAAACCGATTGCTGGGTTGGTGGGACTGTCCTATCAATTAGCAATTGAGGAGACTGGGCATGTTTTCTCTGGAGATTAGAAGAATAAACAATGTTCTTTGAAAGTTACAACATTCTTGAAGGGATAGACAGATTAGGTGTAGAAAGCATCAACCATCTACAAGCCACAAATCAGGAATACGATGCCTGGATGAGCAACACTGGAAAAGATTGATATGTAACAGGTCAAATCAGAATCGCATGTTGCATCCTATCCACCACCTTCAAAATCCACTCCCTTCACGACCAACACTGAGTGGCAGTAGTGTGTGTCATTGACAAGAATCACTACAACAACTCATCAAGGATCCTTAGACAGCACCTTCCAAACCGCTAACCACCTTCCAAACCTCAATCATCGTGAAGGACAAAGGCATCAAATACATGGAACCATTTGCAAGATCCCCTCCAAGTCATGTACCATGAAGACTTGAAAGGAGTTTGCTGTTGCTTCACTATTGCTCAGTCAAATTTGTGCTTGGTGACCAGGAGCAGTCCTCATCAAGCAGCTCCTTCGTTACATCTCTGGAAAATGGAGAAACACCAAGACAAAGAGGTACCCAACACTTGAACAGAAGACTGTTACCACAAGCTACACAGATCAATACACCCTACACCATATGCCTGTTTGTTTTCAGAGATCAGTAAACCACTCTCAACTGACACAGATCATACATTTTTCCTCTCCATGTATCATAACTAAACCTTAGCTTTGTCAGGAAGGTAAGAAACATTCCATTAGCATTATCTACTGCACCCTGTCTGCTAGCTTTGTATTTCCTGCACAGGTTCCCCTCAGTTTTTGTGTTGCAGCTTTCTGCAGCTTTTCCCTATTTAAATAATACTGATCTTTTGTTCTCCTTTCCAAAATAAACACCTTTATTTCTATCAGAGTGCCCATGTCAAATTTCACATCTACTTCACTTTAATTTCAATTGTCCAGTTGTCCCCCCTCTCTCCATGTTTAAACCCAAGCCTCTCAAATACTGGCCTCTCAAATTCTGGTGCTCATGATCTTGTTTCCGCTCTCACTACGAATCAGTCACTAACATTTCTGAAGCTGAGCAATAAGAAACTGGGAGATTCAGAGGGAGAGCTATTGACACCAAACTGAAAAATACCGACATGGGTGCGGGGGAGGGGCAGGCGAAGTACTGAACATTCATTCATAACAAGTGGGTTGCTACAATTACAGTCATAGAGATGTATAGCATGGAAATAGACTCCTTGGTCCAACTCATCCCAAGGCAATCTAGTCCCACCTGCTAGCACACAGCCCGAAACTCTCCAAACCCTTCCTATTCATATATCCATCCAGATGCCTTTAAATGTTGTAATTGTTCCAGTCTCCTCCACTTCCTCTGGAAGCTCGTTCCATACATGGACCACCCTCTGTGTGAAAGCGTTGCCCCTCAGGTCTCTTTTTTTATCTTTCCCCTCTCACCCTAAAGCTATGTCCTCTAGTTCTGGACTCTCCCACCCCAGAGAAAAGACTGTCTTATTTATCCTAACCATGCCCCTCATGATTTTATAAACCTCTACAAGGTCTCAGCCTCCGACGTTCCAGGGAAAACTGCCCCAGCCTGTTCAGCCTCCCCCGTAGCTCAGATCCTCCAACCCTGGCAATATCCTTGTAAATCTTTTCTGAACCCTTTCAAGTTTCACAACATCTTTCCGATAGGAAGGAAACCAGAATTGCACACAATATTCCAACAGTGGCCTCACCAATGTCCTGTACAGCCGCAACATGACTTCCCACCTCCTTTTCAGTAGGAGTGGTTTACTGATCTCTGAAAACAAACAGGCATATGGTGTAGGGTGTATTGATCTGTGTAGCTTGTACTCAATACTCTGACCAATAAAGGAAAGCATACCAAATGCTTTCTTCACTATCCTATCTACCACTTTCAAGGAGCTATCAACCTGCACTCCAAGGTCTCTTTGTTCACCAAAACTCCCTAGGACCTGACCATTAAGTGGATAAGTCCTGCTGAGATTGGCTTCCCCAAAATGCAGCACCTCACATTTATCTAAATTAAACTCCATCTGCCACTTCTCAGCCTATTGGCCCATCTGATCAAGATCCTGTTGTAATCTGAGGTAACCTTCTTCGCTGTCCACGACACCTCCAATTTCGACATCATCAGCAAACTTACGAACTATACCGCTTATGTTCACATCGAAATCACCTATATAAATGATAAAAAGTAATGGACCCAGCATTGATCCTGTGGCACTCACTGGTCACAGGCCTCCAGTCTGAAAAACAAACTTCCACCACTACCCTCTGTCTTCTACCTTTGTGCCAGTTCTGTGTCAAAATGGCTAATTCTCCCTATATTCCATGAGATCTAACCTTGCTCACTCGTCTCCCTTGGGGAACCTTGTCGAACCCCTTTCTGTAGTCCGTTATCGAACCACTCTGCCCTCATCAATCCTTTTTGTTACTTCAAAAAGCTCAATCAAGTTTGTGAGACATGATTTCCCACGCATTATGCCATTTTGACGATCCCTAATCTGTGCTTGCCTTTCCAAATACATGTACATTCTATCCCTCAGGATTCCCTCCAACAACTTGCCCACCACCGACGTCAGGCTAACTGGTCTATAGTGCCCTGGCTTGTCCTTACCACCTTTCTTAAACATTGGCACCATGTTAGCCAACCTCCAGTCTTCCAGCACCTCACCAATGACTATCGATGATACAAACATCTCAGCAAGAGGCCCAGCAATCACTTCCGTAGCTTCCCACAGAGTTCTCGAGTACACCTGATCAGGTCCTGGGGATTTATCGCCGAAAATGTGTTGGTGGAAAAGCGCAGCAGGTCAGGCAGCATCCAAGGAGCAGGAGAATCGATGAAGAAGGGCTCATGCCCGAAACAGAAAAGATTCCTGAAGAAGGGCTCATGCCCGAAACGTCGATTCTCCTGCTCCTTGGATGCTGCCTGATCTGCTTCATTTTTCCAGCAACACATTTTCGACTCTGATCTCCAGCATCTGCAGTCCTCACTTTCTCCTAGGGATTTATCCATTTCTATGCATTTCAAGACATCCCGCACTTCCTTCTCTGTCATATGGACATTTTTCGAGATGTCACCATCAATTTCCCTATATTCTATATCTTCCATATCCTTTTACACAGTAAATAATAATGCAAAATACTTGTTTAGTATCTGCCCCATCTCCTGCGGCTCCACACAAAGGCCGCCTTGCTGATCTTTGAGGGGCCCTGTTCTCTCCCTAGTTACCCTTTTGTCCTTAATGTATTTGCAAAAACCCTTTGGGTTCTCCTTAACTCTATTTGCCAAAGCTATCTCATGCCCTCTTTTTGCCCTCTTGATTTCCCTCTTAAGTATACTCCTACTGCCTTTATAGTATTCTAAGGATTCACTTGCTGAAAATGTGTTGCTGGAAAAGCGCAGCAGGTCAGGCAGCATCCAGGGAACAGGAGAATCGACGTTTCGGGCGTAAGCCCTTCTTCAGGAATGAGGAAAGTTTGTCCAGCAGGCTAAGATAAAAGGTAGGGAGGGGGAATTGGGGGAGTGGCGTCGGAAATGTGATACGTGGAAAGAGGTCAAGATGAGTGTGATCGGTCAGACTGGGGTGGGGTCGGAGAGGTCGGGAAGAAGATTGCAGGTTAGGAAGGCGGTGCTGAATTCGATGGATTTGACTGAGACAGGGTGGGGGGAGGGGAAATGAGGAAACTGGTGAAATCCAAGTTCATCCCTTGTGGTTGGAGTGTTCCTCGGTGGAAGATGAGGCGTTCTTCCTCCAACCGTCGTTTTGTTGTGGTCTGACGATGGAGGAGTCCAAAGACCTGGTGGAGTGGGAGGGGGAATTGAAATGTTGAGCCACCGGGTGGTTGGGTTGGTTGGTTCGGGTGTCCCAGAGGTGTTCTCTGAAACGCTCCGCAAGTGGCCGGCCTGTCTCCCCAATATAGAGGAGGCCACATCGGGTGCAGAGGATGCAATAGATAATGTGTGTGCAGGTGAATCTGTGGCGGATATGGAAGTTTCCTTTGGGGCCTTGGAGGGAGGTGAGGGAGGAGGTGTGGGCGCAGGTCTTGCACCTCCTGCGGTTGCAGGGGAAGGTGCCGGGAGTGGAGATTGGGTTGGTGGGGGGTGTGGATCTGACGAGGGAGTCAGGGAGTGGTCTTTACGGAATGCTGATAGGGGAGGGGAGGGAAATATATCCTTGGTGGTGGGGTCCGTTTGGAGTTGGCGGAAATGACGGCGGATGATGCGCTGTACATGGAGATTGGTGGGGTGATAGGTGAGGACCAGTGGGGTTCTCTCCTGGTGGCGGTTGGAGGGGCGGGGTTCAAGGGCGGAGGAGCGGGAAGTGGAAGAGATGCGGTGGAGGTCATCGACGACCACATCGGGGGGGAAATTGCGGCCCTTGAAGAAGGAGGCCATCTGGGTTGTGCGTTTTTGGAACTGGTCCTCCTGGGAGCAGATGCGGCGGAGTCGAAGGAATTGGGAGAATGGGATGGCGTTTTTACAGGGGGCAGGATGGGAGGAGGTGTAGTCCAGGTAGCTGTGGGACTCGGTCGGTACCACATTAGTGGTACCACATTAGCCAATTCCAGTCTTCCGGCACCTCACCTGTGACTATCAATAAGACAATTATCTGAGCAAAAGGCCCAGCAATCATTTCCCGAACTTCCTCTCAAGTTCTAGAGTACACCTGATTGGGTCCTGGGCATTCACTTATGTATATTAAACTCCATTTGCTATTTCTCTGCTCACTTCCCCAGCTGATCAAGGTCCTGCTGCATTTTCTATAATCTCCCTCACTGTCCACGATACTACCTATTTTAGTGTCATCAGCAAACTGACCTTGTACACTCTCATCCAAATCACTGATATAGACAACAAACAGCAATGGGCTTAGCAATGACTCCTGAGGGACTCCAATAGTCACAGGCCTGCAATTGGACAAGCATCTGTTTCCTACTCTCAAGCCAATTGTGTATCCAAATTGCCAGCTTGCCCTGGATTTCATGAGATCGAACCTTTCAGAGCAGCCGACCACATGGAACCTTATCAAAGGCCATAAGGCTCTGTTTCTGGTTCCCAGTTATTGTTTGTCCTTTATGGGGATCACTTTAAAACTTAATCATCCCAAAGTTTGTGAGAAGATTTGTAGCTCGGGTGCTGGTTGTTGTGGTTTTGTTCGCCGAGCTAAGAATTTGTGTTGCAGACATTTCGTCCCCCATCGAGGTGACATCCTCAGTGTTTGGGAGCCTCCTGTGAAGTGCTTCTGTGATGTTTCCTCCAACACCGAACGGAGAATTCACCACAAAATTATACAGGAAAGCCACACACACAGACCAAGTCCTGAACTACGAAAGCAACCACCCCAACACACACAAAAGAAGTTGCATCAAGACACTGTTCAAAAGGGCCACAACACACTGCAGCACACCATAATTGCAAAAAGAGGAAGAAGAACACCTCTACAATGTATTCGCCAAAACGGATACCCCCGCAATTTCATCAACAGATACCTAAGGGAAAGACAATGGAATGAGGACATGCCACAACTCAAAGGAGTGGCCACGTTACCATACATCAAGAACATTTCTGAACTGACAGCCAGACCTACTACGACCACGAGGACTCATAACAGCACACAAACCAACAGCCATTCTCAGACAACAACTCACCAGGACAAAGGACCCGATACCCAGCATGAGCAAAACCAACATAGTGTACAAAATCCCATGCAAGGACTGCACAAAACACTACATAGGACAAACAAGAAGACAGCTAACACCATGAACACCAACGAGCCACGAAACGACACGACCAGTTATCCTTAGTAGCAAATCACGCAGATGACAGACAACATGAGTTCGACTGGGACAACACTACTATTATAGAACAAGCCAAACAGAGAACAGCCAGGGAATTCCTAGAGGCATGGCACTCATCCACAGATTCTATCAACAAACACATCGACCTGCACCCAATATACCGGCCACTGCAGCGGACAGCTGGAACTGACAACTGGAAGCGGCAGAGACAAACCACTATAAATGCCGGAGGAAACATCACAGAAGCGCTTCACAGGAGGCTCCCAAGCACTGAGGATGTCACCTAGATAGGGGACGAAACGTCTGCAACACAAATTCCCAGCTCGGCGAACAGAACCACAACAACCAGCACCCGAGCTACAATTCTTTTCACAAATCTTGATGAGGCTGTTTGCAGTTAAAGTATGGGAGGGGTGTGGATGAGCACAGATTCTCTGTGACTGTTTGCAGTGAGTGTATGGTTACTGTGAGGTGTGTAGATGAGGACAGGCTCTCTATGTGATTATTTGCAGTAATGTACGGTTACTATCATCTGTGTCAGTGGGAACAGGTTCTTTTATGAGACTATTTTCAGTGACTGTATGTTTACTGGCAGCTGTGAAAGTGGGGACAGGGTCTCTATGACACTGTTTGCAGTGACTGCATGGCTGTTTTGAGGTGTGTTGATTAGGACAGGCTGTTTATGAGGCTGTTTGCAGTCACTGCATGGTTTCTGGGAGGTCTGTTGATTAGGACATGCTCTCTGAGACTGGTTGCAGTGACTGTATGGTCACTGGGAGGTGTGTACATGAGGTCAGGCTTTCTATGAGACTGTGTGCAGTGAATGTATGGTTAGTGGGAGATGTGTAGATGATGCCAGTCTCACTGGGAGTTTGTTTGCAGTGACTGTGTGGTTACTGGGAGGTGTGTAGATAAGGATAGACTCTCTATGAGACTGTTTGCAGTGACTGGGTGGTTACTGGCAGGTGTACAGGTGAGGAAAGGCTATCTGTGAGACTGTTTGCAGTGATTGTATGGTTACTGGGAGGTGTGTGGATGAGGACATGATCTCTATGAGACTATTTGCAGTGACTGTATGGTAACTACTAGATGTGTTGATCAGGCCAGTCTCACTGAGATTCTTTGCAGTGACTGTGTGGTTACTGAGAGGTGTGTGGATGAGGACAGGCTCTCTCTGAGACTGTTTGCAGTGACTATGGTTACTGGCAGATGTGTACCTATGGTACCGGTTCTTTATGAGACTATCTGCAGTGACTATATGTTTATTGGCAGCTGTGAAAATGGGGACAGGGTCTCAATGATACTGCTTGCGGTGACTGTGTGGTTCCTGGGATGGATGTAGTTGTGGATAGGCCCTCTATGAGTCTGTTTGCACTGACTGTATGGTTGTTGGAAAGTGTGTAGATGAGGATAGGCTCACTGTGAAACTGTTTGCAGTGACTGTATGATCACATGGAGGTGTGTGCATGAGGTCAGGCTTTCTGTATAGTTACTGGGAGGTGTGTACATGAGGACAGACTCTCGATGAGACTGTTTGCAGTGACTGAATGGACACTGTCGGCTGTTTAGATGAGGGCAGGCTCACTGTGAGCCTATTTGCAGTGACTGTATGGTTACTGGGAGGTGTGTGGATGAGAACAGCCTCGCTCTCAGACTTTTTGCACTGACTGTATGGTAACGTGGAGGTGTGAAGATGAGGACAGGCTCTCGATGAGACTGTTTATAGTGACTGTATGATTACTGGGAGGTGTGTTGATAAGGACAGGCTCTGTATGAGACTGTTTGCAGTGACTGTATTTTTACTGGGAGGTGTGTAGATGAAGACAGGCTTTCTATGAGTCTGTTTGTGTTTGTGAGAAACAAAAGCTCACTCACTTTAATAATTTCAGTCCGAGACCAAATATCTGAAACAGCAGATATTTTTATTTGTACACCTGCAGGTGGGTGGAATGTCTGACGCCTAGAAAGGCATTGACAAATACACACCAAACCCCAATCAACTCTGCAATTTATACATTTTAAATTCCCATATTTTTGTCTCATTCCACTATTTGTCTCTGCTTCACTTACGTCACTCATTTCCTTAAGACTTATCCCACAACTTCTGTTTATCCTGTCTTGTCCGTGACAAACTCTTATCTCTGACTCCCATAAGGGTGTTTGATGTCAGTCTACCGTAGGTTATTGATTAGGCATATCTTTTCTTCTATCAGCATCTATTTCTATCCAGAGGCCACTTTGACCTCTTTCCTGTTTCAGGAAAATTTTCTCATTCCTGTTCTGTATCAGAATTTATAGTTGCAGAAATAACATTAATTCATTTATATCCCACAATTTCCCCTTTTTCTTTTCATTACTATCTGTTATCTTCTGCATTTTTGTCTCCTTTTTTTTAAACATTGTTCCCAAAATTCGCAAGCATCATTTCAGAGATTTCATCCATCTTGGTCTCACTCATCTCCTTATTATTTAGTTGATAAAGTTCCTCTGTCAAATTTCCCCTCAGGGGCATTCGTTTCATCAAGGCTGTTTCAATCAGCCTCTGGGTGAGCCCTCGTATACAGGGTATGACACAACAGCCAATGGCCACCAATACCCCGACTACTACTATCAGGAAGTAAGGATAGAAACCGCCACCCCCTTTTTCTGCTAAAATCATATCAAGGGCTATTCTGTTTTCCCATGCCATCCTACTTGTCGCATCAAGCTGTTCTGATATTCCTTTAACCGCATCTCTTGTATAATTTATAAACCGCTATTGATTATAGAAAATGTAATTTATCCAATCTACATTTTTATTAATTGTTGCCCACCAAAAGAGAGCTGACTCAAAGCCTGCTGCAATCTGGTTACGAGCCTTGAATTCATCAGGCACTCCCCTAGGGACTCCTACCGAGTCGAGATAAATCCTGTCATCAAAAGAAGTATCTAACAGTAATCTCTTACCCCTTCCCTTTTTCCCTACTATCTTTTCCTTCTTAAATGCCAAGGTAAATGGAATTGCCAATTGTACAATTGCACATATCCCTCTCCAATCCGGAGGTAGGGTGGGTCTCAATATTTTTCCTCCACAGTACCACCACAGATCCGCTCGGGGAACCTTTAATGCTGAGTAGTTCCCTCCCTTCTCCGTTTCGGTAACATTCTTAATCTCTGTACATAATTTCAGCTCCCCCAAATCTCTCGACCGACTTGTACCTCGCCTGCGCACAGATGACATGTGATTTCCAACTGCGGCGGAAAATGTGGGGGGGATCTTTTACATCTTTCTTCTCCAAGGGAGGGAACATCAGAGACAGGGAGGTACAATTCCATGCAGTCTCATCCTGGTACAGGGCTATCATACATTTCATGCCCTTCCTGTCTTGCTTCCACCCGAGCGGAAAGGGAACCACCTGGGCCACTGGCCTACCGGAGGCACATCCATAGCAATTGCTTTTGTTCAGACCTTTTTACAGTATACTTTACCCATTTAACCCAGGCATTTGCATCCCCGTACCCAGTCTCTATCTCGATGGTCTGTTTCAAATCCTTTACCTCTATAATTTTTACTACTTTAGGATCCTCGGGAGGGGTGAAAGGTTGTATCTCATTACCCAGTAATTCTACCCGTTTTTCCTGTCTTACGCTAATTCGAAAACAACAGCCCACAAACTCCTTCCCATTTGCTTTCATTTCAATCCCAAATGTTTCATTTAATTGTATCTCATAAGTGCTATGTGGTTTTCCTTATGATTAAATATATGGGGTTACACTTTTTATCGGGACAATCTCGTGCTGGTCGGAAGGGGGCCCGGTGTATTGTGACAAGACCATTATACCAGGTACCATCCCCGATGCCATCCCCATAGGACTTAAGATGTATCTCTGAGTTGCGGTATTGTCTCTGATTAGCTACATCCCACAATTTACTAAGCTACATGCATCAGTGTCTATTACTTGTGGATTATCAGACTCAGGAACCATTAATAATACATATGAAAATGATATTTGACAAAATCCTAATACCAAGAGGGCTAGCATCATAACTCTAATCATTCCCAGTATTCTAATCATTATGCTAAAACACAAAAAGACTTAATATACAATCTTACAGAAATAATCCCGCGCTCGCGTCGCCACTGTATAGTCAGTTACTCAAAGTCTCTTTAGTCTGAGTTTCAGCGGGTCTTGCGTTGATTCGGCTGTCCAGACTTCTTCCTCAACTGGTGGGTCCACTGGCGCTTTGACCCGAGTATAATGAGTCCAGCCTTTTTCCACTGTTCTTATTGCCGTTTCGGTAGTCAAAAGAGCCTGATGCGGCCCTTCCCAGTCTGGCTGCAGCTTAGTCTCTGTCCATGATTTTATTAAGACCCAATCTCCTGGCCGGATGGGATGAACAGCAAATTCAAGGGGCGGGGTCTGTGCCAATAGACCCTGTTTTCTGAGGAAAGATAAAGAGGAGGACAAGCCCAGTATATACTTCTTTAAAAACAAATCTTTAGTTTCGGGAATTGGCAATTCTCCCTGCGTTCCCAGATAAGGTAATCTAAATAAGAATTCATAGGGGGATAGTCCCAAATCTTTCCTCCGCCAAGGGACAAGCCCAAAAGGCATCCTTTAAATCTATCACACTAAACCATTTGTGATCATGAGGGATCTTACTTAATAACGTGTAGGGGTTTGGCACCACTGGGTGCCTGATCTGTACTATTCGATTTAATGTTCTCAAATCCTGCACCAATCGATAAGTTCCATCAGATTTCCATACTGGTAGAATTGGGGTATTATAAGGAGACATACATGGCTCCAACAGTCCATCTCTAATCAGTCCCTCAATTACTGGCTGCAGTCCTCGTTTACCTTCTATGGAAATAGGGTATTGTCGTTCACAGATAACGTCTCCTTTCCGTTTTAAATTTATTAAAAGGGGAGGGATCTAGTTTTCCACGATTCCCTTCTCTAGCCCATACAATAGGTTCTATCTTTCTCTCTGCATCCTCTGTCAACATCGCCAGTTGTACAACTAATTCTTTTTCCTGAATTCCAATCTCCAGTCCTAAAAGGATAATTAAGTCTCTCCCTAGTAAGTTACTTCCTATATCAGGGATATACAGTAGTTCCCCTGTGACCCTATCCTTAGGACTTTCTATCATCATAGGTTCAAATATCGGAACAGTAAATCCTTCCCCTTTTACCCCTGAAACAATAATTGACCGTGTTGACATTTCTACCTTCTTTGTTTTAAAATTCAGCAATGACCGTGCTGCCCCCGTATCTACTAGGAAGACTGCCTCTTCCCTACAGGGTCCCACCTTCAAGTTTATCAAGGGTTCCTGGTGGGCCCCCGAGGGCAGGAACCCCTGACACCCCCATTCTTCATCATAATTCATAAGCGGAATTGCCCTTTCTTCCCTTTGTAGATCAGAACACTGCCGCTTAAAATGCCCTATCTTTCCACAATAATAGCATCCTGCCTGTGGAGACTTCCATCTCTGCCCTTGTCGCTCAAACCCTCTATCAAATGTTCCCCCTTGTCCTCTCCCTCTCCCCTTTCCTCCCCAGTAAATAGTATATTCAAAATAGACATTAATTCAGCCCAGGTATACAGACTGGGCCCCAAAAATTGATCAATTTGTTCAGACAATCCCACCGGATCCTCAACCAGGACCTTAATTTCCTTTTTAAATGTTCTGACCTCCCCACTGGTGAGGGGGGACACTTACAAACCCAATCTCTTTGTCCCCTATGGGTACCTCCCAAAGGGGATAAGTCGTTACGTTCTTCCCCTTTTCCTTTTTTTTTAAAGAAATATTGCAATATTTCTAGCTCTCCATAACTTCAAACACCAATTCATCAATTCATGCTTGACTATCTTTAAAGCCTGTTCCTAACCTATAAATATATTTATATATTTACGTTCATTTCTTCAGTATTTAATAATTAAAATGCAAAATGCACACAGTTCCCAATTTTGCAATTCACTGTAATTACCCAGTTTTAGTCCTTTAATTTAGATGCAAAATTAGTTTTCTTAAATAGTCCTGACCAATCATTGCTCAATTACATTACTAGAAGTCGTAAAATAATCAGAGCTTGCCTTAAAAGAATTTGTCTACTCATGTTTTTTTTTAAAAAAAAACTTCTAATGCATGAACAATGGCTGAATCCAAGGTCACAAATATTAACCATAGAATTTTGCTTTTACTACAATCTAATGTTGAACTGAAACTTCAACTGTCCTCCATAAATCGCTTTTATGTAAAGATAAAAGAGATTAGTTAGAAACTGATAGTAAGACAGTCATGATCTGTAAAAAGAACAGGAGTTATCATTCTTTTTTTTCATAATCTCGATAGAATCCTTAACCTTAAAAGAAATCACGCTAAGTTTCCATAACAAAAATCAGATTCAAAACAGTCCTGGAACTCAAGCTCCAGGGAATAAAACACAAACATTCAATCACCAACAAACAAATGTTCACTCAAACCAAATCACAAAGGGTTAAACTTCCTACCAGCTGTACAGCTCTTTACATTCTCTCTCTCTCGCACATTGACATATAAATTCAGATATTCACAAACCCAGTCTTCGTCCGATCTGTACTTTGGCCAGAAGACAGCGGGACGAAGAATGGATTCCTCAGTCCATACAAAGCAACAATATTTAATCATCTTTCTCCCTTGTACAAGTATTATTTTGCCAATTTCCACAACATGCTGCCCAAAGGACTTTCCGGAGGAATGTTGTAAGGGACCCCGCCTCCATTTCCATTGCCTTTTCCTTACTTTGTTTCCCCGGAGGCTTTTTCCTTACCCACAGCACAATCCATATTGAGTTCCTTCGTTAATCCCTTATTAACGACTAAAACTCAATCCCGGCCACCAAGGCAATACTTAAAAGTCAATTTTCTTACCTTGGTCTGTGCACAGAGTTGCCTGGCCCCTTTTGTCACCGTATCTTCTATCGAGCTCCTATCACTGTCTGATTCAGATGTCTCTCTTATAGGATTCACATCAGTCACCCAAGGGAACAGACCAAACCGGGACACGAGACCGCTCCTCAATGGGGAACGGTACGCGTCTTCCCAGTGTCCAAGGCCAGCCACTCCACCCGGTGATGGAAGAAAATCCCGGACACGAGCCCCCAATTGTGAGAAACAAAACTCACTCACTTTTAAATTCCCATATTTTTGTCTCATTCCACTATTTGTCTCTGCTTCACTTACGTCACTCATTTGCTTAAGACTTATCCCACAACTTCTGTTTATCCTGTCTTATCTCTGACTCCCATAAGGGTGTTTGATGTCAGTCTATCGTAGGTTATTGATTAGGCATATCTTTTCTTCTATCAGCATCTATTTCTATCCAGAGGCCACTTTGACCTCTTTGATTAGGGTTTGTTCCTGTGTCTTCGTGCAAGTGGGGAAACAGATGTCTTCCTGTTTGCCCATACATCCACCATTGTTCTGTAATCACGTCTCATGCTAACATATCCTTTCTTTTTGCTGAATATATATTTTCTCATTCCTGTTCTGTATCAGAATTTATAGTTGCAGAAATAACATTAATTCATTTATATCCCACATGTTGACTGCATGGTTACTCGGAGGTGTGTGGCTGAGGACAGGCTTTCTATGAGACTGTTAGCAGTGACTGTATGGTCACTCAAAGGTGTGTAGAAGAGGCCAGTCATGGAATACTGATTAGCAAGGATAGATCTCATGGAATACAGGGAGAATTAGTCATTTGGATACAAAACTGGCTCAAAGGTAGAAGACAGAGGGTGGTGGAGGAGGGTTGTTTTTCAGACTAGAGGCCTGTGACCAGTAGAGTGCCACAAGAATCAGTGCTGGGACCTCTACTTTTTGTCATTTACATAAATGATTTGGATGCGAGCACAAGAGGTACAGTTAGTAAGTTTGCAGATGACACCAAAATTGGACGTGTAGTAGACAGCGAAGAGAGTTACCTCAGATTACAACAGGATCTGGCCAAATGGGCCAATGGGCTGAGAAGTGGCAGATGGAGTTTAATTCAAATAAATGCGAGGTGCTGCATTTTGGGAAAGCAAATCTTAGCAGGACTTATACGCTTAATGGTAAGGTCGGAGGGAGTGTTGCTGAACAAAGAGACCTTGGAGTCCAGGTTGATAGCTCCTTGAAAGTGGTAGATAGGGAAGTGAAGGAGGCATTTGGTATGCTTTCCTGTATTGGTCAGAGTATTGAGTACAGGAGTTGGGAGGTCATGTTGCGGCTGTACAGGACATTGGTTAGGCCACTATTGGAATATTGCGTGCAATTTTGGTCTCCTTCCTATCGGAAAGATGTTGTGGAACATGAAATGGTTCAGAAAAGATTTACAAGAATGTTGCCAGGGTTGGAGAATTTGAAATATAGGGAGAGGCTGAACAGGCTGGGGCTGTTTTCCCTGGTGCGTCGGATGTTGAGGGGTGACTGTCTAGAGGTTTACAAAATTATGAGGGACATGGATAGGGTAAATTGGCAAAGTGTCTTCCTTGGGGTCGGGGAGTCCAGAACTAGAGGGCATAGGTTTAGGGTGAGAGGGGAAAGATATAAAAGAGACCTAAGAGGCAACTTTTTCACGCAGAGTGTGGAACCTGTATGGAATGAGCTGCCAGAGGAAGTGGTGGAGGCTGGTACAATTGCAACATTTTAAGAGGCATTTGGATGGGTATATGAATAGGAAGGTTTGGAGGGATATGGGCCAGGTGTTGGCAGGTGGGACTAGATTGGGTTGGGATATCCTGATCGGCATGGACAGGTTGGACTGAAGGGTCTGTTTCCATGCTGTACATCTCTATGACTGTTTGGTTACTGCGAGGTGGGTAGATGAGGCCAGTCTCAGTGGCAGATTGTTTGCATTGACTCTGTGGTTGCTGTGAGGGGTGTAGATAAGGACAGGTTTTGTATGAGACTGTTTGCCATGACTGTATGGTTACTGGGAGTTGTGTTGATGAGGCCATTCTCACTGGGAGACTGTGTGCAGTAATTGTATGGTTACTGGGAGGTGTGCGGATGAGAGGCTCTTTGCAATGAATATGTGGTCATGGAAGGTGTGTGGATGAAGACAGGCTCTCTATGAGACAGTTTGCAGTGACAGTATGATAACTGGGAGTCGTGTTGATGAGGCCATCTCACTGGGAGAGTATTTGCAATGACTGGTTACTGGGAGGTTACTGGGAGGTCTGCAGCTGAGGAAAAGGGTCTCTGTGTGCATCTCACTGGGAGACTGTTTGCACTGATTGTGTGGTTCCTGGGTGGAGTTTAGATGAGGGCAGGTTCTCTCTGAGACTGTTTGCAGTGACTGTTTGGTCACTGGGAGGTGTGTAGGTGAGGACAAGCTCTCTATGTGACTGTGTGCAGTGACTGTATATTTACTGGGAGGTGTGTCGATGAGGCCAGTCTCACTGGGAGACTGTGTGCAGTTACTGCATGGTTAGTGGGAGGTGTGTGGATGAGAACATGCCCTCTATAAGTCTGTTTGCAGTGACCGTATGGTTACTGGGAGGTGTATTGATGAAGCTAGTCTCACAGTGAGACAGTTTGCAGTGACTGTCTGGTACAGTTGGGTGTGTAGATGGGGCCAGTCTCACCTCAGACTGTTTGCAGTGACTGTATGGTTACTGGGAGGGGTGTAGATGAGGCCAGTCTCACTGTGAGACTATTTGGAGTGACTGTTTTGTTACTGGGACGTGTGTAGTTGAGGATCGGCTCTCTGAGACTGTCCACTGTGACTGTATGGTTACTGGGAGGTGTGTCGATAAGGGCAGGTTCTCTCAGACTGTTTGCAGTGGCGTATGGTTACTGAGAGGTGTGTAGATGAGGCCAGTCACACAGTGAGTGACACTGCTTACAGTGACCGTATGGTTACTGGAATGTGTATTGATGAGGCCAGTCTCACCGTCAGTCTGCACGGAGTGACTGTGTTGTTGCTGGAACGTGTGCAGCTGAGGATGGGTTCTCTATGAAACTGTTTGCAGTGAATGTATGGTCACTGGGAGATGTGTGGATAAAGACCCGGTATCTATAAGACTGTTTGTAGTGACTGGCTCTGCATGAGACTGTTTTCAATGACTGTATGGTTACTGGAAGGTGTGTGGATGAAGACAGGCTCACTATGATACTGTTTGCAGTGACAGTATGGTAGCTGGGAGTCGTGTTGTTTGGGCCTGTGTCACTGGGAGACTGTGTGCAGTGTCTGTATGGTTACTGGGAGGTGTGTAAGTGAGGCCAGGCTCACTGTGAGCCTGTTTACACTGACTGTACGGACACAGGGAGGTGTGTAGATTAGGACAGGCTCTCTCTGAGACTGATTGCAGTGGCTGTATGGTCACTGGGAGGTGTGTAGATCAGAACAGCCTCGATCTGAGACTGTTTGCAGTGACTGTATGGTTACTGGTAGGTGTGTAGATGAGGCTAGTGTCACTGAGAGACTGTTTTCAGTGACTGTATGGTTACTGGGTCGTCTGTAGTTGAGGATAGACTCTATATGAGAGTGTTTGCAATGACTGTATGGTTACTGAGAGGTGTGTGAATGAGGAGAGGTTCACTGTGAGACTGATTGCATTGATTCTAATGCTACTGGGAGATGTGTCGATAAGGTCACGCTTTCTATGAGTCTGTTTGCAGTGACTGTATGGTTACTGAGTGGTGTTTTCATGAGGCCAGTCTCGCTGGGAGACTGTGTGCAGTGACTGGGTGATTAATGGGAGGTGTGTAGATGAGAATAGACTCTTTATGAAACGGTTTTCAGTGACTGTATGGTCACTGGGAGGTGTGTAGGTAAGGACAGGATCTCTATTATACTATCTGCAGTGACTGTGTGGTCACTGGGAGGTGTGCGGTTGAGGTCATTCTCACAGTGATACTGTTTGCAGTAACTGTATGGTAACTGGGAAGCTTGTTGATGAGGCTAGTCTCACTGGGAGACTGTGTGCAATGACTGTATGGTTACTGGGAGGTGTGTTGATGAGGCCAGTTTCACTATGAGATTCTTTACAGTTTCTGTTTGGTGACTGAGAGGTGTGTGGATGAGGACAGTCTCTCTGAGATGGTTAGCGGTGAGTGTATGGTTACTGGAAGGTGTATAGCTGAGGCCAGTCAGCGTGTGCAGTGACAGGTTACTGGGAGGTGTGTAGATGAAGACAGGCTCTCTATGAGTCTGTTTACAGTGTATGTATAGTCACTGGGAGGTGTGTAGGTGAGGACAGGCTCTCTATGAGACTGTGTTCAGTGACTGTATATTTACTGGGAGGTGTGTTGATGAGGCCAGTCTCACTGTGAGACTGTATGGAGTGACTGTATTGTTACAGGGATGTATGTAGTTGAGGATAGGCTCTCAATGAGACTGTTCGCTGTGACTCTTTGGTTCCTGGGAGGTGTGTAGATAAGGACACGCTCTCTATGATACTATTTGCAATGACTGTATGGTTACTTGGAAGTTGTGTAGCTGAGAACAAGTTCTCTGAGACTTTTGGCAGGTACCAACCCACGCTGCCAGGTCACCAACTTTATTTCGGATGCTCCTCGCGTTGAAATACACACACTTCAAACCAGGTTCTCGCTTGTGAGTGTCAAATACTTGATTTGGGTACTCCCTACTGTGCCTGTCCTACAATTAAAAGACCTAAGGGGCAACATTTTCACGCAGAGTGTGGTACGTGTATGGAATGAGCTGCCAGAGGATGTGGTGGAGGCTGGTACAATTGCAACATTTAAAAGGCATCTGGATGGGTATATGAATAGGAAGGGTTTGGAAGGATTTGGGCCAGGTGGTGGCAGGTGGGACTAGATTGGGTTGGAATATCTGGTCGGCATGGACAGGTTGAACCAAAGGGTCAGTTTCTGTGTTGTACATCTCTATGACTCTGTCTGCCACTTTCTGTTGCAGCTACTCTGAGATCCTGGGCCAACAAAATTCTCCACTCTCAAGGGAAGAGGAGAGAGATGTTGTAGCACAGGCCAGGAGCGGAGGCTGGGATTTTCCAGATCTCTGAGACTCCATACCATTCTGCACGTGTAATCCACACTACATGGATTTAATTTCGGAGTCTGTCTATTTCTGTGTCTCCTGTAGCTACTTGGAGTTCTTGACGGAGCAGAATTCCCAACTCCTATCTCATCCAGAACCACATTGAAGACAGTCAAGCAGCCAGGAAAAATGAAAGACAGATCTACAGCGTTCAATAAATCCTGCAGGTAAGATCACTCATGTTGGATAAAGCAGGAGATGAATTAGAGGACTCAAAGCAAAAAGCCCACAAAAGTGACATAGCTAAAGAGCTGCAGTGGGAACACAAAGGCTCCATTGTCATCCTGTCATGACAGGCCTGCTTTCACCACTGCTTTACTGAGTTCCACGAAGACAGCACAGGCCACAATTGATGACTGGGACCTTCACATGCTGTTTTAATGAAGCTCAATTTAACAAAGGTAAAAGCAGGCTCCTCATGAGAGGCTGGTAATTAAGTCTGATATCTTTGTATTCTATTCTGTTCTCTGTCTTCAAAACTGTAATTATGTCACATCTTATGATCCTGTGTGTTTCATCTTTCTAACTTTGATAACAGTCCCAATCTCTGTAACGTCTTCCAGTCACTGTTACTGTCCTATCTTTGTAACTTGTTCCTGTCTCTACAACATGTTTTATCTCAGCAATCTCAATGTCCAGTCATTGTCGTAGTCACTATCACTGCCATCTCCTCCAGTGTCTACAAACCTCCTCCAACACCTCGAACCCTCCCCATCGGTACACTCTCCTCCAGTCCCTGCAACACTGATTCCTCCCATTCAACAATGCACGATCTCTGTAATCTCCTACTGTTCATACAAATCTCCCCAACTGCTTAAAGTTGTCCAGTGGCTACAGCTTTCCCTTCCTGTGTAACCTGCTCTTTGCGTGACCTTCTGAAGTAACTTTGACCCTCCCCATGTCTGTTACCACCTCCAGTCTCTTCAACCTTCTCTATCTCTGACCTCCTCCAATTGCGAAAAAGATCGCTATCTCTCCTTCTTCCAGTCACGACTAGCCTTCCTAACCCTGTAATCTCCTCCAGCCACTAAAACTATCCATGTCCTTGTAACATTTTCTCGATTGATGTAACCACCTCCAGTCCCTACAGCTGCCTCTTTGAAACCTCTTTCAGTCCGAAGAACCATTGCTAACTCTGTAAACTTGTCCAGTGTCCACAACTTTCAGTGTCACTAACCTCATCCAGTCTTGATAACCATCCTGATCTTTTTAATCACCTTGTTGTAACCATCTTTCCAATAAACACTACTTAATTGACCTCCTTCTACACGACATACTATGTCTGCTTCCTCCTCCTGTTACTGCACTCCTGTGAACTCTGTAACCTCATCCAATCTGTGCCTTTGTATAAAGAACAAAGAAAATTTACAGCCCAGGAACAGGCCCTTCGGCCCTGCAAGCCTGAGCCGATCCACATCCACTGTCTAAACCTGTCGGCCAAGTCCTAAGCATCTGTATCCCTCTACTCCCCACCTACTCGTGCATCTATCCATTCGCATCTTAAATGAATCCACTGTGCCTGCCCCTACTACTTCTGCTGGCAACGCGTTCCAGGCACCTACCACCTTCTGTGTAAAGTATTTGCCGCATGTATCTCCCTTACCGCTCACCTTGAAAGCGTGATCTCTTAATATTGGATTCTTCACCCTGGGAAAAAGCTTATCTCTATCTACCCTGTCTATACCCTTTGATTTTGTAGACCTCAATCAGGTTCCCCCCCGCTCAATCTCCTTTTTCCTAATGAAAACAAACCTAACCTACTCAACATCTCTTCATAGCTAGCATCTTCCATATCAGGCAACATCCTTGTAAGTCTTCTCTGCACCCTCTCCAAAGCATCCACGTCCTTTTGGTAATGCGGCGACCAGAACTGTACACAGTATTCTAAATGCAACTGAACCAATGTCGTGTACAATTTTAACAAGACCTGCCAGCTCTTATACTCAAGAGCTGATGAAGGCAAGCATACCATATGCCCTCTTGACCACTCTATCCACCTGAGCAGACAGCTTCAGGGTACAATGAACCTGCACTCCCAGATCTCGCTTCTCTTCAACTTTTCCTGATGTCCTTGTGTTTTTTATAATTCGCTTCAGAATAAGACTTCCCAAAATGAATCACCTTGCATTTGCCTGGATTGAACTCTACCTGCCACTTCTCCGCCCAACTCTCCAGTCTATATATATTGTCCTGTATCCTTTGACAGTCCCCTATGTTTTCTGCTACTCCACCAATCTTAGTGTCATCTGCAAACTTACTGATCAGACGAACAATGCCCCCTTCCAGATCATTTATGTACCTTACAAATAACAGTGGCCCCGATCCCTTTGGAACACACTTGTCACATATCTCCAGTTCGAGAAACTTCCTTTAACTACTACTCTCTGTCTTCTGTTGCCCAACCATCCACCTAGTTAGAACACCCTGCATACCATGTGACTTCACTTTCTTCATTAGTTTATCATGGGGAACCTTATCAAAGACCTTACTAAAGTCCATGTATATGACATCTACAGCCCTTCCTTCATCTATCAACTTGGTCACTTCCTCAAAGAGCTCTATTAATTTGGTAAGGCACGATCTACCCAACACAAAACCATGTTGCCTATCACTGAGAAGCCCATTCTTTTCCAAATATAAATAGATTTTATCCCTCAGTACCTTCTCAGCAGCTTTCCCACCACTGATGTCAGACTCACTGCTCTATAGTTACCTGGAATATCCCTACTACCCACTTGTACAGGCAGACAACATGAGCAACCTTCCAGTCCTCCGTACCTCACCTGTGTTTAAGGATGCGACGAAGATATCTGTCAGGGCCGCAGCTATTTCCTCTTCTGCCTCCCTCAGCAACCTCATCTACACAACTCCAAGTAACCATACAGTCGTTGCAAGCTCTCTCAGAGATCCTGTCGCCACCTACACAACTCCCAGAAATAATACAGTCACTGTAAACAGTCTCTTAGAGATGCCTGTCCTCACCTACACACCTCCCAGTGACCATTCACTGCAAATAGCATAATAGAAAGTCTGTCCTTATCCACACACCACCCAGTGACCATACACTCACTGCACACAATCTCGTAGAGAACCTGTCCTCATCTAAACACCTAGGAGAAAGTGAGGACTGCAGATGCTGAAGATCAGAGCTGAACAATGTGTTGCTGGAAAAGCGTAGCAGGTCAGGCAGCATCAACGTTTCGGGCATAAGCCCTTCTTCAGGCTTATGCCCGAAACGTCGATTCTCCTGCTCCTTGGATGCTACCTGACCTGCTGCGCTTTTCCAGCGACACATTTTTCAGCTCTGATCTCCAGCATCTGCAGTCCTTACTTTTTCATCTACACACCTCCCAGTAACCACACGGTCACTGCGAACAGTCAGAGAGCCTGACTTCTTCCACACACCTTCCAGTCACCATATATTTCACTGTAAAGAGTCTCCTAGAGAGCATGTCCTCATCCACACACCTCACAGTAACCATACAGTCATTGAGAACAGTCTCACAGTGAGACTTGGCTCTTTACACACCTCTAAGCAACCATACAGTCACCGCAATCAGTGAATCTGTCCTCACCTACACACTATTCAGTAACCATACAATCACTGCCAACAGTTTCACAACGACCCTTCTCCTCAGCTACAGACCTCCCAGTAACCAGACAGTTATTGCAAATAGTCTCCCAGTGAGACTGGCCTCATCTACCCACCTTCCATTAACCATACAGTCACTGCAAATAGTATCATAGATAGCGTGTCCTTATCTACACATGTCCCAGTAACCATACAGTCTCTGCACAGTCGTCCAGTGAGACTGGCCTCATCAACACGCCTCCAAGTTGCTATACAGTCACTGCAAAAAGTCTCATAGAGAGCCTTTCCTCATCTACACACCTCAGTAGCCATACAGACACTGCTCACGGTCTCACAGTGAGACTGGCATAACCTACACATCTCCCAGTAACCATACAGTCATTGAAGACAGTCTCAGTGAGACTGCCCTCTTCTACACATCTCTCAGCAACCATACAGCCACTGCACACAGTCGTTCACTGAGACTGGCCTCATCAACACACCTCCCAGTTACAATACAGTTACTGCAAACAGTCTCAGAGAGCCCATCCTCATCTACACACATCGCAGTAACCATACAGTCATTGTACACAGTCTAGCAGTGAGAAAGGCATCAACAACAAGACTCCCAGTTGCCATACTGTCACTGCAAACAGTCTCACAGTGAAACTGGCTGAATCTAAACATTTCCCAGTAACCATAGAGTCATTGAAAACAATCTCACAGTAAGACGGGCCTCTTCTGCACACCTCTAAGCAACCATACAGTCACCGCAATCAGTCTCACAGTGAACCTGTCCTCACTTACACACTTTTCCATAAGCATACAATCACTACAAACAGTTTCATAGAGACCCTTTTCCTCAGCTACAAACCTCCCAGTAACCAGACAGACACTGTAAACAGTTTCATAGAAAAATTGTCCTCATCTACACACCTCGCAGTAGCCATAAAGTCACTGCAAAGAGTTTCATACAGACCCTGTCCTTATCAACACACCTCCCAGTAACCATACCATCACTGCAAACAGTAATAGTGAGACAGTTTGCAGTGACTGTATGGTTACTGGGAGGTGTGTAGACACTGCACACAGTCGCCCAGTGAGACAGGCGCAAACAACACTACTCCCAGTGACCATACTGTCACTGCAAACAGTCTCATAGAGACCCTGTCTTCATCCACACATGTTCCACTAACCATACAGTCATTGAAAACATGCTCATACAGAGCCTGTCCTCATCCACACCCTTCCCAGTAACCATACAGACACTGCAAACAGTCTCATAGAAAGCCTGTCCTCATCCTCACACCTCCCAGTAACCATACAGTCACTGCGAATAATATCCTAGATAGCGTGTTCTTATCTACACATATCCCTGTAACCATCAAGTCATTGAAAGAAGTCTCACAGTGAGACTGGCCTCTTCTCCATACATTCACTGCACACAGTCGTCCAGTGAGACTGGCCTCATCAACATGCCTCCCAGTTACTATACAGTCACTGCAAACAGAAACACAGTGAGACGGGCCTCATCTACACCCCTCTAAGCGACCATACAGTCACCGCAATCAGTCTCACAGTGAACCTGTCCTCACCTACAAACTTTTAAGTTACCATACAATCACTGCAAACAGTTTCATCTGGACCCTTTTCCTCAGCTACAGACCTCCTAGTAACCAGACAGTCACTGCAAAGTCTCCCAGTGAGACTGGCCTCATCTACCCACCGAGGAGAAAGTGAGGATTGCAGATGCTGGAGATCAGAGCTGAAAATGTGTTGCTGGAAAAGCGCAGCAGGTCAGGCAGCATCCAAGGAGCAGGAGAATCGACGTTTCAGGCATGAAGAAAAGTCCTTCCTGAAGAAGGGCTCATACCCGAAACGTCGATTCTCCTGCTCCTTGGATGCTGCCTGACCTGCTGCGCTTTTCCAGCAACACATTTTCAGCTCATCAACCCACCTCCCAGTAGCTATACAGACACTGCAAACAGTCTCCTAGAAAGCCTGTCCTCATCCTCACACCTCCCAGTGACCATACTGTCATTACAAAGAGTTCATAGATAGCGTGTTCTTATTTACACATCTCCCAGTCACTATACAGTCACTGCAAACAGAGTCACAGTGAGACTGGCCTCATCCACACCCCTCCCAGTTACCATACAGTCACTGCGAAAAGGATCTTAGATAGTGTTCTTATCTACACATATCCCTGTAACCATACAGTCATTGAAAAAGTGAGACTGGCCTCTTCTCCACACCTCTAAGCAACCATACATTCACTGTACACAGTTGTCCAACGAGACTGGCCTCATCAATACGCCTCCCAGTAGCCACACAGTCACAACAAACAGTCCCATAGAGAGCCGGTTCTCATCTACACACATCTAAGTAACCCTACAGTCAATGCAAACAGTTTCATAGACAGCCTGTCCCCAATTACACAGCTGCTAGTAACCATACAGTCACTGCAAACAGTCTCAGAGATAGCCTGTCCTCAGCTACACACCTCCCAGTAACCATACAGTCACTGCAAGGTGACTCCGAGAGACTACCCTCAACCTCACACATCCCAGGAACAATTCTGTCACTGCACACAGGGTGAGACAGGCCTCAACAACATGCCACCCAGTTACCCACTGCCAAAAGTCTCAGAGAGAGCCTGTCCTCCGCTACACCTCCAAGTAACCATATAGTCGCTGCAAACAGTCTCACAGTGAGACTGGCCACATCTACACACCTCCCAGTAACCATACAGACACTACACAGTCGTCCAGTAAGACTGGCATCATCAACACGCCTCCCAGTAACTATACAGTCACTGCAAACAGTCTCAGAGAGCCTGTCCTCATCTACACACAGAGTAACCATCCAGTCAATGTAAACAGACGCATCCAGAGCCTGTCCTCATCTACACACCTCCCACTAACCATACTCAGAGAGACTATCCTCATCTATACACGTCCCAGTAACCATACAATATTTGCAAAGAGTCTCACAGTGAGACTGGCCTCATCAATACACATCTCAGTAACCATACAGTCAGTGGAATCAGTCTCAGTGAGAATGGCCACATCTACACACTTCCCAGTAACCATACAGACACTACACAGTCGTCCAGTGAGACTGGCCTCATCAACACGCCTCCCAGTAACCATACAGTCACTACAAACACAGTCTCATAGACAGAGTGCCCTTATCCACACATCTCCCAGTGACCATACAGTCACTGCAAACAGTGTCACAGTGAGAATTGCCCAATTTACACATATCCCAGTCACAGTGAGCCTGTCCTCATCTACATACCCCCAGTAACCATACAGTCACAGCAAACAGTCTTATAGAGAGACTATTCTCATTTACACATGTCCCAGTAACCATACAGTCACTGTAAACTGTTTCATAGAGAGTCTGTCCTCAACTACACATGTTCCAGCAACAACAGTCACTCCATTCAGACTGACAGTGAGACTGGCCTTGTCAACACACATCACAATAACCATACGGTCACTGCAAACAGTGTCACTGTGTGACTGGCCTCATCTACACACCTCTCAGTAACCAGATGTCACTGCAAACGTCTCAGACACCCTATCTTCAACTACAGACATTCAGGTAACCATAGAGTCAGTGCACACAATCTGCCACTGAAACTGGCCTCGTTTACACACCTCCCAGTAACCATCAAGTCACTGCAAATAGTATCATAGAGAGCGTGTCCTTATCTACACATCTCCTAGTAGCCATACAGTCACAGTGAACAGTCACAGAGAGCCTGTCCTCATCCACACGCCTCCCAGTAAACATAGTCACTGCACAGTCTCAGAGAGCCTGTACTCACCTACACATCTCCCACTGCCCATACAGTCACTGCACACAGTCTCCCAGTGAGACTGGCCTCATCAACACACCTCCCAGTAAATATAGTCACTGCACACATTCTCATAGAGAGCCTGTCCTCATCTACACACCCCCCAGTGACCACACAGTCACTGTAAACAGTCTCATGGAGAACCTGCCCTCATCTAAACTCCACCCAGTAACCATGCAGTCACTGCAGACTGTCTCAGAAAGAGCCTGTCTTCATCTTCATATCTTCCAGTAACCATACAGTCACTGCAGTCACACAGTGAGACTGGCCTCATCAACACGACTCCCAGTAACCATATAGTCAATGCACACAGTCTTCCAGTGAGACTGGCCTCATCAACACGACTCCCAGTAACCATACAGTCACTGCAAACAGTCTCATGGAAAGCCTGTCTTCATCCACACACCTTCCATAACTGTATATTCACTGCAAAGAGCCTCAGAGAGCATGTCCTCATCCACACACCTCCCAGTAACCATACGGTCACTGCAAACAGTCTCATACACAGCCGGTCCTCATCTATGCACCTTCCAGTAACCATACAGTTACCGCAATCAGACGCAGTGAACCTGTCCTCACCTACACACCTTTCAATAACCATCGTATCATTGCAAACAGTCTCATAGAGACCCTATTCCTCAGCTACAGACCTCCCAGTAACCAGTCATTGCAAATAGTCTCCCAGTGAGACTGGCCTCATCCACCCACCTCCGAGTAACCATACAATTACTGCAAACAATCTCTTACAAAACCTGTCCTCATCCACTCACCTCCCAGTAACTATTTGCAGTGACTGTATGGTATCATAGCTGCAGTGTCCTTATCTACACCTCTCCTAGTAGCCATACCGTCACTGCAAACAGTCTCACAGTGAGACTGGCCTCATCTACACACCTCCCAGTATCGATATGGTTACTGCACACAGTCTCCCAGTGAGACTGGCTTCATCAACACAACTCCCAGTAACCATACAGTCATTGCAAACAGTCTCATACAAAACCTGTCCTTATCTACACCCCTCACAGCAACCGCAGAGTCAATGCAAATAATCTGCCACTGAGACTGGCCTCATCTACCCACCTCGCAGTAACCAAACAGTCATAGAGATGTCCAGCATGTAAACAGACCCTTCGGCCTAACCTGTCCATGTCAACCAGCTATCCCAACCCAATCTAGTCCCACCTGCCAGCACCCGGCCCATATTCCTCCAAACCCTTCCTATTCATATACCCATCCAAATGACTCTTAAAATGTTGCCATTGTACCAGCCTCTACCACTTCCTCTGGCAGCTCATTCCACATACGTACCACACTCTGCATGAAAAGGTTGCCCCTTAGATCTCTTTTATATCTTTCCCCTCTCACCCTAAACCTATGCCCTCTAGTCTTGGACTCCCTGACACGAGGGAAAAGACTGTGTATTTATCCTATCCATGCCCCTCATAATTTTATAAACCTTTATAAGGTCACCCCTCAGCCTCCGAAGCTCCCGGGAAAACAGCCCCAGCCTGTTCAACCTCTCCCTAAAGCTCAAATCCTCCAACCCTGGCAATATCCTTGTAAATCTTTTCTGAACTCTTTCAAGTTTCACAACATCTTTCCGATAGGAAGGAGACCAGAACTGCACAAAACATTCCAACTGTGGCCTAACCAATGTCCTGTACAGCCGCAACATGACCTCCCAGCTCCTGTACTCAATTCCTGACCAACACAGGAAAGCATACAAAATGCCTTCTTCACTATCCTACCTACCTGCGACTCCACTTTCAAGGAGCTATGAACCTGCACTCCAAGGTCTCTTTGTTCAGCAACACTCCCTAGGACCTTACCATTAAGTGTATAAGTCCTGCTAAGATTGGCTTTCCCAAAATGCAGCACCTCACATTTGTCTGAATTAAACTCCATCTGCCACTTCTCAGCCCATTGGCCCATTTGGTCCAGATCCTGTTGTAATCTGAGGGAACGCTCTTCACTGTCCACGACACCTCCAATTTTGTTGTCATCTGCAAACTTACTAACTGTACCTCTTATGCTCGCATCCAAATCATTTATGTAAATGACAAAAAGTAGAGGACCCAGCACTGATCCTTGTGGCACTCCACTAGTCTTTCCAAATACATGTACATCCTGTCTCTCAGGATTACCACCAATAACTTGCCCACCACAGAGGTCAGGCTCACCGGTCTATAGTTCCCTGGTTTGCCATGGCAAATCAGTCTCACTGTAAACGTGTCCTCACCTACACACCTTTCAGTAACCATACGATCACTGCAAACAGTTTCATAGAGACCCTTTTCTGCAGCTACAGACCTCCCAGTAACCATACAGTCACTGCAAATACACTCTCCATTGAGACTGGTCTCATCTACCCACTCCCAGTTACCATACAGACACTGCAAACAATCTCATTGAAAGCCTGTCCTCATCCACACACCTACCAGTAACCATACAGTCACTGCACACGGTCTCACAGCGAGACTGGCGTAATCTACACACCTCCCAGTAACTGTACAGTCATTAAAAACAGTCTCTCAGTGAGACTGGCAACTTCTACACACCTCTAAGCAACCAGACAGTCACCACACTCAGTCTCACTGTAAACGTGTCCTCACCTACACACCTTTCAGTAACCATACGATCACTGCAAACAGTTTCATAGAGACCTCTTTTCCTCAGCTACAGACCTCTCCGTAACCATACAATAACTGCAAATAGTCTCACTGTGAGACTGGCCTCATCTACCCACCTCCCAGTAACCATATTGACACTGCAAACAGTCTCATACAAAGCCTGTTGTCATCCACACATATCCCAGCAACCATACAGTTATTGAAAACAGTCTCCCAGTGAGACTGGCCTCATCTACACCCCCCCCCCCCCACCCCCGAGTAACCATACAGTCATTGGAAGCAGTCTCAGAGAGCCTACCCTCATCCACACATCTCCCAGTAACCATCTAGTCACTGCACACAGTGCCACAGTGAGACTGTCCTCATCTACCCACCTCCCAGTAATGATACCAACACTGCAAACAGTCTCATAGAAAGCCTGGCCTCATCAACACTCCTCCCAGTAGACATACAGTCATTGAAAACAGTCTCAAAGAGAGACTGGCCTCTTCTACACATCTCTGAGCAACCATACAGTCACTGCACACAATCTCCCAGTGAGACTGGCCTCATCAACACATCTCCCAGTTACCATACAGTCACTGCAAACAGTCTCATAGAGATCATGTCCCCATCCACACACCTCCCAGTAACCATACAGTTACTGCACATAGTATCACAGTGAGAATGGCCTCAACCGCACACCAACCAGTAACCATACAGCCACTGCAAACAAACAGGCTCAGAGAGAGCCTATCCTCAACTACATACATCCCAGTAACCATACAGTCACTGCAAACAGTCTCAGAGAGCCCCTCCTCGACTACACACCCCACAGTAACCATACAGTCGCTGCAAACAGTCTCCCAGTGAGACTGGCCTCATCTACCCACCTCCCAGTAAACATACAGTCTCTGCAATTAGTCTCAGAGAGCCTGTCCATATGTACACACCTCACAATAACCATACAGTCACCGCAAACACAGTCTCACAGTGAGACTACTGTCATCTACACACCTCTCAGTAACCAGAAGATCATTTCACACATAATCTGATAGAGAGCCTATCCCCACTTACACACCTCCCAGTAACCATAAAGTCCCAGCTAATAGGCTGGCCTCATCTATATACCTCCCATTAACCAGAGAGTAACTGCAAACAGTCTCTTAGAGAGACTGTCCTCATCTTCACACCTCCCAGTTAACTACACAGTCACTGCAAAAAAGTCTCATAGAGAGCCTGTCCCCACTTACACACCTCCCAATAACCATACAGTCACTGCAAACAGTCTTCCAGTGAGACTGGCATCTTCTACACACCACCCACTATCCACATTCACAGCACAATCTCCCAATGAGACTGGCCTCACTTACACACCTCCCTGTGACCATACAGTCACTGCAAACAGGCTTAGGGAGAGCCTGTCCTCATCCACACACCTCCCTGTAGCCATACAGTCACTGCAAACACTCTCATACAGAGTCTATCCTCAACTACAGACGACCCAGTAACCATACAGTCACTGAAAACAGTCTCACAGTGACACTGGCCTCATCTACACACCTCCAGTTAACCATAGTCACTGCACACAGTCTCAGTGAGACTGGCCCCATCCATACACCTCCCAGTAACAATACAGTCACTGCAATCAGTCTCAGAGAGAACCTGTTCTAATCTACACACTCCCAGTGACCGTACAGTCAGTGTAAACAGGCTCATAGAGAGCCTGTTCTCATCTACACAAGTTCCAGTAGCCATACAGTCACTGCAAACAGTCGGATAGAGACCCTTACCCCACTTACACAGCTGCCAGTAACCATACATTCACTGAAAACAGTCTCATAGGGACCCTGTCCTCAAGTTCACACTCCCAGTAACCATACAGTCACCACAAACAGTCTCAGAGTGAAAGTGGCATCATCAACACACCTCCCACTAACCATACATTCACTGCACATAGTCTCCTAGTGAGACTGGTCTCATGTACACACCTCCCAGTATCCACACAGACTCCCAGTGAGACTGGCCATATCAACACACCTGCCAGTTACCATACAGTCACTGCAAACAGTCTCACAGAGAGACTTTTCTCATCTACACACCTCGAAGTGATCATATAGTGATTGCAAACAGTCTCATAGGCTGACTGTCCTCATCTACACACCTCCCAATAACTATACAGTCACTGCAAACTGTCTGCCAGTAAGACTGGACTCTTCTACTCACCTCCCAGTAACCATACAGTCAGAGATTGCTTGTCCTCATCCACACACCGAGTATCCAGACAGTCACCGCAAACAGTCTCATACAGATTCTACTCTCAACTACACACCTCCCAGTAACCACCCAGTCACTGCAAACAGTCTCAGAGATTCTACTCTCAACTACACACTTCCCAGTAACCACCCAGTCACTGCAAACAGTCTCCCAGTGAGATTGGCATCATCTACACACCTCCCACAAACCATAGATTCACTGCACACAGTCTCCCAGTGAGACTGGCCTCATCAACACGCCACCAACTTACCAGACAGTCACTGCAAACAGTCTCTCAGAGAGACTTTTCTCAATTACACACCCCCAAGTGATCATATAGTGACTGCAAACAGTCTCAGAGAGACTCTCATCTACAAACCTCACAGTAACCATACAGTCACCGCAAACTGTCTCAGAGATTCTATCCTCCTCTACACACCTCCAAGTAACCACACAGTCTCCCAGTGAGACTGGCCTAATCTACACACCTCCCTGTGGCCAGACAGTCATGGTATACAGTCTCCCAAGGTGACTGGCCTCATCCACATACCTCCAGGTAACATTAGAGTCAACGCAATCAGTCTCGCAGTGAACCTCTCCTCATTCACACATCTCTCAGTAACCATACAGTCATTGCAAAGAGTCTCACAGTGAGACTGCCCTCATCTACACATCTCTCTGTATCCATACAGTCATTGCACACAGTCTCCCAGTGAGACTGGCCTCATCAACACGCCTCCCAGTTAACATACAGTCACTGCAAACAGTTTCAAAGAGCCTGTCCTCATGTACACACCACCCAGTGTCCAATCAGTACAAATAGTATCAGAGAGCATGTCCTTATCTACACATCTTCCAGTTACCACACAGTCACTGCAAAGAGTCTCACAGTGAGACTGGCCTCACCCACACACGTCCCAGTTACCATACAGTCGCTGTATGCCATCTCATAGAAAGCCTAACCTGATGTACACACTTCCCTGTGACCATACAGTCACTGCAAACAGTCTCATAGAAAGCCTGACCTCATCTACATACCTCCCAGTAACATTTGAGTCAACGCAGTCTCACAGTGAACCTCTCCTCATTCACACACCTCCCAGTAACCATACAGTCACTGCTAACAGTCTCATTGAGAGACTGCCCTCAACAACAGATCACCAGGACTTGTGCACTTAATGGTAAGGTCCTAGCAGGTTCATAGCTCATTGAAAGTGGTGTCATAGGTAGAAACGATAGGAAAGAAGGCACTTGGTATGCTTTCCTTTACTGGTCAGAATATTGAGTATAGGAGTTAGGAGGTAATTTTGCGGATGTTGGTGAGGCCAACAATATATTGGAATATTGTGTGCAATTCTGATTTCCTTTCGATCAGAGGGATATCTCGAAACTTGAAAGGATTCAGTAAAGATTGACAATGATGTTGTCAGGGTTGGAGGATTTGAGCTATAGGGAGAGGTTGAATAGGCTGGGGTTGGTTTCCCAGGAGCGTCAGAGGCTGAGTGGTGATCTTATAGAGGTTTATAAAATTATGAAGGGCTTGGATAGAGTAAATAGACAAGATCTTTTCCCTGGGGTGGGGAGTCTAGAACTAGAGAGCATAGGTTTAGGGTGAGAGGGGAAAGATATAAAAGAGACCTAAGGGGCAACGTTTTCACGCAGAGGGTAGTGTGTGTGTAGAATGAGCTGCCAAAGGAAGTGGTGGAGGCTGGTACAGTTGCAACATTTAAAAGGATCTGGATGGGTATATCAATAGGAAGGGTTTGGAGGGATGTGGGCCTGGGTGCTGGCAAGTGGAACTAGGCTGGGTTGGGATATCTACTCAACGTGGATGGGTTGCATCTGTTTTCATGCTACGCACCTCTCTGACTGGAGGTCTTGCATTTTGGAAAGTCAAATCAAGACAGGAATTTCATGCTGAATGTTAGAGCTTTAAGGAGTGTAGTGCAACAGAGGGACCTTGTAGTTCAGATGCACAATTCTCTGAAAGTGAAGTCACAGGTAGACAGGATAGTGAAGGAGGCATTTGGCACACTGACCTTCATCAGTTACAGCATTGAATACAGAAGTTGGGAAGTTATGTTGCAGTTATACAGAACGTTGATGAGGCTGCACTTGTGAGCATTGTGTTCAGTTTTGGTGACCTTGCTACAGGAAGGATGTTACCAAACTGAAATTTACTGGGATGTTGCCAAGACTCAACTGTCTGAGTTCTGAGGAGAGATTGGGTAAACTAGGACATTTCTTTAGAGTGCAGGAAACTGAGATTGGATCTTATTGAAGTGTACCAGATCATGACAGGCATTCTCTCTTTTTCCCAGGCTTGGAAATTGTGGACGAGAGGGCATCAGTTTAAAGTTAGTGGGTGAAGAACGAAAGGGTAACTGAAGGGAAATGTTTTGACTCAGACGGTGATATGCATATGCTGCAGGTCATTATCGCTGTGAAACGGACTGGAAGGAGTGTGCTGCAGGTCAGTATCACTGAAACAGATTGTGAGGATGCGGGACACGATAGCGTTGATTTCTGCTTAAAGCAGCTTGAGAGGAGAGCAGTAAATTTTGTAAGATTGTGCAGGTTAAGTGCATCTTCAAAAGCTCTAAGTTCGAAAGCATTTAGAGGAGGGTGGGGTGAGTACTTCTACAAGTGAAACTGTTGCAGTCCACTCACTGAAACAAATTATGGTCGCGATTTTTGACTGTAGTGCTTGGAGTGATTAAAAGACCTGCAGTGTAATTAATATTATTGAAAGGAAGAAATTAACAAGCTTAATTTCAGGGGATGTCCATGGTCAGTCGAGCAACAATCATGTCACAAAATGTCAATTGTGACAGGAACACTGAGTCAGGTATTTGCCTCCCATGTCACCTCACCACAAGCAGCACAACATCTTGGGGGCAATTAAACCTCCCCATGAAAGAAGATTGATCTTCTGCGCATTCCAGCTGACTCCACCTCCACTCCCACAACCATTAATTAATTTGCTTGTAGATCCAACATGATTCTTGATAACAACTCAGCATCTGCTGCTCTCTGTGGAAGAGAATTACCAAGAGTAGTTGTGCTCAGTGAAAATGAAGATTGTCCCAACAGTTCATCACACTCTTTCACCCAGAACTGGTGTCAGTATCCCGTGAATCAAAACTCATTTGTCCGACCTCTATTATTGAGCGACAGGTGCCAAACTATGATCTGATTTCCACAATGACAATTTCATCAGAGAAGTGCAGAGTCAATTCAAATTGGCATCCTGTGTTTTAATTTCAACCTCAGATGGCCAGGTTCCCTCAGCAGAATCCCTTTCATTGTCTCTCCTGTGTTCTTGATACCCACATGGACCACAATGTGCAAGGCGATTTCTTTTTAATTCATAGGATATGGACATGACTAGCCAGGAATCCAGTGACCCAGGTAATGGTCTGGGAACTGGGTTCAAATCCTGTCTTAGCAGACAGTGGAATCAGAATTCAGTAAAATCCTGGAATGGAGAGTTTAATGAGGACCATGAAACCATTATTGCTTATTGGGAAAAATAAACCCATCAGTTTCACTGATGTATCGGGAAGGAAATTGTCTTCCTTACCTCATCTAACCTGCATGTGATTTTAGAATTACAGCAATGTGGTTCACTCAATTACACTCTGAGCAATTAGGGTTGGACAAAAATTCTAGCCTGGCCAGCTAACCTGATATTGGTTGCATCTGTGAATGGGTCAACACACCAAATATCGATACTGCCGAAGGATCTTTGCTAAACTTCTGTGGTGATTCTTGTAGGTAATACGCACTGCTGCTACCGAGCGTCGGTAATGGAGGGACTGGGGATGCTTGTGGATGTGGTGTCAACCAAGTGCACAAGGATATAGAAACATGTACTGAGATTGATATTTAGCCCTCAGTCCCACTTACAGAACAATGCCCTTTAGTTGTCAAAGCTCAAAATGCTAAAATCAAGATGAGTTAATATTTGAATTAAGTGCAGAAAATTTCTGCATGAGCGACAGCAAAGAACGTAGAAATGTCATTACAAAGGACCAAGTCAAAGTAAGGAAGGTTATATCAATACCTTCCTTAAATCTCATCAGATTGAATTCAGAGGAATATTTCAATTTTCTTGATTATTCCGTGCATAGTGAAGGTAACCAGTTTTAAAATTAAGTAGATAGCATAAAATATTTTCAGAACTTAGTGCGTCCATTAACTCAGAGTACATTGGGTAAAAAACATTCCCATTGGTGAAAGAATTGGGAACCAGAAAGTATTTATTTTGGATAAGTGGTAAAAGAAGCAATGGCAACACGTGGAAATTATTTCCTGCATTAAATGGTTAGGATCTGGAGTGTTCTGCCTGAATGTGTGGTGAGGTCAGTACAAATCAGGCATTCAAGACAGCAAAGGATTATTTTCTGAAAAGCACAATGTGTAAATTGACAGCGCGAAGGGGACAAAAAAAACTATGCAGGTGTTTGTGAGGAAAGCTGGCAGAGTTTCTAAATGGCATCTTTTTTTGCAGTAATCTCTGAAATGGTTTTATCTCAAATTTAACAGGTTCAATTGTGCAAACGATGATGCTCAAATAGATTCTGGGTAATCCAAGATGGAAGACTGCAAAGATTTCTGGCTGTAATAGCTGCTCCTTTTTTGAGGTATTTTGGGTGTTGGAGGTGATTGCTTTGAATTTCAGGAGCAGCAATAACTGTTTTATATGCTGTTGCATTGTTTTGGAACTTTGGAGGAAAGAAAAGTCAAAACAACAGCACTTTTAAAAGGGAGAAGAACAGACAAATGAAGCACATGGTGAGGTCAGTGCAGGAGAGAAAGAGAGAGAGAGAAAGAAACCCACATTGCCCAACTGAGAGTTATTAGTTACTGCCTTTGCTGTTGAATTCATGTATCACTGGACATCGGACTGCGTCTGGGAAAATTAAAACACAGTGAAATTCACAACTGATCTTGGAGGAACCTGTCTGGGAGACGTCACTGTACACAAGCAGATAAGTGGATTTTAAGCATGGCCTTAAAATAAGTCTGCAGTAGTGAGTTGAGTGGGTTCTTTCATGATTATATATGTTTTATTGAGCTTTGTCTCTTAATTAACCTTAAAATATAAGCCATAATATTAATTTAACCTGGAGCAGTGTTTTGTAGAGGATTAAGACGGTGCTATTTTCTGGGTCTGTACATTGAAAGAAGCAAAAATGGCCTTTATGATTATATCTGCAACGATGCCGTTGGTTGTGAATCCTATCAGATTGAATGAATCGTTGGAGACACAGTTAGAGACAATGAGGAGTTTACAAGAGCAAAGGGATGTGATGGATGGCAGTTATAGGAAGGTGGGGAAAAGAGAGGTAGGCAGGTAGTGCAGGAGCCTTCTGTGGCTCTCCCCATTGCAAAAACCTGTGCTGTTTTTGAAAATATAGGGGGTGATGGATTCTCAGGGGAACGTGGCACCAAGAGCCAAGTTTCTGGCATTGAGACTGGCTCTAATGTAATGAGAGGTACGTTGGGTTCCAAGCGATCGATTGTGTTAGGGGACTCTCTAGTCTGAGATTCAGCAGCGAAAAATCAGAATAGTGTGTTGCTTCCATGGTGCCAAGATCAAGGATCTGTTAGAGAGAGTGCAGAATGTTCTCAAGGGGGAAAGGGGCCAGCAGGAGTTCATTGTAAACACGGAACTGATGATATAGGAAGTGAAAAGGTTGAGATTCTGAAGGGAGATTACAGAGAGTTAGGCAGGAATTTAAAAAGGAGGTCCTTGAGAGTAGTCATATCTGGTTTACTCCTGGTGCTACGAACTAGTGAGGGAGAGAATAGGAGTATGGAGCAGATGAATGCATGGCTGAGAGGCTGGTGTATGGGAGAAGGATTCACATTTTTGGATCATTGGAAGCTGTTTTGAGGTAGAAGTGATCTGTATAAGAAGGATGGATTGCACCTAAATTGGAAGGGGACTAATATATTGGCAGGGAGATTTGCTCGAGCTGCTCAGGAGGATTTAAACTAGTAAGGTTGGTGGGATCCAGGGATATAGTGAGGAAAGATTTCAATCTGAGACTGGTACAGTTGACAACAAAGGCGAGTCAAGCAGTCAGGGCAGGCAGGGAGAAAGCAGAGAACAAGGTACATGATATATTAAACTGCATTTATTTCAATACAAGAGACCAAACAGAGAAGAGAGATGAAGTCAGGGCATGTTTGGGAACATACGACTGGGATATCATAGCAATTACAGAAACATGGCTCAGGGATGGAGAGGACTGGCAGCCTAATGTTCCAGGATACAAATGCTACAGGAAAGACAGAAAGGGAGGCAAGAGAGGAGGGGGAGTCATGTTTTTGATAAGGGATAGCATTACAACTGGACTTACGGTGGATATTCCCTGAAATACATCCAGGGAAGTTATTTGGGTGGCCTGAGATATAAGAAAGTGATGATCACCTTATTGGGATTATATTATAGACCCCCTAATAGTCAGAAAGAAATTGAGAAACAAAATTCTGAGGAGATCTCCGTTATCTGTAAGGATAATAGAGTGGTTATAGTAGAGGATTTCAACTTTCCAAACATAGACTGGGACTGCCATAGTGTAATGGGCACTTTGAGTGCGAGCAGCAGCTAAGGTAAGACAGTTTGTTTTAAAATTACTTACCGGTAGCGTGCAGCGGTGTTTTTGTTTCTCTTCACAGAAAGAGCGGGAGCAGCAGGGGGAAGTGACGAAGACCAGAGGGGCAGCCGGGACCCGGAGGAAGGTAGAGCGTAAGCTTACCTGGGTAGGTTTTTTCCCTTTAAAAGCGCGCAGGAGAAGATCCCGAGGCACTACAGAGGTAGTGTCTCCCACCCGCCCTCCTCCTCTAACCTGAATAATAAGACCCGTTGTGGTAAGTAGGTAAGTGCTGCATTTTGCTTGTTGTATTCTTTAGACCCAGTTTTTTTAAAAAAGGTTACTTTCAGAGGGATGGCAGTGAAGGCAGTGCAATGTTCCTCTTGCAACATGTTTGAGGTGAGGGATGCCATGGCCGTCCATGCTGATTACACTTGCAGGAAGTGCACCCATCTCCAGCTCCTCCAAGACCGTGTTAGGGAACTGGAGCTGGAGTTGAATGAACTTAGGATCATTCGGGAGGCAGAGGGGGTCATAGATCGGAGCTTTAGGGAAGTAGTAACTCCAAAGATGGCAGACAGATGGGTGACAGTGTGGGGGACTGGGAGGAAGCAGCCAGTGCAGGGACCCCCTGCGGCCGTTCCCCTCAAGAACAAGTATACCGTTTTGGATACTTGTGGGGTGGATGACTTACCAGGGGTAAGTAACGGGGCTCAGGCCTCTGGCACGGAGCCTGTCCCCGTTACTCAGAAGGGAAGGTTGGAGAAGAGCAGACCAATAGTTATTGGGGACTTGATAGTTCGGGGCACAGATAGGCGGTTTTGTGGGAAGGAGAGAGACTCACGTTTGGTATGTTGCCTCCCAGGTGCAAGGGTACGTGATGTCTCTGATCGTGTCTCTGGTCCTTAAGGGGGAGGGGGAGCAGCCCGAAGTCGTGGTCCACATTGGCACCAATGACATAGGTAAGAGGAGGGCTGAGGATGTTAGGCAGGCTTTCTGGGAGCTAGGTTGGAAGCTCAGAATTAGAACGAACAAAGTTGTTGTCTCTGGTTTGTTACCCGTGCCATGTGATAGAGAGTCGAGGAATAGGGAGAGAGAACAGTTCAATGAGTGGCTGCAGGGATGGTGCAGGAGGGAGGGATTCCGGTATTTGGATAACTGGGGTTCTTTCTGGGGAAGGTGGGACCTCTATAAACAGGATGGTCTGCACCTGAACCTGAGGGGCACCAGTATCCTTGGTGGGAGGTTTGCTAGTGGTCTTGGGGGGGAGGGGGGTTTAAACTAACTCTGCAGGGGCATGGGAACCCAGACTGTAGCTTTAGGGTGCAGGGCCTGCAGTGTAGGGAGGTTAGGAACATGGCATCAATTTCAAAGGAGGGTGCATGGAAACAGGAAAGTGGCTTGAAGTGTGTATACTTCAATGCAATAAGTATACGAAATAAGGTAGGTGAACTTGCAGCGTAGGTTGGAACCTGGGACTTCGATGTTGTGGCTATTACGGAGACATGGGTAGAACAGGGACAGGATTGGCTGTTGCAGGTCCCAGGGTTTAAATGTTTTAGTAGGGTCAGAGGTGGGGGTAAAAGAGGGGGAGGTGTGGCATTGCTTGTCAAAGATAGTATTACAGCAGTGGAAAGGACGATGGATGAAGACTCGCCATCTGAGGTAGTTTGGGCTGAGGGTAGGAATAGGAAAGGTGAGCTCACCCTGTTAGGAGTCTTTTACAGGCCCCCTAATAGTCCTAGAATCGTAGAAGAAAGGATTGCGTGGATGATTCAAGAGAAGAGTGAAAGTAATAGGGTGGTTGTTATGGGGGACTTTAACTTTACTGATATTGATAATTAGATGGGTCGATGTTTGTCCAATGTGTGCAGGAGGGTTTCCTGACACAATATGTAGATAGGCCAACAAGAGGTGAGGCCATACTGGATTTGGTTCTGGGTAACGAACCAGGCCAGGTGTTAGAATTAGAGGTAGGTGAGCACTTTGGGGACAGTGACCACAATTTGGTGACTTTTACTCTAGTGATGGAGAGGGATAAGTGTGCACTGCAGGGCAAGAGTTATAGCTGGGGGCAGGGAAATTATGATGCGGTGAGGCATGACTTAGGATGTGTGGCTTGGAAAAGTAAGCTTCAAGGCAAGGGCGTAATTGATATGTGGAGCTTGATCAAGGAGCAACTATTGAGTGTCCTTGATAAGTATGTACCTGTCAGGCAGGGAGGAAAGGGTCGTGTGAGGGAGCCGTGGTTTAATAAGGAATTGGAATCCCTTGTTAAATGGAAGAGGGCGGCCTATGTAAAGATGAGGCGTGAAGGTTCAATTGGGGCGATTGAGAGTTATAAGATAGCCAGGAAGGACCTGAAGAGAGAGCTAAGAGCAGCAAGGAGGGGACATGAAAAGTCCTTAGTTGGTATGATTAGGGAAAACCCTAAGGCTTTCTATAGGTATGTCAGGAATAAAAGAATGACGAGGGTAGGAATAGGTCCAGTCAAGGATAGTAGTGGGAAGTTGCGTGTGGAGGCTGAAGAGATTGGGAATAGGTCCAGTCAAGGATAGTAGTGGGAAGTTGCGTGTGGAGGCTGAAGAGATTGGGGAGACACTGAATGAATACTTTTCGTCAGTATTCACTCAGGAACAGGACATTGTTGTCGATGTGAATACTGAGTCACAATTAAGTAGAATGGATGGCTTTGAGGTATGTAGACAAGAGGTGTTGGAAATTCAGGAAAGGGTGAAAATAGATAAGTCCCCTGGGCCTGATGGCATTTATCCTAGGATTCTCTGGGAAACAAGGGAGGAGATTGCAGAGCCATTGGCCTTGATTTTTATGTCCTCGTTGTCTACAGGAGTAGTGCCAGAAGATTGGAGGCTAGCAAATGTGGTTCCCTTGTTCAAGAAGGGGAGTAGGGATAACCCTAGTAACTATAGGCCGGTGAGTCTCACTTCTGTTGTGGGCAAAGTCTTAGAATTGTAATGGCAAAGTCTTAGAATTGTAAGGGATAGGATTTATGAACATCTGGATAGGAATAATGTGATCAAGGATAGTCAGCATGGTTTTGTGAAGGGTAGGTCGTGCCTCACAAACCTTATTGAATTCTTTGAGAAGGTGACTAAGGAGGTGGACGAGGGGAAAGCGATAGATGTGGTGTATATGGATTTTAGTAAGGCGTTTGATAAGGTTCCGCCTGGTAGACTACTGCAAAAAATATGGAGGTATGACATTGAGGGTGAGTTGGAGGTTTGGATTAGGAGTTGGCTGGCTGGAAGAAGACAGAGGGTAGTAGTTGATGGCAAAAGTTCATCTTGGAGTGTCGTCACTAGCGGTGTTCCGCAAGGATCTGTTTTGGGACCATTGCTGTTTGTCATTTTTATAAATGACCTGGAGGAGGGGTTAGAAGGTTGGGTGAGCAAGTTTGCGGATGATACGAAAGCCGGAGGAGTTGTAGACAGTGAGGAAGGATGTGGCAGGTTACAGCGGGATATAGATAAGCTGCAGAGCTGGGCAGAAAGGTGGCAAGTGGAGTTCAATGTAGGTAAGTGTGAGGTGATTCACTTTGGTAAGAGTAACAACAAGATGGGATACTGGGCTAATGGTCGGATACTTGGTAGTGTGGATGAGCAGAGGGATCTTGGTGTCCATGTACACAGATCTTTGAAAGTTGCCACCCAGGTAAATAGTGTGGTGAAGAAGGCATATGGCGTACTGGCTTTTATTGGTAGAGGAATTGAGTTCCGGAGTCCTGAGCTCATGTTGCAGTTGTATAAGACTCTGGTGCGGCCACATCTGGAGTATTGTGTGCAGTTTTGGTTGCCATACCACAGGACGGATGTGGAGGCACTGGAACGGGTGCAGAGGAGGTTTACCAGGATGTTGCCTGGTATGGTAGGAAGATCGTATGGGGAAAGGCTGAGGCACTTGGGGTTGTTTTCATTGGAGAAAAAAAGGTTTAGGGGTGACTCGATAGAGGTATACAAGGTGATTAGGCGTTTAGATCGGGTTGACAGTGAGAATCTTTTTCCACGTATGGAGTCAGCTATTACAAGGTTTAAATTAAGGTTCTTTACTCAGCGAGTCGTGAGTTCGTGGTATATTCCTGTTAGGGTGAAAGGACAGGCTGGTAGGTATAGGGAATGCCGGATGACTGAAGAAATTGAGGATTTGGTTAAGAAAAAGAAGGAAGCATATATCAGGTATAGACAGGATAGATCGAGTGAATCCTTAGAATACTATAAAGGCAGTAGGAGTATACTTAAGAGGGAAATCAAGAGGGCAAAAAGAGGGCATGAGATAGCTTTGGCAAATAGAGTTAAGGAGAACCCAAAGGGTTTTTGCAAATACATTAAGGACAAAAGGGTAACTAGGGAGAGAACAGGGCCCCTCAAAGATCAACAAGGCGGCCTTTGTGTGGAGCCGCAGGAGATGGGGCAGATACTAAACAAGTATTTTGCATCATTATTTACTGTGTAAAAGGATATGGAAAATATAGAATATAGGGAAATTGATGGTGACAACTTGAAAAATGTCCATATGACAGAGAAGGAAGTGCGGGATGTCTTGAAATGCATAGAAATGGATAAATCCCCAGGAGAAAGTGAGGACTGCAGATGCTGGAGATCAGAGCTGAAAATGTGTTGCTGGAGAAGCACAGCAGGTCAGGCAGCATCCAAGGAGCAGGAGAATCAACGTTTCGGGCATGAGCCCTTCTTCAGAAAAGATTCCTGAAGAATGGCTCATGCCCGAAACGTCGATTCCCCTGCTCCTTGGATGCTGCCTGACCTGCTGCGCTTTTCCAGCAACACATTTTCGGCGATAAATCCCCAGGACCTGATCAGGTGTACTCGAGAATTCTGTGGGAAGCGACGGAAGTGATTGCTGGGCCTCTTGCTGAGATATTTGTATCATCGATAGTCATTGGTGAGGTGCTGGAAGACTGGAGGTTGGCTAACATGGTGCCAATGTTTAAGAAAGTGGTAAGGACAAGCCTATAGACCAGTGAGCCTGATGTCGGTGGTGGGCAAGTTGTTGGAGGGAATCCTGAGGGATAGAATGTACATGTATTTGGAAAGGCAAGCACTGATTAGGGATAGTCAACATGGCTTTATGCGTGGGAAATCATGTCTCACAAACTTGATTGAGTTTTTTGAAGTAACAAAAAGGATTGATGAGGGCAGAGTGGTTCTATAATGGACTACAGAAAGGTGTTCGACAAGGTTCCCCAAGGGAGACGGGTGAGCAAGGTTAGATCTCATGGAATATAGGGAGAACTAGCCATTTTGATACAGAACTGGCACAAAGGTAGAAGACAGAGGGTAGTGGTGGAAGTTTGTTTTTCAGACTGGAGGCCTGTGACCAGTGAGTGCCACAGGATCAGTGCTGGGTCCATTACTTTTTATCATTTATATAAGTGATTTGGATGTGAACATAAGAGGTATAGTTCGTACGTTTGCTGATGATGTCGAAATTGGAGGTGTCGTGGACAGCGAAGAAGGTTACCTCAGATTACAACAGGATCTTGATCAGATGGGCCAATAGGCTGAGAAGTGGCAGATGGAGTTTAATTTAGATAAATGTGAGGTGCTGCATTTTGGGAAAGCCAATCTCGGCAGGACTTATCCACTTAATGGTCAGGTCCTAGGGAGTTTTGGTGAACAAAGAGACCTTGGAGTGCAAGTTGATAGCTCCTTGAAAGTGGTAGATAGGATAGTGAAGAAAGCATTTGCTATGCTTTCCTTCATTGGTCAGAGTATTGAGTACAGGAGTTGGGAGGTCATGTTGCGGCTTTACAGGACATTGGTTAGGCCACTGTTGGAATATTGTGTGCAATTCTGGTTTCCTTCCTATCGGAAAGATGTTGTGAAACTTAAAAGGATTCAGAAAAGATTTACAAGGATATTGCCAGGGTTGGAGGATCTGAGCTACGGGGGAGGCTGAACAGGCTGGGGCTGTTTTCCCTGGAACGTCGGAGGCTGAGACCTTGTAGAGATTTATAAAATCATGAGGGGCATGGTTAGGATAAATAAGACAGTCTTTTCTCTGGGGTGGGAGAGTCCAGAACTAGAGGACATAGCTTTAGGGTGAGAGGGGAAAGATAAAAAAAGAGACCTGAGGGGCAACGCTTACACACAGGGTGGTCCATGTATGGAACGAGCTTCCAGAGGAAGTGGCGGAGGCTGGAACAATTGCAACATGTAAAAGGCATCTGGATGGGTATATGAATAGGAAGGGTTTGGAGAGTTTCGGGCTGTGTGCTGGCAGGTTGGACTAGATTGCCTTCGGACGAGTTGGACCAAGGAGTCTATTTCCGCGCTATACATCTCTATGACTGTAATTGTAACCACCCACTTGTTATGAATGAATGTTCAGTACTTTGCCTGCCCCTCCCACGCCCCCATGTCTGTATTTTTCAGTTTGGTGTCAATAGTCCCCCCTCTGAATCTCCCAGTTTCTTATTGCTCAGCTTCAGAAATGTTAGTGATTGATTTGTAGTGAGAGCGGAAACAAGATCATGAGCACCAGAATTTGAGAGGCCAGCATTTGAGAGGCTTGGGTTTAAAGATGGAGAGAGGGGGGACAAATGGACAATTGAAATTCAAGTGAAGCAGATGTAAAATTTGACCTAGGCACTCTGATAGAAATAAAGGTGTTTATTTTGGAAAGGAGAACAAAAGATCAGTATTATTTAAAGAGGGAAAAGCTGCAGAAAGCTGCAACACAAAAACTGAGGGGAACCTGTGCAGGAAATACAAAGCTAGCAGACAGGGTGCAGTAGATAATGCTAATGGAATGTTTCTTACCTTCCTGACAAAGCTAAGTTTTAGTTATGATACATGGAGAGGAAAAATGTATGATCTGTGTCAGTTGAGAGTGGTTTACTGATCTCTGAAAACAAACAGGCATATGGTGGAGGGTGTATTGATCTGTGTAGCTTGTGGTAACGGTCTTCTGTTCAAGTGTTGGGTACCTCTTTGTCTTGGTGTTTCTCCATTTTCCAGACATGTAACGAAGGAGCTGCTTGATGAGACTGCTCCTGGTCACCAAGCACTAATTTGACTGAGCAACAGTGAAGCAACATCAAACTCCTTCCAAGTCTTCATGGTACATGACTTGGAGGGGATCTTGCAAATGGTTCCATGTATTTGATGCCTTTGTCCTTCACGATGATTGAGGTTTGGAAGGTGCTGCCTAAGGATCCTTGATGAGTTGTTGTAGTGATTCTTGTCAATGACACACACTACTGCCACTCAGTGTTGGTTGTGAAGGGAGTGGATTATGAAGGTGGTGGATAGGATGCAACATGCGATTCTGATTTGACCTGTTACATAGCAATCTTTTCCAGTGTTGCTCATCCAGGCATCGTATTCCTGATTTGTGGCTTGTAGATGGTTGATGCTTTCTACACCTAATCTGTCTATCCCTTCAAGAATGTTGTAACTTTCAAAGAACATTGTTTATTCTTCTAATCTCCAGAGAAAACATGCCCAGTCTCCTCAATTGCTAATTGATAGGACAGTCCCACCAACCCAGCAATCAGTTTACTGAAAAGCCCTATAATTCCCTCTGAAGTAAATAGGCCAGAGGACCAGAAGTGTGCACAATACCCCAAGCGAGGTCTCACCTCTATAAAGAAAATTCAAAAGCTAACAGAGGATTTCCCTTCTGAATTGCTTTCTGCACCGACATGTTAATGTTCAGTACCTTGTGAACAGGAGTATTTTGGTCCTTCTGTACCTCAATATTTTCAAGCTTTTACCATTTAAGAAATGCTCTTCCCTTCTATACGTGACTTTTTCTAGAAGAGAAAAAGATAGTATGAAGAAAAGTCTTAACTCCTGTGAGATTGTAAAACTGACTTCATAGTCACTGACATGAACTCTCCAATATCTCTCCAAAATCTTGGAATCATGCAACATGGAAACAACAGATCCTTTATACCAACCAATCCAACCAGGTTTCCCAAACTAAACTAGTCCGATTTGTCTGCATTTGGTTTATATCCCTCTGAACTTTTCCGATTCACGTACCTGTCCAGATAGCTTCCTCTGGCTGTTCATTTTGCATACAAACCACCCTCTGTGGAAAACGTTGCCCCAAACGTTCCACCTCCTCACCCCCTAACCTCTAGGTTTCTGCTCAAAACACTACCCAGGGCTTCACCTTGAACTGATTAATTCCTGCCCTTGTTGTACAAAAATGCAATAAACTCCATCTGCCACTTCTCAGCCTATTTTCCCAATTGATCAAGATTCCTTTCTAATCTCAGCTAACCTCCTTGGCTATTGACCATACTAACAAAGAGATCGGTGTAAGGAAGGGGCTGAGCGCTATTTCTGAAGCACTAGCATTGACAGTAGTATCAACAGGACAAGGAAATGGCGATGGGGTGGGGAGGATGATAGGTATCGGAGTCTGTGAGCTTATACATGCAATTGACAAGGAGGCAATTGTATGAAATGGAATTGGAGAAAGTGAAGACAGGAGAAAGGACCACAGAAGCTCCACTGAAAAAAGGGCATTTGTGGAAACTGATAACTGGTCAATGAAGTTACTCAACATCGAGCTAATTGAAGGGGATGTCGTAAAGACAGTAATGAAAGTACTGGCTGTAGCCAGATAGCTGAGTAAGACTGGGATAAAGACAAATACAAAGAGGCAGCATCACCAGTGCATCCGACACCAACACCATTTAAGCGGGGATGCTGCAGTGTCCACACCCAGCAGGCACACAAACACCCCTTACAACCGCACACGGGCTAGCAGCAGGAACAGTGATGTTTTTCGTTTCCGGATCAGAACTGTTGTTTAACAGAGGAATTCCAGGAAAACTGTGTCAATGAGGTGAAATAAATCAAGTCCAAATAGGGCTCTGGGACCCACGAGAGATGGTTGAAGGAAGTTGAAAGGGATAAGGGTTGATGGGTCCTTCTCAGGGAAGATCCCAAGCACTGATAATTTTATTCAGCTCCTTTTTAACTGAGCTTTACACCAGTTAGAGTAATTCAACATGGACAACAATGTGAGTGAACTTTACACAAACACACAAAACTAACCCTCAGTCTGACTGCACCCCTTCATCAGTGTTGACTAGCCCTTGAACTGACTATCTCCTGACTCACTGACTAATTTTGACTTACCTCAGGAGTCTGCCACCCTCTCCAACCACCACCCTCTTAACCTGCCACTCTAGCTACTTACCTCACCCACATGCCCACCTTGGCCTTTTGTGAATTCACTCACAAGATGTGGGCATTTATTGTCCATCCCTATTTGCCCTCAGGAAGTTAGTACTGTTCTGCCTTTTTGAACTGTTGCAGTCCATTCAATCACTCACTCACTCGCTGATTCAGTCATTCATTCAGAGAGAGACACACACACACACGCCAATATGAGTTGTCTTCTGCTTCCCTTGAGCCTGCAGCATATCAACAAGGGATGCTAGACTTCTCACTTCTGAGAACACACCAAGAAATACCAAATAACATCTGAGAATGGAAACATTTGAGCAGTTGGCTCGCCATTGATTGTTGCTTTGCAGAAGATCCAAGTATTTAATAAATGCCAAAAGAGGTCATTTGCAAAAGAAGCAAAGATGAAGTAAGGTAAAATTTCTTCACTTAGCAAATAGCTGATGTATGGATTGTATATCTGGGAATGTAGTGGAGGCAGGTTCAATCGAGGCATTCAACAAGACATTTGATGATCATTTGGCGAGAAATGATGTGCAATGATATGGGGGGAGACAAGCAGGCGATTAACACTAGTAATGATGCTCATAGAGAAGGCAGTGCTGGCACAATGGGCCAAATGGTCTCTTCCTGCACTTGTGCACTTCTGTGATTCTGAGTGATATCAGACTTCACCACAGCATAAGACCAGTGATAGTGAATTGACAGCCAGTCCAACTTGTTCTTGTTTCTCTGTTCCATTGGCTTGGGAAAGTGAAATTCCATTCAAAGTGAAATTGGGTGAGGTATATTTCCAGTGATGGGTCCTAAGTCAAATATCATTGTTATTTGCCATTTATTAATTGCAGTAGAATCTTCCAATTTGTCCTGTTGAACTGTATTTTTACATCAAAGAAGCGCTGATTTGACTTTTTCATGTTTCCTGTAATATTTGAGACACAGATTTTGCATACATTTTGGTTTGACTAAATATGTTTCTCGCTACTTTTGTTTAGTCTCCAGAGCTATGACCGGGAGATTCAGGAATAAAATTACATCTGGAAACCAAATTGCAAAATACAGGGACTGGAGTAAGTAGCAGAATGTGAGATGTTTATTATGACGAGATGTCTGACACTGCACACCTTTTATTAAGTGTACAAGTTTAAGCGTATCAGTAATGACATTAATACCAAACAGTGGAAGTGAAATTGGACAAGAGTGGAGAGGTAAAACAGATGGCATCATATTTGCCAGCTCTTGCAGGCCCACCCACTAATCAAACTCTGAATTAATTGAACCTAAAGCCAGCTGCGAGTGGTACAGAAGAACCGGGCAATCTCATGTACTCTGTATCTGTACCAGTGAAAGGATTGTGTGTGACTGAGGAATACAAACTGTAAAACTGCAGGAAGTACCAGACTTTGTGGCATTGTGTTTGACATTGTCAGACAATGTACTGGATCGGTAACAATTAAAAAGCTCTGCACATTATTTATATCAATAATACTTTCTTTACCATACTCAGTGAGAATAATAAATACAGTACATTACCATTGTTATTCATAAAAATGGTGTCGTATTGGTATTGTTAAATATGGTTCACTTTTGTTAGAATTGATCGTACAAATATACTCCCATCAGTAACAGTGTTCTTTATACTGTAAATACTGTACATAGCTGCAGTATCCTTGTCCATACTGAAGTGTGCACAAGGTATATTTTCTGCTTTCAATTATTTCCCTTTGTTTGATCCAATTTCGAGCATGAATGATGTCAGTGTCCAAGGATCTGGGACCAAGGATCTTACTTCTGCTCTCACTGCACTTTAGTCAGTGATGGATCTGACCCAAAGGTGATGATAAATTGTCATTTGGGAATGAAATAACTGTCTGTGGCTCTGGGGATTCCAAACTATAAAATATAGATTCTGAGGTAATTACCAGATTGTGTGAGACTGTGATTATAAGAATTGAGTATCTGGTTCTATATGTGATGACGACTAACAGTTATTATTTCATTAACAACACTACATTATTTTTAGTGCTAGTCATGACTGTTATTAATGAAGCTGCCATTACTTACGAGTATCGAAGGTTTGAGTTATAAGGAAAGGCAGGATGGGCTGGGACGTTTTCCACTGGTTCACAGGAGGTTGAGAAGAGACATGATAGATGTTTATAAAATAATGAGTTAATTTGTAGTTGTCTTTCCCGAGGATGGGGGATTTCGAGATTCAGGTGCATATTTTTAAGGTGAGAGAGATTTTATAAAGACCTGAGAGCAACCTTTTTTTGAGAGGGTGGTTCCCATGTGGAATTAATTTCCTGAGGAAGTGGTGGATGTGGGTACAATTGCAATGTTTAAAAGACATTTGCATAGGTAGATGAATAGGAATGGCTTGGAGGAATATGGGCTGGAAGCATGCAGGTGGGGCTAGTTTCGTTTGGGATTACGTTTGCCGCATGGACTGGACGGGCTGAAGGGTCTGTATCCATGCTGGATGACTCAATGATTCTGCACACATACACACCCCCCGCCAGCTCTCTCTGGCATGGAATTCCAAAGACAACCCTCTGATTCTCCTCATCTCTGCCTTAGAATAAAGGGGCGCCAATTTAAGACTGTCCTCTGGTTCTAGAGTTTCCCATGAGGGGAAACGTCCTTTCAGTATTTACCCTGTCAGGCCCGTTAAGAATCCCATTTGTTTCAATTTTGCTAAACTGCATTAAGTAGTGTCCCAGCCTGTTAAACCTTTGTTCATAAGACAATCTCCCCATACTACAGATCATCCAAGTGAATCTTCTCTGAACTGCATCCAATGAAATGGAATCTTTCCTTAAAGGAAGCAAAGCTGCTCACAGTACTCCTCATGTGGTCTCATCAGCATCTTGTGTAGCTGCAGTAACACTTCCCAACTCTTATACTCCAACCCACTTGCAATTAGGGCAAACATTCAATTAGCATTATCTACTGACCTCTGTCTGCGAGCTTTCTATGTTTCCTTCACAAGTTCCTCCCAGTTTTTGTGTTGCAGCTTTCTGCAGCTTTTCCCTATTTAAATAATAAACAACCTGCCCACTACCGACATCAGGCTCACTGGTCTATTGTTTCCTGCCCTATCCTTACCACCTTAAACCACTGCATCACGTCAGAGGAGAAAGTGAGGTCTGCAGATGCTGGAGATCAGAGCTGAAAATGTGTTGCTGGAAAAGCGCAGCAGGTCAGGCAGCATCCAGGGAACAGGATTCCTGAAGAAGGTCTTATGCCCGAAACGTCGATTCTCCTGTTCCCTGTATGCTCCCTGACCTGCTGCTTTTTCCAGCAACACATTTTCAGCACTGCACCACGTCAGCCAACCTCCAGTCTTCTGGCACCTCACTTGTGACTATCGATGATACAAATATCTCAGCAAGAGGGCCAGCAATCACTCCGTTAGCTTCACATGGAGTTCTAGGGTACACCAGATCAGGTCCTGGGGATTTATCCACCTTTTATGCGTTTCAAGACATCCAGCACTTCCCTGTAATATGGGCATGTTTCAAGATGTCACCGTCTATTTCCCTACATTCTATATCTTCCATGTCCTTTTCCATAGTAAACATACTAATGCAAAATATTCGGTTAATATCTCCCCTATTTTCTGCGGCTCCACAAAAAGGCCGCCCCACTGATCTTTGAGGGGCCCTATTCTCTGAGACCTCCTTCCACATTTGTTTCTCAATTTCCCTCTGACTATTAGGGGGTCTGTAATACAAACCCAATAAGGTGATCATTCCTTTCTTATTTCTCAGTTCCACCCAAATAACTTCCCTGGATGTATTTCTGGGAATAGCCTCCCTCAGTACAGCTGTAATGCTATCCCTTATCAAAAACGCCCACCCTCCCCTCCTCACTTGCTTCCCTTTCTGTCCTTCCTGTAGCATTTGGATCCTGGAACATGAAGCTGCCAGTACTGTCCATTCCTGAGCCATGTTTCTGTAATTGCTATGAAATCCCAGTCCCATGTTCCTAACCATGCCCTGAGTTCATCCGCCTTCCCTGTTAGGCGCCTTGCATTGAAATAAATGTAGTTTCATTTATCAGTTCTCCCTTGTACTCTGCTTTGTCCCTGCCTGCCCTGATTGTTTGACTTGCTTCTGTTCTCAACTGTACCAGTCTCAGATTGACCTCTTTCCTCACTATCTCCCTGTATCCCACCCCACCACCTTACTAGTTTAAATCCTCCAGAGCAGCTCTAGCAAATCTCCCTGTATGTTAGTCCCCTTCCAATTTAGTTGCAATCTGTCCTTCTTGTACAGGTCACTTCTGCCCCAAAACAGCTTGCAATAACCCAAAAATGTGAATCCTTCTCCCATACTCCAGCTTCTCAGCCTCATTCATCTGCTCTTCTATTCCTGCTCTCACGAACTCGTATTACCGGGAGTTATCCAGATATTACTACTCTCCAGGATCTCCCGTTGAAATTCCTGCCTAACCCTCAGTAATCTCCCTTCAGAATCTCAGCCTTTTTCTTTCCTATGTTGTTGGTTCCAATGTGTACAATGACCTCCTCCTGCTCCCTTTTCCCTTTGAGAACATTCTGCACTCTCTCTGAGACATCCTTGATCCTGGCACTAGGGAAGCAACACACCATTTGGATTTTTTGCTGCTGGCCACAGAAATGTCTGTCTGTACCTCAGACTAGAGAATCCCCTATCACAATTGATCTCTTGGAACCCGATGTAGCCCTCATTGCACTAGAGCCAGTCTCAATACTAGAAACTTGGCTGTTCGTGCTACGTTCCCCTGCGAATCCATTACCCCCTACATTTTCCAAAACAGCATACTTGTTTGAAATGGGGATAGCCACAGAATACTCTTGCACTACCTGCCCTACCTCTCTGACCTTTTCTGGAGTTAACCCATCTATGTGACTGTATCTGAGACTTTCCCCTTCCTACAACTGCCATACATCACATCCCCTTGCTCTTGTAAATTCCTCATTGCATCCAGCTGTCTCTCCAACCAAACCATTCGGTCTGATCGGATTCGCAACTAACGGCATTTATTGCAGATACAACCCTTAGTAACCCGTAAAACTCTCTGTGAACTCTCAAATCCGACCAGAAGAGCATATCACTCTACTAAAGGCCATTTTTCCTCCTTCACAATCTACAGATCCAGAAAATAGCACCACCTTATTCCTCTACAAAACACTGCTGCAGGTTAAATTAATAGTTATGGCTTATATTTGAAGTTTAATAAAGAGACATGTCTCAGTAAAATATATAATCAAGACAGAACCCACACTACTGCAGACTTAAATATTCACTTCTGTTTCTATGCTGTGACCTCTCCCAACCATGTTCCTCCAAGATTAGTTGTGAATTTCTCTCTGTCTCTCTCTCTCTCTCTCTCTCTTCCTCTCTTCCCTGCACTGACCTCACCACGTGCTTGCTTTGTCTGATCTTCTCCCTTTTAAAAGTGCTATTGTTTGATTTCTTTCTCTCCAAATTTCCAAAACAATGCAACAGCATATAAAACGGTAATTGATGCTCCTGGAATTCGAAGAAATCACTTCCAACACCCAAAATACCTCAAAAAAGGAGCAGCTGTTACAGCCAGAGATTTTTCCTGTCCTCCATCTTGAATTAACCAGAATCCTATCTTATTAAAGAAGAATAGTAGCGTTTATTTAATTAAACACACACATTGAATTGGTGGTTGCCGAATAAAATGACTTGGCTCGAGGAGTCTGGAACCAGCCACGAGAATGTAGTCATCAAATGGATCCAAAGCAAAAGAACATGCAAATACAATCATATTGTTTTTGTAATTTGCATTCTATCCCTGTTGACCTAAGAGATGAATGAATGTGCTGTGGTTCGTTTGGCCAAGAGATTGTTTTGCAAGTTGTACTTAATTGGAGGAAGGCAAATTTTGATGGTATTTGACAAGAACATTCAATAGTTGATTGGTAGCAGATACTAGCAGGTAAAGGAACAGCTAAAGAACAGCTCAAAAATGAGATAATCAGAGTACAGAACCAAGGTGAAATACAGAGCTGTTAGCTATAACATGGGGTAAAACTTCCCATTAGATAACCTGGACTAAAACCCTCTGAACTTGGGATATTAGTTTGTGGAATTTACGTTTGAACGAAGAGTCACTGAGTTCTCTGGCTGAGACAGACTAGGCAACACGTAAGCCCAGGAACAGCAGTCTGGAACAGGGGTAAGATAAGGGAAAGCCCCCACAAATGCCTCAGCTAAAATACAATAAAGGAGAAAGTGAGGGCTGCAGATGTTGGCGATCAGAATCGAAAAGTGTGACGCTGGAAAAGCACAGCAGGTCAGGCAACATGGTGGCACGGTGGATCAGTGGTTAGCAGTGCTGCCTCACAGCACCAGGGAGCTGGGTTCAATTCCAGCCTCGGACGACTGACTGCGTGGAGGTTGCACATTCTCTCCGTGTCTGTGTGGGTTTCCTCTGGGTGCTCCGGTTTCCTCCCACAATCCAAAGATGTGCAGGTCAGGTGAATTGATCATGCTAAATTGTCCGTAGTGTTAAGTGCATGAGTAGGGAAAGGAGTCTGGGTGGGTTACTCTTCGGACGGTTGAATGGACTTGTTGAGCCGAAGGGCCTGTTTCCGCACTGTAGGGAAGCTAATCTAAAAAAAATCTAAAACATCTGAGAAGCAGGAGAGTCGACGTTTCGGAATAAGCCCATCATCAGGAATGCAGGCCAGGTGGGAAGGGAGCTGAAACATAAACAGGGGGTGATAGGGCTGGGGGGGAAGGTAGCTGGGAAGGTGATAGGGAGATGCAGGTGGTGGGGGAGGGTGACAGGTCGGAGCGGTTAGATGGGAAAGAAGATGGACAGGTAGGATAGTTCAAGGGGGTGGTGCTGAGTTAGAGGGTTGGTTCTGGAATGCGGAAATTGGTGAAGTTGATGTTAATGTCGTGTGGTTGGGGGTCCCAAGACGGATTATGTGTTCTTCCTGTAGGTGCTGGCTAGCTTGGATTTGGCGGAGGAGGCGTCCCAGGACCTGCACGTCCTTGGCGGAATGAGAGAGGGAGTTGAACTGTTCAGCCACAGGGCAGTGGGGTTTGTTTTGTGCGTGTCCCAGAGATGTTCCCTGAAATGATCCGCAAGTTAGCATTCTGTCTCCCAATGTAGAGGAGACCACATCAGGTGCAATGGACACAGTAGATGAGGTGTTTGGATGTGTAGGAAAATCTCTGCCGGATGTGGAAGGATCCTTTGGGCCCTTGGACAGAGGTGAGCAGGGAGATGTGGGCGCAGGTGTTACACCTCTTGCGGTAAGGTGCTGGGAAGAGAATGTGGGTTGGTGGGCAGCGTGGACCTAACCAGGGAGTTACAGAGGGAACAGTATCTGTGAACTGCTTCCACATTCACTCCGTGACTCCCTGGTGGGGTCCATGCCCCACCAACCCACCCTCCACTCTCTGCACCTTGCCCTGCCACCGCATGAAATGTACAACCTGCATCCACTCCTCCCTGCTCACCCTAAATCTCCTTAATATGGCTGAGTTAACTACATTGGCAGACAGGGCATTCCATGCCCTTAACACTCTGCGTAAAGAACCTGCCTCTGATACCAGTATTAAATCTATCACCCCTCACTTTGTAGTTATGCCCCCTCATACAAGCTGACGTCATCATCCTGGGAAAAAGACTCTCACTGTCTACCCTATCTAATCCTCTGATCTTCTTGTATGTCTCTGTCAAATCCGCTCTTCGCCTTCTTCTTTCCAATGAGAACAGACCCTCGTCTCTCAGTCTTTTCTCATAAGACCTTTTCTCCAGACCAGGCAACATCCTGGGAAATCTCCTCTGCACCTTTTCTAATGCTTCCACATCCTTCCCGAAATATGGCGACCAGAACTGTGCCCAATATTCCAAGTTGGCTGCACTAGCATTTTGTATAGTTGCAGCATGGTATTGCGGCTACGGAACTCAGTCCCTCTACCAATGAAACCTAATACACCATATGCCTTCTTCACAGCACTATCCACCTGGGTGGCAACTTTCAGGGATCTATGTACATGGACTCCAAGATCCCTCTGCACATCCACACTACCAAGAGTCTTTCCATTGCTCCAGTACTCTGCCTTCCTGTTATTCTTCCCAGAGTGCATCACCTCACATTTAGCTGCATTGAACTCCATTTGCCAACACTCAGCCCAATTCTATAGTTTATCCAAGTCTCCCTGCAACCTGTAACATTCTTCCAAACTGTCCACTACTCCACTGACTTTAGTGTCATCTGCAAATTTACTAATCCATCACCAACTCCCGCATCTAAGTGGCGTACCACTAGTAACCGGACTCCAGACTGAAGATTTTCCATCAACCACTACTCACTGCCTTCTTTCAGAAAGCCAGTTTCTAATCCAAACTGCTAAATCACCCTCATTCCCATGCCTCTGCGTATTCTCCAACAGCCTACCGTATGCAAACTTATCAAAGGCTTCCTTCCCACCTATTCACCTATTCTGCTCTGAACTATCACCATCAAGCCCCCACCTTCACCTACCTATCGCCTTCCCAGCTACCTTCTCCCAGCTCCACTCCCACCCTCCTATTCATCACTCAGCCCCCGTCCTCCAGCCACATATTCCCGATAAAGTGATAATGCCTATACATCGACTCTCTTGCTCCTCAGATGCTGCCTGACCTGCTGTGGTTTTCTAGCACCACACTCTGAAAGACAATGAGCACCAGCCTGCAGAGCAAACAACAGAGACATTCTGCAGCTTGCAAAATTACGCGACCATTCAACTTGTAATCATTTGCTCAGACACAGAGATCCTGAACATTTCACACCTTTGTATGACATACAAACCTGTTTGTCTTGAAAGGGAAGGCCATCACACTATTAGCAACACCTTAACCTACACTTATCGAAGAGAAATAATGGACATTTGAAACTATTGTACACCCACTGACTTCAATTGGAGAACTATTCACACTCATCGAATACTCAGGAAGCTCATTCAGCCCCGAGAGGAGGAACAACAGCTCAGTGATCCAATCCAGGAGGGATTGGCAGGAGACACGGCAATTCAGGCAGCATCCGAGGACAGGCAAAATCGACGTTTCGGGCAAAAGCCCTTCATCAGGAATAAAGGCAGAGAGCCTGAAGCATGGAGAGATAAGCTAGAGGAGGGTGGGGGTGGGAGAGAGTGGCATAGAGTACAATAGGTCAGTGGGGAAGGAGATGAAGGTGATAGGTCAGGGAGGAGACACCCTCTCCTCCCTGACCTATCACCTTCATCTCCTTCCCCACTGACCTATTGTACTCTATGCCACTCTCTCCCACCCCCACCCTCCTCTAGCTTATCTCTCCATGCTTCAGGCTCTCTGCCTTTATTCCTGATGAAGGGCTTTTGCCCGAAACGTCGATTTTGCCTGTCCTCGGATGCTGCCTGAATTGCTGTGCTCTTCCAGCACCACTGATCCAGAATCTGGTTTCCAGCATCTGCAGTCATTGTTTTTACCTAGGAGACACGGCAACCCTGATCTCTGGGGTTTGTTCAGTAAGAGGTCCAGCCAGCATCAAGAGAATCAGTTACAACCAGTTGCAGACTCAGGAAAAGGAGAGCGAGCAATCTTCTCATCCACAACCCTCCATGTACTGATGAGATGTGACTGGAGAGCTGAGAGACTGACTGGGGGCAGTGCCAGTGACACCCACCACTCTCCAAACCAATACAAGCCATTCCAGGGGCGAGCAGAAGGTCATCAAGACCCTCTGTTCCAGCTCAGTAAGAGAGGGGAGAAATGGTGGCCTTCCGGCCTGACAGTGCAGGGCAGTCCCCATGGAAGGGAAATATGAGAGGATCCTGGGATTCGTGTTCACTCTCTCTCTCTCTTTTCCCCTCTCACTCAGTAATTAACAGCTCTTTGTAATTCAAACCCCACTGTACCAAGTCAGGGCGCAAGGGTTAACTGGAGAGTTAACAACAGTCAGACAAGTCGCACTGTTTTTTCCTAAATATTCATTTACCTGTCAATGTTTTAATAGAATCGGAATTTCCTTTGCCTCTGAAGTATCTCCCGCCTGTGTTTTTCACCACATGAGCCCAGTGTCAGAACCAGGGAGCTGGTTAATAAACTGACCCGCACTCCCTACATAGATGCTGGGGGACTGGAGAAGGTCAGGGTTTAGTCACGAAAAAGAAGGCAGCATATGTCAGGAATAGACAGCAGGGATTGAGTGAATCCCTTGAAGAGTATAAAGGCAGTGCAAGTATATTTAAGAGGGAATTCAGGAGGGCAAAAAAGGAATTGCTTTGGCAATCGGGTTAAGAAGAATCCAAAGGAATTTTAAACAAACATTGAGAACAAAGAAGTAACGAGGGAGAGAATAGGGCCCCTGTAAGATCAGCCTATGTGTGGAATTGCAGGAGATGGGGAGATTTTAAATTAATATTTTGCTTCTGTATTCACTTTGGAAAAGGATATGAAAGACCAGAGAATTGGAGAAATAAATGGCGACATCTTGAACAATGTCCACATTACAGAGGGAGGAGGTGCTGGATGTCTTAAATCATGAAAAGGATGATGAGCACCCAGGACGTGATCAGGTGTACCCTAGAACTCTGTGGGAAGCTAGGGAAGTAATTCCTGGGCGACTTGCTGAGATATTAGTATCATTGTTAGTCAAAGGTGAGGAGCCAGAAGACTGGAGGTTGGCTAACGTAGATGGGAAGGAAAATCCAGAGAACTATAGACCGTCTGACATCAGTAGTGGGAAGGTTGTTGAAGGGAATCCAGAGGGACAGGACTTGCATGTATTGGGCAAAGCAAGGACTGATTCGGGATATGGCTTTGTGCATGGGAATTCCTGTCACACTGACTTGATTTTTAGAGGAATTTTTGAAGACGGTTAGAGTCATAGAGGTGTACAGCATGGAAACAGACCCTTCAGTCCAACCAGTCCTTGCCAACCAGATATCCCAACCCAGTCTAGTCCCACCTGACAGCACCCGGCCCATATCCCTCCAAACCCTTCCTATTCATATACCCATCCAAATGCCTCTTAAATATTGCAATTATACGAGCCTCCACCACATCCTCTAGCAGCTCATTCCATACACGTACCACCCTCTGTGTGATAAAGTTGCCCCTTAAGTCTCTTTGATATCTTTCCCCTCTCACCCTAAACCTATGCCCTCTAGTTCTGGACTCCCCGATACCAGGGAAAAGACTTTCTCAATTTATCCTATCCATGCACCTCATAATTTTGTAAACCTCTATAAGGTCACCCCTCAGCCTCCACTCTAGGGAAAACAGCCCCTGCCTGTTCAGCCTCTCCCGATAGCTCAGATCCTTCAACCCTGGCAACATCCTTGTAAATCTTTTCTGAACCCTTTCAAGTTACACAACATCTTTCTGATAGGAAGGAGACCAGAATTGCACGCAATATTCCAACAGTGGCTTAACCAAAGTGGGCGGCACGGTGGCACAGTGGTTAGCACTGCTGCCTCACAGCGCCAGAGACCCGGGTTCAATTCCCGACTCAGGCGACTGACTGTGTGGAGTTTGCACGTTCTCCCCGTGTCTGCGTGGGTTTCCTCCGGGTGCTCCGGTTTCCTCCCACAGTCCAAAGATGTGCAGGTTAGGTGAATTGGCCATGCTAAATTGCCCTTAGTGTTAGGTAATAAGGGGTAAATGTAGGGGTATGGGTGGGTTGCGCTTCGGCGGGTCGGTGTGGACTTGTTGGGCCGAAGGGCCTGTTTCCACACTGTAAGTAATCTAATCTAATCTAATCAAAGTCCTGTAAAGCTGCAACATGACCTCCCAACTCCTATACTCAGTACTCTGACGAATAAAGGAAAGCATACCAAAAGCCTTCTTCACTATCCTATTTACCTGTGACTCCACTTTCAAGGAGCTATGAACCTGCACTTCAAGGTCTCTTTGTTCAGCAACACTCCCTAGGACCTTACCATTAAGTGTATAAGTCCTGCTAAGATTTACTTTCCCAAAATGCAGCACCTCGCATTTATCTGAATTAAACTCCATCTGCCACTTCTCAGCCCATTGGCCCATCTGGTCCAGATCCTGTTGTAATCTGAGGTAACCCTCTTTGTTGTCCACTACACCTCCAATTTTGGTGTCATCTGCAAACTTACTAACTGTACCTCTTATGCTCGCATCCAAATCATTTATGTAAATGACAGAAGGTAGAGGGCCCAGCACCGATCCTTGTGGTACTCCACTGGTCATAAGCCTCCAGCCTGAAAAACAACCCTCCAACACCACCCTCTGCCTTCTACCTTTGAGCCAGTTCTGTATCCAAATGGCTAGTTCTCCCTGTATTCCATGAGATCTAACCTTGCTAATCAGTCTCCCACGGGGAACCTTGTTGAACGTCTTACTAAGGTCCATATAGATCACATCTACTGCTCTGCCCTCATCAATCTTTTTTGTTACTTCTTCAAAAAACTCAATCAAGTTTGTGAGACATGATTTCCCACGCACAAAGCCGTGTTGACTATCCCTAATCAGTCCTTGCCTTTCCAAATACGTGTACATCCTGTCCCTCAGGATTCCCTCCAACAACTTGCCCACCACCGAGGTCAGGCTCACTGGTCTATAGTTCCCTGGCTTGTCTTTACTGCCCTTCTTAAACAGTGGCACCACGTTTGCCAACCTCCAGTCTTAAGGCATCTCACCTGTGACTATCGATGATACAATTATCTCAGCAAGAGGCCCAGCAATCACCTCTCTAGCTTCCCACAGATCCCAATAATGTGATCATCCCTTTCTTATTTCTCAGTTCCACCTAAATAACTTCCCTGGATGTATTTCTGGGAATATCCTCCCTCAGCACAGCTGTAATGCTATCCCTTATCAAAAATGCCACTCCCCCTCCTCACTTACCTCCCTTTCTATCCTTCCTGAAGCATTTGTATCCTGGAACATTAAGCTGCCAGTCCTGCTCATCCCTGAGCCATGTTTCTGTAATTGCTATGAGATCCCAGTCCCATGTTCCTAACCATGCCCTGAGTTCATCTGCCTTCCCTGTTAGGTCCCTTGCATTGAAATAAATGCAGTTTAATTTATTAGTCCTACCTTGTCCCTGCCTGCCCTACTGTTTGACTCTCTTCTGTTCTCAGCTGTACCTGTCTCAGATCGATCTCTTTCCTCACTATCTCCCCTGGTCCCACCCCCCCATTTTAGTAGTTTAAATCCCCCCAAGCAGTTCTAGCAACTTTCCCTGCCAGTATATTAGTCCCCTTCCAATTTAGGTGCAATCCGTCCTTCTTGTACAGGTCAACACTTCTACCCCACAAGAGATTCCAATGATCCAAAAATGTGAATCCTTCTCCCGTACACCAGCTCCTCAGCCATGCATTCATCTGCTCTAGCTTCCTATTCCTGCCCTGACTAGCTCATAGTATTGGGAGTAATCCAGATATTACTACCCTTGAGGACCTCCTTTTTAAATTCCTGCCTAACTCTCTGTAATCTCCCTTCAGAGTCTCAACCTTTTCCCTTCCAATGTTGTTGGTTCCAATGTGGACAATGACCTCTTGCTGGCCCCTCTCCCCCGTGAGAACATTCTGCACCCTCTCTGAGACATCCTTGATCCTGGCACCAGGGAAACAACACACCATTCTGCTTTTTCTCTGCTGGCCACATAAACGTCTGTCTGTACCTCTGACTACAGAATCCCCTAACACAATTGATCACTTGGAAGCCAACATACCCTTAGTTGCATTCGAGCCAGTCTCAATACCAGAAACTTGGCTGTTCGTGCTACATTCCCCTGACAATCCATCACCCCCTACATTTTCCAAAACAGCTTACCCATTTGAAATGGGTATATCCACAAAAGACTCCTGCACTAGCTGCCTACCTCTCTTACCCTTCCTGGAGTTAACCCATCTGTGTGACTATATCTGAGACTTTCCCCCTTTTCTATAACTGCCATCCATCACATACTGTTGCTGTTGCAAATTCCTCATCGCTTCTATCTGTCTCTCTAACCGATCCACTCGATCTGATTAGAGTCACATCCAACAGCATTTATGGCAGATATAATCCGCAGTAACCCTTAAACTCTCTTTAAACTCCCAAATCTGACAAGAAGTACATATCACTGCAAAGGCCTTCACAATCTACAGACCCAGAAAATAACACCGTCTTATTCCTCTACAAACACTGCCCCAGGTTAAATGAATAGCTATGGCTTATATTTTAAGTTTAATCAAGAGACTTTTCTCCAGAAACATATAATCAAGAAAGAATCCACTGTACCCACTACTGCAGCCTTTCTCTTGTACAGACTTAAAACAACAATTAACTTATCAGATTCTGTGCTGTGAACTTCGCCCAACAGTTCCTCCAAGATTAGTTGTGAATTTCACTGTTTGTTGATTTTCCCAGATGCACTCCGATGTCCAGCGATACATGAATTCAAACAGCAAAGGCAGTAACTGTGCTGAGGTGTTCCTCCTCCAGGCATTGGGTGGCTTGGACTTGGCAGTGGAGGATTCCCAGTGGAGGACGTCCTTGGTGGAGTCAGCGAGGGAGTTGAAGTATTCAGTCACAGGGCAGTGGGGTTTGTTTGGTGCATGTGTCCCAGAGATGTTCCCTGAAACGATCCGCATGGTGGTATCCTGTCTCCGAATGTAGAAGAGACCACATCGGGTGCAACAAACACAATAGATGAGGTGTTTGGATGCACAGAAAAATCTCTGCCAGATGTGGAAGGCTCCTTTGGGGCCTTGATCGGGGGTAAGGGGGGAGATGTGGGTGCAGGTTTTACACCTCTTGCGGTGATAAGGGAAGGTGCCGGGAGTGGAGTGTGGGTTGGTGGGGAGTGTGGACCTAACCAGGAAGTCATGGAGGGAACAGTATCTGCAGACCGCTTCCACATTCGCTCCGTGACTCCCTGATGAGGTCCATGCCCCCCACTAACCCCCTCCTCCACTCCCTGCACCTTGCCGTGCCACCAAATGAAGTGTAAAACCTGCACCCAGACCTCCCTGCTCACCTCTGTCCAAGGCCCCAAAAGGATCCTTTCGCATCCGGCAGAGATTTTCCTGCACATCCAACCACCTCATCTACCTTCTGTTGCTTTTGATGGTGTCTCCTCTGCATTGAGGATACAGGACGCCAATTTGAGGAATGTTTCAGGGAACATCTCTGGGACACACACACCAAACAACCCCACCACCCTGTGGCTGAACACTTCAATTCCCCCTTCCACTCTGCCAAGGACATGCAAGTCCTGGACCTCCTCCACTGCCAAATCCAAGCCACCCGACGTCTGGAGGAAAAAAAATAGCAGTTTTCCAAGACAGTTTTAGAAAGTAAGGACAAAATGAGTTGGCACAGGCTTGGAGGTTCCTATGCTGTGTTGTTCTGTGTTCTTTTGTAGGATCCAAGACCTAAGCAAGCTGCAGCTGCATGAGTTTGTTCCATACCCATTCCACAGAGTGAGTGTCAATACCCCTTTCTAGGAGGAGAGGGAGAGCTATTTGAGATTGTGAAACAGCAGTAATGTTAGTTTCTGGCATTGGAGCAAATAATCAACACTTGACTAGCATTACAGAGGAGAAAGGAATCTAATGATCTGGCTGCTGCAACATTGTTCCATCTGGGATCTTGTTGTGCATCAATTGCCATCACCCTATCTTTGCAGGCAGTGAATATTCTAATCAGCTAAAACCTCATCGTGTAAAGTTTTCAAAATGGTCTGGCCTGAAAATTCAACTTTCAGCTGATATGTTTAATGTTTGGATGTTCCTGAGAGAGGAAATAGACAATAGACAAATCCCTGGAATCTTGCTGTGCCATCTCTCTTAGCGTTTTCTTGCTCCGTCTTTTAATTGATCCCGTCTCTTTTTTTCCCAGGGAATTCTAGTCACTTAGAAGATCCAAAGAGAGTTTGGGGCAAGGTGAACTTTGAACAAGAGCATCCTCCAAGAGGGCACATGGTCCTGAGGCCTATTCCACAGGCCGCACTCCGTGGGGCCCCACCTCAGTTGTGTCCCTTTATTCCCCCAAAGAGTGGGTGCCTCTGTTGGACCCTGTTTTTTTTTAACAGGCCTCTGGTTAACTGGGTCCTGTCAAATTGTGGCCTTGTCATTTTAAAACAGGTTTGAAGCCTGGGGTTAAAGTAACCGAGGTCTTCGGATTTGACACAAACTTCTTAACCCCCACATCCTCACCCGCAGCAAGTGCCTGAGAGACAGGACTTCCCAAATAGAAAATGAAAACCCTAAATATCAAACTGTCTCTTGAAGACTTGTTATAATGTCAGAGTAATAATGTGTGGATGTTAAAATTGACTTTGGGAGTGAGAGCGAGACTTGTAAATGGGAGAGAGACAAGAGAAAGAGAGAGAGGAAAGGAGGGAGAGGCATTTGAAATTGTGAAATATGTCAGTGCATTAGTTGCAACAAATATGAAACGTTTAAGCAGCCTCCATCAGAAAAATTGAGCAGATCTTACTGCTGACATGTTGCTGTTGTGAGATCCTGCTGTGCTCTGACTGCCTGCGGTAATGCAATCGAAGCAAGGACTGTTTCGATGAACCCATAGTTTTAAGGCTAACCGATGGACCTGGGATTGAAATCCCCAAACTATTTTCTCAATTTGATCATACTTGGATTTGCTGAGGGATGTTGTGTGTGAGGGAATGAGCTCTTGCTGTGTAATTTGTTTGAAAATCTCCCCCGCTTTCCAGTTCCAATAATCTTTTTCTCTCCCACTCTCTACACCCACCCCTTGCAGGAATTGCTATTTTGAAACTACGACAGGACAAGAAATCCTTCTTTTGGACAGAAGTTTCTTCCAGAGGGGACGGGCGGACATCGGCCTGAGGCCTGTTCGACAGGCCGCACCCCATGGGGCCCGTGTGAGTTGTGTGTATTTGTTACCCCAAGGTTTGATTTCCTCTGGGACACCCTGGATTTTTAAGGGTCTCTGGTTAACTGAGTCCCAACGGGTTGTGGCTCTGTCATTTTAAAGCAAGTTTGAAGCCTGGGGTTAAAATAACCAGGGCCTTGGGATTTGACACAAATGTGTTAAGTGTCTGACACACTGGACTCCCCAAAGAGGAAATTTAAACCCTGAATGTGAAACTCTCCTTAAAGACTTGGTATAATGTCAGAGTAATGTGTGATGTGTGGGGCAGGATGGAAGAGACACGGATAAAGACAGAGAGAGAGAGAGAGAGAGAGTTATAGCTGGGAGTCACACATGTTTTCAAACTGCACTGATATACATTAGAAAGCATAAAAATGGCTAAAAAGCTTAAAAGGAAACAAGGAATGGGTCAAGCTTTCCTGTGCTAGAATTAACATGACAATGTTCAGGGAGATCCAACAAAGTTCAAGTCCTGACATTAACATCTCAATGGGACAGGCAGCTCTCTGGGAGGGAACTGAGAGACATTTCAATGTGTCCGACACATTGGGGTGGAGACAGTGAACCCCTCAGGGAGAATAAATCTGCAGAAGAATGTGTCAAATTAATTTTCAACTCGTTATTTCTCTCTCTGTCGTGAGAGAGAGCAGCTCTCTCTGGTTGAGATTGCCTGTGTAGGGAGAGAGAAAGAGAGAGATAGAGAATAATAAACAGAGTGATAGAACATAGAACAGTACAGCACAGAACAGGCCCTTCAGTCCACGATGTTGTGCCGACTATTGATCCTCGTGTGAGGTAAACCTATTGTACGAACTCTCAAATTTCTGCGACCATATGCATGTCCAGCAATCTCTAAAATATCCCCAATGACCTCGCTATCGGCAACGCATTCCATGCTCTCACGCTCTCTGCGTAAAGAACCCGCCTCTGGCATCCCCTCTACATTTATCGCCAAACAGCTTAAAGCTATGACCCCTCGTGTTAACAATTTCTGCCCTGGGAAAACGTTTCTGGCTGTGAGAAACAAAGCTCACACACACTTCAATAATTGCAGTCAGAGACAAAATCTGAATCAGTAGTGTCCTTTATTTTTACACTTGCAAGTGGGTGTGATGTCCAGTGCCAGGCAAGGCAGAGGACATACACACACCAAATTCAACAAACTCTCGATATTTATATAATTTGGTTCCTACATATTTTTTTCTTATTTCATTGTTTCCCCCCCCGTTTACATCCTCCACTTCCCTAAGACTGGTCCCGAATCAGTCCTTGCCCTCCTGATTTCCCTCTTTAGTGTACTCCTACTTTCTTTATAATCTTATAAGGATTCACTCGATCTATCCTGTCTATACCTGACATATGCTTCCTTTTTTTTCTTAACCAAATCCTCAATTTCTTTAGTCATCCAGCATTCCCTATACCTACCAGCCTTCCCTTTCACCCTGACAGGAATATACTTTCTCTGGATCCTTGTTATCTCATTTCTGAAGGCTTCCCATTTTCAAGCCGTCCCTTATCCAGGTTGAACTCCATCTGCCCCCTCTGAAACAGCATTACAGAGGAGAAAGTAATCAGAATCTCGGGCCAGCTGCTACTGTAGTGCTGGGCTGGGATCGTGCTGTGCAACCATTGCATGGGCAATGCCATTGATGCAGGCAGTGAGTGTTTTACTCAGCAAACGGAAGAGGAAAAAGAAAGGGAGACATTGACACAGAGAGAAAGAAAGAAGGACAGAGAGAGAGAGAGACAGTACGAAGCAGAGATAGCACATAGTGGGAGACAGAAATAGAGACAGGAAGAGAGAGACAGAGACAATGCCAAACAAAGGTGGCGGTAACAGTGTCTCAATCTCAAGAGCCTCTGGATTCTAACTGCAGATGTGCTCTTATTATCACCCAGTTGCTCTTTCATCCCAACGGTAGTCCTCTGGGTGGGTGGGTGGTGGGGGGGTAGTGGTTTCGAATTGGGGAATGTGGTCAGGAGCGTGTGAGGGGGCCATGTGTGAATTGGTGAAGAATCAAGTTTTGGGTTTTCAGAAGGGGCCACAACATGGCGAATGCACAATGGATGGGGCAGGTGCCATGCGTGTGCAGTATGCGAACATACCCAACATCGCCCTCACCCCGATGGCCTCCTTTGTGTGCGGCTGCATCAAGCTGTGTGTAGACCCTTGGTACACAGACACCAATTGTCACCATGTACTGAGGTTCTACCTGTCCCCGGTGTTGGGAAGGATGGGACTGGCCTCGTTGCCGTGCAACGCTCCAAATGGAGTCACAGAGTCATGGAGCTAGTCAGTACAGATATGGAAATGTGTTGCTGGAAAAGCGCAGCAGGTCAGGCAGCATCTAGGGAACAGGAGAATCAACGTTTCGGGCATTAGCCCTTCTTCAGGCAGATACAGACCCTTTGGTCCAACTCGTCCATTAAGACCAAATGTCCTCAATTACTCCTGTTCCATTTGCTCGCATTTCACCCATATCCCTCCAAACTCTTCCTATTAACATACCCATTCCAGGTGCCTTTTCAATGTAACTGTATAAGCATCCACCACTTCCTCTGGCAGCTCATTCCATACATGCACCACATCTGCATGGAAAAGTTGCCCCTTCTATCTTTCCCCTCTCCTTAAACCTCGGAAGTCTCCTTAAACTTCGGAAGTCCCCCAACACCGGGGAAAGTCTTTAGCTCTTCACCCTGTCCATGCCCCTCATAATTTTATAAACTTCTGTAAGGTCACCCCTGAGCCTCCGGTGCTCCAGGCAAAATACCCCAGTCTATTCAGCCTCTCCGTATAGCTCAAACTCTCCAACCCTGGCAACATCCTCATAAATTGTTTCTGAGCCCTTTCAAATTTCACAGCATACAGCAGGAAGACCGGAAGTGAACACAGTATTCCAAACATGGCCGAACCAATGTCCTATACAGCCACAACATGACCTCCCAACTCCGATACTCAATGCTCTGACCAATGCAGGAAAGCATACCAAACGCATTCTTCACTATCCTATTTATCTGCAACTCCACAAAAAGAGCGGGAGCAGCAGAGGAAGTGACGGCAAGCAGAGGGGCAGCCGGGAAGGAGAACTGTGAGTATAAATACTCACCCTTTAATCACCAACGGTCATTTGAGTGGGAGCAGCGGCCGAGTAAAGGCGAACCCGGGAGACTACAGCTAAGGTAAAACAGTTTGTTTCAAAATTACTTACCTGTAGCGGGCAGCGGTGTTTTTTATTCTCTCTTCACAAAAAGAGCGGGAGCAGCAGAGGAAGTGACGGCAAGCAGAGGGGCAGCCGGGAAGGAGAACTGTGAGTATAAATACTCACCCTTTAATCACCAACGGTCATTTGAGTGGGAGCAGCGGAAGTGAGGTTGGAGCGCATAGCTGGGCGGGAAGGTAAGTGATTAGTATTTGAGTGGGTGTGTTCTAGACCCCAGATCCTACTTCCGTAGGGCCTCCCTCCCACCCTCCTCCTCTAACCTAACTTTAAAGTCCACAGGTAAGTGACTCAGTGTTCTTGTTTTTGGAGAAAGTGTACAGTCATGGCAGCGCAGGCGGTGAAATGTTCCTCCTGCAGGATGTTTGAGGTAGGGGTGACCACCGATACTCCTGCCGACTTCGTCTGCAGGAAATGCAGTCAGATCCTGATCCTCACCGAAAGAGTTAGGGAACTGGAACTGGAGTTGGATGAACTGAGGATTATTCGAGAGGCTGAGAGGGTGATTGATAGAAGCTACAGGGACATAGTTACGCCGGAGAACAGAGGTAGCTGGGTAACAGTTAGAGGTGGGAAGGGAAAGAAGCAGGCAGTGCAGGGTTCCCCTGTGGTCGTTCCCCTAAAAAATAAATATACAGCTTTGGAAACTGTTGGGGGGGACAGCATTGCAGGTGTAAGCTGCAGTGAAGGGGTCTGTGGCTCTGAGACTCAGAAGGGAAAGGGGGAGAGGAGGAGAGCGCTAGTTATAGGGGACTCTCTAGTTAGAGGGACGGACAGGCGGTTCTGTGGACATGGGCGAGACTCACGGATGGTTTGTTGCCTCCCGGGTGCTAGGGTCCGAGACGTCTCAGACCGTGTCTTCAGAATCCTTAAGGGGGAGGGTGTGCAGCCAGAAGTCGTGGTGCACATTGGCACCAACGACATAGGTAGGAAGAGGGGTGGGGAGGTCATTCAAGAGCTCAAGGAGTTAGGCTGGAAGCTAAAAGCTAGGACAGACAGAGTCGTCATCTCTGGGTTGTTGCCGGTGCCACGTGACAGTGAGGCAAAGAATAGGGAGAGAGTGCAGTTGAACACGTGGCTGCAAGGCTGGTGTAGGAGGGAGGGCTTCAGATATTTGGACAATTGGACTGCATTCTGGGGAAGGTGGGACCTGTACAAACAGGACGGGTTGCACCTGAACCAGAAGGGCACCAATATCCTGGGAGGTAGGTTTGCTAGCACTCTTCGGGGGGGTTTAAACTAATTTGGCAGGGGGATGGGATCCGGACTTGTAGTCCAGCAAGTAGGTTAGCTGTTTGTCAGGATGCCCAAGACTGTAGGGGGGCTGTGGAGAAGGTAGCACTGACAGGGACTACTAGCGGACACAGAGATGGGCTCAAGTGCGTATACATCAACGCAAGGAGTATCAGAAATAAGGTGAGTGAACTTAAGGCGTGGATCGGTACCTGGGACTACGATGTTGTGGCCATCACGGAAACGTGGATAGAAGAGGGACAGGAATGGTTGTTGGAGGTTCCTGGTTACAGGTGTTTCAGTAAGATTAGGGAGGGTGGGAAAAAAGGAGGGGGGGTGGCATTGCTAATTAGAAATGGTATAACGGCTGCAGAAAGGAAGTTTGAGGGGGATCTGCCTCTGGAGGTAGTATGGGCTGAAGTCAGAAATAGGAAAGGTGCAGTCACCTTGTTGGGTGTTTACTATAGGCCCCCCAATAGCAGCAGAGATGTGGAGAAACAGATTGGGAAACAGATTTTGGAAAGGTGCAGAAGCCACAGGGTCGTAGTCATGGGCGACTTCAACTTCCCAAATATTGATTGGAAGCTCTTTAGATCAAGTAGATTGGATGGGGCAGTGTTTGTGCAGTGTGTCCAGGAAGCTTTTCTAACGCAGTATGTAGATTGTCCAACCAGAGGGGAGGCCATATTGGATTTGGTACTCGGTAATGAACCGGGACAAGTGGTGGGCTTGTTAGTGGGTGAACATTTTGGTGATGGTGACCACAATTCTGTGACTTTCACCTTGGTTATGGAGAGAGATAGGTGCGCACAACAAGGTAGATTTTATAATTGGGGGAAGGGAAATTACGATGCTGTAAGGCAGGATTTGAGGAGCATACGTTGGGAGCATAGGCTGTCAGGGAAGGATGTGGTGGAAATGTGGAACTTTTTCAAAGAGCAGATACGACGTGTCCATGACATGTATGTACCTATCAGGCAGGAAAGAAATGGTCGTGTGAGGGAGCCTTGGTTGACGAGAGAGGTTGAATGTCTGGTAAAGAGGAAGAAGGAGGCTTACATAAGGTTGAGGAAACAGGATTCAGACAGAGCAGTGGAGGGATAAAGGATAGCCAGAAGGGACCTGAAGAAAGGGATTAGGAGAGCTAAGAGAGGGCATGAAAAATCGTTGGCGGATAGGATCAAGGATACCCCAAGGCATTTTATGCGTATGTGAGAAACCAGAGAATGACGAGAACGAGGGTAGGTCCGATCAAGGACAGTAGTGGGAGACTGTGTATTGAGTCGGAAGAGATAGGAGAGGTCTTGAACAAGTACTTCTCTTCAGTATTTACGAACGAGAGGGACCGTATTGTAGAAGAGGAGAGTGTGAAATGGACTGGTAAGCTAGAAGAGATACCTGTTAGAAAGGAAGATGTGTTGGACATTTTGAACAACTTGAGGATAGACAAGTCCCCCGGGCCTGACGGGATATATCCTAGGATTATGTGGGAAGCAAGAGAGGAAATTGCAGTACCGTTGGCAATGATCTTCTCGTCTTCACTGGCAAAGGGGGTGGTACCAGGGGACTGGAGAGTAGCGAATGTTGTGCACCTGTTCAAAAAAGGGAATAAGGATAACCCCGGCAATTAAAGGGCTGTTAGTCTTACTTCTGTGGTAGGCAAAGTAATGGAAAGGGTACTGAGGGATAGGATTTATGAGTATCTGGAAAGACACTGCTTGATTAGGGACAGCCAGCACGGATTTGTGAAGGGTAGGTCTTGCCTTACAAGTCTTATTGAATTCTTCGAGGAGGTGACCAAGCATGTGGATGAGGGAAGAGCAGTGGATGTAGTGTACATGTATTTCAGTAAGGCATTTGATAAGGTTCCCCATGGTAGGCTTATGCGGAAAGTCAGGAGGCATGGGATAGAAGGAAATTTGGCCAATTGGATAGAAAACTGGCTAACCGGTCGAAGGCAGAGAGTGGTGGTAGATGGTAAATACTCAGCCTGGAGCCCAGTTACAAGTGGAGTTCCGCAGGGATCAGTTCTGGGTCCTCTGCTGTTTGTAATTTTTATTAATGACTTAGATGAGGGAGTCGAAGGGTGGGTCAGTAAATTTGCAGATGATACGAAGATAGGTGGAGTTGTGGACAGTGAGGAGGACAGTTGTCGGCTGCAGAGGGACTTAGATATGATGCAGAGCTGGGCTGAGGAGTGGCAGATGGAGTTCAACCCTGCCAAGTGTGAGGTTGTCCATTTTGGAAGAACAAATAAGAATGCGGAATACAGGGTTAATGGTAGGGTTCTTAGTCAGGTGGAGGAACAGAGGGATCTTGGGGTCTATGTACATAGATCTTTGAAGGTTGCCACTCAGGTGGATAGAGTTTGTAAGAAGGCCTATGGAGTATTATCGTTCATTAGCAGAGGGATTGAATTCAAGAGTCGTGAAGTGATGTTGCAGCTGTACAGGACTTTGGTTAGGCCACAGTTGGAGTACTGTGTGCAGTTCTGGTCGCCTCACTATAGGAAAGATGTGGAAGCTTTGGAGAGGGTGCAGAGAAGATTTACCAGGATGTTGCCTGGGATGGAGAGGAAGTCGTACGAGGATAGGTTGAGAGTTCTCGGCCTTTTCTCGTTGGAACGGCGAAGGATGAGGGGTGACTTGATAGAGGTTTATAAGATGATCAGAGGAATAGATAGAGTAGACAGTCAGAAACTTTTTCCCCAGGTACAACAGAGTGTTACAAGGGGACATAAATTTAAGGTGAAGGGTGGAAGGTATAGGGGAGATGTCAGGGGTGGGTTCTTTACCCAGAGAGTGGTGGGGGCATGGAATGCGCTGCCCGTGGGAGTGGTGGAGTCGGAATCATTGGCGACCTTTAAGCGGCATTTGGATAGGTACATGGATGGGTACTTAATCTAGGTTAGAAGTTCGGCACAACATCGTGGGCCGAAGGGCCTGTTCTGTGCTGTATTGTTCTATGTTCTATGTTCTATGTTCCACTATCAAAGAACTCTGAACCTGCACTCCAAGGTCTCTTTGTTGAGCAACACTCCCCAGGACCTTACCATTAACTGTGTCGGTCCTGCCTGATTTACCTTCCCAAAATACTGCACCTTACGTTTATCTAAATTAAATCCATCTGCCACTGCTCAGCCCGCTGGCCCATCTGATCGAGATTCCATTGTACTCTGAGGGAAAGCTTCTTCCCTGTCCACTGCACCTCCAACTTTAGTATCATCCGCAATTTAGGAACTATGCCTCTTATGTTCACAACCAAGTCATTTATGTAACTGACAGAACCCGGTGGAACACTACTGGTCATAGGCCTCGAGACTGAAAAATAACCAACACCCTCTGTCTTCTCCCTTTGAGCCAATTCCACATCAAAATGGCTAGTTCTCCCTCTATTCCATGATCTAACCCCGCTAAACAGGCTACCATGAGGAACCTTGTCAAGTGCCTTACTGAAGTCCATATAGATTAAGACCACCGCTCTGCTTTCATCAATCCTCTTCGACAATTCTTCAAAAAATCAGGTCAGTGAGACACGAGTTCCCATGCACAAAGCCATATTGCCTATCCTGAATCAGTCCTTGCCTTTCCAAATTCATGTAAGTGCTGTCCCTCAGAATTCCTTCCAACAACCTTCCCACCACTGATTTCAGGCTCACCAGTCTATAATTCCCTGGATTTTCCTTCCCATCTTTCCCATCCACGTTAGCCAACCTCCAGTCTTCCGGCACCTCACCTGTGGTTATCGATGAAACGTGTATCTCAGCAAGTGGCCCCAGAAATTACTTCCCTAACTTCCCACAGAGTTCTCAGGTACACCTGATCAGGTTCTAGGTGTTCATCATCCTTTCTGTGATTTAAGACATCCAGCTCCTCCTCCCTCTGTAATGTGGACATTGTTCAAGATGTCACCATTTATTTCTCCAATTCTCTGGTTTTCATATCCTTTTCCGAAGTGAACACGGAGGCAAAATATTCATTTAGTATCTCCCCCATATCCTGCAATTCCACACATAGGCTGATCTTACAGGGGCCTTATTCTCTCCCTCGTTACTTCTTTGTTCTCAATGTATGTGTAAAAATCCCTTTGGATTCTTCTTAACCCGATTGCCAAAGCTATCCCATGTTCCCTTTTTGCCCTCCTGAATTCCCTCTTAAATATACTTGCACTGCCTTTATACTCTTCAAGGGATTCACTCAATCCCTGCTGTCTATTCCTGATGTATGCTGCCTTCTTTTTCGTGACTAAAACCTTACCTTCTCCAGTCCCCCAGCACTCCTTGCCCCTATGTAGGGAGTGAGGGTCAGTTTATTATCCAACAGTTCCCTGGTCTGACAATGGGCTTATGTGGTGAGACATGGTGTGGTGAAAAACACGGTATGGAGATGCTTCAGAGGCAAAGAAAATTCCGATTTTATTAAAACATTGCCAGGTAAATGAATATTTTGAAAAAAACAGTGCGATGCATCAAGTGAAATGAGACTTATCTGACTGCTGTTAACTCCCCAGTTAATCCTTGCAGCCTTGACTTGGTACAATGGGGTTTGAATTACAGAGAGCTGTTAATTACTGAATGATAGGGGAAAGTAGAGAGAGAGAGAGTGACAGAGAGTAAACACGAATCCCGGGATCTTCTCATACTTCCCTCCCCTGGAGACTGCCCTGCACTGTCAGCCCTGTCGCCCACCCTTTCTCCCCTCTCTTACTGAGCTGGGACAGAGGGTCTCGATGACCTTCTGCTCGCCCCCACAGTGGCTTGTGTTGGTTTGGAGAGTGGTGGGTGTCGCTGGCACTGCCCTAGTCAGTCTCTCAGCTCTCCACTCACATCTCATCAGTAGGTGGAGGGTTGTGGATAAGAAGATTGCTCGCTCTCCTTCTTTTCCTGAGTTTGTGACTGGCTGTAACTGATTCCCTTGATGCTGGCCGGACCTCTTACTGAACACACCCCAGAGATTAGGGTTCCCCAGTTATACTGGCTGGAGGTTTCCCATGTTTCCTGCCAAATCTGCATTGGATCACTGAGCTACTGTTTCTCCTCTCGAGGCTGAATGAACTTCCTGAGTATTCGATGAGTGTGAATGGTTCTCCAATTAAAGTCAGTGGGTATACCATAATTTTGAATGTCCATTATTTCTCTTCGAGGGGTGCAGGTTAAGGTGTTGCTGATAGTGTGATAGCCTTCCCATTCAAGACAAACAGGTTTGCATGTCAGGTGTGGAGTGTTCTGGATCTCTGCGTCCGAGCAAATGATTACAAGTTGAATGGTTATGTAATTTTGCAAGCTGTAGAATGTCTCTGTTGTTTGCTCTGCAGGCTGGTGCTCATTGTCTTCTAGCGTGTGGTGCTAGAAAAGCATAGCAGGTCAGGCAGCATCCAAAGAGCAAGAGAGTCGATGTTTCAGGCATAATCCCCTCATCAGGAATAAGGGGCTGGGGGAAGGGGGCTGAGAAATGAATATGACGGTAGGGCTGGGGGAAGGTAGCTGGGAAGGTGATAGGTGGGTGTAGGTGAGGGAATCATGGTTATAGTTCGGAGCAGAGGGTGGAGTGGATAGGTGGGGAGGAAGATGGACAGGTAGGACAGTTCAAGACGGCAGTGCTGAGTTGGAGGGTTGGTTCTGGCAAGAGGTGGAGTGGAGGGGAGATGAGGAAACTGGTGAAGTCGATGTTAATGCCGTGTGTTGAAGTGGTCAGCCACAGGGCGGTGCGGTTATTTGGTGCATGTGTCCCAGTGATTTTCCCTGAAACGTTCCTCAAGTTGGCATCCTGTCTCCCCATTGTAGAGGAGACACCATCAAGAGCAACAGACACAATAGATGAGGTGGTTGGATGTGCAGGAAAATCTCTGCGGGATGTGAAAGGATCCTTTGGGGCCTTGGACAGAGTGAGCAGGGAGGTGTGGGTGCAGGTTTTACATTTCGTACTGTGGCAGGGCAAGGTGCCGGGAGTGGAGGAGGGGGTTAGTGGGGGGCGTGGACCTCACCAGGGAGTCACGGAGTGAATGTGGAAGCGGTCCACGAGACGTTTTCCTCCGTGACTCCCTGGTTAGGTCCACACTTCCCACTAACCCATCCTCCCCTCCACTTGTCACTGCAAGAGGTGTAAAGCCTGCGTCCACACCTCCAGCAAAGGCCCCAAAGGATCCTTCCACATCCAGCAGAGATTTTCCTGCACATCCAAACACTTCATCTGCGGTGTCTGTTGCACTCGATCATTTCAGCGAACATCTCTGGGACACGCACAAACAAACCCCACTGCCCTGTGGCTGAACGGTTCAACTCCCCCTCCCACTCTGCCAAGGACATGCAGGTGCTGGGACCCCTCCACTGCCAAATCCAGGTACTGCCTGACCTGCTGTGTTTTTCCAGTGCCACACTTTTCGACTCAGATTGCCTGTATCGGCAGTCCTCACTTTCTCCTTTATTGTCTTTGAGCTGATGCATTTGTGGGGGCCTTCCTTTATCTTACCCCTGTTCCAGACTGCTGCCCCTGAGCTTGCATATTGCTCGTCTGTCTCGGAAACTCTTAGTTTAAATGTGAATTCCACAAACTCATGTCCCAAGTTCAGAGGGTTTTTGTCCAGGGTATCTAATGGGAATGTTTACTCCACCTTACACCTTGTTTCTGTACTCTGATTATCTCATTTTTGATGGCTTCCTGTTTTTTTAGCTGTTCCTTTACCTGCAAGTATCTGCTACCAATCAACTATTGAATATTCTTGCCAAACACCATCAAAATTTGCCTTCTTCCAATTTAGTGCAACTTGCAAAACAATCTCTTGGCCAAACGAGCCACAGCACATTTAAAACCATCTCTTAAGTCAACAGGGATAGACTGTAAATTGCAAATGCAATCCAATCCGATTTGCATGTTCCCTTGCTTCGGACCCATTTGATGATTACATTCTCGTGGCTGGTTCCAGATTCTCCTCGAGGCAAGACATTTATTCACTATCCAACAATTCAATGTGTGTGTTTAACTAAATAAACTCCTTTTTTTAAAATGAGTGTAATAGGGTTTTGTGTGCAAGGCTACAGTCCGAAGTGAATACTTCATCTGATCAGCGATAATGTACACTTTACTCAAAGACACAATCCAGCTGACATCTGGCATGTGGACAACCTGACAGTGAAACATTGCCTCCCCACTGCTCCTGATAATGTGACAGGCTGTATACTCTGTAGTCTGCGTAGCTAGCAATTAAATCAAAGATTTTAACTGTTGCATCATTTATAACAAATTTAAGTTCCAATCATGAGAAAACAGCTCAACAATATCTGATCATGGAATCCAAGGGAAGGTAAAGGTTGTTGTTAATTAAAGGAATAAAGCTGATGTTGCGTGGGAGGGGTGTCTTGTGGTACAGTGGTGGTGTCCCTACCCATGCTCCAGAGGTGTGTGTTAACATCTCTGAACAGGTTGATTCTAAAAAGGTTAATTTTTAAAAAAATTCTACATAAAAAGCTGACGTTAAAGCCTGCGCATTCGAAACACTTTCGAATTCAGTAAAACAGGATTAACAAAATAATGCATTGAGAGAGAAAACAACATGAAATTAAACTAGTGAGAGACAAAAACATGTGTTTGAAATAGCTTTCTCAAGATAAAGAAAAAAGGTGATCAGAAAAGACAACTAGCAGAGGCAGGAAAACCTGCAATTGGGATGGTGTGAATAACAGAGAAATAAAGATGATATTTTAGGTCTCTTCAGAGAGGAACATTCACTCCACTTCTCAATAATACAATAGAAGCAATGTCCTAGTGAAAATGAGCAGATCGCTGAATTGGTCATGAGTGAACAGAAGTAGTACTGGAAAATTAATATAATCCCAGAATCTGAAGATCAACATTCAAAATCCTCAGAATATTGGTGGCAGTGATCATGATCTTTGACTGCCACTCCGGTACATATTTGTGTGTTCTGATCATGTTTTGCTTCACCTATAGAAAGCTTTTTCAAACATTTTCATCTCTCTCACTGGTTTAATTTGATGTAGTTTTCTCTCAATGCATTTTTTTTAGTCCGACTGTACTGAATTTAAAAAGATATTCTGAATCCCCATTTTTTAAAGCACCTTGTTCATTCCCACTGCATCACAAGATGTCACCCCTTCCGCAACATCATCATTATACACCTCTTCCTTTAATTAACAACAATCTTTACCTTTCCCGTATTCCATGAGTAGATCTTGTTGAGCTTTTGCTCATGATTGGAATTTAAATTTGTTACAAATGATGAAACAGTTAAATCTTTGACTACAGTGTATACAGCCTGTCACATTATCAGGAGCAGTGGGGAGGCAATGCTTCACTGTCAGGTTGTCCACTTGCCAGATGTCAGCTGGGTTGTGTCCTTGAATAAAATGTACATCATCGCTGATCTTATGAGGGAAGGGTATGCTGCCAGTGGAGAGATCAATATGAAAATATTTCTTCAGATGAAGTACTTGCTTCTGACAGTAAGTATTGCATGCAAGACTATTTACCTCATTAAAAAAATACAGGTAGAGTTTATTTAATTAAACACACACATTGTTGGTTGATTCGATTAGATCAGATCCCCCTCGGTAAGGAAACAGGCCTTTTGGCCCAATAAGTCCATACCAACCTTCCAAAGAGCAATCCACCCAGTCCAATTCCCCTACATTTACCCTTGACACTATGGGTAATATAGCATGGCCAATTCACCTGGCATGCACGTCTTTGGTTGTGGGAAAAAAACAGAGCACCCGGAGAAAGCCCACACAGACACAGGGAAAACATACAAACTCCACACAGACAGTTGCCCGAGGCTGGGATCGAACCCATGTCCCTGGCATTGTAAAGCAGCAGTGCTCACCACTGAGCCACCAGACCACCAAAGCAGTGGTTGTTGAATCAATGTCTCACCTTGAGGAGAATTTGGAATCAGCCGCCAGAGTATTGGCATTAAATTGGTTTGAAGCAAAGGAACATGCAAATGTTTTTACACTTTGCATTCTATCCCTGTTGACATAAGAAGTGGGTGGACGTGCTGTGGTTCATTTGGTCAACATGATTGTTTTGCAAGATGTAAATGTCTGGCCGACTCAAAGGAAGGAGTGGCCCAACAGGAACAGTAACATAAATTGAGGGCTGAAGGACAGAGTCATTAACTGGTTCAGAGAAGAGGTGGTTCAGGTTGGTGAAAAGTTTTTATGCCTCTCTGTCTGTTTCTCTTCACTTGGCTCTCTCTCTTTTTCTCTCTCACTGTCTCCCACTCTGCCTCTCTCTCGCTATCATTGTCCCTCTCCCTCTCTTGCTCTTTCTGTCTCAGTTCCTCTCTCCGTCGGTCTCATTCTCTTTCACTGATTCTCCCTCTCTCGCACTCTGTCTGTCTATCTCTTACGCTGTTTCTCTTCCTCTCCCACTGTATCTTTCTCTCTCAATGTCTCTCTCTCGCTCTCACTGTCTGTCACTCTTCTCTCTCACTGTCTTGTTGTCTCCCTCAACGAATCTCTCTCTCACTCTCTCTCTCTGTTCCTTTTTCTTGCTCGTTCCCCGCTCTCTCTCATATGTCTCTGTGTACTCTGCTTCTGAATTCCTCTCTCTCTCTCTGTCCTTCAGTATGTCTCTTGTCTCTCTCTCTCTCTTTTAAACTGTCTCTGTCTTAAACCGTCTCTCTCTCACACTATTGATCTCACTCTGTCCCTCTTTCTCATTCTTTCTGTGTTTCTCTCTCTCTTGTGCTTTCTGTCTCTATCTCTCCCTCTCGCTCTTTCAGCCGCAGTAACTCTCCCTCTCTCTAACTGACTCTAATTCCTCATTCTCTGTCTCCCTCTCTCTCCCTCACTGTATCTCTCCCACTGTCTTTCTTTCTCAGTGACTCTCTCTCTGTCACAGTCTCCCACTCTCTCTTTCTGAGTCTCTCACTGTCTCTGTCACTCCCCCTCCCTCACACTGTCTTGCTTTCTCCCTCAGGGTGTCTCTCTTTGACACACATGCTGTCTCTCTCTCCCTCTCTCACTGACTCTATTCCTCATTCTTACTTCCCCCTCTCTCTCATGTCTTTCTGTCTCTCTCTCTCTCTCTCTCACTGACTCTTTCAGTTCCTCATTCTTCCTTCAGCCCCCTCTCTCTCATGTCTCTCTATCTTTCTCTCCTGTATCTCTCTGTTTCTACTCTGTCTCTGACTCGCTCTGTCTCACTCTCTCTGTCCTTCACATTACCTCTCTCTCACACTCTCTCTCTCTCATTTTTGATCTCTTGCTGTCACTCTCTCTGTCAGTATTTCTTGTTCTTTCACCATCTATGTCTCTCTCACTCTTTTTTGCGTCTCTCTCTTCCTCTAGCGCTCTCACTGTCTCTTTCTCTCTTTCTGCCCCTTAGTCGCTCACTAACTCCCTTTCTCTCACACACATATTCTTTGTCTCTATCTGTCTCTCATTCCCTGTCTGCCTCTCACTCTCTTTCTCACTCTTTCCTTCTCTGCCTCTCACACTCTGTCTTTTTCTCTCTTCTACTGTCTCTGTCTCACCTCCTCTCTCTCTGTCCTTCTTTCCCATTCTGCATCTTTGATTGTCTGTCTTCTGTCTCTGTCTCTCTCACAAACTGTTTCTCTCATTGTCTGTGTCTGTGTCTCTTTCTCTCACTGTTTCTCCACGTCTGTCTGGTTTTCTCTCTCACTCTGTCAGCCCGCCTCTCTCTCTTCCCCCCCCTCCCCCACCCCATTTGTCTCTCGCTATCTGAAGCAGGTTGCTGAAGTCATAACATTATATTTATAATTACTGGGTTTCACAAGGTAATGTAAGAGAAGTGTGGAAAAGGTCCTGTTTGAACCATTGAATTCTAATTCTTCAAGCACAATATTTGGATAGATGGTAAATGATATTTTCCAGCTGTACTGTGGGTAGGGTGGTGCACACCAGTGTGATCGATACCAACAACACTCCGAGCAAATGCCTGCAGGTCAGGGAACATCAGCTCAGTGCTAATGTAATGGAGTCTGAACTTCGATCATTCCGATGTCTCATTGAGGAGGTGATTATCTGGACATTGTGTTCCAGGAGGCAGAAGCCTATGCTTGGATTTGCACTTTGGAAGTATCTGTGCTCAGAGATAGTACAGTGTCTGGAGGGAAGTGCAGTTTTCGAACCTCTGAGTGGAAAAACCTCAGCTTTTGCACTTTGGTGTGTTCACTGGCTAAATCAACTCTTATTATCCATCCCTAACTGTCTTTGTAATGAATACGGTGAACAACGAATTGATGGCAGCATCTGTGGGAAGAAACCAGAGTTAATGCTTCAGTCTGTTGACCCTTCATCAGAACAGATAGCAGCAGGGAATAAGGGATATTTATAGTGAAGAGCTGAAAATGTGTTGCTGAAAAAGCGCAGCAGGTCAGGCAGCATCCAAGGAACAGGAGAATCGACGTTTCGGGCATAAGCCCTTCTTCAGGAATGAGGAAAGTGTGTCCAGCAGGCTAAGATAAAAGGTAGGGAGGAGGGACTTGGGGGAGGTGTGTTGGAAATGCGATAGATGGGAGGAGGTCAAGGTGAGGGTGATAGGCCGGAGTGGGGTAGGGGCGGAGAGGTCAGGAAGAAGATTGCAGGTTAGGAAGGCGGTGCTGAGTTCGAGGGATTTGACTGAGACAAGGTGGGGGGGAGGGGAAATGAGGAAACTGGAGAAATCTGAGTTCATCCCTTGTGGTTGGAGGGTTCCTAGGCGGAAGATGAGGCGCTCTTCCTCCAACCGTCGTTTTGTTGTGGTCTGGCGATGTTGGCCAAGGCTGCATTTATGCGATGGTGGTATACTAGGACGCTGATGAGTATTAGTTAAATAATACATTATTTTGTCAAGTATTTTTTTGTTTTGCGTATTTTCTAACTGTGGGGTAAGAACGAAGTGTCTTTTGCTTAAATCCGATGAGATTGACCCATCAAATCACATCCGGAATGCAGCACCTTAAACTAGCCTCAAAATAAGGTAACGGTTACAGTCTCGGCTACCCCCTTGATAGTCTTCAGGGCATTTGGTCTGTTCCATAAAATACGAAAGGGCTGGGTAAACAAGGAGATAATGGAGAGCAGGCCAGTATAGAAGAAAAGTTGAATATGTGATAAAAGATGCTAAGAATAGGAGAGAATGGACAATGAAACAAAGGGTGACCTTCCCATCAGCCCTGCTCCATTTTCCAATATGATCCTGGCTGATCCTTTATCACGCAGTCACATACCTGTTCTTTTCTCAGACCCACTGACACTTTTAGCTCCTGGAAATCAATATGGTTCTTTCTTTAAAAAAAACAGTAACTTTCCTCCAGAGCCTTTTGCGGTAGAGGTCTCCAGATGGTCACCATTGCCTGAGTGAAGACATTTCTCAGCATCTCAGTCAGAAATGGTGTCCCGTGTGTATGCTGAGACCCTGGCCCCTTTCTCTGGATTCCCAGGCCGGGGAAACATCATCATTGCATCCTGAGCCCTATCAGAATCCTATACACATCAGTGAGACACTTCACCTTCTGATACCATCAAGTGAATGCCGGCCCACCCAACCCCAACATTCCTCATAGGACCAACCTGGCATAGCAACAATTATTCTGATAAACCCTTACTGCTGTCTCCTTGCAGTAGGTATCAATTTCCATAGGTACTTGAATCAAGAATGTACAAAATACTCCAGCTGTGGTCTCACCAACTGGATAAGCTTTCAAGCTGTACTGAAATCCACAGCCAATGAAGGCCAACATGCTGTTTGTCTTTCTAACATGTTGCTATTCAGCTGCACCTTCATTTTGAATTTCAGTGACCTCTGGAAAAGGACATCCATAGATTCATACAGCATGGAAAAGACCCTTCGGTGCAATGTGTCCACACTCATCAGGTTTCCCAAACTAACCTAGTTCCATTGCGCTGCATTTGGCCCATATCTCTCTGAACATTTCCTATCCATGTATCTGTCCAATTGTCTTTTAAATGTTGTAACTGTACATGCATCTCCCTCTTCTTCTGGCAGTTCAATCCACACATGAACCACCCTCTATGTAACAATGTTGCCCCTCAGGTCCCTTTTAAATCTCTCTCCTCTCACCTAAACACTGTGCCCTCCAGTTATGAACTCCCCTATCTTCAGAAAAAGACTGTTGCTATTCACCTCATCTACGCCCCTTATGATTTTTCAACCTCTCTAAGGTCACCCCTCAACCTCCTACATTCCAGTGAATTAATGTCCCAGCCTATCCCTCCTCTCCTTATGGAAGCCAATATTGCTCCATTCGATCAATATTTCAATGATACACTACAAATATGTATCTTATTTCCTACTGATGTGGACAATTTCCCATTTGCACCTTCCATGTGTTTCCCAATTTACTGAAATTGTTCATATTATTCTGAAGCCTTCTTACCTCCTGTACATCGGTCACAATGATGCACAAGTTTGAATTGTCATCAAACCTGGATATTTTATACTTGATTCACCCATCCAAATTGGTGATATGTATTGTGATTAACTGGACCTGCACCAAAGTCAGTTTGTAATCAGTGTATAATACTGGGAATCTGTGCAATATCCTGTGGGATGTTTCAATCCTTCAAAGGTTCTATGTAAGTGCATATTGTTTTGGACATTTTCAAGGTCCTGTTGTATTTGGAGTCTGAGAACACATCTCCTCCACCGACCCCCTCCAAGAGAGCTGTGGGCCTGTTGCACCTATTCTGAAAGGTTGGCTATACCCCATAACTCCTGGAAGAAACTCCAATCTTCACCTGCAAATTGTACCCATGGGAGGTAACCAGACCTTCTGCTTAATTAATGGCAAACACCACCCAGGACGATAGCGACAGTTTCTGTTTGCCAACATGTGTGTCCCTGCATATCTTTCACGCTCTTGCCAATGTAGTTATGAATTGAACAAGTTTTTCTTTCATCTTTTCCAGTTTTGTCTGTGTGTTCCCTATAGTACGGTTAAAGGGTGCTGACAAATCTGAAAAATGCGGACACTCTGCCTGTTCCTGTTGGTGCTGCTCACAATCCCCATGTCAGATGCGGCTGTACTGGATAACCATGCCGTGACTGGCATTTTTAAAAGGTAAGTGTCAGTGAAACAGATCTTACCTGATCAGGGCGGCACGGTAGTACAGTGGTTAGCACTGCTGCCTCACAGCGCTAGAGACCTGGGTTCAATTCCTGCCTCAGGCGACTGAATGGAGTTTACACATTCTCCCCTCCGGATGAATTGGCCATGCTAAATTGCCTGTAGTGTTAGGTGAAGGGGCAAATGGAGAGGTCTGGGTGGGTTGCCCTTCGGCGGGGCGGTGTGGGACTTGTTGGTAATCTTAAAAAAAAAGCTCTGTCAGCAGTGGGGGGGGGGATTTTTGGAGTGATTTTTGGAGAAAATGCCCAAATCCCACACACAGGCAACATTTTACTGTTTACTGAATCGCCTCACCCACCTCTCAGTTTCCCTTTGTCTCCCTCTATCTCCTTCACTACTATTCCCATTTCCTGTCAGTCTGCAAGTCTTTGTTTTCTCTCTGTCCCTTTCTTTTGTTCCCTTGCTTTCTAGTTGCTCCACGCCTTGTCCTTATGCCCCAAACTTTTTCTGTTTTCCAATTCTTCCAGGATTCTCTCTACCTCCAGTTCTCGTTCACTGCTCATGTAGCCTTCATTGTCTCTCTCTTTCTCTCTCCCCATCTCTCTGTTTCTAATCAATACGTATGGCATGGAGCATCGAGTAGTGCATCAGTCAAAGGACCTTATGATGAAGGTACAGTGAGTTATCAAGAAGGCTTGTGGCATTCTGTGATTCATTGCAGGAGGATTTGTACAAAAATAAGTAACAATGTTCTGCTTTCTGTCGCATCACCCTGGTTCTGTCTTTAAACCTGACACTGATCCCAGAACTTAATACAACACTGAGATAGCAACATTGACCTTCCCATGCAATAATTTGAAATGTGAATTGCAGGGTTTCACCTTTTCTTTAATATGATGGGCATTGTTCCAAATAACACATCTCAAACAGGGCCCACTAACACTGCACAGAGAATGTTTCACCTGAAGTCCGTCCCTTGACTCACACCCTGACTTTACCCCTTTCAGTCTCCGCTTGGTGCTGGGCACCGGGCGTCTGATTATGGGAGAGAACACTTCGCCTTCCTGGTGGCTTTACCTGCTTCCCAGTGCGGAAACTCCAATAGATATATAGACTTGAACCCCAGCATATCAATACATCCTTTCATTACCTCCGATGTGAACGTTTTCGAAAACTACCCGGGTAGAAATGACCTTGCTGTCTTTCCGAACAGTAGCAGTCGTTGCTCAGAAAGTAAATTGCTGAACCCCGCCCAGATCAACGGGAACCACACCGCGGCTCAGCTTTTCCAAACTCTGCTGAATAACAGAAGCCAGCACAATAACCAGCCAGTGGGCTGTATCATTCTCTACACCACCTACAGCCCACTGTAGATCACTGTTTCAGTAACACGGGGAATTATCAGACCATCCCTGCCTTGCAAAAATCCCCATTTCGGGACATATGGATCGAACCAGACGTTCACAAGCATTTTGTCTTCAGTAAAATATTTGCACATGATGCAGATCAGAGGTGACACCAGGAAATCCGGGAAAAGCTGGCTGCAGTGGAGAATACCGGGTTTCATGTCAGAAGGTGTGCTATAGAATACCCAATCAGGTGTAAAGAATGCTCCACTCCAGAATACTGCATCGAACAGACTCCAAGAATTGATTTAACATACTAAGGGATCTAGGAATTTCTGTAAATGGGTGCCTATTCAAATACATCTATCACATTTCAAAACAATATAAAAATCCAAATTTACCAACATATCCTTTCTGCTTAACATTCAATGAATCATATGAGATGTCATCAGAGAATAAAAGTCAATTATCAACTCAATAAATTCAAGAATCCCTCACAGTCAAAATCAATTCCATTCACAACCTCTTTTTCCTGTCCATCAACACATCTGCAAATGCAATACTGGTCCCACATTCTCAGTATCAGTCTTATTCTCACCCTGCTGCTCACTGCAGACAGAGATAGAACATAGATACAGAATGTTTGACAGACTGAACAAGCTTACAGTGATAGGGTGTGTTACAGCGCAGTACAGGCTCTTCGGCCCTCGATGTTTTGCCGAACTGTGAAATCAATTTGAAGCCCATCTAATCTATGCTCTTCCATTATCATCCATATGTTTATCCAGTGATCATTTAAATGCCCTTAAAGTTAGCGAGTCCTCTACTGATGTAGACAGGGCATTGCATGCCCTTTCTACTCTCTGAGTAAAGAATCTATCTCTGATATCTGTCCTATATGTATCACCTCTCAGTTTAAACTATGCCCCCTCGTGCTAGCAATCACCATCCGAGGAAAAAGGCTCTCACTGTCTGCCCTAGCTATTCCTCTGATCATCTTGTGTGCCTCTGTCAAGTCACCTTTTCACCTTTTTTTCTCTAAGCAAAACAGCATTAAGTCCCTCAGCTTTCTTCATAAGACCTACCCTCTGTACCAGGCAACATCCTGGTAAATCTCCTTTACACCGTTTCCAAAGCTTCCACATCCTTCTTATAATGCGGTGACCAGGACTCCAAGTGTGGCCACACCAGAGGTTTGTACAACTGCAACATGATTTCATGGCTCCAAAACTCAATCCCTCTACCAGTACAACCTAACACATTGTATGCCATCCTAACAATCCTTTAACCTGGGTGGAAATTTTCAGGGCACTAACATGGACACCGAGATCTATCTGCTCACCCACACTACCAAGTATCTTACCATTAGCTCAGTACTCTGTATTCCTGTTACTCAATCCAAAGTGGATCACCTCACATTTTTCTGCATTAAACTCCATTTGCCGCCTCTCAGCCCAGCTCTGCAGCCTATCTATGTCTCACTATAATCTACAACATACTTTGGTACAACTCCACCAACGTTAATGGCATCCGCAAATGTACTAACCCATCATTCCATGCCATCATTTATAAAACTGATAAACAGTAGTGGCACCAAAACAGATCCTTGCAGTACACCACTCGTAACTGAACTCCAGGATGAAACAATTCCCATCAACCACCACCCTCTGTCTTCTTACAGCCAGCCAATTAATGATCCAAACCACGAGATCAATCTCAATCCCATGCCTCCGTATTTTCCGTGATAGCCTACCGTAGATAATCTTATCAAACGCTTTACTGAAACTGAGATGTTGGACAACAGTACAGTAGCGCCTCGACTTACGAACTTAATCCGTTCTGGGACTCGGTTCGTGAACTGAATCAATTTTTCCCATTGCTCGGATAGCGTAAGAATGCTTGGACAGTTGTCCACAGCGCACGCGCCAAAGACGAACTGAATGAGATCACGCGGGGCCCGAGAGCTTTTGCGTTCAACAAGCACGTGGCAAAGCAGAACAATGAAACCACGTGGTCACACACGGGCTTTTTGCATTCGTACCTTCGTTCGTACCTTGAATTTTGTACGTACGTTGAAGCAAACTTTTACGTACAATCCTGTTCGTAAACTGATTTGTTCGTGAACGGGGTCGTTCGTATGTCAAGGCGCTACTGTACTTGAAAAGGTTCAGAAAAGATTTCCAAGGATGCTGCAAGGGTTGCAGAGTCTGCGCTATAGGGAGAGGCTGGTAGGCGGCACAGTGGCACAGTGGTTAGCACTGCTGCCTCACAGCGCCGGAGACCCGGGTTCAATTCCCGCCTCAGGTGACTAACTGTGTGGAGTTTGCACATTCTCCCCGTGTCTGCGTGGGTTTCCTCCGGGTGCTCCGGTTTCCTCCCACAGTCCAAAGATGTGCAGGTTAGGTGAATTGGCCGTGCTAAATTGCCCGTAGTGTTAGCTAAGGGGTAAATGTAGGGGTATGGGTGGGTTGCGCTTCGGCGGGTCGGTGTGGACTTGTTGGGCCGAAGGGCCTGTTTCCACACACTGTAATGTAATGTAATCTAAATAGACTGTTCAATATGAGTCTAGGTTAGAGTCGTGCTGGAAAAACACAGTTCAGGCAGCATCCGAGGACCTGCTGTGCGTTTCCAGCATCTGCAGTCCTTGTTTTTACCCTGTGTTCAATGTGATCTAACCTTGCTCAGCAGTCTGCGGGTGAGCAGTAGAGGAACCTTGTCGATCACCTGACTGACGTTCATGTAGATCATATCCACCGCTCTTTAAAGGCATCTGAATGAGTATGTGACTAAGAGGGGTTTAGAAGGATATGAGCTAAATGCTGGAAATGGGACTAGATTTATTTAGGATATCTGGTTGGCATGGTCGTGTTCGACAGAACCATCAGTTTCCGTGCTGTATATCTCTGTGACTCTATGCCTGTGACTCTAAAAGGAAGGGTATGCAGTAATGTTTAAACCCAGTGCTGGAGATGGATGTGAAGAAATCTGCACTGAGGCTTGTGGCCTTCTCCAAGTCCCCTTCTATTTACACATGAACTGTCCTTGACTTTATCACTACCTCATTCAGAGACCGCATTGACCCTTCTCATCTGTCGGCCAGGGCTCCCTGCTTGGTCCAGATTAACAGCCCCAATCAGGGAGCTCATATTCTATGAGGTCCAGCTGGCTGTCCTGGTCACAACCACTGGAATTCATATTTCCCCTGGAAATAAAGAGAAACAGTTACATACCCGGGGAAAAGGATGGGGTAAGGCCATGCTGGAGAGAAAAGGGAGTCACACATTTGAGGTGACCCAGAAAGTGGAAGAAAATTGAATGGGAAGGAGACCAGTAAAAACAGATGTAATCGCCTGAACGAAGTATTTCCTTTGTGAAATGGATTAAGTGTTTTGGTGCAGAGCATGCCTTCAGTTTCCCCTTAATTGATCTGCAGTTTCTGCAACATTTCCAAATGTTCTCTCTCCAATGTTGTACTGTTGGAATGGTTTGAACAGCAGAGATATCATTTCTTTGCACAGCTGTATTCAATGAAATGATTTGCATGCAGAACTACACGTGATTTTTTTGCTTTTGATTTATACACATAAAATAAAGTTAATCTCACCATTGAACAGCAATCCGTTTGCAGATGTATGATTTATCTCATTCACCTGCCACTTATTCCTGTCAATGAGTTATGTTTCTGTTTTGTGAAGAAATATGAATGAGCTGGAGAAGTAATGGCAGTGTCCATGGTGGGGATTCTCGAACATTGCAGCTGGATGGTGGGGTCAGGGAAGAGGGTTGGGGTTCACAAAAACTAGTCAGGAGGGAGAGGGAAAGACAAGTGGTGTACGTGGGAACACTAAGACAGTGAGGAGAATGAAATGCGGCCTGGAGAGATCTCTGGCTGCATTCCCAAAAGCAGGGGCTAAGTGGAAGAGGACACAAAGCATTGACTCACAGGAAGTAAGGATGAGGCTAGGCTGACTGTGAAACAGGCAACAGACACTGGTAGGAGGGTGAACAATACAGGCTCACTGTGAGACTGTTTCCAGTCACCATATAGTTACTGGGTCAAACGTCGACTGAGCCTGGAGAATCATCAACTCAGTGAATGATGCTCTTTGGTCTGCCCGAAACTTGTTGGTCTTCCAGAGCGAGGAGTTGACCCTGAGTGTTGCAGACTGACACATCCTAATGTCCAGGACTATGTGCTGAGGGATGGACTAAAGCTTGGGGCAACTGCTGCCAAGGTGCAGTGGGGGTAAGACCACTGTCCGAGGTCTTCCTGCTGAAGGGAAATGGGGGTCCGTTCAGTTATCGGACCCTCCCAGTGTCTCCCAGATATGTAATGATATACGTGTAAGAGACCTTTTTTGGGTTTTTGTCCAAAGTCCAATGTTTGTTTATTTGAATAGAATATTCTTTGTTGTAATATCCTTTATTGTCATGTGATATGCAACTGTAAAGTACCAAACTGCATTTGTGACTATGTATATATAGAAAGATGTTTTTGATGAATCAAATATAATTTTGAAATTTTAAAAGAAAAAGCTCAATGTTAGATTGTTCACAATCACCATGTAGTAACTGGGTGGCGTGCAGATGAGGCCAGACTCTCAATGAGACTGTTTGCAGTCATCATATCGTAACTGAGGCTAGTTTCACTGAGAGACTGTTTTACACTGACATTATACTGACTTGGAGGTGTGTAAACGAGGCCACACTCAGTGTGAGACTGTTTACAGACCTTGTACATTTACACAGAGGTGTGTAGATGAGGGCAGGCTCACCGTGAGACCCTTTACAGTCAGTGTATAGTTACTGGGAGGTGTGAAGATCAGGCCAGAATCACTCCGAGACTCTTTATAATTAGTGTATAGTTACTGGGAAGTGTGGAGATCATGTTAGCCTCAGTGTGAGACAAAAACAAAAATTGCTGGAAAAGCTCAGCAGATCTGGCAGCATCTGTGAAAAAACATCTGAGGATGGACCGAGACGGCGACACAGCCGTGACATGCTGCAAGAAGGAAGAGGGACAGAGTCACAGCCACAACATGCAGCGAGGGAAGGGGCATGTATAAGTCGTGACCTGGTTTGCCTAACCAGAATACAACACATCACATTCATCTCAATTAAATTCCATCTGCCACTCCTCAGCCTATTGTCCTGTGGTACTGTCAGACAACCTTCTTCACTGTTCAACACACCACCAATTTTGCTGCTATCTGCAAACTTACAAACCTATATTCATATCCAAACCATTTTTATAAATGACAAAAAGCAGTGGAACCTGCACTGATCCTGGTCACAGGCCTCCAGTCTGGAAAATAACCCTCTATCACCATTCTCTATCTCAGGAAAATAACCCTCTATTACAATCCTGTATCTCAGGAAGGTGCCCAGCAATCTCTTCTCTCGCTTCTTAAAACGTTCTGGAATTACCTGATCAGGTCCTAGGGAAATACCTACCTTTATTGATGTTAAGGTCTCCAGCGTCTCCTCCTCTGTAATATGGACAGCTTTCAAGACATCACTATTTATTTCCCCAAGTTCCCTCGCTTCCATTTAAACATGGCAGTTAAACATCCAAGGATTTACAACTTATCAAAAAGACACTGAGGTGGGCAGAGGGGGCGGGATTCCTTGTTAAAATAGATAGGGCATGTCAGAAAGGCAAGGTCATGGTGATCATAGGGGCTTAAATATGCAATTGGTCTGAGTGAATTATGTTGCCAGTGGATCCAAAGAAAGGGAATTCATGGAATGCTTACAGGATGGCATTTGGAATAGCTTGTGAAAGAGCCCACAAGGGAGCAGGCTAATTTTCGGATCATTGGAATTTGGATAATCGATGTTCCTCTGTACTTGATAAGCCAAAAGATCTAAAAATTGAGAAATCTCCTGGCCCGGATGGGCTACATCGTAGAGTTCTGAAGGAGGTAGCTCAAGAAATAGTGGAGATGTTGGTTGTAATCTTTCAAAAATCACTGGAGTCAGGGAAAGTCCCAGATGATTGGAAAATCGCTGTTGTTACCCCCTTGTTCAAGAAAGGATCAAGACAAAAGATGGAAAATTAAGGCTGATTAGCCTAACCTCGGTTATAGGTAAAATTCTAGAATCCATCATTAAGGATGAGATTTCTAAATTCTTGGAAGTGCAGGGTCGAATTAGAACAAGTCAGCATGGATTTAGTAAAGGGAGGTCATGCCTGACAAACCTGTTAGAATTCTTTGAAGAGGTAACAACTAGTTTAGACCAGGGAAACCCGGTAGATGTTATTTACGGAGACTTCCAAAATGCCTTTGATAAGGTGCCTCACGAGAGGCTGCTGAGTAATGAGGGCCCGTGGTGTTCGAGGTGAGCTACTGTCATGGATTGAGGATTGGCTGTCTGACAATGTACACTGGGATATGGGAGAACTAGTACAGGATTCTCTAAATATTGACTTGCAAGTTGAGTCCATGGTTAAGAAAGCAAATGTAATGTTGTCATTTATTTCAAGAGAGTTGGAATTTAAAAGCAGTGAGGCGCTACTAAGACTTTATAAACCTCTGCTTAGGCCCCATTTAGAATACTATGTCCAGTTTTGGGCCCCACACCTCAGGAAGGACATACTGGCACGAGAGCATGTCCAGCAGAGATTCATACGGATGATCCCTGGAATGGCAGGTCTAACATGCGATGAATGGCTGAGGATCCTGGCATTGTATTTGTTAGAGTTCAGAAGGTTGAGGGGAGATCTAATAGAAACCTCAAGATAGTGCATGGCTTAGAAAGGGTGGACAGTAGGAAATTGTTTCCATCAAACAGGGATAGTAGGACTCATGGACACAGCCTTAGAGTTAGAGGGGGTCAATTTAGAACGGAAATTAGGAGACATTTCTTCAGCCAGAGAGCGGTGGGACTGTGTATTTCACTGCCATGGAGCTCAGTAGAGGCCGGGACGGTATATGTCTTTAAGGCAGAGATTGATAAATTCTTAATTTCGCAAGAAATTAAGGGAGATGGGGAGAGTGCGGGTAAGTGGCGTTGAAATGCCCATCAGCAATGATTGAATGGCGGAGTGGACTCGATGGGCTAAATAGTCTAACTCCCACCCTGATGTCTTATGGTTTTATGGTGAAATTTAAACTATGCATACTGATAGGGAAGAGTTAGGCTGGTCCTTTTGGAAGCATTCTGGTCACAACAAGCTAACCCGAGGATGGCATTTGTATTCCTATTATTTGTTTGTTGCCCATCAAACAATGCTGAATGCTAACCAGTTTGTTACCCACAGATACATGCTCTCTGTCATATTGGATACCAAACCCTCCCTATTTACATTGTAAGCATTCTGTCAGTTAATTCTTCCAAGGAGGAAACTCAACAGAGTTTGTGAAATAATGTCTATCTTCATAAATTTGCATTGACTCCATCCAATCAGACCATTTTATTTTTAAGTGTCCACTTACATCATCGTTTACAATGCATTCTGATATTTCACTGGGGTTGATGCCATACCAACATCACAGAATTTGGAAAGATAACCAGCAACATATGTACGATTATGCCCGATGACTGCAATCGATAATGAGACGTTGGTTTTCAGATTCCAGGATTATTTTCTCCAGTACTACTTCTGTTCGCCATTGACCAATTCGTTTATCTCCTGATTTTGACGAGGGTATTGCTTCTATTGTATTGTTGAGAAACTTAGCAAATTTTCACCTCTGAAGACAGACCCAAAAGAACATCTTTTTTTCTCTGTTATTCACTTTGTCCCAATTGCAGGTTTTCTTCTGCTGCCAATCGAGTGCACATATTTGACTTTTCTGAGCACATTTTGTTTAATCTATAGAAAGTGGTTTCAAACACATGTTTATATCTCTCACCAGTTTATTCCATGCATTATTTTGTTAGTCCCTGCTTTACAGGATTAGAAAATGTTCCGAGTCCCCAGGCCCGGTGTTTAACGTCAGCTTTATATATATTTTATACATTTAGCACATCACCACTGCACCAGAAAATGCTCCCCACAACCCAACATCAGCTTTGCACAACTCTTCCTTTAATTAACAACACTCTTTACCTTCCCCTGTATTCCATGATTGGATCTCTTTTAGGCTTTCGCTCATGATTGGAACTCAAATTTGTTACAAATGATGAAACCTTTAAAATTTTCGATTGAACTGGAAGCTAACCAGACTACAGTGTATACCGATTGTCGCATTATCAGGAGCTGGGGGGAGGCAATGCTTCACTGTCAGGTTGTCCACTTGCCAGTTGTCAGCTGGGTTGTGTCTTTGAGTAAAGTGCACAGTATCGCTGATCTTTTGAGGGAAGGTTATGCTGCCAGTGGAGAGATCAACATAAAAGTATTTCTTCAGATGAAGTATTGCCTTCTGACAAGTTCTTATACAGAGGCATCTTATTTCCATTGAATGTTTGAACAATGAACAAATGTATTGCTTTAGGACAGTCTGGAACCAGGTATCAGGTTATAGAAATCAAATGGGTCAGAACGAAAGGAATCTACAACTGCAATCTAAATTATCTTTTGCGCTTGGCATTCGATCACTGTTGACACAAGAGGTGGCTGGATGTTCGTGGTTCATCTGGCCAAGATGGTTGTTTTACAATATGTAAGTGTCTGGCCAATTCAAAAGAATGAATGGGTCAACAGGGACAGTGACATCAATTGAGGGCTCAAGGACAGAGTCGTTAATTGATTCAGAGAAGAGGTGGTTCAGGTTGGTAAAACTTTTCTGTCTCTCTCTCTCTGCCTGTTTCCATTTGATACAATCTCCCTCACCCCTTCTCTCTCTTTCTCTGTGTTGCTCTACCACTCTCACTACCTCGCTCTCACACCCTGACTCTCCCTTGTTCTTTCACTCTTTATATCACTCACTGTCTGTCTGTCTCTGTCATCATCGCTCTGTCTGTCTCTCTGTCTGCTTTGTTCTCTGTGATTTTTCTCTTCTCACTTTCACTCTCTCACTCATTCTGTGTTTCTTTCTCTATCTTGTCGTCTCTCACTGTCTTTCTCTCCTAGCTCTGTCTCTCTAATAGTGTCTCTCTCACACTGTTTTTCTCTCTCTAACTGACTCTGCCAGTCTCTGTCTCTTACTTCATCACTCCCTCCTTCTGCTTTTTTATAAACCTGCTCTGACTCTGTCTCAGTGTCTCTCTCTCTTTCACTGTCTCTCTCTATCACACTCTCTATGTATCTCCCTTTCTCTCTTTCACTCTCATTCTCTCTGACCAACTCTTTCCATCTATATCTCACTATCTGTATCTCTTTCACTCTCAACACCCCACCTTTCTCTTTCATTGTCCCTCCCTCTCCCACTGTCCCTCCCTCTCCCACTGTCTCTCTCTGGGCCTCTGCTATTGCCATTCTTTCTCTCTCTGTCTTTCTGTCACACTTTCTCTCTCACTCACTCATTGATTCTCACTCTTTCTATCTTTGTCTGAGTCTTTCTCTTTCTTTCATTTCTCTCTCCCTCTATTGCTGTTCCTCTCTCTGTCTCACACACATTGTCTCTCTCTATCACTGTCTGCTCTCTTTCGCTGTTTCTCTCTCTTGCTCGCTGTCTGTCTGTCTCTCTCCCACCTCTCCCCCTCGCTCTCTCCTCCCTCACCACCCCGACATTGAACTATCTCGGAATTATCTGCATTGAACTGCATTTCCAACTCCTAAGCCCATGTCTGCAGTTTATCCAAGTCCCCCTGCAACCTGCAACATTCTTCCACACTGTCCACCACTCCACCGACTTTAGTGTCCTCTGCAAACTTACTAACCCATCCACTTTTGCCTGCGTCCAAGTCATTTATAAAATTGACAGACAGCAGTGGTCCCAAAACAGATTCTTGTGGCAAGAACTTCCTGGGAAGTTTGTAGGGACTGAAGGTGAATACACGGATAGGGAAGTTTGTATTGGCAGAGGTGTTTACAGAGGTAGGAATGATTGTATTGACTCGATAAAGTTATTCTAAAACAGAATATTTGAGAGACTGAAGAAGCTTCCAGGGATAGGATGTGTGTATGGACTAGAGGTTACAGACAGAGCAAAGTTTGGAGAGATGGGAAGAGTTTACAGTGATCAAGAGGGTTGTCGAGACATGACAACATTATTCAGATAGAGAATTTTGTAGGAACTGAGGGGAAGGTGGCAGCCAAAGGGAGGTTTGTACAAGCTAGATGCAGTTTAGAGAGACATGGACAGTTTTAGAGGCTGGTGCAGTTAACAGTGAATGGTGAATACTGTAATGAATGACAAATGTTCGAGTCATAAAGGTTTCTCAGGATGGTAAGAGTTTACAGTCATATGGAGCATTGCAAGAACAGAGGTTCATATCGACGAGAAGTATTTTAGGAATAATACAATTTACTGAGGCAGGGAAGGTAGTAGGAACGAGGCAAAGTGAAAAAGATGGATGACAGGACTGGAGGAAGATTAATTTAATTTTGAATTTTTTGAAAACTCAATATATTGATTAGGATAGTGCAGTGTATGTGGTTGACATGAACTTAAGTAAGACATTTGACAAGGTCTCACATGAAAAGCTGGAACAAAACGAAAGGACACAAGAATCCAAAACAAGTTGGCAAACTGGATTCAAACTTGGCTTACAAATATGAGACAAAGGATATTATCTTAGTAACGCAGTCTCAGACCAGCAGTGTGCCACATTGTTCAGCGCTAGGATGCTTGCTGCTTGTTATTTAAATTAATGACATGGAAGACTGCTAAGAGTGCAAAGAAGATCTGAGGATGTTGCCAGGACAAGTAGGCCTGAGGTATAGGGAGAGATTGGCCAGTATAGGACTTTATCCCTTGGAATGTCAAAGAATGAGGGGTGACCATACGAGGTGCATAAAATCACGAGGGGCACAAATAGGATGAATGCATATAGTTTTTTCCCAGGGATGGTGAACTAAAAACTAGAGGGCATTGGTTTAAGGTGGGAGGGGAAAGGTTTTAGACGAACTTGAGGGGTAACTTTGTCACGCAGAGAGTGGTGTGTATATGGACTGGGCTGCCAGAGGAAATGGTTGAGGCGGGTACCATAGCAATATTTAAAAAAAAAGCATTTTTATAGGTGCATGGCATGGGAAGACATGAGAGGGATATAGAAGAATTGTGGGCACTTGGAATAAGCTTTGTGGGCATCATAATCAGCATGGCCTAGTTGAGACTGAGCGGCCTGTTTCCATGCTGTATTCCTCTCTGACTCTGTGTGAATGCAGATGGTGGAATTGACAAGTTTGCAGAAGACACAAAAATCGGTGGTGCTGTTGATAGTGAGGAGGAGAGTCCCAGTCAGATACTGATCAGCTGGTAAATTGGGCAGGGCGCTGGCAAATAGAAATGAAGGACATACACAATGAATGCTCAATTACTGTGGAGTACTAAGGGGTTGTGGCGTCCAAGTCCATAGATCCATGAAGGGGTCAGTACAGGTAGACAGTTTGACAAAGCTGGCATGTGGGATACTTGTCTTCATTATCAAGTGTCGAGTGTGTGGTGCTGGAAAGGCACAGCAGGTCAGACAGCATCCGAGGACCAGGAGAGTCGACGTTTCGAGCATCAGCTCTTCATCAGGAATGAATGAGTAAGGAAGCTTACTACAAACATTGGTGAGACAACATCTGGAGTACTGTGCCCAGATCGGTTTGCCTCACTGTCAGAAAATCATGATTGCATTGGAGAGAGTGAAAAAGAGATTCATCCGGATGTTGCCTTGGATGAAAGGTTTCAGTTCTGAGGGGTGACTGATAGGCTGAGATTTTTTCGCTGGAGCAGAGGAGGCTGAGCTAGGAATTTGATTCATGTTTCCAAACCTATGAGTAGATCACAAGAATCTCTTCCCCATTGCATACTGTCATACACAAGAAGGCATAAGATTAAAGTGAGGAGCAGGTGAATTGGAAGAGTTTTGAGAAGTACTTTTTTCACTCAGAGGATAATAAATAGATGGAACGTGTTGCCTGAGAGGTGGTGGAGGCAGACAAAGAAGCATTAAAGAAGCATTTGGATGCGTAATTAATATGCCAGAATTAAGCAGCTTATGCACCAAGTGCAGGGAAATGAGGTTAGTGTAGATTGCTGCTGATTGTCTGCAGATACATCATGGGTTGAAGGACCTGTTTCTATGCAGTATGACAATAAGACACAAAGGTACAGATTGGATAAGGTTACAGAGTTCACAAAGGTTGCAGGAACAGGGGGAAGAAGCAGACATAGTATGTAGCATAGAAAGAGGTTAATAAATTAGTTTTTATTGGAAGGACGGAAGAAGGTTACAACAATAGGAAGGTTGCAGGTGATTACAGAGATAGGGATGGTTGTCAAGACTGGATGAGGTTGGTGACATGGAGGGCTGTAGACAATGGAGGACTGAAGGAGGTGACAAAAAGACAGCTGGAGGGACTGGAGGTGATTACAGCAAACAAGAGAATGTTACAGCAACATGGATAGTTTTCGAGGCTGCAGGAGATTAGAAGGCTAGTCATGACTGGAGGAACTCGAGATAGGGAGCACAGTAGCAACGGTCGGAGGTGAGAGATAGAGAAGATTGTAGAGACTGAATGAGGTGACAGACAAGGGGAGGGTCAAAGTGGCTTCAGGAGGTCACACGAATCTGGAGTTTAGTAGAGACTGAAGCAAGTTACACATGGGGGGAAGGATATTGGTTGAAGAACTTTAAGCAGTTCAGGAGATTTGTATTAATGGTAGGAGAAAGCTAGTGCGCTTCCCATTAAAGCTGTTGGACTATAACCTGGTGTTGTGTGATTTTTAACTTTGTACACCCCAGTCCAACACCCGCATCTCCAAATCTTTAGCTCTGGACACTCTCACCATCTATTCCCCTCGTTCTACAATCCAAACCCCAGCAGTTCCTTCCAGTTCTGAACAAGAGTTAGATCAGATTCTCGACATTAACTGTTTCTCTCTCCACACAACGTCCCTCAGCAACTCAGTTCCCGCAGCACACACTGGTGGACTACATGACCCATGCTGCCCTGGTAGCGAGCGCCTGCGTAGTAAGGGCTGGTGAGCTTGGTGCCGTGGAGGATCGGCCCACGGGGCCTAATGGGAATTGTAGTTCTGACGGGCGCACACGCGACGTGCGGCGGTTGGTGGCCAACGGCGGGGAGTTCGAATGTGCACGCGTGGGATTTCCCCCCAGCCGCAGTGACGTGGTGCGGCTGGATTTGGGGGCGCGCTCCTGTAAATAGCCTGGGGGAGGGGCGGGGTTTATAGACCCAGAGACCTCCCCCAATCAACAGCCTCCCTCCAAACCTGGGGTTATGGGAGAATAGGGAAATGGCATCAATGTTTTCTCTAATTTCTTGGTGGAATATAAAAAGAACATTATTAATTTCTGGGCACAAAGATCCTCAGAACTATAGACTAGTAAACCTAACGTCTATGGTGGGTGAATTACTTGATACGATTGCGAGGGATAAGATGTACATGCATTTGAAAAGATAGGGTTTGATTAGAAACAGTCAGCATAGCTTTGTGGATGGGAGATCATGCCTCACAAATTTGTTAAGAGTTCTTCGATGGAGTGACCAGCAAGACGTAGTCTGGATGGAGTTTGTGGAATGTTTTTGTCAGGGTTTGTTGGAACAACACCATTGTTGACTGACGGGGGATGTACCTGTTTCAGATCCAGCATTGCATCATGAAGCAGAGTAAATGAGTCATATCACAGTAAAAGATCCTCCAGGAAATTGGGAATAAAATGGAATTCAAAGGGATTATGAAGTTTTGAAGTGATCCCCATAAATGTCAAACAATAACTGGGAAACAGAAGTAGAGCCTTACGGCCTTTGATAAGGTTCCACATGGTCGGCTGTTCTGGAAGGTTGGATCTCATGGAATCCCGGGCAAGCTGGCAAATTGGATACACAATTGGCTTTACAGTAGGAAGCAGAGGGTGGTAGTCGAAGGATGCTTGTCTGATTGCAGGCCTGTGACTATTGGAGTCCCTCAGGAGTGGTTGCTGGGTCCATTGCTGTTTATTAACTATATCTGTGATTTGGATGAGTGTACAAGGCATGAGTAGTCAGTTTTGCTGATGACACTAAAATAGGTGGTATCGTGGACAGTGAGAAAGATTATAGAAAATGCAGCAGGACCTTGATCAGCTGGGAAAGTGAGCAGAAAAATGGCATATAGAGTTTAATATATATAAGTAATTCCCCAGGGTCCAATCAGGTGTACCCTAGAACTCTATGGGAAGCTAGGGAAATGATTGCTGGGCCCCTTGCTGAGATCATTGTCTTAGGTGAGGTGCCGTAAGACTGGAGTTGGCTACCACTATTTAAGAAAGATGGTAAGGACAAGCCAGAGTGAGCGGTGAGCTTCACCTCGGTTGTAGGAAAGTTATTGGAGGGATTCCTGACGGAAAGGATTTAAATGTATTTGGAAAGGCAAGGATTGATTAGGGATAGTCAACATGTCTTTGTGCATGTAAAATATGTCTCACAAACTTATTTGAGCTTTTTGAAGAAGTCACAAAGAGGATTGATGAGGGCAGAGTGGTGGACGTGATCTATCTCGACTTCAGTCAGGGGTTTGACAAGGTTCCCCATGGGAGACTGGTTAGCAAGGTTAGATCTCATGGAATACAGGGAGAACTAGTCATTTGGATACAAAGCTGGCTTGATTGTAAAAGATCTGGTGATGGAGAGTTCTTTTTCAGACTGAAGCCTGTGACCAGTGGAGTACTACAAAGATCTGTGCTGGGTCCACTACTTTTTGTCATTTATATAAATAATTTGGATGTCAACATAGGACGTAAGTTTGCAGATGATACCAAAATTGGAGCTGAAGTGGACAGCAAAGAAGGTTACCTCAGATTACAACGGGATCTTGATCAAATGGGCCAATGGGCTGAGGAGTGGCAGATGGAGTTTAATTTTGATAAATGTGAAATGTTGCATTTTGGGTAAGCAAATCTTAACAGGACTTATACACTTAACGGTAATGTCCGAGAGAGTGCTGCTGAACAAAGAGACCTTGGAATGCAGGTTCATAGCTCCTTAAAAGTAGAGTCACAGTTAGATAGGATAGTGAAGAAAGCGTTTGGTATGCTTTCCTTTGTTAGTCAGAGTATTGAGTATAGGAGTTGGAAGGTCATTTTGCGGATATACTGGATGTTGGTTAGGCCACTTTTGGAGTATTATGTGCAGTTCTGGTCTACTTCCTATCAGAAAGATACTGTGAAACTTGAAACGATTTAGAAAAGATTTACAAGGACGTTGCCAGGATTGGAGCTATATGGAGAGTTTGAATAGGCTGGGGCGGTTTTCCCTGGTGCGTTGGAGGCTAAAGTGTGACCTTATAGATGTTTATAAAATCGTGAACGGCATGGATGGGGTAATTAAACAAGGTCTTTTCCCTGGGTTGAGAAGTCGAGAACTAGAGATCGTAGATTTAAGGTGAGAGGGGAATGATCAAAAAGAGACCTAAGGGGCAACTTTTTCACACAGAGGGTGGTGAATGAGCTGCCAGAGGAAGTGGTGGAGGCTAGTACAATTGCAATATTAAAAAGACATCTGGATGAGTACATAAATAGGAAGGGTTTGGAGGGATATGGGCCCGGTGCTGGCAAGTGGAACCAGATTGGGTTGGGATATCTTGTCGGCATGGCTATGCTCTATGATTCAAAGTTTGAGGTCTTGCATTTTGGAAAGTCAAATCAAGACAGGAATTTCTTGCTGAATGTTAGGGCTTTAAGGTGTGTAGTGCAACAGAGGGACCTTGTAGTTCAGGTGCACAATTCTCTGAAAGTGAAGTCACAGGTAGACAGGGCATTTGGCACACTGACCTTTATCAGTTACAGCACTGAATAAAGCTGTTGGGAAGTTATGTTGTAGTTCTACAAAACATTGATGAGGCTGCTTTTGGGAGTATTGCATTCAGTTTTGATGACCTTGCTGCAGGAAGGATGTTACTAAACTGAAATTTACTAGGATGTTGCCAGGACTCAATTGTCTGAGTTCTAAGGAGAGGTTGGATAAGCTAGGACATTTTTTTTTCTTTAGAGCGCAGGAAACTGAGGATGGATCTTATAGAAGTGTACAAGATCATGAGAGGCACGGAAATGGTGAATGCACTCAATCTTTTTCCCAGGGTTGGGGAATTGAGGACTAGAGGGCATCAGTTTAATGTTAGTGGGTAAAGAACGAAAGGGTAACTGAGGGGAAACGGTTTTACATAGATGGTGGTACGAAGATGGAATGAGCTCCTGGTGGAAATGCTCGAAACGGGTACATTAACAATATTTAAAAGGCATTTGGTCAAATACATGGATAGGAAACAATTAGACGTATATGGGCCAAGAACAGCGAAATGGAGTTAGTTTGGAGGACTAGTGGAGGTTAGTGTTGGTCGGCATGAATCAGTTTGGGCCAAAGGATCTGGCACGATGCTGAAGGACTCCATGACTCTATGAAATGGTATTGGGTAAATTGATGGGAATAAAACCTAATAAATCCCCATGGCCTTGTGCTCTCCACCCTTAAGGAAGTGGCCCGAGAAATAGTGGATGCATTGGTGATCATTTTCCAGCATTCTGTAGACTCTGGAAGAGCTCTAAAAGCACGATGGCTTGGTTGTAGCACTGGTGCTTCATAGCATCAAGAACCTGGGTTCGATTCGAGTATCAGACCACTGTCTGTGTGGTGTTTGCACATTGTCTGTGTGGGGATTTTTGGGTGCTCTTGTTTCCTCCCACAGTCGAACGATGTGCAGGTTTGTTGAATTGGCCATCGTAAATTTTTCAGGGATGGGTAGGCTAGATGCGCTAGTCAGGGAAATGCAAAGTAATGGGGTCTGGATGGAATATTTTTCAGAGGGTTGGTGTGGCTTTATTGGGCCAAATGGCTTATTTTCACACTGTAGTGATTATGACTGGAGGGGAGAAAATGTAACTGTACTTTTCAAAAAAAAAGGACGGAGAGAGAAAATGGGGAATTATAGGCCGGTTAGCCAGAAATCAATAAGAGTGGAAAATGCTGAAGTAAATGTTAAAGACGTAATAACTAAGCATTTGGAAAGCAGTGACAGGATTGGTCTTAGTCAGTATGGATTCACGAAAGGAAATCACGCTTGACAAACCGTTTGGAATTTTTGAGGATGTGTCTGGTCAACAAGGGTTGATATTGTGACTTTGGGCTTTCGAAAGGCTTTTGACAAGGCTTATTAAGCAAAGTTATGGCTCATGGTACCAGAGGTAGTGATTTGATGTGGATAGAGAACTGGTTGACAGAGAGGAAGCAGAGAGTTGAAATAAGTGGGTAATTCTCCGAGTGGCAGGCAGTGACGTACCGTAGGGTTCAGTACTGGGACCCCAGCTGTTCACAATACATTAATGCTGTGGACGAAGGAATTGAATGCAACATCTTCAAATTTGCAGACAGCACAAACTGAATGGTAGTGTGTGTTATGAGGAGGATGCTGAGAAGTTGCAGAGTGACTTGGATAGGCTGGCTGAATGGGTACATACTTGCAAATGCAACATAATGCGGATAAATGTGTGTTTATCAACTTTGTGGCAAAAACAGGAAGGCAGATTATGATCTGAATGGTGGCAGTTTAGGAAAAGGTGAAGTCCAACAAGACCTGGGTGTTATGGTGGAACAGTTCACTGCTGGTATGCAGGTGCTGGAAGTGGGGGAAAGCTTACAGCATGCTGACGTTCATAGCAAGAGGATTTGATACAGGACGACTGATGTCTTCTTGCAGTTATATAGAGCATGTGGGAGGCTATGCCTTGAGTACTGTGTAGTATGTTGGTCTCCTAATCTGAGGAAGGACATTCTCACTATTGAGGGAGTCAAGCAAAACTTCAATAAACTGATTTCAAGGATGGCAGGACTGACACATGAAGAAAGACTGGATCAACTGGGTTTGTACTCACTGGAATTTAGGAGAATGGGGGTGGCCATTGAACCTGTGGAATTCTCTACCACAGACAGCTGTTGGGAACAGCTCATTAGATATATATTCAGGGAACTGGAAATGGCCCTGTGGCTAAAGAGATCAAGGCGTTTGGAGAGAAAGCAGGAATGGGATACTGAAATTGGATGATCAGCCATCATCATATTGAATGATGGTGCTGGCTCGAACGATTGATTGGCCTACTTCTGCAACTTTTTTCTATGTTTCTGAGTGTGCAGCAAATCAGTAGCTCCGTGAAGCAGGCTGCGAGGAGTGTGCTCCAGGTCAGCATCACTGAAACAGATTGAGAGGATGTGGTACACGAGGACAGTGTAGATTTCTGCTTAAAGCAGCTTGAGAGGAGAGCAGTCAATTTTGCAAGATTGTGCTGGTTTAGTGCATCTTTAAAAGCTCGAGGTCAGAGAGGACTTAGAGGAGGGTGCAGTGAGTACTTCTACTAATGAAACTGCTGCAGTCCACTCACTTAAATAAACTATGGTTGGGAGGTCGGACTGTGGTGGGTGTGCTTGGAGTGAAAAAAAAACCTTCATGTAATTAGTATTATTGAAAGGGAATAATTAATAAGCTTAATTTCAGCACAACCATGTAATAAAATATCAATTGTCACAGTAGCACTGAGCCAGCTCATCGCCTCCCATGTCACCTCACCACAAGCAGCAGAGCATCTTGGGGGCAATTAAACCTCCCCATAAAAGAAAATTCATCTTCTCCACATTCTAGCTGACATCACCTCCACTCCCACAACCATTAATTAATTCCCTTGTAGATCCAAATTCTGTCAAACTCATTCTCAATAACGATTGAGCAACTGCTGCTCTGTGTGGAAAAGAATTACAAAGAGAAATTATGTTCAATGAAGATAGAGACTGCCCCAACAGTTCACCCAGGACTGGTGTCAGTGTCCCATGAATCAAAACTCATTTGTCCTACATCAATTTATTGAGTTACAGGTGCAAAAATATGATCTGATTTCAACCATTACAATTTCACCACAGCAGTGCAGAGTCTATTCAAATTGGCATCCTGTGTTTTAATTTAAACCTCAGATGGCCAGGTTCCCTCAGCAGAATCCCTTTCATTGTCTCTCCTGTGTTCTTGATACTCACATGGACCACAAATATGCAAGGCAATTTCTTTTTATTCACAGGATATGGACATGACTGGCCAGGAATCCAGTGACCCAGGTAATGTTCTAAGAACTGGGTTCAAATCCTAACATGGCAGATGATGGAATCAGAATTTAGTAAAATCCTGGAATGGAAAGTTTAATGAGGACCATGAAACCATTATTTCTTATTAGGAAAAATAAAACCACCAGTTTCATTGACGTCCATGGAAGAAAACTCATCTTATCCGCATGTGACTTCAGACGCACAGCAATGTGGTTCACTCTTAATTACACACTGAGCAATTAGGGTTGGACAAAAATTCTAGCCTGGCCAGCCAACCCGTTATCCATTGTATCTGCAAATGGGGTAAGACACCAAATATCAAACAAGTTGTGAATCCCTAAAAGTAAAGCAATGCTCCAGTAATAGACACCATCACCAGTGAAGGCTCACTGAGCCTGCATTGGCTTCTGAAACAAAACTAAACATTTTCGGAAAAGCTCGGCAAGTCTGGCAGCATTTGTTGAGAGAAATCAGTGTTGACAATTCGGATAGAGTGACCCATCGTCACAACTGATTTCCCTCCACAGATGCTGCCAGACTTGCTGCACTTTTCTGGCAACTTCTATTTTTGTTGTGGTTCTGTTCGCCAAGCTGGGAATTTTTGTTGCAAACGTTTCGTCCCCTATCTAGGTGACATCCTCAGTGCTTGGGAGCCTCCTGTGAAGCGCTTCTGTGGTGTTTCCTCCGGCATTTATAGTGGCCTGTCCCTGCCGCTTCCGGTTGTCAGTTTCAGCTGTCCGCTGTAGAGGCCGGTATATTGGGTCCAGGTCGATGTGTTTGTTGATGGAGTTTGTGGATGAGTGCCATGCTTCTAGGAATTCCCTGGCTGTTCTTTGTTTGGCTTGCCCGATAATGGTAGTGTTGTCCCAGTCGAATTCATGTTGCTTGTCGTCTGCGTGTGTGGCTACTAAGGATAGCTGGTCGTGGCGAGTTGGTGTTCATGGATGCGGATCGTTAGCTGTCTTCCCGTTTGTCCTATATAGTGTTTTGTGCAGTCCTTGCATGGGATTTTGTACACTACATTAGTTTTGCTCATGCTGGGTATCGGGTCCTTCGTTCTGGTGAGTTGTTGTCTGAGGGTGGCTGTTGGTTTGTGTGCTGTTATAAATCCTAGTGGTCGCAGTAGTCTGGCTGTCAGTTCTGAAATGCTCCTGACGTATGGTAGTGTGGCTAGTCCTTTGGGTTGCGGCATGTCCTCGTTCCATTGTCTTTCTCTTAGGCATCTGTTGATGAAATTGCGCGGGTATCCGTTTTTGGCGAATACCTTGTACAGGTGTTCCTCTTCCTCTTTTTGCAGTTCTTGTGTGCTGCAGTGTGTTGTGGCTCTTTTGAATAGTGTCTTGATGCAACTTCGTTTGTGTGTGTTGGGGTGGTTGCTTTCATAGTTCAGGACTTGGTCTGTGTGTGTGGCTTTCCTGTGTACCCTTGTGGTGAATTCTCCGTTCGGTGTTCTCTGTACCATCACGTCTAGGAATGGGAGTTGGTTATCCTTTTCTTCTTCTCTCGTGAATCGGATTCCTGTGAGTGTGGTGTTGATGATCCGGTGTGTTTTCTCTATTTCTGTGTTTTTAATGATTGCAAAGGTGTCATCAACATATCTGACTAGAGTTTGGGTTGGATTTGTGGTAAGACTGTTTGTTCTAACCTTTGCATTACTGCTTCTGCGATGAGTCCAGAGATCGGTGAGCCCATGGGTGTTCCGTTGATTTGTTCGTATATCTGGTTGTTGAATGTGAAGTGTGTTGTGAGGCACAAAAAACTTCTATTTTTGTTTCTTATTTACAGCATCCACAGTTCTTAGTTTTTATTCTGCACTGTTGTCTGATTGTCACTGGCATGTTGTCTTTTACAACCAGTTCCTGTATTAGGAACACACATGGTGTGACACAGAAAGAAATGTGACAATCCTTCGACAAAATGTGTGATCAGAATGTTTTGTTTTAATATCTGGTTCTCATTCATGCTTGGATTCTGCCATTTCCAGACACTATACTATCACTGATGGAATATTCTCTTCAAAAGAAAAAGCAATACTGCAAATACTTCAACATAATGCAACAGAGTGAGGAGATCATCCTAACAAAGTAGGAACATTCTGTCACTCTGAGAATTAACTCCCAGCAAAGTCCTGCAATTTACTCTAGCGGATACATTGGCTTGTGCAGTTACCCAGGAAGCTGGGGTTTTGTGCTCAATGTTCCATTCTCAAGCTTATCCTTTATTTTTCTCTCTCCCTGGAGCTGCTTGATTGTGGAGTCCAATTCGAGGAATATCCAAGACAAAGCTGTCACTCTGAGTGAATCCAGAGAGTGGATGTTATTGGCAGAGGAGTCCATCTCAGGTGAGAGGCACAGTCCCCTTTCACTCCGACACAGATTCACAGGGCACTACTGCCTCACAGTGGTGGTTAGCACTACTGCCTCACAGTGCCAGAGACCCAGGTTCAATTCCCACCTCAGGGAATTTTCTGTGTGGAGTTTGCACATTCTCCCCGTGTCTGCGTGGGTTTCCTCCGAGTGCTCCGGTTTCCTCCCACAGTCCAAAAATGTGCAGGTTAGGTGAATTGGCTATGCTAAATTGCCCGTAGTGTTAGGCGAAGGGGTAAATGTAGGGGAATAGGTCTGGGTGGGTTGCTCTTCAGAGGATCGATGTGGACTTGTTGGGCCGAAGGACCTGTTTCCACTACTGTAAGTAATCTAAACCTTCCAGCAGGCTTACTGGGTAAGGTACTGAGCAGGAACCTGGAGTAATGTACCCTACAGACGCACAAATATTGAGCGTAACTGTCACTGTTCCATTGCAGTCCAGACAGAGTCCCACTCTGGTGTCTTCATGCCAATGCATGTCCCCAGCAGGTCACAATGAGGCAAAGATATCCTGTAGAAACCACACCGAGTCCGGGCCCCTGAGTCTCATGACTCTATGACTGGGCCTCTGACCTCACAATGAGAGATGGCCCTCCCTTAGCTCGAGTGGAGACTGGGAAATGGTCAATAGAATTTCAACCTTGAACACAGCCAGTTGAAGGAAGTGGGGGTAGGGTGCAGAATCAGCAAAAAATATTCAAATGACAACAGTAGTGATGCTCATAACTTCCAAGATTCACACAGTCCCTCTCAGTCTGGATCGGAGCGACTTCCCATTTGGAGTGAACTCCATTTCCCCACAATCTGAAACACATTGAAGATTAAACAGAAACTAAAGAGATGGAAACACGGTGTAAATAATGGAGAGACTGGGGTTAGTGCTCAATAATAAATATAGAAACATATTGAGCCTAATCTATATTGAATTTCTAATACTAAAGCAGCTCATAAACACTCACTTGATCCATTGCAGACTCTGCAGTTTGTACACAGTGGAACAATAAGGGGACAGAATTGTTGGTTAAGATGTTTAATGAGATGGACAACTCCATCAGTGACTGGTTTGTACTGAAAGCAAGGGCAAGTTTCTCAGCACAAAGCTCTGAGAAGGCAGTAGAACATACCCTAGGGGGGACAAAGAAAGAACAAGAACTAAAGTTTATTAAACAGCAGTATTTCTGACACAGACGTAACTGTAAAATATGGGATATTCTGTTCCAGTAAACTGAAGACAGGAAGCAGGTGGAATGTTCCTAGGTCCTGAATGACATAGATGACAATGATAAGCCTGGGAGCATCCCATCAGAACTCAAGCAGTGCCTTCCCTGAAATCAAGAGCAATAAATCACAATTCCCAATTGAGCTTTTCTCTGTTTTCAGTCATGGGAATTGGCATCGCTGGCTGGGCCAGCATTTATTGCTCATTCCCAGTTGTCACCTTCAAAACACGGGGATGAGCTTTTTGAATCGCAGTGATATTTCTAACTCAGGATGGTGAGTGGTTTAGAGTGGAATTTTCAAGGGTGGTGCTCCTATGTATCTGCTGCACTTGTCCTTCTAGATGGAAGTGGTCACGGATTGAGAGGTACTGTCAAAGGATCTTTGATGAACTTCTGCAGCGCAACTTGTAGATAATACGCACTGCTGCTACTGAGCATCGATGATGGAGGGACTGGGGATGCATGCAGATGTGGTGTCAATCAAGTGCACAAGGACATAGAAACATGTACTAGGATTTATATTTACCTCTTAGTCCCATTTACAGAACAAATTGCTTTAGTTCTCCAACCTCAAAATGTTAATTCAAATATTAACTCATCTTGATTTTAAGTGCAGAAAATGTCTGCATTACCAACAGTAAAAAACTTAGAATTGTCATTACTGAGGGCCAAGTCAAAGTAAGGAAGGTTACATTAATACTTTCCTTAAATCTCATCAGATTGAATTCAAAGGAATATTTCAATTTTCTTGATTATTCTGTGCATAGTGAAGATAATCAGTTCTAAAATTAAGTAGACAGCATAAAATATTTTCAGAACTTAGTGTATCCATTAACTTAGAATACATGGGATAAAAGCATTCCCATTGGTGAAAGAATAGAGAACCAGAAAGTATTTATTTCAGGTAAGTGGTAGAAGAAGCAATGGCAACATATGGAAATTATTTTTGGCATTAAATGGTTAGAATCTGGAATGTTCTGCCTGTGGGTGTGGTAAGGTCGGTACAAATCAGGCATTCAAGACAGCAAAGGATTATTTTCGTAAAAGCAAAATGCGTAAATTGACAGCGAGAAGGAAGACAAATAAAACTTTGCAGGTGTTTGTGAGGAAAGCTGGCACAGTTTGAATGGCATTCTTTCTTGCAGTAATCTCTCAATGGTTTTATTAGTAACAGGTTCAATGATGCAAATGATGTGGCTCAAATATTAATCTACAATTGTACCACCCAGTTGTTATGAATGAATGCCCAGTACTTCTCTCTCTCTCCCCTCTCCCCCCAATATTATCTATGTTTTTCAGTTTGGTGTCAATTTATTACTGATTGGATCAGTTTATTACTGATTAGCTTCAGAAATGTTAGTGACTGATTTGTAGTGACAGCAGAAACAAGATCATGAGCACCAGAATTTGAGAGGCCAGCATTTGTCAGGCTTGGGTTTAGAGATGGAGAGAGAGAAAAGAAATGGAAAATTGAAATTAAAGTGAAGCAGACATGAAATCTGTCATGAGCGCTCCGGTACGAATAAAAGTGTTCATTTTGGAAGGGAAGCAATAGATCAGTATTATTTAAATAGGAAAAAGCTGCAACACAAAAACTGAGAGGAGCTTGTGCAGGAAACACAAAGCTAGCAGACAGGGTGCAGTAGATAATGTTAATGGAATGTTTGATCTAATTTCAAGTTGGTTGACGTACAAGATTCAGGAAGTCTTACTGCAGCTGCACAAGATGCTGATGAGACTACATTGGGAGAACTGTGAGCAGCTTTGCTTCCTTTCAGGAAAGATTTCATTTCATTGAATGCAGTTCAGAGAAGATTCACTTGGATGACTTGTAGTATGGGGAGATTGTCTTATGAACAAAGGTTTAACAGGCTGGGACACTACTTACTGCAATTTAGAAAAATGAGAGGTCATCTCATTGAAACAAATGGGATTCTTAACGGGCCTGACAGGGTGAATACTGAAAGGACGTTTCCCCTCATGGGAAAATCTAGAACCAGAGGACAGTCTTAAATTGGCGCCCCTTTATTCTAAGGCAGAGATGAGGAGAAATTTCCTCTCTGAGGAATTCTTTGGAATTCCATGCCATAGGGAGCTGTGGGGGCAGAATCATTGAGTCATCCAGCATGGAAACAGACCCTTCAGTCCTACCAGTCCATGCCAAACATAATCCCAGACTAAACTAGCCCCACCTGCATGCTCCTGGCCCACATCCCTCCAAACATTTCCTATTCATCTACCCATCCAAATGTCTTTAAAACATTGCAATTGTACCCACATCCACCACTTCCTCAGGAAATTCATTCTACATGTAAACCACCCTCTGTGGAAAAAAAGTTGCTCTTAAGTCTTCATAAAATCTCTCTTCTCCCTGAAAAATATGCACCCGAGTCTCAAAATCCCCCATCCTCGGTAAAAAAAACTACAGATTAACTCATTATCTTATAAATTTCTGTCAGGTCTCTTCTCAACCTCCTATGATCCAGTGGAAAAAAATTCCAGCCTTTCTTTATAACTGAAGCCTTCCATACTCGGCAAAATCCTAGTAAATCTCTTCTGAATCATCTCCAGCTTAATAATATTTTTCCTATAACTGGGCGAGCATAAACGGACACAGCATTCCAGCAGAGGCCTCACCAATATTCTGCACAACTTTAACATGACTTCTGAACCCCTCTACTCAAAAGGCTGAGCAACGAAGGCAAGCATGCCAAACGCATTTCTAAACACCCTATGTATGATGCAAACTTCAATGATGCAGTCGGGGAATCAAGGATTATGAAGAAAGGGCAGAAAAGTGGAAATGTCGGATCAGCCATGATCCTATTGAATGGCAAAGGAGGCTAAAGGAGCTGAATGGCCTGTTACTACTTATGGACTTACGTCTTAATGATGTACAATGTATAACATTTTACAACACTATCACTGACCATAATAATGTACAGTGTTCCTTTAATGTGGAATATTTAAAATATTTTAATTACTGTCACTGACATGAATACTATGGAATTTATTAACACACTGATAATAGCAACATGCTAATTATTGTTAATGTGTAATAGAACTATTAATGTACAAAATCATTATTATTATTGACAATTTTGCTGATAAGAATTGTCGCACTGTTTAATGCCACTACTACTTCTGCTGGTTAAGTACTTTCTTTCAAATTACACAATCACTAACACAAATAGTGGACAGCTTAATTAATAAGTCATTACAAGGTCTAACAATAATGCACTGTTGTTAATGAAATAACTACTGTCAGTCGTCATCACACTGTGCCAGATATTCATTTCTTATAATCACGCAATCTGGTACTTACCTCAGAATCTACATTTTACAGTTTGGAATCCCCAGAGCTACAAACAGTTGTTCTACTCGCAAATGACCCAATTTATCATCACTTTGGGCCAGGTCCATCACTGATCAATGTGCCATGAGAGCAGAGATGAGATCCTAGGTCCCAGAATCTGTCATGGACACCAATAATGCTAGAAATTGGATCAAACAAGGGAAATAATGGAAAGCAGAAAAGATAGCATGTGTAAAATTCAGTATGGCCAAGGATACTGCAGCTATGTACAGTCTTTACAGAACAATGTTACTGATAGAAGTATATTTGTACGATTATCAATTCTAACAAAAGTGCACCTTATTTAACAATACCAATACCATGCCATTTTTATTAATTGCAATGTACCGAATTTATCATTCTCACTGAGTACTGTGAATAAAGTATTGTTGATATTAAGAAATCCAGTGCTTTTTAATTGTTGCTGATACAGTACATTGTCAGACAATGTCAAACACAATGCCACAAAGTCTGGTACTTCCTGCAGCGTGTGTATTTTACAGTTTGTATTCCTCAGTCACATACAGTCCTTTCACTGGTACAGACACAGAATACAGGAGATTGCCCAATTCTTCTGTACCATGCACAGCCGGATTTTAGGTTCAATCAATTCAGAGTTTGATTACTGGGTAGGCCTGGAAAAGCTGGCAAATATGATGCCATCTGTTTTACCTCTCCACTCTTGTCCAATTTCACATCCACTGTTTGCTATTAATGTCATTCCTGATATGCTTAAACTTGCACACATTTTATTAAGTGTACATTGTCAGACATCTAGCCATTATAAACATCTCACATTCTTCTACTTACTCCAGTCCCTGTATTCTGCAGTTTGGTTTCCTCTCAATCACAGATGTAATTTTATTCCTGAATCTCCTGGGTCATTACTCTGGAGACTAAACAAAGGTAGCGAGAAACATATACAGTCAAACCAAAATATATGCAAAGTTTGTGTCTTGAGTATTACAGGAAACACAAAAAAGTCAAATTGTTAGGTTCTTTGAAGTAAAAATACAATTCAACAGGACAAATTGGAAGGTTCTACTGCAATTAATAAATGGCAAGTAACAATGAGATTTGACTAAAGACCCATCACTGGAGCTATCCCTCACCCAATTTCACTTTCAATGAAATTTCAAGTTCCCAAGTCAATGGAACAGAGAAACAAGAACAAAGTGGACTGGCTGTCAATTCACTATCACTGGTCTTATGCTGTGGTGAAGTCTGATATCACTCAGAATGACAGAAGTGCACAAGTGCAGGAAGAGACCATTTGGCCCATTGTGCCTGCACTGCCTTCTCTATGAGCATCATTACTAGTGTTAATCGCCTGCTTTTCTCCCCCCATATCATTGCACATCATTTCTAGCCAAATGATCATCAAATGCCTTGTTGAATGCCTCGATTGAACCTGCCTCCACCACATACCCAGATATACAATCCATACATCAACTATTTGCTAAGTGACGATGTTTTACCTTACTTCACCTTTACTTCTTTTGCAAATGACCTCTTTTGTCAATTATTAAATACTTGGATCTTCTGCAAAGCAACAATCATTGGAGAGCCAACTGCTCAAACGTTTCCATTCCCAGATGTTATTTGGTATTTCTAGGAGTGTTGTTTAAGCCTGGCTTCTCCAGAAGTGAGAAGTCTAGCATCCCTTGGATATCTTTGTTGATATGCTGTAGGCTCAAGGGAAGCAGAAGACAACTCATTTTGGCACGTGTGTCTGAATGTCTGCCTGAATGAACAACTGAATCAGCGAATGAGTGAATGGACTACAACAGCTCAAAAATGCAGAACCCTCCTGAGGGCAGCTAGGGATGGATGATAAATGCTCAAATCTTGTGAGTGAGTTCATAAAAGGGCAAGGTGGGCATGTGGGTGAGGTAAGTGACTACAGTGGTAGGTTAAGAGGGTGGTGGATGCAGAGGGTGGCAGGTTCCTGAGGTTAGTCAAAATTAGTCAGTTTGGGTCAGGAGATAGTCAGTTCAAGGGCTTGTCAAGATTGATGAAGGGATGCAGTCAGACTGAGAGTAAGTTTTGTGTGTTTGTGTTAAAGTTCACTCACATTCTTGTCCATGTTGACCTTTCTCTAACTGGTGTAAAGCTCAGTTAAAAGGAGCAGAATAAAATTATCAGTGCTTGGGATCTTCCCTGAGAAGGACCCATCAATCCCTTTCCCTTTCAGCTTCCTTCAACCATCTCTTGTGAGTCCCAGAGCCCTATTTGGACTTGATTCATTTCAGCTCATTGACACAATCAACTGTTAAACAACAGTTCTGATCTGGAAATGAAAAAAATATCACTGTTCCTGCTGCTAGCCCATGTGCTGTTGTAAGGGGTGTTTGTGTAGGTGCTGGGTATAAACACTGGAGCATCCCCGCTTAAATAGTGTTGGTGTAGGACGCACTGGTGTTGCTGCCTGTGTGTATTTGTTTTTGTTCCAGTCTTACTCAGCTACCTTGCTATAGCCAGTACTTTCATTACTGTCTTTTCACCATCCCCTTCAATCAGCTGGATATGGAGTAAATTCTTTGACCTATTTTCAGTTTCCACAAATGCCCTTTATTTGGTGGACCTTCTGTGGTCCATTTCTCCTGTCTTCACTTTCTCCTATTCCATTTCAGACAATTGCCTCCTTGTCAATTGCATGTATAAGCTCACAGACTCCGATACCTATCATGCTCCCCACCCCATCGCCATTTCCTTGTCCTGTTGATACTACTGTCCATGCTAGTGCTTCAGAAATAGTGCTCAGCCCCTTCCTTACACCGATCTCTTTGTTAGTATGGTCAATAGCCAAGGAGGTTAGCTGAGATTACAAAGGGATCATGATCAATTGGGAAAATAGGCTGAGAAGTGGCAGATGGAGTTTATTGCATTTTTGTACAACAAGGGCAGGATTTAATCAGTTAATGGTGGAGCTCTGGGTAGTGTTTCGAGAAGAGACCGAGAGATTGGGGGTGAGGAGGTGGAATGCGTGGGCAATTTTTTCCAGAGAGGGTGGTTTGTATGCAGAATGAACAGCCAGAGGAAGCTATCTGGACAGATATGTGAATCGGAAAGGTTCAGAGGAATATAAACCAATTGTAGACAAATCGGACTAGTTTACTTTGGGAAACCTGGTCAGCGAGGATCAGTTAGAAAGAAGATCTGTTGTTTCCATGTTGCATGACTCCATGATTCCAAGATTTGGGGGCAATGGAGTGTTCATGCCATGACTGTGAAGTCAGTTTTACAATCTGACAGGAGTTAAGACTCGGCTTCATCCTATCTTTTTCCTGGAGAACTCATCAAGTCAATGCGTCAGAACTGGCAAAACCTTTCTGCTCTATCCCAGAGTTACAGGTTTCTACAGAGAGTCGCGTGTAGAAGGGAAATTGCCCATTAACAAATTCAAAATTCATGGATAATTCACACCAAAGTCCATGCTTCAGATCTTCCAAAAGATCCCAACATTCATCTTAGCTCATAAGATCTATACAAATGTACCGTCACTTATAAAACCTCTCAATCCCCCTCAGTTCACTCTAAATCCCTTATCAGAAATACTCTCCAAGATATTAATGATCACGACCGCAAAATTTGCTCTATTTCTGTTTCTTCTTTCATTCCAATCTCTGTTAAAATGCGACAACATAACCCTCCCGCCAGGCAGTTCTGGCGACCCTGCTACAGGAAGGATATTACTTAACTAGAGAAGATTTAGAAAGGATTTAAGAACCAGCATAGCATTACCTCAATACTTGGCATTCAGGAGCCAGATATTGGAATCCTTCAGAATTGTCTTGTACGTTGAGGTGGTTAATTGTGTCATAGAATTCACTATCCACCAGGAGACAGCCTCAATCCATCAAGCTCATTTTCACTGCAGATCTTCAAATGTCCCTGGGATCTGGGATCAGGCTTTGTGAGAGGGCAGCGACAAAGTCTTGGCTGGCGAGGTGTGGGAATGTGTAAACCAGACAGTGCACAGAATCATCTCTCTCCAGTAGTTCCATTAGGAACCCAGACAGGAACTTCATTCCTGAACACAACCTTCCTCTTCAGAATCCTGTGAAAGCCATCTCACCAAGCTCAGTAACATAACACGGGGGTCTTCACTCTCTCAGCCATGGCTTTTCACAATGTTGTAACTATAGTAAGAATATAGTTGGGTGATGATCTTGGGAAGTTGCTGCAGTTTCCTGTCTTGTTATGTGAAAAAGGGATTCAGTAACAGATCGAGGATCCAGTAGTACGAAACGTTGTAGACCATGGTACATAGGATCTTGTTCCCCTTCACTTGTTTGAAAACAGCTGCTGCCATCATCTGATCTTTAAAAAGCCTGTTGAAATATTCATCCCGCTCATCACCAACAAATCGCAGGATTTCAGCCCAGACACTGATCAGCTATTTCCAATAAATGGGACAGCTGGCCAGGAGCACTGAACATCCCGGGAGCAGCTTGTGCTGGATTAGAGTGTACACAATGTCAGAAACTGTCACACCAGCATTCAGGATCAGAGCACATGAACTGAGGGTCTACTTTTCAGACCATCAGAAAAATCGATACTGTCTTTGATTTCTTCCAAACCATCAAATATATAAAGCAATCCCTCTGGGTTCTTCCAGACCTCTCCCATATCATTCCCAAAGTAAGGATACTGTTCCAGCATTCCTGAGTGAATACCATTCAAATCCCGAAATTTAAAAAGGAAAACAGATTAAAATTCTGGGGTATATTTTCCCAGTGGTCCAATCACAGTCTTTTCTACCATTGTTGTTTTTCCAGTCCCTGGGTCCACAATCACTACCGTACTCCCAGATGTGGAAGTTCTCTGGGGAGGAAAAAACTGTTCTGGAACAACTGATCAGTTGTATTTTTTCTAGTTCTCTCCAGGGATGTTTCTCTTTCCACTCTTCACGGACTCAGACTCTTACCAGACGTTCATCTTCTCTAAATGTCCAATCTCGTACATTAGCGATTAGCATTAACTCAGCATATTGATCAACCAGCTGGAAACTGGTTTCTTCGGATGGTGTTCACACAGCTTTTCAGTTTGTACCTGGAGTATCTCCTTGTGTTTTTACTGAATACCTTCAGCTAGAACAGAGAGATAGCAGTTCTCAATGTTAGCTATATTATCATTACAGCAATTTCCAAATACCATTTCATGATTTTGGCAATTACTATTGAATAAATTGGTGCAGCTTTTATTTTCAGCTTCAATAAACCTGTGAGCAGCAACTGAATCGGTTAAGGATCAAGAACTGTTTCAACAATCAGCTGATTTCATTCTGTACTCAACATGAAAAGTTCAATGTTGGTGCTACTTTCCCTTGGATCTTTAATAAGAACCACCCACCCCATATTCCAGTTATCTCATTGTAAATCGACACATTGTCCTGACAATGCCATTGCAAATACAAGCAAGAAGCCAATTGGTTCTCCACGCTGTGCCGCTATTTAATAAGATCATATTGAAAGAGTCATTCTCAGGTTGTCAAGCTGTGACCAGAAGGATGAGTGATTGGGGCCCTGTTCTGGGGACTGATTGTAATATTTCCAAGTTTGCAGATGACATTAAATTTAGTGAGATTACAAATATTGAGGAAAGTGCCAAAAGGCTTCAGGTAGACTTAAATAGGCCGAGTGAATACAGAAGAGCATGGGAGATGGAAGAGAATGTGAATAAGTACAAGGTTGGAGGCCTGACAATGCAGACCATTTCTTAAAATTGGGAAAGTTTGAAAATATTGAGGTCGAGAAGGACCAAGATATTCCTGTTCACAAGGTACTGAACGTTAGCATGTCACTGCAGAAAACAATTCAGAAGGCAAATTAGGTGTTAGCTGTTGGTTTCCTTTGTAGAGGTGAGATCTCACCTGGAGTATTGTGTGCACTCTGGTCCTCCTGCCTATTTACCTAAGAAGGAGTATAGGGATGTTCACTAAACTGATTGCTGGGTTGGTGGGACCGTCCTATAAATTAGCGATTGAGGAGACTGGGCATGTTTTCTCTGAAGATTAGAAGAATCAACTATGTTACAATGCTCTTAAAGAGATAGACAGATTAGATGTAGAAAGCATCCACCATCTACAAGGCACAAGTCAGGAATGTTATGAAATAATCTCCAACTTGCCTGGATGAGCAACACTGAAAAAGTTTGACATGTGACAGGTCAAATCAGTTTCACATGTTGCATCCCATCCACCACCTTCAAAATTCACTCCCTTCACAACCAACACTGAATGGCAGTAGCGTGCACCATTGACAAGAAACACTGCAATAACTCATCTAGGCTCCTTAGACAGCACCTTCCAAACCTCTAACCTCTGTCATCGTGAAGGACAAGGGCATCAAATGTATGGAACCATCTGCAAGATTCCCTCCAAGTCATCCACCATGAAGGCTTGGAAGGAATTTTCTGTCACTTCACTGTTGCTCAGTCAAATTAGTGCTTGGCGACCAGGAGCAGTTCTCACCAAACAGCTGCTTTCTTTAGAGGCCAAGAAGATGGGGAAACACCAAGCGGAAGAGGGACCCAACACTTGAAGAGAAGACTGTTGCCACAAGCTACACACCCGCACCATATGCTTGTAAACCACTCTCAACTGACACAGATCATACATTTTTCCTCTCTATGTATCATTACTAAACAGTACCTTTGCCATGAATGTAAGAAGTTAACTGAAAAGGAGTTACCAGTGCTCAATCGCTTACTCCGGCTCCTAATCTTTCCTCTCACCAACAGCATACACTCCTATTCCTATGTTTCTATATACATCCAATCTCTAACCCTATTGAGGTGCCCTCCATCTCTTCAGTGACACAGGAAAACCACAGCACCATATCAACAGCTGTCCTTCAGATGGCTGGTGCATGTACATGGAGAGTCACACTCAACCACTCACTACCTCGCAGCCTCCCCCTGCTCGCCAAATCTCAGCTTCTTGCCTTCACCTCCCCAGGTGGCCTCCTGGCCCACACTCACCTCTCATTGCTCCGCAGCCTCAAGCACTGCTGCACCTCACGTCCAAATCCCAGCCTGACGTAAAGTAGGGAGGTTCAAAGAGGCTTGATGCTTTTCCAGTCTGAGGCCTTTTCTCTCCCACAGTTGCTGTTGCTGCTGCTGCTGCTACTGGGCTCACGGGTGAGAAATTGCCCGAGTGAAAGAGCAACTCCTTGCAAAATCATTCATCTGTATTTGGAATGACTAATAGACGCTGTTTAGAATGCCTTGGAAATGGACAGAATGAGAAATAAGCAATGCCGTCCTTGGGTCTATTGGTGCAGAGGGAAGTGTCTCTACAGCTGGGACAGAAGTCCACATTTATTCCAGTCATTGGGCCATTTGATAGACAAGTTTATTCTAAATGGCCACGTCCTTTCGTCATCCTGCTGAGCACCTAGCCAATTGCCTCGTACGATGTCAACTTTTTGCTTAAGTTCAGCAGCCTTTTTCAAGATGAGAAAACATTTTTTCATTCTCAGAAAATACCTGTGTCTATTCCCATTATTGTTGAAGATATCTAATTTTCTCTCTTGCTCAAACCTTCAGCCATGGCAGCGTTACACCTTCCCAAATGATGATGCCCTGAAATAAAAAAATTGAAAGGTTTTTGAAAATATTAAATTACCTATTCAACTTTCCTTCATGTCAGTGCAACTACAGTTAGCTCGAGAATTGAATGGGAACTATAGACCAGTGAGCCTGTCATGAGTCGTGGACAAGTTGTTGGGGGGAGTCCTGAGTATTTAGATGTATTGTATTTGGAAAAGCAAGGACTGATTAGGGATAGTTAACTTGGCTTTGTGTGTGCGAAATACAGTCTGACTAACTTGATTGAGTTTTGTTGAAGAATCACAGAGCATTGATAAAGGAACAGTGGTGCACATGATCTTTGGACGTCAGTAAGATGTTCAACAAAGTTCCTCATGGTGGACTGGTTAGCAAGGATAGATCACACTGAATAGAAGGAGAATTATTTGGATACAGAACTAGCTTGAAGGTAGAAGACAAAGGGCGGTGATGGAGAATTGATTGTCAGACTGGAGGCCTGTGACCGATGGCGAGCCACAAGGATCAGTGCTGGATCCACTGTTTGTCATCATTTATACAAGTGACTTGGATGTGAACATGGAAGGTATGGTTCTTAACTTTGCAAACACCACCAAAATTGGAGGAGCAGTGAACAGCAAAGATGGTTACCTTAGAGTATGGGCCATTGGGCCAAGGGGTGGAGTTTAATTTAGATAAATGTGAGGTGCTGCATTTTGGAAAGGCAAATCAGGATGGGTCTTAATAACACTTAATGGTAAGTCTTGCTGAACAAAGAGACCTTGGAGTGCAGGTTCATAGTTCCTTGAAAGTGGAGTCACAGCTCGATAGGAAGTGAGGAAGGACGAGTTGAACTGAGGGGTCCGTTTTCATGTATATATCATGCAACAAAGATGTTGAAATACAGGGAGTTATGTTTCCCCTCCACCCCCACCCAGGTCACACACTGTCTGATCTCAGAATCTCAGTACACGGAAACAGATCCAACTTATCCATTCCAACCAGATTTCCTGAACTGGAGGTCATACAATAGAATCCCAACAACGTGGAAACAAGGTGATTCTATCCAACAAGTCCACACCGATTCTCCAAAGAGCATCCGACCCAGACTCACCCATCTACCATATTCGCACTTCATATGGCCAATTCATCTGACCTACGCATTCCTGAAGTAGTCGTATTTACTCACAGTTGGCCTGTATCCTGCTAATCTTTCCTATCCCTGTCCAAATCTCTTTTAAATCTTGTAACTGTACCCACTTCCACTGGCAGCTCATTTGATATTCACACCACCATCTGTCTGAAAAGATCTCTCATCAGGTCTCTTTGAAATCTTTCCCCTCTCAACTTGAACTAATGTCTTTGGATCCCCTAAGTGAGGGAAAAGACTTTGGATATGCCCCTCATGATTTGGTAAACCTCCATAAGGTCACCCCTGAGCCTCCAACATTTCAGGTTTAAAGAAAAACCCAGCCTATTCACTTTCACCTTATAACTTAAACCTTCTAATCTCTGTGACATCCTTGTAATTCTTTTTTGCATGCTTCCAATTTAATAATATCCGCCCTAAAGCAGGCAAACATAATTGTACCCAGTACTCCACATGTGGCCTTACCATTGTCTTGTCCAGCTGTAACATGATGTCCCAACTCCTGTACTCAATGTTCTGAACAATGAAGGCAAGCGTGCCAAATGCTTTCCTCACTGGCCAGTCTACCACTTTCAAGGAACTATGTACCTGCACCTCTTCCTCTTCAACTGTAATCCCCAAGGCCCTACCATTAACTGTGTTCGTTTCTGTTTTGAGAGAGAGGCAGTACCAGTGTGCTGCAATAGTGCTACTTTAGTAGCTGCTTTGAAGTGACAGACATTAAACTGCATGAGGCATTTAATGGAAATTTGCTCAGAGTCTCTCACCGTCGGACCATAGAACTATACAGTACAGCAATGGGGCCTTAGGCCAACTGTGCTGCGTCAGACATGACACCAAATTAAACTAATCCCTTCTGCCTACCTTTGCTCCATTTCTGACCAGTCCTTGCAAATTCATGTGCTTATCTTATAAGCTCAAACGCTCCCATTGTATCTGCCTCTAAAACCATCCCTGGCAGCATGTTACAAACTCCTACCACTCTCTAAAAACCTTTTTCCTCACATCTTCTTTGAACTTTCCCCTCTCACATTACATGCATGCCTCTCTGTATTAGACATTTCAATTCTGGAATAAAGATTATCACTGTCAAGCGTATCCAAACAACTAATTTTTGTAGTTGAAAGTGCAGTGCGGGAAAAGCACAGATCGGATAGCAGACTTCTCTCAAGTCTCCCCATAGCCTCCTGCACTCCACAGAAAACAATCCAAGTGTTTCAAGCATCTCCTAAGAGCTCATACCCTCTAATTCAGGCAGCATCCTGGTCAACCTCTACTGCACCCACTCGAAAGCCAAGTGCAACACTAACTGTGACTTAAACAAGATCTTATGAAGCTGCAACATACATCCTGAGTCTTGTTTCAATTCCCTAACCAATAAAGGCAAGCATGCCATATGTCTTCTTACCACCCTACCTACCTGCATGGCCACTGTCAGGGAGCTATGGACTTCAACTCTGTACATCAGTGTACTCAGTGTCCTGGCGTTAACTGCATACTTTTCATTAACAATTGATCTCCCAAAGTGCAGCACCACACAATTACCCGGATTAAACTCCACCTGACATTTTCTACTGATCGATATTCCACTGTAGTCTTTGACAATCTTCTACACTATCCACAATTGCACCAATGTTTTAGTTAACTGCAAATTTACGAACCCAACCAACTACATTTTCATACAAATCATTCATATGTATCACAAACAGTGGAGTTCTCAGTACAGATTTGTGCTGGTCGTGGACCTCTGGCCACAAAAATACTATTCCACGCCTACCCTCTACCTTCTACGGGCAAGCCAATTCTGAATCCAAGCAACAAAGTCACAGTGGATCCCATGCATCTTAATCTACTAGATGAACCTACCATGAGGGACCTTGTTAAAAAAGCCTTATTAAAAAGCATGTAGACAACATCCACTGCTCTATCCACATCGACTACCTTTGTCACCTACTCAAAAAATTCAACCAAGTAAGACATGATCTACTCCACACAAAACCATACTGATTGTCCCTAATTAGGCCACGCTTTTCCAAAAGCATATACATTCTAAGTATTCTCTTCAACAGCTTCCCAACCACTGATCAGAAACTCACTGGTCTATAGTTTCTTGGATTACCCCTATCTCCCTTCTTGAACAGAAAAACAACATTTGCTACTTGCCAGTCTTCCAGGATCTGTCGAATGGCTAGCGAGGATGCAAAGCTCATCAAGGCCTTAGCAATCTGCTCTTTCCTCTGAGGTAGAAACCATCAGGCTCTGGAGATTCCTTCACCTTAATGATCATCAAGAGGTCGAACACTTCTTTCTTGATCTCAATATGCCTTGGCATGTTTGCATTCTCTGCATTAATTTCACTATCCACCATATCCTTCTCCTGGAGAATACCAATGAATGCTCCCTCCTTTATCCATGAGTGGTCCTACCTTCTCCCCAGTTATCCTCTTATTAATATGTGTGTAGAATACTCTTGCGATACTCTTTAACCCTAATTGCCAAAGTCATTTCACAGCACCTTCTTGCTCTCTTAATTCCCTGCTTGGGTTATTTCTGCTTTTTTATATTCATCACAGGTGCGGCCCAATTTTACCTTTCTAAAACCTTCCATATGCTTCTTTTTCACCCTTGGACTAAATTCACACTTTTTCTTGTTATCCAAGGCTCCCTTATATAGCCTTGCCCTTCCTCCCCCCCGGAACATGCTGTTCCCAATATTAACACCCTGCGAACTCTATTCCAAACTTTCCTCGAACTCAAAAAATATCCATTAACCGTCACTCTCTCTTTTTCCCATCACACAGTTAATGTTGTATTCATGTTGCCCCTCCTTGTTGTACCACGAATGACAATCTTCCTCAAGTCTGTTGCGTGGCACCTTCACAAAATTCATGTAAACCCCATCAGTAGATTGCCCTCATCAGCACTTTGTTAAGTCATCAAAAACATCTTAATCTACTAGATGAACCTACCATGAGGGACCTTGTTAAAAAAGCCTTATTAAAAAGGATGTAGACAAAATCCACTGCTCTATCCACCTTTGTCACCTACTCAAGAAATTCAACCAAGTGAGTAAGACATGATCTACTCCACACAAAACCATACTGATTGTCCCTAATTAGGCCACGCTTTTCCAAAAGCATATACATTCTAAGTATTCTCTTCAACATCTTCCCAACCACTGATCAGAAACTCACTGGTCTATAGCTTCTTGGATTATCCCTAACTCCCTTCTTGAACAGAAAAACAACATTTGCTACTTGCCAGTCTTCCAGGATCTGTCTAATGGCTAGCGAGGATGCAAAGCTCATCAAGGCCTTAGCAATCTGCTCTCTTTCATCAAAAGCAAGTTAGTTGTGCACAATTTCACCATGATTTTTCCTAACCAACCCGCCTTTTTCAACCTGACTAATACCTTTATCCCAAATAATTGATTTAGATTAGATTAGATTACATTAGTGTGGAAATAGGCCCTTCGGCCCAACAAGTCCACACCGATCCGCTGAAGCGCAACCCACCCATACCCCTACATTTCCCTGGCAGGGCATTCCATGAACACATCACTCGCTGAGTAAAGAACCTACCCCTAACATCTGTCCTATACCTACCACCCCTTAATTTAAAGCTATGCCCCCTCGTAATAGCTGACTCCATACGTGGAAAAAGGTTCTCACGGTCAACCTTATCTAAACCCCTAATCATCTTGTACACCTCTATCAAGTCACCCCTAAACCTTCTTTTCTCCAATGAAAACAGCCCCAAGTGCCTCAGCCTTTCCTCATACGATCTTCCTACCATACCAGGCAACATCCTGGTAAACCTCCTCTGCACCCGTTCCAGTACCTCCACATCCTTCCTATAGTATGGCGACCAAAACTGCAGACAATACTCCAGATGCGGCTGCACTAGTCTTATACAACTGAAACAGGGCTCCGGAACTCAATTCCTCTACCAATAAAAGCCAGTACGCCATATGCCTTCTTCACAGCACTATTTACCTGGGTGGCAACTTTCAGCTCCTTGTCAAATTGTATCTGCGTCAATCGACAAAGGTCTATCCAGTTTAATCCCTGCTTATACTATTACGTCAGGAGCCTTGTAGCTCACATTTTATTCAGGAAAAATTCGAGTACTGTTTGAATTTGTCGAAATGGCTCATATATACTCTATCAGGAAATGAGTTGCAGCTCACTGCGTCTCATTGCCTGAAACTATGATTCCTTTGTCTGAGGTTCATATACTGGTTGTTTGAAAATGATTTATCCACCTTTCGAATATATTCCAACAGTTCAATCGGGCATGACAGCTTAGCTCCAGAGGTATAACTAGCTTCTCTCCCCTGCCTTGCTGTGCCATCCAAACATTTTGTTCTCAAATCCCACAGTCCGAACATTGTAATATATTGCTTGCAAATTCCAGCCTCTTCCTGCTCCTATATATCCTCCCTCTTTCTGTGGAGTCACTGAATTCCGATCTTCTCAATAGCATTAAAGAATGAAGTTTTGAAAGGAGTCCCTTATCAACACAAGAGTGAAAATGTCAAGTGACACAATCAGGGTACTTAGACATTGATATTACTTCTGCCCATTGAATAAATATGTCGAGTTAACTCATGCTCATCCATTAATTAATCTACACTTGTAAAATACAGCAAATCGCTTCCTATAATACCAGTGAAAGACAATTGTTGCAGAGAAAGCAAAATATGAGTACTGCAGTGGAACAAACACGGGCTGTGTCCTGCAGTGGAACATGCACAGCAGTGTCCTGCCGTGGAACAAACATGGACTGAGTCCTGTGGTGGAACAAACACGGGCTGAGACCTGTGGTGGAACAAATACGGGCTGAGTCCTGTGGTGGAACAAAGGGGCTGAGTCCTGTGGTGGAACAAACACGGGCTGAGACCTGTGGTGGAACAAACACGGGCTGAGACCTGTGGTGGATCAAACACGGGCTGAGTCCTGTGGTGGAACAAACACGGGCTGAGTCCTGTGGTGGAACAAAGGGGCTGAGTCCTGTGGTGGAACAAAGGGGCTGAGACCTGTGGTGGATCAAACACAGGCTGAGTCCTGCGGTGGAACAAACACGGGGCTGAGTCCTGTGGTGGAACAAACACGGGCTGAGACCTGTGGTGGAACAAACACCGGCTGAGTCCTGTGGTGGAACAAACACGGGCTGAGTCCTGTGGTAGAACAAACACGGGCTGAGTCCTGTGGTAGAACAAACACGGGGCTGAGTCCTGTGGTGGAACAAAGGGGCTGAGACCTGTGGTGGAACAAACACGGGCTGAGACCTGTGGTGGAACAAACACGGGCTGAGTCCTGTGGTAGAACAAACACGGGCTGAGTCCTGTGGTGGAACAAACACGGGCTGAGTCCTGTGGTGGAACAAACACGGGCTGAGTCCTGTGGTGGAACAAACACGGGCTGAGTCCTGTGGTGGAACAAACACGGGCTGAGTCCTGTGGTAGAACAAACACGGGCTGAGTCCTGTGGTGGAACAAACACGGGCTGAGTCCTGTGGTGGAACAAACACGGGCTGAGTCCTGTGGTGGAACAAACACGGGCTGAGTCCTGTGGTAGAACAAACACGGGCTGAGTCCTGTGGTGGAACAAACACGGGCTGAGTCCTGTGGTAGAACAAACACGGGCTGAGTCCTGTGGTGGAACAAACACGGGCTGAGTCCTGTGGTGGAACAAACACGGGCTGAGTCCTGTGGTGGAACAAACACGGGCTGAGTCCTGTGGTAGAACAAACACGGGCTGAGTCCTGTGGTGGAACAAACACGGGCTGAGTCCTGTGGTGGAACAAACACGGGCTGAGTCCTGTGGTGGAGCAAACACGGGCTGAGTCCTGTGGTAGAACAAACACGGGCTGAGTCCTGTGGTGGAACAAACACGGGCTGAGTCCTGTGGTGGAACAAAGGGACTGAGTCCTGTGGTAGAACAAACACGGGCTGAGTCCTGTGGTGGAACAAACACGGGCTGAGTCCTGTGGTGGAACAAACACGGGCCGAGTCCTGCACTGGCAGTGTAGCGACTGGGCGATTCTCAGAGCAGCGACGGTGTGAGTCCAGGAATGATGGTGGCAGATGGAGGCAGTGTGGCCTCCGGCTTGGTTTGGAACTTATATACTTAACGTCATTTGTTATAATTCAGGAATTTTTCACTCTTCCATACCAATTTATGCGGGTTTTTTTACGCTATATTAACACTGAACGATTTCTGGCTTGGCACTTGTGCCGAAGATGACGCCAATAAAGCAGCCACTGTACGCCTGTACTTCTGTAATCGATGACATAGGACAAGAAATGATATTCTATTATTAAATCCCAAGATTTAAAAAAAAAACAAGTGTATGGTTAAGATAAAAATTCTGAGGGAAAGAGGTGGATGTATTCAGGAAGAAGGGAATGAACTGTGCGTGAAGACAGATGACATTGTCAGAGACTTACATTAATACTTCAAATATGTTCTTACTCGACAGAAGGAAGAATGAAGCTCACATTTAAACAAGGTGTACTGTGGAGTTCTGAAACGGTATGATGTATAAAGCCAAAGATGTTGGATGTTTTGGTGGAATTTAACGTGGGCACGACTTAATGCTGAATGAGGTATATATCAGGCTGGTAGGGGAGATCACGGATGAAATTAAAGGGAACTTGTCCTGAATGTTTGAGACAATGCTGGCTACAGGTTATGTACCAGAGTTCTGGGGTACAGCTAACATGATTCACATTATAGGAATGGTGTGGAGATTGGCCAGAGAACTACAGGTCAGTGAGTCAATCATCCGTAATAGGGAAACACTTCAGAATAACATCGAAGGAGGAAGTTAATCTCTGTTGCGGTGGAATGATCAACGTGATGCCACTGTTTAAGAAAGGTGCTAAGGACAAGCCAGGGAAATAAAGACAAGTGAGCCTGACGTCAGTGGTTAGCAAGTTGTTGGAGGGAGTCCTAAGGGACAGGATGTGCATGTATTTGGAAAGGCAAAGACTGATTAGGGATAGTCAACATAGCTTTGTGCATGGGAAATCATGTCTCACAATATTCATTCAGTTTTTTGAATAAGTAGCAAAGAGGATTGATGAGGGCAGAGTGGTGCACCGTGGTGTGCATGGACTTCAGTAAGGCGTTCGACAAAGTTCCCCACGGGAGACTGGTTAGCAAGGCTCGATCTCATGGAATAGAGTGAGAAGTAACTGGGTAAATTACACTGGAAGCAAAGACTTTATGGTGGGACAGCTGACGAATGGTTGAGGGCTTTCAAAGCAATTTTTCAAAGTGTTCAGCAAAAATACAGGCCAGTGAAAACGAAGAACGGTAGGAAAAGGGGCAATTTGCCATAGATGCCTCAGGAAATAATGGAGGCTGTCAAATTGAAAGAAAAGGTATATAAAGTGGCAAAGACCAGCGGGAAGCTAGAAGATTGGAAAAACTTCAAAGGTCAACCGAAAGCCACAAAAAGCTATAAAGAAAAGTAAAGTAGATTGTGAGAGTAAACTAGCTCAGAATATAAAAAGACAGATAGCAAAGGTTTCTATAATATAAAATGAAAGCAGTGACTCAGGTCAGTATTTGTCTTTTCGAGGATGAGGATTGGGATTTAACAATGGGATATGAGGAAATGTCTGAAACATTGAACTTTTTTTTCAGTCTTCACAGTGGAGTACAAGAATAACATAGCAGCAATTGACAAGGAGACTGAGATAAGTGAGAACTTAGAAACGATCATTAGTATGAAGGAGGTAGTGTTGGACAAGCTCATGGAGCTAAAGGTAGACAAGTATCCTGGTCCTAATGGAATGCATCTCAGAATACTAAAAGTGATAGAGGGAGAAATAGCAAATAAATTTCAGGTTATTTTCCAAAATTCGCTGGACTTTAGGGCAGTTCTGGCAAATTGGAAAACAGCAAATGGGTCACCACTGTTTACAAACGGGAGTGGGGAATTATAGGCAGGTTAACGTTTGTTGTGGGGAAAATACTTAAATCTATTATCAAGGAGGAACTAGCAAAACACTTGGATAGAAATTGTCCCATTGGATAAGATGCAGCATGGGTTCATGAAAAGGCAAGATCCTTAACTAATTTACTGGAATTCTAAGAAAACATTACAAGCACCGTGGAGAGCAGGAACCCAGTGGATATGTTTCATAAAGATTTCCAAAAGGTATTTGACAAGATGCCACAGAAAAGTCTGCTAAATGAGATAAAGATATGTGGCATTACAGGCATTAATAGCATGATCTATTAGCATGAATAGAGGATTGGTTAACTAATAGCAAGCGAAGAATGGGGATAAATGAGCGTTTTTTTTTAGGTTGGTGACCAAGACTAGTGGTGTGCCTCAAGAATCAGTGTTGTGACTGCAATTATTAACAATTTACACAAATGATTTGGAGACCATGCATGGTGTGTTGAAAGTTTGCAGATGACATTAAGATGCATGGTAGAGAAAAGTGTGCAGAGGACTGTGAAAGTTTGCAGAGGAACATCGATAGTCTAAGTGAGTGGGCAGAGGTCTGGCAAATGGAGTACAATGCTAAAAAATAAGAAGTTATCCATGTTGATAGGAGTAACAGTAAAAATGACTGCTATTTGAATGATTAAAATATTGCAAGATGCTGCAGTGTATAGGGACCTGGGTGTCCTTCTGCATGATTCACAAAAGATTGGTTTGCAGGTACAATAAGTAATTAAGAATTTTGCCCTTCATTGCTAAAGGGATTAAGTTTAAAAGCAGGGAGGTAGTGTTGCAGCTGTATAGGGTTCCGGTGAGGCCCCACCTGGAGTACTGTGTGCAGTTTTGGCCTCCATACTTGAGAAAGGATGTACTGGCACTAGAGGGACGCAGAGGAGGTTTATTGAGTTGATTCTGGAGTTGATGGGTTTGGATTATGATGAGAAACTTAGTTGACTGTGATTATATTCATTGAAATTTAGAAGATTGAGGTTGAATTTTATAGATACTTATCACATTATGTAGGGAAGAGATAAAAGTAGAGAGGATATTTGTACTGGCAGGTGAAATCGAACAAGAGGCAAAATTAGCAGATTTACGACTGAATTGAGAAGGAACTTTTTTCACTCAGATAGTTGTGAATCTGTGGAAGTCCCTGCCTAATAAAATAGCTGAGGTTTCCTCATTGAATATTTTTTAAACTAAGAAAAATAACATTTTGAACAGTGAAGGAATTAAGGCTTCTGGTGAGAGGGCAGGTTAGTGGGGCTGAGGCCATGAAAAGATCAGCCATAACCTTACTGAATGACAGAGCAAGCTCAAAGGGCCAGTTGGCCTACTCCTGATTCTTATGGTCTTATTGTGTTTTATACTGGATCTGAATATGGGAATGGAGCACGTTCAAGGGAGGACCTCTGAGTGAAAACTCTTTGCGGAAGGAGCAGTTACACCATGAGACAATATCATATTTGATCTGGAAATGAGTATTTTGGGTCATAATCAAATGCGTTTAACTTTCATAAGGAGAATTACAATGAAATGAGTTTCAGATCAGTGAAGGTTAACCGGCCAGATTGATTTACAGGGAAGACAGCAACTGAGGGTCAATACTGAAGGAGTATTGCACTGTTGGAGGATCAGTACTGAGGGAGTGTGTCACACTGTTGGAGGGTCAGTACCTGGGGAGTGCTGCACTGTCAGAAGGTCAGTACTGAAGGTGTGTTGCTCTGTCGGAAGGATCACTACTGAGGGTGTGCCGCACTATCAGAGGTGAGTACTGAGGTAATGCCATACTGTTTCCATTTTTGTCCAATTCCACTCCACAAGCTCCTGATTGAATTTGCTCTCACTGCTCTTTCAGGCAGTATGTTTCAGACCATAACTCTTCCATCAAACCTGCTTCTCCTACCCTCTCAGGCAGCATGTTCAGACCTTAAATCCTCTATCAACCCTGCCTCCCCCACACTCTCAGGCATTGTGTTCAAGACACCAACCCTATGCTCGACAACACTTAAAAAGCATTTGGACAAATACATGGGTCGGAAAAGTTTACAAAGATATCGGCTAAGTCCAGGGAAATATGGATGGCCATTTTGGTTGGCACAGACCAGTTTGGGCCAACGTCCCTGTCTCCATGCTGTAGGACTCTGTGAACCTGCCCCCCCTACATTCTCAGACACTATGTTCCTAATTCTGTTCGCCGAGCTGGAAGTTTTTGTTGCAAATGTTTCGTCCCCTGGCTAGGCGACATCATCAGTGCTTGGGAGCCTCCTGCGAAGCGCTTCTTTGATGTTTCCTCCGGTGTTTATAGTGGTCTGTCCCTGCCGCTTCCGGTTGTCAGTTTCAGCCGTCCGCTGTAGTGGTTGGTATATTGGGTCCAGGTCGATGTGTTTGTTGACGGAGTTTGTGGATGAATGCCATGCCTCTAGGAATTCCCTGGCTGGCCCTATGATAGTAGTGTTGTCCCAGTCGAATTCATGTTGCTTGTTGTCTGCGTGTGTGGCTACTAAGGATAGCTGGTCGTGTCGTTTCGTGGCTAGTTGATGTTCATGTATGCGGATTGTTAGCTGTCTTCCTGTTTGTCCTATATAGTGTTTAGTGCAGTCCTTGCATGGTATTTTGTACACTACATTCGTCTTGCTCATGTTGGGTATCGGGTCCTTCGTTCTGGTGAGTTGTTGTCTGAGCGTGGCTGTTGGTTTGTGTGCCGTTATGAGTCCTAGGGGTCGCAGTAGTTGCAGGTCCCAGGATTCAGATGTTTCAGTAAGAACAGAGAAGATGGTAAAAGATGGGGAGGTGTGGCATTGTTGATCAGGGACAATATTACAGTTGGAGAAAGGATGTTTGGGAACTCGTTAACTGAGGTAGTATGGGCTGAGGTTAGAAACAGGAAAGGAGAAGTCACCATTCTATAGACCTCCGAATAGTCCCAGAGATGTACAGGAAAGGATAGCAAAGATGATTCTCGATAGGAGTGAGAGAGGCAGGGTAGTTGTCATGGGGGACTTCAACTATCCAAATATTGACTGGGATCACTACAGTACGAGTGATCAGTTTTTGTCTAGTGTGTGCAGGAGGGCTTCCTGACACAGTGTGTGGACAGGCCTACAAGGGGCAAAGCCACTTTAGATTTAGTCCTGGGTAACGAGCCTGGCTTGGTGTTAGATTTGGAAGTAGGTGAGCACTTTGGAGACAGCAATCACAATTCTGTCAGGTTTACTTTAGTGATGGAAAGGGGTAGGTGTACTCCACCGAGCAAGAGTTACAGATAGGGGATGGGAAATTACAATGCAATTAGGAAAGATTTAGGAAGCGTAGAGTGGGGAAGGAAACTGCAGGGGATGAGCACATTAAAAATGTGGAGCTTATTCAAGGAAAAGCTCCTGTGTGTCCTAGATAAGTATGTACCTGTCAGGCAGGGAGGAAGATATAGAACGCGTGAGCCGTGGTTTACTAAGGAAGTGGAATCCCTGGTCAAGAAGAAGAAGGAGGCTTATGTTAGGATAAAATGTGAAAACTCAGTTAGGGCGCTTGAGGGTTACAAGGAAGTTAAGAAAGACCTAAAAAGAGAGCTCAGAAGAGCCAGGAGGGGACATGAGAAGTTGTTGGCGGATAGGTTCAGGGTTAACCCGAAGGCTTTCCATAGGTATGTCAGGAACAAAAGAATGATGAGAGTTAAAATAGGGCCAATCAAGGATAATAGTGGGAAATTGTGTGTTGAGTCAGAGGAGATAGGGGAAGCACTAAATAAATATTTTTCGACAGTGTTCACCATAGAAAATGAAAATGTTGGCGAGGAAGATACAGAGATACTTGCATCTAGACTAGAAGAGATTGAGGTTCACAAGGAAGAGGTATTAGAAATACTGCAGAGTGTGAAAATAGACAAGCCCCCTGGGCTGGATGGGATCTATCCTAGGATCCTCTGGGAAGCAATCTCTGTTTGTCATTTTTATAAATGACCTGGATGAGGGCTTAGAAGGGTGGGGTAGTAACTTTTCGGTGACACTAAGGTCGGTGGAGTTATGGATGTAGTAGGTTGCAGAGAGACATAGATAGGATGCAGAGCTGGGCTGAGAGGTGGCAAATGGAGTTTAATGTGGACAAGTGTGAGGTACACTGTGGACGGAGTAATTGGAATGCAAAGTACTGTGCTAATGGTAGGATTCTTGGGAGTGCAGATGAGCAGAGAGATCTCAGTGTCCATGTACACAGATCCTTGAAAGTTGCCACCCAGATTGACAGGGTTGTTAAGAAGGCATACAGTGTTTTGGCCTTCAATAGAGGGATTGAGTTCCAGAACCAGGAGATTATGCTGCACCTGTACAAAGCTCTGGTACGGCCACACTTGGAGTATTGTGTACAGTTCTGGTCACCGCATTATAAGAAGGATGTGGAAAGTTTGGAAAGGGTGCAGAGGAGATTTACTAGGATGTTGCCTGGTATGGAAGGAATGTCTTACGAGGAAAGGCTGAGGGACTTGAAGCTGTTCTCATTAGAGAGAAGAAGGTTGAGAGGTGACTTAATAGAGACATAAAAGATAATCAGAGGGTTAGATAGGGTGGACAGGGAGAGCCTTTTTCCAAGTATGGGGACGGCAAGCACAAGGGGACATAACTTTAAAGTGAGGGGAGATAAGTATAAGACAGATGTCAGAGGTAGTTTCTTTACTCAGAAAGTAGTAAGGGTATGGAATGCTTTCCCTGCAACGGTAGTAGATTCACCAAGTTTAAGTGCATTTAAGTCATCATTGGACAGGAAAATGGACATACATGGAACAGTGTAGGTGGGATAGGCTTCAGGTTAGTATGACGACGGCGCAACATCGAGGGCCGAAGGGCCTGTACTGCACTGTAATGTTCTAATTCACCCTGCTTTCGCTGCACTCTCAGGTAGCACATTCCAAACCCTAACCTCTCGATTTACCCTACCTGCCCCACACAAAATCAAGCTACTTTACTGAGACTTGGTGGGTGGCATTAGATTGTCTTCATATGGTTTTAACCTCTTTAATTCGCTTTAATTCTGTTGCGCAATGCTCTGACAGTCAGACACGTTTTAGTGACCACTCAAGTTTGGAAGAGGCTGAAACGTGAGAACAAGGAGAGAATCGCAGGGACCCAGAGATAGAAAGCGGAAGGATGTCTGTGATTTTGCTCTTCAACATATCTGAGAGCTCTGTCTTCCTGTGTTTAACGTTTTATATTTCTTACGATTTGTCATTCATGGATTTAATCTTGACGATTACCTGCCTATTCCATATGACTTCAGTGCAGTTGGTTTCTTGCTGCAAAACTTAAGTTGTTGCACAAACACATAATTGTTGAGGTATGCAGCAAATATCAGAAATGCAGTAAAATAACTGAATCCATGAATTCCTTGCATTATGAACAAATAAAACACCTCAGTGTAGCCCACAGGAGGGTGCCATTGTTCCCAGACGATGAAATTATTATTTTTTTAAATTCATTTATAGGATGTCAGTATCATTGGCTGGGCCCAGCATTTATTACCCATCACTAGCTGCTTTTTGAGAACGTAGCAGTGAGCTGCCTTCTTGAACTGCTGTAGCCCATGTACTGTACATAGACCCACAATATTGTTAGGGAGGGAATTCCAGGATTTTGATGCAGCAACACAAAAGACGACATGATATATTTCCAAGTCAAAAGGGTGAGAGGGTTGGAAGGAAACTTGCTCCCACGTATCTGCTGCACCTGTCCTTCTACAGGGAAATGGTTGTGGGTTTGGAAGGTGCTGACTGAAGAACTTGGGTGAATCTCTGCAGTGCATCATGTAGATGGTACACTACTGCTATTGATAGTCGGTGTTGGAAGGAACAAGTGTTTGTTGATGTGGTGTCAATCAAACAGGCTGGTATCAAGATTCGAGTGTTTGTCGTAGCTGCACTAATCCAGGCAAGTGTGGAATATTTCATCACATCCTGACACAGAGTCCTTATATCAGTGCAAGGAGAGAGTTTAGCTTGGGAACCTGTTGATTCCCCCTCATGGACAATTCTTTTGGATTGTGCTTAAGAAATGGAATTTCCTGCTGGATAATTCCTCTCAGCTTGGGACCCTCCGTAAGTCTCCTTTAAAATCAAATTCTTTGGAGTGTTCTGACGAAATTAAATAGAATAGTTAATCAGAAAATGTTTCACTATTACATACATGGTCTCACTTCTCAGTAACATATCATCAGACCCAATGCTTATGTCACAGTCATATCAACTGTTTCAACTTAAGAAATTGTGGCAGCCGATTACATGGAATTATCGTCACCCACTTACCAAATAAATAAGTGTCTGGGCTCCCTATTTTTCAGCATCAAACTTCCCAATTCCAATGGGCTGCTACTCCAATGTCGTCTTATCAGAAATTTTGTCTCATGTGGTGAAGAGTGAAAATAGTGCAACAAAACTCCCTTGTGTTGAAAGTGATATGCCCTCTGCTGGCTGCCCCACACCACTGCACATGAGTGTTGCAGGGTTAAAACCCTCAAGGATTCAGTCAGAGATGGAGAGAGGGAGAGCAGCAGGTCACAGCACATCCAAACAATCAGCACAAACAATAAAGAAACACACTCAGAGACAAACACGGAGACATAGACACAAGGCTGGTATACAGAGGGTTGCAATTGGGCTTGAGGTCCCTTGTTGTGGACATGCATATATGGAGAAATGTTGTGCTCCCTCTGCAATGTGGAAATGATTTGTCTTTGCACAATATTCCTGACATTATACACATTAAATAGAGTGCACCAGACCTGAAATGTTAACTCTTGAGTTTTCTTCACAAATGCGGCCAGACCTGCTGAGCTTTTCCAGCACCTTCTCTTTTTGCTTCTGATTTATAACATCGGCAATACTTTCAGTTTTTATTTTGCAATGGATGAGAACACGGTGGCACAGTGGTTAGCACTGCTGCCTCACAGCGCCAGAGACCCGGGTTCAATTCCCGACTCAGGCGACTGACTGTGTGGAGTTTGCACGTTCTCCCTGTGTCTGCGTGGGTTTCCTCCGGGTGCTCCGGTTTCCTCCCACAATCCAAAAATGTGCGGGTCAGGTGAATTGGCCATGCTAAATTGCCCGTAGTGTTAGGTTAAAGGGGTAAATGTAGGGGTATGGGTGGGTTGCGCTTCGGCGTGTCGGTGGGGACTTGTTGGGCCGAAGGGCCTGTTTCCACACTGTAAGTAATCTAATCTAATCTAATCTAATCTAACACAGACTTTGATATTTCCTCCCAAACAAAATCTGCTGTTTGTGCAGTGATGTGGAGTGTCCAACAGAGGGTGGCATTTTTTCACTTTAAACTCAAGGTTGACAGACAGAGAAAAAGTGAGCTGGAAATGTGTTGCTGGAAAAGCGCAGCAGGTCAGGCAGCATCCAGGGAACAGGAGAACTTTTTCTCCTGTTCCCTGGATGCTGCCTGACCTGCTGCGCTTTTCCAGCAACACATTTCCAGCTCTAATCTCCAGCATCTGCAGACCTGACTTTCTCCTCAGAGAAAAAGTGAGAACAAACAGGATTCAGTCCCAAAACAACAGAGACAGAATTGCACAGAGATACTGATATGGAGATACACACAGATAAAGAAGAGAGAGGGAGAAAGGAAGAGTGTGAGAAAAAGACAGACAGGGAGAAAATGACACAGAGAGAAAGAGTGAGAGGATGGAGAAAGAGGGTCAGAGAGAGAAGGACAGACAAAGAGTAGGAGAGAGAGAAAGACAGATAGAGAGAGAGGGAGAGAGGTCAGAGACAAAGAGGGAGAGAACGATGGACAGGGCGGGAGAGAGGACAAGAGACTGGAAGAAAGAGGGACAGAAATTGAGAGAGACAGCGTAAGGGAAAACTCCAACAGACACAAATAGGAGTTAAGACATGGTCAGATTGAAGGGATAATACTCACTATTCCATTGTTCCCAGCTCTCTCGATAGTTTCTCACACGCATTCTCTCCTAAGGTTTGCTTCTGCCAGGAAATGTATCAGCATGTCTCCATATTTGTCAAAGAGTCATATTTGTACAGCACAAGAACAGACCCTTTGATCTAACTTGCCCATGGCGACCAGATATCCTAAATTAATCTTGTCCTATTGGCCAGCACTTGGCCTATGTCCCTCCGAATCTTTCCTGTTCATATTTCCATCCAGATGCCTTTTAAATGTCATTTGTACCAGCCTCCATCACTTCCTCTGGTAGCTCGTTCCATACACACACCATCCTCTGCATGACAAAGCTGCCCCTTCGGTTCCTTATAAATCTTTCTCATTTCAACTTGAACCTGTGTCCTCGAGTTTGAACTACCCTGCCTTGGGGAAAAGACGTTTGTTATTCATCCTGTCCTTAGAAAATCACTCATGATTTTCTAAACCATTATAAGGTCACCCATCAGCCTCTGATGCTCCAGGGAAAATTGCCCCAGCCTATTCAGCCTCCTGCCTACACTGCAAACATTCCAACCCTCGCAATATCCTTGGAAATCGTTTAAGAACCCTTTCATGTTTCACAACATCCGTTCCTATAGCAGAGAGATGAGAATTGCATGCAATAGTCAAATCAATTTCATATACAGCCACAAAATAACCTCCCAACTCCTTGTATTGCCAAAAATATCTGGCCCCAAATTTTCACTCCCCTCCCAAAATCTATGCCCTTTTCTCAAAATATTTTGCACTCCCAAATATTTGCCTCACTATGTATGCCTCCCCCACCCCATGAATGGTTTACTGCCACAAATATTGTGCTGAGCCTAATTCCCTGGGACCAGAGGCAAATGAGTCTGTGTGCACTGACTGGTTTAATGCACAGCAAGATCCCAGTGCCAGAATTACAGAACCTTCACCTCACAATGGGTGTCCTTTTGGGCTCCTTATTAAATGATCCTGGTACTGTCCATTTCCCCAGGATTTGCCACAGAATGGCCCCATTGAGTATTCTTCCTGTGGAGACCACTCCTCAGCCCTGTCTCACACTCTGCGTCCTGTGCTCTCTTCTTCCAATCGTCTCTCTCCCTCTTACAACAGCCCCTCCCTCTCACCTCCCCCCCACCCTCCCCCAAATGCCACCATTGAGTATCACTCCACTCAGTTTCTTCAGCTCCCCCTCAGGAACTCAGGGGCATGGTAACTGCCCCCTCTCACCTTCCCCTCGAAGACTCACCACCCCTCAGCTGGAGGATGTGGTGCAGAGACTAACTGGCCATTTGACTGACCAAATTAATTCAAATCAAGATCCCCGTCTGCAGCCATCCTGGGCACTCTCTCAAAGAGAAAGTTACTTTGTACCCCTTCTTCTTCACCCCCCCAGTTGGATAACAATGCGTGTAAAACCTGGGTGAGATTGGAGGGAAAGGTGGATCCCACTGAATCAAGGTAAATGGATGGCTGGAAAGTGGGAAGCCAAAAATGAGATAACAAGGTTCCAGATAAAGTATATTCCTGTTAGAGTGAAAGGAAAAGCTGGTAGACGTAGGGAATGCTGGATGACGAGAGAAATTGATGTTTTGGTTAAGAAAAAGGAAACGTATGTCAGGGATAGACAGGAGAAATCAGGTGAATCCTTAGAAGAGTAGAAAGGCAGTAGGAGTATACTTAAGAAGGAAATCAGGAGGACAAAAAGGGGACATGAGATAGCTTTGGCAAATAGTGTCAAGGATAAAGGGTTCTTATAAACACATTAAGGGCAAAAGAGTAAATGGGGAGATAATATGGCCCCTCAAAGATCAGCAAAGCAGCCTATGTGTGGAACCGCAGGAGATGGCAGAAGATATTACACCTGTATTTTGCATCAGTTTTTACTGTGGAGAATGACATGGAAGATACAGAATGTGTAGGAATAGATGGTGACATCTTGAAAATTGCCCATATTAAAGAGGAGGAGGTGCTGGATGTCTTGAAATGTATAAAACTGGATAAATCCCAGGACCTGATCAGGTGAATCGCAGAACTCTGTGAAAAGCTAGGGAAGTGATTGCTGGGCCCCTTGCTGAGATATTTGTATCATCGATAGACACATGTGAGGTACCAGAAGACTGGAGGTTGGCTAACATGGTGCCACTTTTTTAGCAAGGTGGTAAGGAAAAGCCAGGGAACTATAGACCTGTGTGACTGACATCAGTGGTGGGCAAGTTGTTGTCCTGAGGGAAAGGACTTACATGCATTTGGAAAGGCAAGGACTGATTAGGGATAGTCGGCATGGCTTTGTGCATTGGAAATCATGTCTCATGAACTAGATAGAGTTTATTGAAGTAACAAAGAGGATTGATGAGGACAGAGCGGTGGACATGATCTATATGCACTTCTGTAAGGCGCTCAACAGGCTCCCCATGGGAGGCTGGTGAGCAAGGTTAGATCTCATGGAATACAATGAGAACTAATCATTTCAATACAGAACTGGCTCGAAGGTAGAAGAAAGAGCTTGTTGGTGGAGGATTGCTTTTCAGACTGGAGACCTGAAACTCGTGGAATGCCACATGGGTCCACTACTTTTTGTCATTTTTTATCAATTGTTTGTATGTAAACATAGGAAAGGGGACAGTCAGTAAGTTTACAAATGAAACAAAAATTGGAGGTGTAATGGACAGCGAAGAAGGAAAACTCAAGAGTACAACAGGATCATGTTCAAATGGGCCAATGGGTTGAGTGCTGGCAAAAGGAGTTTAATTTACATAAATGTAAGGTGCTGCATTTTGGACAAGCAAATCATAGCAAGACTTATACACTTAATTTTAAGGACCTAGGGAGTGTTGTTGAACAAAGAGACCTTGGAATGCAGGTTCATAGTTCCTTGAAAGTAGAGTTACAGGTAGATAGGATAGTGAAGAATGCTTTCCTTTTATTAGTTAGTATTGAGTATAGGAATTGGAGGGTCATGTTACAGCTGAACAGGACATTGATTAGGCCACTTTTCGAATATCATGTGCAATTCTGGTCTCCTTCCTGTCGGAAGGATGTTGTGAAACTTGAAAGGGTTCAGAAAAGATGAACAAGGATCTTGCCATGGATTTGAGCTAGCGGGAGAGGCTGAATAGACTGGCGATGTTTTCTCTGAGGCATCAGAGGCTGAGAGGTGACCTCATAGAAGTTTATGAAATCATGAGGGGCATGGATAGGATAAATAGAGAAAGTCTTCTATCTAGGGAGCCCAGAACTAGTGAGCATAGGTTTAGAGTGAGAGCGGAAAAGATATAAAAGGGACCTAAGGGGTGACTTTTTCATGCATACGATTGCACATGTATGGAATGAGCTGCCAGAGAAAGTAGGGAAAGCTGGTACATTTAAAAGGCATCTAAATGGGTATATGAATAGGAAGGGTTTAGTGGGATATGGGCCAGTACTGTCAAATGGGACTAGATGAGGTTTGGATATCTGGACGGCATGGATGAATTGGACCAAAGGGTCTGTTTCCGTGCTGTACATCTCAATGACTCTATAACTGTATAGTACCCTGTGTCAATGAGTCCAAGATTTCCCAATGCTGCCTCCCCAGTCACTGGGACAGAGCAGAGGGCTCATGGAGGAAAAAAAGCGAGGGCAGCATGGTGGCTCAGTGGTTAGCACAGCTGCCTCACAGTGCGAGAGACCCAGGTTAGATTCTAGCCTCAGGCGACTGTCTGTGTGGAGTTTGCACATTCTCCCCGTGTCTGCATGGCTTTCTTCCTACAATCCAAAGATGGGCAAGTCAGGTGAATTGGCCATGCTAAATTACCCATAGTGTTTGATGCATTAGTTAGAGGGAAATGGGTTTGGGTGGGTTCCTCTTCGGGGTTGGTAATGACTTGTTGGGCCGAGGGGTCTATTCCCACACTGTAGAGAATGGAATTTAATCTAAAATGCAAGGAGAAAACGATGGAAGGATAGAGAAAGGTAGACGGAGATCGCAAGATAGAGAGTGAAATCCTTCGGGATGAAACAGAATGTCAGCAGGTATGGGAAGAAAGTGGGGATAGAGGGATGGAAAACCCAGGAAAGAAAGAAAGTAGGGAAGATGGAGAGAAATCCCAGGGACAGGCATAGGATAGAGACAGAGAGACATTTGCAAAAACAGAGAGGTAGAGCTGAGAGAGTGCTTGTACCACTGCAATGCAGTTAAAATGGTCGACAGACAAGAACAGCAAGATTCTAAGAGCTGAGAGAAAGATGCAGAGAGAGATGAACAAAGATATTGGTTTTGGAAAAATTGAACGATTAAGCATTCCTGAAAAAAATGGTGGGGTGACAAACAAGCAGAGAAATGTAAGAAGGGAATTCGCAGGGGAATGTGAACAGGATGGAGATGTGAAGGATGAGGAGAGGGAGATTGAAGGAAAGACGTGGGAGAGACAGCTGGGAACGTGGAAGTAAAGACAGAGGGAGTCAGTGAAATCCGTGGGGTTAGCCCCTTTGCTATCTTTTTGCCCCTTTAACTCAACCTTTCCCAGAGCTTGTCCCTTGTGGTATAAATCCCAGAGACAGCCTGAAACCCACAATTGATTTCGCCTGGTGTTAATGAAGGACAAGGAGAAAGCTCTTATCTGACAATTGCTCATGGCAGAATAATTTAATTCTCGCTATCGCTGTATTTGTCAGAGTTTCAGATCCCAATTCAAATCTTGAATCAGTCATGATCCTATTCAATGGCAGAGCAGGCTCGAGATGCTGAATGGCCTCTTCTATTCCTATTTTGGATGGTCGTATGTTCTCAGTGTAATCTTCCAGCTCTTGGCCGAAACACTGGAGTCTATGACTAGACAGGACTGATCTGAAGAGTGCTCCACTCTTCTGAGAGTTTCAGAGTGAATCAGCCTTTCTGGATTAGAGTTCCAGGCTCTGTGTGAGAAGTGAAATCCCCTTGAAGCTCCCCTTAGTCTCTCACTGCAAGGTAGAGCAGGTCAGTCACAGGGAAGCAAATAGTGGGCCCGATGTGCTCTCTCCTCCAGCGCAGTTTGGGAAGGACACATGGAGAGACTATTTCCTTCACTGGCTTCCCGTGGCCTCCCTTCTGGCTCGAGCAGGCCAAATGGCCTTGCTCATGGTTCCTATTGAAGTGAAGACTGGCTATAATTGTGTTGTGCATGGTGTGGCCCCTGAAGTGAGGTTGGTGAGCTCAGTTGAATGGAGAGTTAGTTTGCAATGGAGAGTGATGCCATCAGTGTGGGTTACCACTGTGGGAGATTAGAAATGTAGTTTCTGCAGGTGGGGGAGGGGGTGTTGTGGGGGGACGGGAATGTTGGGTATGTGTGGAGATCCCACACCATGGGGAATCCGGAATTCCTCTCACGGTAATACCACTTACCAAAGAAGAAGTGTACAATGTACAACAATTTGACTCGGGCTCAAATGATACAACTTGGAGATTTGAAAGGGGTAGTTATAACTTTGCGGGATGGTTCCCTCGACCAGCCCCAAAACTCTGAGTGCTATCGATGGCCTTAGAGTTTCCATTGAAAGGAGCAGTAAATACCACTTGTTTCTGTAATCAGAATGATACCGCACCCTTCCGATTAGGAAAATCATCTTGTATCTACACCAGCCAGGCCACTGCCATGACCATTCCCCGAATCGTAAATGGAACATATTGGGTATGCGGCCTGAAGGCCGATCCATTTATTCCCGGGGAAAAATACATTCGCGTGACCGAATGTATACGAATGTATGCATGTCATGATGTTGATCAAACACTGCCTCAAAGCCAGAAAGGCTGGAGTGGCTGCTGCTACCTCGCCTATATAATTCCCCACTTGTGGCTATAAAAGAGAGCCCCAAAAGTACCTCGGAATAAACAGGGAGGAAGGCGAGCAACCTGGAAAATAACCAAAGGAGATCGCCTCCTCTGGACTTTGATACTTGTGCATGGGACCGCTCGAGCAGGAGTAGAAATACAAAAGTTGGCGGCTTCCCTGGAAGAGTTGGCCAACAATACTGCTGATGCATTGGCTGAAACCCAATCCCAAGTAGCAGCCATAACGACCGAAATGATTGCCACTAGGCTAACGACCCTTCAGAACAGGATGGCTCTGGATTTTGTTCTAGCAGAGAAGGGTGGTACCTGTGCACTAATTGGAGAGGAATGTTGTATGTACATACCGGAGGTCTCCTCTAACATTACTGATAGCTCCAAGCATGTGCGAGACAAAATCGCCAAGATAGGGGAGGCCGGTACTCTGTACCTGAACAAAAAAAGGATGGGAATGGAGGATTGACTGGTTGGGGAAGGTGGTTAGTCAATCTGGCTATCTATGGATTATAGATATTAGTGGGTCTGGTGGTAGGGTTCAATGTCCTAAAATGGGTAATGAGCTAACTGATGACATCCCTTGGGGAAGGAACCCAAATAAATCATCAGATGCTTTTACAATCAGCAGGTGATATGCAACAAAGAGAAAGTCAAAGAATGCTTCTGGAGTTCGAGGGTCGAACAGCACAAATGTAAAATGTAAGATTGTGAACCTCATCGCCAAAAGGCGTAAGAGGGCAGAACAAAAGAAAATGGATTAAAGGAGACTTAATAAGTGCAGAAGCATCAGTTAAAAAAAAAAGAAAAGGGGAAATTGTGGGAGATTAGAAATGTCATTACTGCAGGTGGGGGAGGGGGTGTTGTGGGGCGAGGGGAAGGGGAATATTACACAAACGGTCACGGGATTCTTGCAGCATACTTAAGGCTTAAGATTTTAACGAATGTAGAGGTTTTTGTTTAAGAAATAGTTTTAAACTAAGAAATAATTTAAAGTGGTGTAGTTGACCACAAAAGAAGCAGGAGGGGCATTTCACAATAAAGCTTGTAGTTTGATAAGAGAAACTGGATAAAAGAATAAGCTGTAACAAACAAGGAACAAAGAATGCAGACATACAAGGACAGCAGCATGGCCAGATAAGAAAATAACGAGAGAGAGAAAGAAAAAACAAGTGAGGTAATCGGCTTATGGTAGGATGCGAAAAAGGAGGCGTGATTCCGCAACTTGCAAACTGAATAAGAATGCTTACGTGCTTTGTTTTCACGCGCATTTTTGCTTGATTGCAGAGGCGTCTGGTACTTGCAAGGCCGTAATAAATGGTTCTTGTTTCCAAGGCTTTGTCTCAGGCTGATGTATGAGTGAGTTCTGTTTCTCACACCATGAAGGATTCTCAACCTCTCCCCTCACCTGGGGCACGCTGACCCTCTGATCCACCAGCCACGATATGAAATGGTGTTAGACCAAACAGGTGAACGGTCACATTGAGGGGACTGAGTGTGGAAGGTTCTTGTCCCAATGGATCAGGGATCGCCATAAGATGGAACAGCAGAAGGAAGTGATTCCCTCCCAAAGTCTGCTCCACCTTTCACTCAGACCACGGTTGATCTGCTCATTCTCAACCCAACTTTCCTTTCCCCATCCCCATAACCCGCTGCCCCCCACCCCATTACTGAATAACATCCCTGTCCTTCACGTTGGAAGATCACATTCCCAGTTCTCAAGGAGGACACTTACTCGGAACACTCACAAAAATAAACGTCCCGGGAGATTTTCCAAGACAGTGAAATCTTTGATTGTCTGCACAATAAGTTAATGAAGAAGGGTTGTTGTTTTTCCGACCTGCTGTGGGTTGTGACGAAGGGTGAACGGGCGGGAACCGTTCCCTTTGCTTTAATCGCACAGAAGCTGCCGAGTCTCTCCAGGGATTCACCTCCAGGGGGCGGCACCCAAGCGGGACCGCAAGCCCTATTGGCCGGCACCATGCGATTGACAGATCCCTCACCCAATCGGAGCCGACAGCTGAGTTAAGGCCCGCCCTTCGGAGTTTCGAGTGCCGCCGTTTATCCGACACTGCGCGAGGGAGGGATGGGCCTTGCGCATGCGTAACATTTCAAACCGGGTCCCGCGCGACGGCCGTTGGTTCGTCTTCCCTGGGATTTCGGCTGCACTGGACTCTGAAGGTTTGCTTCAAACCAAAATCCTTCCCGTGACGGTATTAAAATCAAAAACACTGTTAATGTTCGGATATAGACTGTGGGGGAGGTAACACGGACTGAGAGTTTATGGTTTTCTCATCCTTCCAATGTGGGTGAGAAAACATCTTTGATATTAGTTAGCAAATTATTTGTGGATACTTTGGGTAAGAGACCACATTATTCCCGGTGAGGGGAGGAGCTCGATGAAATCCAACAGTCATAGTTGTACAGCACAGAAACAGACCCTTGGTCCGGCTCGTCCATGTAAACCAGATATCCCTTATTAATCTAGTCCAATTTGCCAGCGCTTGGCCATATTCATATAAACCCTTATTCATTTTTTTCCATCCAGATTATTTTTAAATATTGTAATTATGCCAGCCTCCTCCACTTTCTCTGGCAGCTTATTCCATATATGCATCACCTTCTGTGTGAAAAAGCTGCCCCTCAATCCCTTTTAAATCTTTCCCATCTGTCCTTAAACCGCTATCTTCTAGTTTTGGACTCTCCACCCTCATACCCTGTCTATTTAACCTATCTGTGTTCCTCATGACTTTTATAAACCTCTAAAAAGCCATCTCCAGCCTCAGGCGCTCAATGGAAAACAGGTCCAGCTTATTTAGACTCTCCCCATAGCTCAAACCCTCCAACCCTGGCAAAATCCTTCTAAATCTCTTCTGAACACTTTCAAGTTTGAAAGAACAAGAACGAAGTCCCACTGCACACAAATAGGCTATTTGGTCAATCCAGATTCAAAAACAGCAGCAACAGTTCTCCTTCAAGATCCTCCGCTCCACGTTTGCAGCAATGCGCCGGCACCTAACCTCTCTACAGTCAGCCCTGCCTCAGCTGAGGGCCACACTCTCTCAGAATTGTAAAGGACCCACTCTGTACCACATCCTCAGGAGAATTCATACTCTCAACAAACAGTATTTCAATTCCATCTCAAACATCAAAAACTAAGTACAACAAACTTTTATCCACCCACCTCCATAACCAGCGCTCCTCAAACATTCCAGAAGATTCCCCTGGCCTCGGAACCTATTCCGCCATTAGCCATGCGGCTGATGCAGCTGCCACCCCCACGCTGATTGATGATGTCACTTCCACCTCTCACAATTCCTCAGCAAAGGACTCACCTTCATCCCCCTCCGTCCACGCATCAATGAATTTAATACACGCCGTGACGTCGAACAATTCTTCCTTCGCCTCCGAGCTTACTTTCACAATCAGGACTCCCGTCCACCTTCCGAGGACCCCTTCGTCCACCCCCAACACAGTGCATCCACCTGGACACCCCACGCTGGCCTATTACCTGCCCTCGACCTCTTCATTTCCAACTGCCGCCGAGACATTAACCGCCTCAACCTGTCCACCTCCCACCCCCAGTCCAAACTCTCACCCTCACAACGCGCAGCCCTCCAATCCCTCTGCTCCAATCCCAACCTCATCATCAAGCCAGTGGATAAAGGGGGCGCAGTGATAGTCTGGTGCACTGACCTCTACACCGCTGAAGCCAAACGTCAACTTGAGGACACCTCTTCCTACTGCCCCCTCGACCATGACCCCACCCCCCATCACCAAACCATCATCTCCCAGACCATAAAGAACCTCATCACCTCAGGAGATCTCCCACCCACAACTTCCAACCTCATAGTCCGGGAACCCCGCACTGCCCGGTTCTACCTCCTTCCCAAGATCCACAAACCTGACCACTCTGGCCGACCCATTGTCTCAGCATGCTCCTGCCCCACTGAACTCATCTCGACATACCTCGACACTGTCCTATCCCCCCTAGTCCAGGAACTCCCCACATAAGTTCGAGACACCACCCACGCCCTCCACCTCCTCCAAGACTTCCGTTTCCCTGGCCCCCAATGCCTCATCTTCATCATGGATATCCAATCCCTCTACACCTCCATCTGCCAAGACCAGGGCCTCCAAGCCCTTCGTTTTTTCCTCTCCCGACGTCCCCAACAGTACCCTTCCACCAACACTCTCATTCGTTTGGCCGACCTGGTCCTCACCCTTAACAATTTCTCCTTTGAATCCCCTCACTTCCTCCAGACCAAAGGGGTAGCCATGGGCACACGTATGGGCCCCAGCTATGCCTGTCTCTTTGTTGGCTACGTAGAGCAGTTGATCTTCCGTAATTAAACCGGCACCACTCCCCACCTCTTCCTCCGCTACATTGATGACTGCTTTGGCGCCACCTCATGCTCCTGTGAGGAGGTTGAGCAATTCATCAACTTCACCAACACATTCCACCCTGACCTTAAATTTACCTGGACCATCTCTGACACCTCCCTCCCCTTCCTGGACCTCTCCATCTCCATTAATGACGACCGACTTGACACTGACATTTTTTACACACCCACCAACTCCCGCAGCTACCTGGATTTCACCTTTTCCCACCCTACCTCTTGCAAAAATGCTATCCCGTATTCCCAATTCTTCCGCCGGATCTGCTCCCAGGAGGATCAGTTCCACCACAGAACACTCCAGATGGCCTCCTTCTTTAGAGACCGCAATTTCCCTTCCCACGTGGTTAAAGATGGCCTCCAACGCATCTCGTCTACATCCCGCACCTCCGCCCTCAGACCCCACCCCTCCAACCGTAACAAGGACAGAACGCCCCTGGTGCTCACCTTCCATCCTACCAACCTTCACATAAACCAAATCATCCGCCGACATTTCCGCCACCTCCAAACAGACCCCACCACCAGGGATATATTTCCCTCCCCACCCCTTTCCGCCTTCTGCAAAGACCGTTCCCACCGTGACTACCTGGTCAGGTCCACGCCCCCCTACAACCCACCCTCCCATCCTGGCACTTTTCCCTGCCACCGCAGGAACTGCAAAACCTGCGCCCACACCTCCTCCCTCACCCTCTATCCAAGGCCCTAAAGGAGCCTTCCACATCCATCAAAGTTTTACTTGCACATCCACTAATATCATTTATTGTATCCGTTGCTCCCGGTGCGGTCTCCTCTACATTGGGGAGACTGGGCGCCCCCTAGCAGAGCGCTTTAGGGAACATCTCCGGGACACCCGCACCAATCAACCACACCGTCCCGTGGCCCAACATTTCAACTCCCCTCCCACTTTGCCGAGGACATGGAGGTCCTGGGCCTCCTTCACCGGCGCTCCCTCACCACCAGACGCCTGGAGGAAGAACACCTCATCTTCCACCTCGGAACACTTCAACCCCAGGGCATCAATGTGGACTTCAACAGTTTCCTCATTTTCCCTTCCCCCACCTCACCCTAGTTCTAAACTTCCAGCTCAGCACTGTCCCCATGACTTGTCCGGACTTGTCCTACCTGCCTATCTCCTTTTCCACCTATCCAAGCCACCCTCCTCTCCCTGACCTATCATCTTCATCCCCTCCCCCACCCTCCCATTGTACTCTATGCTACTTTCTCCCCACCCCAACCCGCCTCTAGCTTATCGCTCCAGGCTCACTGCCTTTATTCTTGATGAAGGGCTTTTGCCCGAAACGTCGATTTCGAAGCTCCTTGGATGCTGCCTGAACTGCTGTGCTCTTCCAGCACCACTCATCCAGAATCTGGTTTCCAGCATCTGCAGTCATTGTTTTTACCTATTTGGTCAATCTGTCTATCCCGTCCGGATTTCCTAAACTGAACTAGCCCCATTTGGCTGTGTTTGGCACGTGTCCCTCTGAACCTTTTCCTTTTGGGTGACGTGGTGACTCAATGGTTAGCATTGCCTCACAGCACCAGGGTCCCAGATTTGATTCTACCTTTGACTGACTGTGTGGAGTTCGTATGTTGTCCCCCTGTCTGTGTGGGTTTCCGCTTGGTGCTCTAGTTTCCTCCCACAGTCCAAAAATGTGCAAGTTAGGTAAATTGGCCATGCTAAGTAACCCATAGTATTCAGGGGCCTGTAGGTGTGGTAGCCATGAGATATGCAGGGTTACAGGAATTGGGTAGGGGATGTGGCTGGGTGGATCGGTGTCAACTCGTTGAGCCGAATGGCCTGCTCCCACAATGAAGCGATCCAATCCAATCACTTGTCCAGTTTATGTTGGCAATCAGATGTAACAGGACACCAGAACTGGATCTGATGCATCGAAGGATTTTGCATGAAGTGAGAGGAGAAATTATGGGGGCACTAGCCAGAAGGTTACACTCTTCCCTGCAATCTGATGAGGTACCAGGACACTGTAGGATTACCAGCATGACAATCTTTATTTTTCTAAAAAGAGTTGTAAAGTTAATCCTGTCTTGTCTGTTTAACTCCAGGGAAACCTCTGGCAACAATTATTTGGGATAAAGCTATTAGTCAGGCTGAAAAAGGCAGGTTGGTTAGGAAAAATCATGGTGAAATTGTGCACAACTAACTTGCTGATGTTTTTTGATGACTTAACAAAGTGCTGATGAGGGCAATCTACTGATGGGGTTTACATGAATTTCGTGAAGGTGCCACGCAACAGACTTGAGGAAGGTTGTCATTCGTGGTACAACAGGGAGGGGCAACATGAATACAACATTAACTGTGTGATGGGAAAGAGAGAGAGTGACGGTTAATGAATATTTTTTGAGTTCGAGGAAAGTTTGGAATAGAGTTCTCAGGGTGTCAATATTGGGAACAGCATGTTCCGGGGGGGAGGAAGGGCAAGGCTATATAAGGGAGCCTTGGATAACAAGGGAAAGTGTGAATTTAGTCCAAGAGTGAAAAAGAAGCATATGGAAGGTTTTAGAAAGCTAAAATTGGGCCGCAATTGATGAATATGAAAAAGCAGAAATAACCCAAGCAGGGAATTAAGAGAGCAAGAAGGTGCTGTGAAATGACTTCAGCAATTAGGGTGAAAGAGTATCGCAAGAGTATTCTACGCATATATTAATAAGAGAATAACTGGGGAGCAATTAGGACCACTCAAGGATAAAGGAGGGAGCATTCATTGGTATTCTCCAGGAGAAGGATATGGTGGATAGTGAAATTAATGCGGAGAATGCAAACATGCTAAGGCATATTGAGATCAAGAAAGAAGTGTTCGATCTCTTGATGAGCATCAGAGCCTGATGGTTTCTACCTCAGAAGAAGGAGAGCAGATTGCTAAGGCCTTGATGAGCTTTGCGTCCTCGCTAGCCATTAGACAGATCCTGGAAGACTGGCAAGTAGCAAATGTTGTTTTTCTGTTCAAGAAGGGAGATAGGGGTAATCCAAGAAACTATAGACCAGTGAGTTTCTGATCAGTGGTTGGGAAGCTGTTGAAGAGAAGACTTAGAATGTATATGCTTTTGGAAAAGCGTGGCCTAATTAGGGACAATCAGTATGGTTTTGTGTGGAGTAGATCATGTCTTACTCACTTGGTTGAATTTTTTGATTAGGTGACAAAGGTAATCGATGTGGATAGAGCAGTGGATGTTGTCTACATCCTTTTTAATAAGGCTTTTTTAATAAGGTCCCTCATGGTAAGTTCATCTAGTAGATTAAGATGCATAGGATCCACTGTGACTTGGTTGCTTGGATTCAGAATTGGCTTGCCCGTAGAAGGTAGAGGGTAGGCGTGGAATAGTGTTTTTGTGGCCAGAGGTCCACGACCAGCACAAATCTGTACTGAGAACTCCACTGTTTGTGATACATATGAATGATTTGTATGAAAATGTAGTTGGGTTCGTAAGTTTGCAGTAAACAAAAACATTGGTGGAATTGTGGATAGTGTAGAAGATTGTCAAAGACTACAGTGGAATATCGATCAGTAGAAAATGTCAGGTGGAGTTTAATCCGGGTAATTGTGTGGTGCTGCACTTTGGGAGATCAATTGTTAATGAAAAGTATGCAGTTAACGCCAGGACACTGAGTACACTGATGTACAGAGTTGAAGTCCATAGCTCCCTGACAGTGGCCATGCAGGTAGGTAGGGTGGTAAGAAGACATATGGCATGCTTGCCTTTATTGGTTAGGGAATTGAAACAAGACTCAGGATGTATGTTGCAGCTTCATAAGATCTTGGTTAAGTCACAGTTAGTGTTGCACTTGGCTTTCGAGTGGGTGCAGTAGAGGTTTACCAGGATGCTGCCTGAATTAGAGGGTATGAGCTCTTAGGAGATGCTTGAAACACTTGGATTGTTTTCTGTGGAGTGCAGGAGGCTATGGGGAGACTTGAGAGAAGTCTGCTGCCTGATCTGTGCTTTTCCCGCACTGCACTTTCAACTACAAAAATTAGTTGTTTGGATACGCTTGACAGTGATCATCTTTATTCCAGAATTGAAATGTCTAATACAGAGAGGCATGCATGTAATGTGAGAGGGGAAAGTTCAAAGAAGATGTGAGGAAAAAGGTTTTTAGAGAGTGGTAGGAGTTTGTAATATGCTGCCAGGAATGGTTTTAGAGGCAGATACAATAGGAGCGTTTGAGCTTATAAGATAAGCACATGAATTTGCAAGGACTGGTCAGAAATGGAGCAAAGGTAGGCAAAAGGGATTAGTTTAATTTGGTGTCATGTCTGACGCAGCACAGTTGGCCTAAGGCCCAATTGCTGTACTGTATAGTTCTCTGGTCCGAAGGTGAGAGACTCTGAGCAAATTTCCATTAAATGCCTCATGCAGTTTAATGTCTGTCACTTCAAAGCAGCTACTAAAGTAGCACTATTGCAGCACAGTGGTACTGCCTCTCTCTCAAAACAGAAACGAACACAGTTAATGGAAGGGCCTTGGGGATTACAGTTGAAGAGGGAGACCTTGGGGTGCAGGTACATAGTTCCTTGAAAGTGGTAGACTGGCTAGTGAGGAAAGCATTTGGCACGCTTGCCTTCATTGTTCAAAACATTGAGTACAGGAGTTGGGACATCATGTTACAGCTGTACAAGACAATGGTAAGGCCACATGTGGAGTACTGGGTACAATTGTGTTTGCCTACTTTCGGGCGGATATTATTAAATTGGAAGCGTGCAAAAAAGAATTACAAGGATGTCACAGAGATTAGAAGGTTTAAGTTATAAGATGAAAGTGAATAGGCTGGGTTTTTCTTTAAACCAGAATGTTGGAGGCTCAGGGGTGACCTTATGGAGGTTTACCAAATCATGAGGGGCATATCCAAAGTCTTTTCCCTCACTTAGGGAAAGACATTAGTTGAGAGGGGAAAGATTTCAAAGAGACCTGATGTGAGGTCTTTTCAGAAAGATGCTGTGCGATTATCAAATGAGCTGCCAGTGGAAGTGGGTACAGTTACAAGATTTAAAAGAGATTTGTACAGGGATAGGAAAGATTAGCTGGATATGGGCCAACTGTGGATAAATGGGACTACTTCAGGGATGCGTAGGTCAGATGAATTAGCCATATGATGTGCGAATATGGTAGATGGGTGAGTCTGGGTCGGATGCTCTTTGGAGAATCGGTGTGGACATGTTGGATAGAATCACCTTGTTTCCACGTTGTTGGGATTCTATTGTATGACCTCCAGTTCAGGAAATCTGGTTGGAATGGATAAGTTGGATCCGTTTCCGTGTACTGAGATTCTGAGGTCAGACAGTGTGTGACCTGGGTGGGGGTGGAGGGGAAACAGAACTCCCTGTTTTTCAACATCTGTGCATGATATATACATGAAAACAGACCCCTCAGTTAAACTCGTCCTTCCTCACTATCTTATCGAGCTGTGACTCCATTTTCAAGGAACTATGAACCTGCACTCCAAGGTCTCTTTGTTCAGCAAGACTTACCATTAAGTGTTATTAAGACCCATCCTGATTTGCCTTTCCAAAATGCAGCACCTCACATTTATCTAAATTAAACTCCACCCCTTGGCCCAATGGCCCATACTCTAAGGTAACCATCTTTGCTGTTCACTGCTCCTCCAATTTTGGTGGTGTTTGCAAAGTTAAGAACCATACCTTCCATGTTCACATCCAAGTCACTTGTATAAATGATGACAAACAGTGGATCCAGCACTGATCCTTGTGGCTCGCCATCGGTCACAGGCCTCCAGTCTGACAATCAATTCTCCATCACCGCCCTTTATCTTCTACCTTCAAGCTAGTTCTGTATCCAAATAATTCTCCTTCTATTCAGTGTGATCTATCCTTGCTAACCAGTCCACCATGAGGAACTTTATCGAACATCTTACTGACGTCCAAAGATCATGTACACCACTGTGCCCTTATCAATGCTCTGTGATTCTTCAACAAAACTCAGTCAAGTTAGTCAGACTGTATTTCACACACACAAAGCCAAGTTAACTATCCCTAATCAGTCCTTGCTTTTCCAAATACAATACATCCAAATACTCAGGATTCCCCCCAACAACTTGTCCACGACTCATGACAGGCTCACTGGTCTATAGTTCCCATTCAATTCTAGAGCTAACTGTAGTTGCACTGACATGGAGGAAAGTTGAATAGGTAATTTAATATTTTCAAAACCCTTTCAATTTTTTTTATTTCAGGGCATCATCACTTGGGAAGATGTAACACTGCCATGGCTGAAGGTTTGAGCAAGATAGAAAATTAGATATCTTCAACAATAATGGGAATAGACACAGGTATTTTCTGAGAATGAAAAAATATTTTCTCATCTTGAAAAAGGCTGCTGAACTTAAGCAAAAAGTTGACATTGTATGAGGCAATTGGCTAGGTGCTCAGCAGGATGAGGGAAGGAAGTGGCCATTTAGAATAAACTTGTCTATCAAATGGCCCAATGACTGGAATAAATGTGGACTTCTGTCCCAGCTGTAGAGACACTTCCCTCTGCACCAATAGACCCAAGGACGGCATTGCTTATTTATCATTCTGTCCATTTCCAAGGCGTTCTAAACAGCCTCTATTAGTCATTCCAAATACAGATGAATGATTTTGCAAGGAGTTGCTCTTTCACGCGGGCAATTTCTCACCCGTGAGCCCAGTTGCAGCAGCAATAGCAATTGTGGGAGAGAAAAGGCCTCAGGCTGGAAAAGCATCAAGCCTATATGAACTCCTTTTTGTGGAGCCGCAGAAAATAGGGGAGATATTAAATGTGTATTTTGCATTAGTATTTACTATGGAAAAGGACATGGAAGATATAGAATGTAGGGAAATAGACGGTGACATCTTGAAACATGCCCATATTACAGGGAAGTGCTGGATGTCTTGAAACGCATAAAAGGTGAATAAATCCCCAGGACCTGATCTGGTGTACCCGAGAACTCCATGGGAAGCTAACGAAGTGATTGCTGGCCCTCTTGCTGAGATATTTGTAGCTTCGATAGTCACAAGTGAGGTGCCAGAAGACTGGAGGTTGGCTGACGTGGTGCCACTGTTTAAGGTGGTAAGGACAGGGCAGGGAACAATAGACCAGTGAGCCTGACGTCGGTAGTGGGCAGGTTGTTTATTATTTAAATAGGGAAAAGCTGCAGAAAGCTGCAACACAAAAACTGGGAGGAACTTGTGAAGGAAACATAGAAAACTCGCAGACAGAGGTCAGCAGATAATGCTAATTGAATGTTTGCCCTAATTTCAAGTGGGTTGGAGTATAAGAGTTGGGAAGTGTTACTGCAGCTACACAAGATGCTGATGAGACCACATGGGAAGTACTGTGAGCAGCTTTGCTTCCTTTAAGGAAAGATTCCATTTCATTGGATGCAGTTCAGAGAAGATTCACTTGGATGATCTGTAGAATGGGGAGATTGTCTTATGAACAAAGGTTTAACAGGCTGGGACACTACTTAATGCAGTTTAGAAAAATGAGAGGTCATCTCATTGAAACAAATGGGATTCTTAACGGGCCTGACAGGGTAAATACTGAATGGACATTTCCCCTCATGGGAAAGTCTAGAACCAGAGGACAGTCTTAAATTGGCGCCCCTTTATTCTAAGGCAGAGATGAGGAGAATCAGAGGGTTGTCTTTGGAATTCCATGCCATAGAGAGCTGGCGGGTGGGGGAGGGGGTGTGTGTGCAGAATCATTGAGTCATCCAGCATGGATACAGACCCTTCAGTCCTTCCAGTCCATGCGACAAACGTAATCCCAAACTAAACTAGCCCCACCTGCATGCTCCCAGCCCATATTCCTCCAAGCCGTTCCTATTCATCTACCTATGCAAATGTCTTTTAAACATTGCAATTGTACCCACATCCACCACTTCCTCAGGAAATTAATTCCACATGGGAACCACTCTCTCAAAAAAAAGTTGCTCTCAGGTCTTTATAAAATCTCTCTCACCTTAAAAATATGCACCTGAATCTCGAAATCCCCCATCCTCGGGAAAGACAACTACAAATTAACTCATTATTTTATAAACTTCTATCATGTCTCTTCTCAACCTCCTGTGAACCAGTGGAAAACGTTCCAGCCCATCCTGCCTTTCCTTATAACTCAAACCTTCAATACTCGTAAGTAATGGCAGCTTCATTAATAACAGTCATGACGAGCACTAAAAATAATGTCGTGTTGTTAATGAAATAATAACTGTTAGTCGTCATCACATATAGAACCAGATACTCAGTTCTTATAATCACAGTCTCACACAATCTGGTAATTACCTCAGAATCTATATTTTACAGTTTGGAATCCCCAGAGCCACAGACAGTTATTTCATTCCCAAATGACAATTTATCATCACCTTTGGGTCAGATCCATCACTGACTAAAGTGCAGTGAGAGCAGAAGTAAGATCCTTGGTCCCAGATCCTTGGACACTGACATCATTCATGCTCGAAATTGGATCAAACAAAGGGAAATAATGGAAAGCAGAAAATTTACCTTGTGCACACTTCAGTATGGACAAGGATACTGCAGCTATGTACAGTATTTACAGTGGAAAGAACACTGTTACTGATGGGAGTATATTTGTACGATCAATTCTAACAAAAGTGAACCATATTTAACAATACGAATACGACACCATTTTTATGAATAACAATGGTAATGTACTGTATTTATTATTCTCACTGAGTATGGTAAAGAAAGTATTATGATATTGATAATGTGCAGAGCTTTTTAATTGTTACCGATCCAGTACATTGTTTGACAATGTCAAACACAATGCCACAAAGTCTGGTACTTCCTGCAGTTTTACAGTTTGTATTCCTCAGTCACACACAATCCTTTCACTGGTACAGATACAGAGTACATGAGATTGCCCGGTTCTTCTGTACCACTCGCAGCTGGTTTTAGGTTCAATCAATTCAGAGTTTGATTAGTGGGTGGGCCTGCAAGAGCTGGCAAATATGATGCCATCTGTTTTACCTCTCCACTCTTGTCCAATTTCACTTCCACTGTTTGGTATGAATGTCATTACTGATACGCTTAAACTTGTACACTTAATAAAAAGTGTGCAGTGTCAGACATCGCGTCATAATAAACATCTCACATTCTGCTACTTACTCCAGTCCCTGTATTTTGCAATTTGGTTTCCAGATGTAATTTTATTCCTGAATCTCCCGGTCATTGCTCTGGAGACTAAACAAAAGTAGCGAGAAACATATTTAGTCAAACCAAAATGTATGCAAAATCTGTGTCTCAAATATTACAGGAAACATGAAAAAGTCAAATCAGCGCTTCTTTGATGTAAAAATACAGTTCAACAGGACAAATTGGAAGATTCTACTGCAATTAATAAATGGCAAGTAACAATGATATTTGACTTAGGACCCATCACTGGAAATATACCTCACCCAATTTCACTTTGAATGGAATTTCACTTTCCCAAGCCAATGGAACAGAGAAACAAGAACAAATTGGACTGGCTGTCAATTCACTATCACTAGTCTTATGCTGTGGTGAAGTCTGATTTCACTCAGAATCACAGAAGTGCACAAGTGCAGGAAGAGACCATTTGGCCCATTGTGCCAGCACTGCCTTCTCTATGAGCATCATTACTAGTGTTAATCGCCTGCTTTTCTCCCCCCATATCATTGCACATCATTTCTAGCCAAATGATCATCAAATGCCTCGATTGAACCTGCCTCCACCACATACCCAGATATGCAATCCATACATCAGCTATTTGCTAAGTGAAGAAATTTTACCTTACTTCACCTTTGCTTCTTTTGCAAATGACCTCTTTTGGCATTTATTAAATACTTGGATCTTCTGCAAAGCAACAATCAATGGAGAGCCAACTGCTCAAACGTTTCCATTCTCAGATGTAATTTGGTATTTCTTGGTGTGTTCTCAGAAGTGAGAAGTCTAGCATCCCTTGTTGATATGCTGCAGGCTCAAGGGAAGCAGAAGACAATTCATATTGGCGTGTGTGTGTGTCTCTCTCTCTCTGAATGAATGACTGAATCAGCGAGTGAGTGAGTGATTGAATGGACTGCAACAGTTCAAAAAGGCAGAACAGTACTAACTTCCTGAGGGCAACTAGGGATGGACAATAAATGCCCACATCTTGTGAGTGAATTCACAAAAGGCCAAGGTGGGCATGTGGGTGAGGTAAGTAGCTAGAGTGGCAGGTTAAGAGGGTGGTGGTTGGAGAGGGTGACAGACTCCTGAGGTAAGTCAAAATTAGTCAGTGAGTCAGGAGATAGTCAGTTCAAGGGTTAGTCAACACTGATGAAGGAGTGCAGTCAGACTGAGGGTTAGTTTTGTGTGTTTGTGTAAAGTTCACTCACATTGTTGTCCATGTTGAATTACTCTAACTGGTGTAAAGCTCAGTTAAAAAGGAGCTGAATAAAATTATCAGTACTTGGGATCTTCCCTGAGAAGGACCCATCAACCCTTATCCCTTTTAACTTCCTTCAACCATCTCTTGTGGGTCCCAGAGCCCTATTTGGACTTGATTTATTTCACCTCATTGACACAGTTTTCCTGGAATTCCTCTGTTAAACAACAGTTCTGATCCGGAAACGAAAAACATCACTGTTCCTGCTGCTAGCCAGTGTGCTGTTGTAAGGGGTGTTTGTGTGCCTGCTGGGTGTGGACACTGCAGCATCCCCGCTTAAATGGTGTTGGTTTCGGATGCACTGGTGATGCTGCCTCTTTGTATTTGTCTTTATCCCAGTCTTACTCAGCTACCTGGCTACAGCCAGTACTTTCATTACTGTCTTTACGACATCCCCTTCAATTAGCTCGATATTGAGTAACTTCATTGACCAGTTTTCAGTTTCCACAAATGCCCTTTTTTTCAATGGAGCTTCTGTGGTACCTTTCTCCTGTCTTCACTTTCTCCAATTCCATTTCAGACAATTGCCTCCTTGTCAATTGCATGTATAAGCTCACAGACTCCGATACCTATCATGCTCCCCACCCCATCGCCATTTCCTTGTCCTGTTGATACTACTGTCCATACTAGTGCTTCAGAAATAGCGCTCAGCCCCTTCCTTACACCGATCTCTTTGTTAGTATGGTCAATAGCCAAGGAGAAAGTGAGGTCTGCAGATGCTGGAGATCAGAGCTGAAAATGTGTTGCTGGAAAAGCGCAGCAGGTCAACTGCCTGACCTGCTGCGCTTTTCCAGCAACACATTTTCAGCTCAATAGCCAAGGAGGTTAGCTGAGATTAGAAAGGGATCTTGATCAATTGGGAAAATAGACTGAGAAGTGGCCAATGGAGTTTATTGCATTTTTGTACAACAAGGGCAGGAATTAATCAGTTCAAGGTGAAGCCCTGGGTAGTGTTTTGAGCAGAAACCTAGAGGTTAGGGGGTGAGGAGGTGGAACGTTTGGGGCAACGTTTTCCACAGAGGGTGGTTTGTATGCAAAATGAACAGCCAGAGGAAGCTATCTGAACAGGTACGTGAATCGGAAAAGGTCAGTGGGATATAAACCAAATGCAGACAAATTGGACTAGTTTAGTTTGGGAAACCTGGTTGGATTGGTTGGTATAAAGGATCTGTTGTTTCCATGTTGCATGATTCCAAGATTTTGGAGAGATAGTGTGTTCATGTCAGTGACAATGAAGTCAGTTTTATAATCTCACAGGAGTTAAGACTTGGCTTCATACTATCTTTTTCTCTTCTACAAAGAGTCACGTACAGCAGTGAAGAGCATTTCTTGAATGGTAAAAGCTTGAAAATATTGAGGTACAGAAGGACCAAAATACTCCTGTTCACAAGGTACTGAACATTAACATGTCGGTGCAGAAAGCAATTCAGAAGGGGAATCCTTTGTTAGCTTTTGAATTTTCTTTATAAAGGTGAGATCTCGCTTGGAGTATTGTGCACACTTCTGGTCCTCTGGCCTATTTACTTCAGAGGAATTACAGGGCTTTTCAGTAAACTGATTGCTGGGTTGGTGGGACTGTCCTATCAATTAGCAATTGAGGAAACTGGGCATGTTTTCTCTGGAGATTAGAAGAATAAACAATGTTCTTTGAAAGTTACAACATTCTTGAAGGGATAGACAGATTAGGTGTAGAAAGCATCAACCATCTACAAGCCACAAATCAGGAATACGATGCCTGGATGAGCAACACTGGAAAAGATTGCTATGTAACAGGTCAAATCAGAATTGCATGTTGCATCCTATCCACCACCTTCAAAATCTACTCCCTTCACAACCAACACTGAGTGGCAGTAGTGTGTGTCATTGACAAGAATCACTACAACAACTCATCAAGGATCCTTAGGCAGCACCTTCCAAACCGCTAACCACCTTCCAAACCTCAATCATCGTGAAGGACAAAGGCATCAAATACATGGAACCATTTGCAAGATCCCCTCCAAGTCATGTACCATAAAGACTTGGAAGGAGTTTGCTGTCGCTTCACTGTTGCTCAGTCAAATTAGTGCTTGGTGACCAGGAGCAGTCCTCATCAAGCAGCTCCTTCGTTACATGTCTGGAAAATGGAGAAACACCAAGACAAAGAGGTACCCAACACTTGAACAGAAGACTGTTGCCACAAGCTACACAGATCAATACACCCTACACCATATGCCTGTTTGTTTTCAGAGATCAGTAAACCACTCTCAACTGACACAGATCATACATTTTTCCTCTCTATGTATCATAACTAAACCTTAGCTTTGTCAGGAAGGTAAGAAACATTCCATTAGCATTATCTACTGCACCCTATCTGCTAGCTTTGTATTTCCTGCACAGGTTCCCCTCAGTTTTTGTGTTGCAGCTTTCTGCAGCTTTTCCCTATTTAAATAATACTGATCTTTTGTTCTCCTTTCCAAAATAAACACCTTTATTTCTATCAGAGTGCCCATGTCAAATTTCACAGCTACTTCACTTGAATTTCAATTGTCCATTTGTCCCCCCTCTCTCCATCTTTAAACCCAAGCCTCTCAAATGCTGGCCTCTCAAATTCTGGTGCTCATGATCTTGTTTCCGCTCTCACTACGAATCAATCACTAACATTTCTGAAGCTGAGCAATAAGAAACTGGGAGATTCAGAGGGAGAACTATTGACACCAAACTGAAAAATACAGACATGGGGGCGGGGGAGGGGCAGGCGAAGTACTGAACATTCATTCATAACAAGTGGGTTGCTACAGTTACAGTCATAGGGATGTATAGCATGGAAATAGACTCCTTGGTCCAACTCATCCCAAGGCAATCTAGTCCCACCTGCCAGCACACAGCCCGAAACTCTCCAAACCCTTCCTATTCATATACCCATCCAGATGCCTTTAAATGTTGTAATTGTTCCAGTCTCCATCACTTCCTCTGGAAGCTCGTTCCATACATGGACCACCCTCTGTGTGAAAGCGTTGCCCCTCAGGTCTCTTTTTTTATCTTTCCCCTCCCACCCTAAAGCTATGTCCTCTCGTTCTGGACTCTCCCACCCCAGAGAAAAGACTGTCTTATTTATCCTAACCATGCCCCTCATGATTTTATAAATCTCTACAAGGTCTCAGCCTCCGACGTTCCAGGGAAAACAGCCCCAGCCTGTTCAGCCTCCCCCGTAGCTCAGATCCTCCAACCCTGGCAATATCGTTGTAAATCTTTTCTGAACCCTTTCAAGTTTCACAACATCTTTCCGATAGGAAGTAAACCAGAATTGCACACAATATTCCAACAGTGGCCTAACCAATGTCCTGTACAGCCGCAACATGACTTCCCAACTCCTTTTCAGTAGGAGTGGTTTACTGATCTCTGAAAACAAACAGGCATATGGTGTAGGGTGTATTGATCTGTGTAGCTTGTACTCAATACTCTGACCAATAAAGGAAAGCATAGCAAATGCTTTCTTCACGATCCTATCTACCACTTTCAAGGAGCTATCAACCTGCACTCCAAGGTCTCTTTGTTCACCAAAACTCCCTCGGACCTGACCATTAAGTGGATAAGTCCTGCTGAGATTGGCTTTCCCAAAATGTAGCACCTCACATTTATCTAAATTAAACTCCATCTGCCACTTCTCAGCCTATTGGCCCATCTGATCAAGATCCTGTTGTAATCTGAGGTAACCTCCTTCGCTGTCCACGACACCTCCAATTTCGACATCATCAGCAAACTTACGAACTATACCTCTTATGTTCACATCCAAATCACCTATATAAATGATAAAAAGTAATGGACCCAGCACTGATCCTGTGGCACTCACTGGTCACAGGCCTCCAGTCTGAAAAACAAACTTCCACCACTACCCTCTGTCTTCTACCTTTGTGCCAGTTCTGTGTCAAAATGGCTAATTCTCCCTATATTCCATGAGATCTAACCTTGCTCACCCGTCTCCCTTGGGGAACCTTGTTGAACCCCTTTCTGTAGTCCGTTATAGAACCACTCTGCCCTCATCAATCCTTTTTGTTACTTCAAAAAGCTCAATCAAGTTTGTGAGACATGATTTCCCACGCATTATGCCATTTTGACGATCCCTAATCTGTGCTTGCCTTTCCAAATACATGTACATTCTATCCCTCAGGATTGCCTCCAACAACTTGCCCACCACCGACGTCAGGGTCACTGGTCTATAGTGCCCTGGCTTGTCCTTACCACCTTTCTTAAACATTGGCACCATGTTAGCCAACCTCCAGTCTTCCAGCACCTCACCTATGACTATCGATGATACAAACATCTCTTTTTATTCCTGATGAAAGGCTTTTGCCCGAAACGTCGATTTTGCCTGTTCTCGGATGCTGCCTGAATTGCTGTGCTCTTCCAGCACCACTGATCCAGAATCTGGTTTCCAGCACCTGCAGTCATTGTTTTTACCTCTCAGCAAGAGGCCCAGCAATCACTTCCGTAGCTTCCCACAGAGTTCTCGAGTACACCTGATCAGGTCCTGGGGATTTATCGCTGAAAATGTGTTGCTGGAAAAGCGCAGCAGGTCAGGCAGCATCCAAGGAGCAGGAGAATCGATGTTTCGTGTATGAGCCCTTCTTCAGAAAAGATTCCTGAAGAAGGGTTCATGCCCGAAACGTCGATTCTCCTGCTCCTTGGATGCTGCCTGACCTGCGACATTTCTCCAGCAACACATTTTCAGCTCTGATCTCCAGCATCTGCAGTCCTCACTTTCTCCTGGGGATTTATCCATTTCTATGCGTTTCAAGACATCCCGCAGTTCCTTCTCTGTCATATGGAGATTTTTCAAGATGTCACCATCAATTTCCCTATATTCTATATCTTCCATATCCTTTTACACAGTAAATAATAATGCAAAATACTTGTTTAGTATCTGCCCCATCTCCTGCGGCTCCACACAAAGGCCGCCTTGCTGATCTTTGAGGGGCCCTGTTCTCTCCCTAGTTACCCTTTTGTCCTTAATGTATTTGCAAAAACCCTTTGGGTTCTCCTTAACTCTATTTGCCAAAGCTATCTCATGCCCTCTTTTTGCCCTCTTGATTTCCCTCTTAAGTATATTCCTACTGCCTTTATAGTATTCTAAGGATTCACTCGCTGAAAATGTGTTTCTGGAAAAGCGCAGCAGGTCAGGCAGCATCCAGGGAACAGGAGAATCGACGTTTCGGGCATAAGCCCTTCTTCAGGAATGAGGAAAGTTTGTCCAGCAGGCTAAGATAAAAGGTCGGGAGGAGGGAATTGGGGGAGGGGCGTCGGAAATGTGATAGGTGGAAAGAGGTCAAGATGAGGGTGATACGTCAGAGTGGGGTGGGGGCGGAGAGGTCGGGAAAAAGATTGCAGGTTAGGAAGGCGGTGCTGAATTCGATGGATTTGACTGAGACAGGGTGGGGGGAGGTGAAATGAGGAAACTGGTGAAATCCGAGTTCATCCCTTGTGGTTGGAGGGTTCCTAGGCGGAAGATGAGGCGTTCTTCCTCCAACCGTCGTTTTGTTGTGGTCTGACGATGGAGGAGTCCAAAGACCTGTATATCCTTGGTGGAGTGGGAGGGGGAATTGAAATGTTGCGCCACCGGGTGGTTGGGTTGGTTGGTTTGGGTGTCCCAGAGGTGTTCTCTGAAACGCTCCGCAAGTAGCCGGCCTGTCTCCCCAATAAAGAGGAGGCCACATCGGGTGCAGAGGATGCAATAGGTGTGGAGGTGCAGGTGAATCTGTGGCGGATATGGAAGTTTCCTTTGGGGCCTTGGAAGGAGGTGAGGGGGGAGGTGTGGGCGCAAGTCTTGCACCTCCTGCGGTTGCAGGGGAAGGTGGCGGGAGTGGAGGTTGTGTTGGTGGGGGGTGTGGACGAGGGAATCACGGAGGGAGTGGTCTTTACGGAATGCTGAAAGGGGAGGGGAGGGAAATATATCCTTGGTGGTGGGGTCCGTTTGGAGGTGGCGGAAATGACGGCGGATGATGCGCTGTACATGGAGATTGGAGGGGTGGTAGGTGAGGACCAGTGGGGTTCTGTCCTGGTGGCGGTTGGAGGGGCGGGGTTCAAGGGCGGAGGAGCGGGAAGTGGAAGAGATGCGGTGGAGGGCATCGTCGACCACGTCGGGGGGCAAATTGCGGTCCTTGAAGAAGGAGGCCATCTGGCTTGTGCGTTTTTGGAACTGGTCCTCCTGGGAGCAGATGCGGCGGAGTCGAAGGAATTGGGAGAATGGGATGGCGTTTTTACAGGGGGCAGGATGGGAGGAGGTGTAGTCCAGGTAGCTGTGGGAGTCTGTCGGTTTGTAGTCTACTACAAGGGCAGGAATAAACATACATTTATCCACATTAAACTGCAACTGCCATGCATCTGACCACTCACCTAACTTGTCCAGGTCACCCTGTAATCTCCTAACATCCTCATCACATTTCACCCTGCCACCCAGCTTAGTATCATCAGCAAATTTGCTAATGTTATTGCTACTTCTTTGTTGACCACTACACCTCCAATTTTGGAATCATCTGCAAACTTAGTAACTATATGTCCTATGTTCACATCCAAATTATTCATACAAATGACAAAAATTAGTGGACCCAGCACCATTTCTTGTGCCACTCCATTGGTCACAGGTCTCCAGTTTGAAAAACAAACTCCACCACCGCCACCTCTCTTTGACCATCGAGCCAGTTTTGTATCCAAATGGCTAGTTCTCCCTGTATTCCATGAGATCTAACCTTGCTAACCAGTCTCCCATGGGGAACCTTGTCGAACCCCTTACTGGAAGTCCATATCGATCACGTCCACCATTCTGCCCTCATCAATCCTCTTTGTGACTTCTTCAAAAACCTCAAATAAATTCTTGAGACATAATTTCCCACACACAAAGACATGTTGATTATCCCTAATGAATCCTTGGCTTTCTGAATATGTGTAAATCTTATCCCTCAGGATTCCCTCCAACAACTTGCCTACCACCGAAGTGAAGCTCACCGTTTACAGTTCCCTGGCTTGTCCTTACCACCTTTCTTAAATAGTGGTACCACACTAGCCAATTCCAGTCTTCCGGCACCTCACCTGTGACTATCAATAAGACAATTATCTGAGCAAAGGGCCCAGCAATCATTTCCCGAACTTCCTCTCAAGTTCTAGAGGACACCTGATTGGGTCCTGGGGATTCACTTATGTATATTAAACTCCATTTGCTATTTCTCTGCTCACTTCCCCAGCTGATCAAGGTCCTGCTGCGTTTTCTATAATCTCCCTCACTGTCCACGATACCACCTATTTTAGTGTCATCAGCAAACTGACCTTGTACACTCTCATCCAAATCACTGATATAGACAACAAACAGCAATGGGCCTAGCAATGACTCCTGAGGGACTCCAATAGTCACAGGCCTGCAATTGGACAAGCATCTGTTTCCTACTCTCAAGCCAATTGTGTATCCAAATTGCCAGCTTGCCCTGGATTTCATGAGATCGAACCTTTCAGAGCAGCCGACCACATGGAACCTTATCAAAGGCCATAAGGCTCTGTTTCTGGTTCCCAGTTATTGTTTGTCCTTTATGGGGATCACTTTAAAACTTAATCATCCCAAAGTTTGTGAGAAGATTTGTAGCTCGGGTGCTGGTTGTTGTGTTTCTGTTCGCTGAGCTGAGAATTTGTGTTGCAGAAGCGCTTCACAGGAGGCTCCCATGCACTGAGGATGTCACCTAGATAGGGGACGAAACGTCTGCAACATAAATTCCCAGCTTGGCGAACAGAACCACAACAACCAGCACCCAAGCTACAAATCTTCTCACAAATCTCGATGAGACTGTTTGCAGTTAAAGTATGGGAGGGGTGTGGATGAGCACAGATTCTCTGTGACTGTTTGCAGTGAGTGTATGGTTACTGTGAGGTGTGTAGATGAGGACATGATCTCTATGAGACTATTTGCAGTGACTGTATGGTAACTACTAGGCGTGTTGATAAGGCCAGTGTCACTGAGATTCTTTGCAGTGACTGTGTGGTTACTGAGAGGTGTGTGGATGAGGACAGGCTCTCTCTGAGACTGTTTGCAGTGACTATGGTTACTGGCAGATGTGTACCTATGGTACCGGTTCTTTATGAGACTATTTGCAGTGACTGTATGTTTATTGGCAGCTGTGAAAATGGGGACAGGGTCTCAATGATACTGCTTGCGGTGACTGTGTGGTTCCTGGGATGGATGTAGTTGTGGATAGGCCCTCTATGAGTCTGTTTGCACTGACTGTATGGTTGTTGGAAAGTGTGTAGATGAGGATAGGCTCACTGTGAAACTGTTTGCAGTGACTGTATGATCACATGGAGGTGTGTGCATGAGGTCATGCTTTCTGTATGGTTACTGGGAGGTGTGTACATGAGGACAGACTCTCGATGAGACTGTTTGCAGTGACTGAATGGACACTGTCGGCTGTTTAGATGAGGGCAGGCTCACTGTGAGCCTGTTTGCAGTGACTGTATGGTTACTGGGAGGTGTCAGGATGAGAACAGGCTCTCTCTGAGACTGTTTGGAATGACTGTATGGTCACTGAAAGATGTGTAGGTGAGGATAGGTTCACTGTGAGACTGTATGGTTACTGAGAGGTGTGTAGATTAAGCCAGTCTCACTGTGAGACTGTTTGAGTGTCGGTATGGTTACTGGGAGGTGTGTGGATGAGAACAGCCTCTCTCTGAGACTTTTTGCACTGACTGTATGGTAACGTGGAGGTGTGCAGATGAGGACAGGCTCTCAATGAGACTGTTTATAGTGACTGTATGATTACTGGGAGGTGTGTTGATAAGGTATGAGACTGTTTGCAGTGACTGTATTTTTACTGGGAGGTGTGTAGATGAAGACAGGCTATCTATGAGTCTGTTTGTGTTTGTGAGAAACAAAAGCTCACTCACTTTAATAATTTCAGTCCGAGACCAAATATCTGAATCAGCAGCGTCGTTTTATTTGTACATCTGCAGGTGGGTGTAATGTCTGACGCCTAGAAAGGCATTGACAAATACACACCAAACCCCAATCAACTCTGCAATTTATACATTTTAAATTCCCATATTTTTGTCTCATTCCACTATTTGTCTCTGCTTCACTTACGTCACTTAAGACTTATCCCACAACTTCTGTTTATCCTGTCTTGTCCGTGACAAACTCTTATCTCTGACTCCCATAAGGGTGTTTGATGTCAGTCTACCGTAGGTTATTGATTAGACATATCTTTTCTTCTATCAGCATCTATTTCTATCCAGAGGCCACTTTGACCTCTTTGATTAGGGTTTGTTCCTGTGTCTTCGTGCAAGTGGGGAAACAGATGTCTTCCTGTTTGCCCATACATCCACCATTGTTCTGTAATCACGTCTCATGCTAACATATCCTTTCTTTTTGCTGAATATATATTTTCTCATTCCTGTTCTGTATCAGAATTTATAGTTGCAGAAATAACTAATTCATTTATATCCCACAATTTCCCCTTTTTCTTTTCATTACTATCTGTTATCTTCTGCATTTTTGTCTCCTTTTTTTTAAACATTGTTCCCAAAATTCGCAAGCATCATTTCAGAGATTTCATCCATCTTGGTCTCACTCATCTCCTTATTATTTAGTTGATAAAGTTCCTCTGTCAAATTTCCCCTCAGGGGCATTCGTTTCATCAAGGCTGTTTCAATCAGCCTCTGGGTGAGCCCTCATAAACAGGGTATGACACAACAGCCAATGGCCACCAATACCCCGACTACTACTATCAGGGAAGTAAGGATAGAAACCACCACCCCCTTTTTCTGCTAAAATCATATCAAGGGCTATTCTGTTTTCCCATGCCATCCTACTTGTCGCATCAAGCTGTTCTGATATTCCTTTAACCGCATCTCTTGTATAATTTATAAACCGCTATTGATTATAGAAAATGTAATTTATCCAATCTACATTTTTATTAATTGTTGCCCACCAAAAGAGAGCTGACTCAAAGCCTGCTGCAATCTGGTTACGAGCCTTGAATTCATCAAGCACTCCCCTAGGGACTCCTACCGAGTCGAGATAAATCCCGTCATCAAAAGAAGTAGCTAACAGTAATCTCTTACCCCTTCCCTTTTTCCCTACTATCTTTTCCTTCTTAAATGCCAAGGTAAATGGAATTGCCAATTGTACAATTGCACATATCCCTCTCCAATCCGGAGGTAGGGTGGGTCTCAATATTTTTCCTCCACAGTACCACCACAGATCCGCTCGGGGAACCTTTAATGCTGAGTAGTTCCCTCCCTTCTCCGTTTCGGTAACATTCTTAATCTCTGGACATAATTTCAGCTCCCGCAAATCTCTCGACCGACTCGTACCTCGCCTGTGCACACATGATGTGTGATTTCCAACTGCGGCGGAAAATGTGGGGCGGAACCTTTACATCTTTCTTCTCCAAGGGAGGGAACATCAGAGACAGGGAAGTACAATTCCTATCATTCCATGCAGTCTCATCCTGGTACAGGGCTATCATACATTTCATGCCCTTCCTGTCTTGCTTCCACCCAAGCGGAAAGGGAACCACCTGGGCCACTGGCCTACCGGAGGCACATTCATAGCAATTGCTTTTGTTCAGACCTTTTTACAGTATACTTTACCCATTCAACACAGGCATTTGCATCCCCGTACCCAGTCTCTATCTCGATGGTCTGTTTCAAATCCTTTACCTCTATAATTTTTACTACTTTAGGATCCTCGGGAGGGGTGAAAGGTTGTATCTCATTACCCAGTAATTCTACCCGTTTCCCCTGTCCTATGCTAATTCGAAAACAACAGCCCACAAACTCCTTCCCATTTGCTTTCATTTCAATCCCAAATGTTTCATTTAATTGTATCTCATAAGTGCCATGTGGTTTTCCTTATCATTAAATATATGGGGTTACACTTTTTACCGGGACAATCGCGTGGTGGTCGGAAGGGGGCCCGGTGTATTGTGACAAGACCATTATACCAGGTACCATCCCCGAGGCCATCCACATAGGACTTAAGATGTATCTCTGAGCTGCGGTATTGTCTCTGATTAGCTACATTCCCACAATTTACTAAGCTACACACATCAGTGTCTATTACTAGTGGATTATCAGACTCAGGAACCATTAATAATACATATGAAAATGATATTTGACAAATTCTTAGTAACAAGAGGGCTAGCATCATAACTCTTAAGCATTCCCAGTATTCTGATCATTATGCTAAAACACAAAAAGACTTAATATACAATCTTACAGAAATAATCCTGCGCTCGCGTCGCCACTGTATAGTCAATTACTCAAAGTCTCTTTAGTCTGAGTTTCAGTGGGTCTTGCGTTGATTCGGCTGTCCAGACTTCTTCCTCAACTGGAGGGTCCACTGGCGCTTTGATCCGAGTATAATGAGTCCAGCCTTTTTCCGCCGTCCTTATTGCCGTTTTGGTGGTCAAAAGAGCCTGATACGGCCCTTCCCAGTCTGGCTGCAGCTTATTTTATTAATATGATTTTATTAAGACCCAATCTCCTGGCCGGATGGGATGAACAGCAAATTCGAGGGGCGGAGTCTGTGCCAATAGACCCTGTTTTCTGAGGAAAGATAAAGAGGAGGACAAGCCCAGTATATACTTCTTTAAAAACAAATCTTTAGTTTCTGGAATTGGCAATTCTCCCTGCGTTCCCAGATAAGGTAATCCAAATAAGATTTCATAGGGGGATAGTACCAAATCTTTCCTCCACCAAGGGATAAGCCCAAAAGGCATCCTTTAAATCTATCACACTAAACCATTTGTGATCATGAGGGATCTTACTTAATAACGTGTAGGGGTTTGGCACCACTGGGTGCCTGATCTGTACTATTCGATTTAATGTTCTCAAATCCTGCACCAATCGATAAGTTCCATCAGATTTCCGTACTGGTAGAATTGGGGTATTATAAGGAGACATACATGGCTCCAACAGTCCATCTCTAATCAGTCCCTCAATTACTGGCTGCAGTCCTCGTTTACCTTCTATGGAAATAGGGTATTGTCGTTCACAGATAACGTCTCCTTTCCGTTTTAAATTTATTAAAAGGGGAGGGATCTGTAGTTTTCCACGATTCCCTTCTCTAGCCCATACAATAGGTTCTATCTTTCTCTCTGCATCCTCTGTCAACATCACCAGTTGTACAACTAATTCTTTTTCCTGAATTCCAATCTCCAGTCCTAAAAGGATAATTAAGTCTCTCCCTAGTAAGTTACTTCCTATATCAGGGATATACAGTAGTTCCCCTGTGACCCTATCCTTGGGACCTTCTATCATCATAGGTTCAAATATCGGAACAGTAAATCCTTCCCCTTTTACCCCTGAAACAATAACTGACCGTGTCGACATTTCTACCTTCTTTGTTTTAAAATTCAGCAATGACCGTGCTGCCCCCATATCTACTAGGAAGACTGCCTCTTCCCTACAGGGTCCCACCTTCAAGTTTATCAAGGGTTCCTGGTGGGCCCCCGAGGGCAGGAACCCCTGACACCCCCATTCTTCATCATAATTCATAAGCGGAATTGCCCTTTCTTCCCTTTGTAGATCAGAACACTCCCGCTTAAAATGCCCTATCTTTCCACAATAATAGCATCCTGCCTGTGCAGACTTCCATCTCTGCCCTTGTCGCTCAAACCCTCTATCAAATGTTCCCCCTTGTCCTCTCCCTCTCCCCTTTCCACCCCAGTAAATAGTATATTCAAAATAGACATTAATTCAGCCCAGGTATACAGACTGGGCCCCAAAAATTGATCAATTTGTTCAGACAATCCCACTGGATCCTCAACCAGGACCTTCATTTCCTTTTTAAATGTTCTGACCTCCCCACTGGTGAGGGGGGAACACTTACAAACCCAATCTCTTTGTCCCCTATGGGTACCTCCCAAAGGGGATAAGTCGTTACGTTCTTCCCTTTTTCCTTTTTTTTAAAGAAATATTGCAATATTTCTAGCTCTCCATAACTTCAAACACCAATTCATCAATTCATGCTTGACTATCTTTAAAGCCTGTTCCTAACCTATAAATATATTTATATATTTACGTTCATTTCTTCAGTATTTAATAATTAAAATGCAAAATGCACACAGTTCCCAATTTTGCAATTCACTGTAATTACCCAGTTTTAGTCCTTTAATTTAGATCCAAAATTAGTTTTCTTAAATAGTCCTGACCAATCATTGCTCAATTACAATACTATAAGTCGTAAAATAATCAGAGCTTGCCTTAAAAGAATTTGTCTACTCAAGTTTTTTTTTTAAAAAAAACTTCTAATGCATGAACAATGGCTGAATCCAAGGTCACAAATATTAACCATAGAATTTTGCTTTTACTACAATCTAATGTTGAACTGAAACTTCAACTGTCCTCCATAAATCGCTTTTATGTAAAGATAAAAGAGATTAGTTAGAAACTGATAGTAAGGCAGTCATGATCTGTAAAAAGAACAGGAATATCATTCTTTTTTTTCATAATCTCGATAGAATCCTTAACCTTAAAAGAAATCACGTTAAGTTTCCATAACAAAAATCAGATTCAAAACAGTCCTGGAACTCAAGCTCCAGGGAATAAAACACAAACATTCAATCACCAACAAACAAATGTTCACTCAAACCAAATCACAAAGGGTTAAACTTCCTACCAGCTGTACAGCTCTTTACATTCTCTCTCTCTCTCTCTCTCGCACATTGACATATAAATTCAGATATTCACAAACCCAGTCTTCGTCCGATCTGTACTTTGGCCAGAAGACAGCGGGACGAAGAATGGATTCCTTAGTCCATACAAAGCAACAATATTTAATCATCTTTCTCCCTTGTACAAGTATTATTTTGCCAATTTCCACAACATCCTGCCCAAAGGACTTTCCGGAGGAATGTTGTAAGGGACCCCGCCTCCATTTCCATTGCCTTTTCCTTACTTTGTTTCCCCGGAGGCTTTTTCCTTACCCATAGCACAATCCATGTTGAGTTCCTTCGTTAATCCCTTATTAACTACTAAAACTCAATCCCGGCCACCAAGGCAATACTTAAAAGTCAATTTTCTTACCTTGGTCTGTGCACAGAGTTGCCTGGCCCCTTTTGTCACCGTATCTTCTATCGAGCTCCTATCACTGTCTGATTCAGATGTCTCTCTTATAGGATTCACACCAGTCACCCAAGGGAACAGACCAAACCGGGACACGAGACCGCTCCTCAATGGGGAACGGTACGCGTCTTCCCAGTGTCCAAGGCCAGCCACTCCCCCCGGTGATGGAAGAAAATCCCGGACACGAGCCCCCAATTGTGAGAAACAAAACTCACTCACATTAATAATTTCAGTCCGAGACCAAATTTCTGAAACAGCAGTGTCGCTTTATTTGTACACCTGCAGGTGGGTGTAATGTCTGACGCCTAGAAAGGCATTGACAAATACACACCAAACCCCAATCAACTCTGCAATTTATACATTTTAAATTCCCATATTTTTGTCTCATTCCACTATTTGTCTCTGCTTCACTTACGTCACTCATTTCCTTAAGACTTATCCCACAACTTCTGTTTATCCTGTCTTGTCCGTGACAAGCTCTTAATCTCTGACTCCCATAAGGGTGTTTGATGTCAGTCTACCGTAGGTTATTGATTAGGCATATCTTTTCTTCTATCAGCATCTATTTCTATCCAGAGGCCACTTTGACCTCTTTGATTAGGGTTTGTTCCTGTGTCTTCGTGCAAGTGGGGAAACAGATGTCTCCCTATCTGCAGACCTCACTTTCTGCCCATACATCTACCATTGTTCTGTAATCACGTCTCATGCTAACATATCCTTTCTTTTTGCTGAATATATATTTTCTCATTCCTGTTCTGTATCAGAATTTATAGTTGCAGAAATAACATTAATTCATTTATATCCCACATGTTGACTGCATGGTTACTCGGAGGTGTGTAGCTGAGGACAGGCTTTCTATAAGACTGTTAGCAGTGACTGTATGGTCACTGAAAGGTGTGTAGAAGAGGCCAGTCTTACTTCTACCCCCCATGGGATACTGATTAGCAAGGTTAGATCTCATGGAATACAGGGAGAATTAGCCATTTGGATACAAAACTGGCTCAAAGGTAGAAGACAGAGGGTGGTGGAGGAGGGTTGTTTTTCAGACTAGAGGCCTGTGACCAGTAGAGTGCCACAAGAATCAGTGCTGGGACCTCTACTTTTTGTCATTTACATAAATGATTTGGATGCGAGCACATCAGGTACAGTTAGTAAGTTTGCAGATGACACCAAAATTGGACGTGTAGTAGACAGCAAAAAGAGTTACCTCAGATTACAACAGGATCTGGCCAAATGGGCCAATGGGCTGAGAAGTGGCAGATGGAGTTTAATTCAGATAAATGCGAGGTGCTGCATTTTGGGAAAGCAAATCTTAGCAGGACTTATACACTTAATGGTAAGGTCGTAGGGAGTGTTGCTGAACAAAGAGACCTTGGAGTGCAGGTTGATAGCTCCTTGAAAGTGGTAGATAGGGAAGTGAAGGAGGCATTTGGTATGCTTCCCTGTATTGGTCAGAGTATTGAGTACAGGAGTTGGGAGGTCATGTTGCGGCTGTACAGGACATTGGTTAGGCCACTCTTGGAATATTGCGTGCAATTTTGGTCTCCTTCCTATCGGAAAGATGTTGTGGAACATGAAATGGTTCAGAAAAGATTTACAAGAATGTTGCCAGGGTTGGAGAATTTGAAATATAGGGAGAGGCTGAACAGGCTGGGGTTGTTTTCCCTGGTGCGTCAGAAGCTAAGGGGTGACCTTCTAGAGGTTTACAAAATTATGAGGGGTATGGATAGGGTAAATTGGCAAAGTGTCTTCCTTGGGGTTGGGGAGTCCAGAACTAGAGGGCATAAGTTTAGGGTGAGAGGGGAAAGATATAGAAGAGACCTAAGGGACAACTTTATCACGCAGAGGGTGGTACGTGTATGGAATGAGCTGCCAGAGGAAGTGGTGGAGGCTGGTACAATTGCAACATTTTAAGAGGCATTTGGATGGGTATATGAATAGGAAGGTTTGGAAGGATATGGGCCAGGTGCTGGCAGGTGGGAGTAGATTGGGTTGGGATATCCTGATCGGCATGGACAGGTTGGACCGAAGGGTCTGTTTCCATGCTGTACATCTCTATGACTGTTTGGTTACTGCGAGGTGGGTAGATGAGGCCAGTCTCAGTGGCAGATTGTTTGCATTGACTCTGTGGTTGCTGTGAGGGTGTAGATAAGGACAGGTTTTGTATGAGACTGTTTGCCATGACTGTATGGTTACTGGGAGTTGTGTTGATGAGGCCAGTCTCACTGGGAGACTGTGTGCAGTAATTGTATGGTTACTGGGAGGTGTGCGGATGAGAGGCTCTTTGCAGTGAATATGTGGTCATGGTAGGTGTGTGGATGAAGACAGGCTCTCTCTGAGACAGTTTGCAGTGACAGTATGATAACTGGGAGTCGTGTTGATGAGGCCATCTCACTGGGAGAGTATTTGCAATGACTGATTACTGGGAGGTTACTGGGAGGTCTGCAGCTGAGGGAAAGGGTCTCTGTGTGCATCTCACTGGGAGACTGTTTGCACTGATTGTGTGGTTCCTGGGTGGAGTTTAGATGAGGGCAGGTTCTCTATGAGACTGTTTGCAGTGACTGCATGGTTCCAGGATGGTGTTTACGTGAGGGCAGGTTCTCCATGAGACTGTTTGCAGTGACTGTTTGGTCACTGGGAGGTGTGTAGGTGAGGACAAGCTCTCTATGTGACTGTGTGCAGTGACTGTATATTTACTGGGAGGTGTGTCGATGAGGCCAGTCTCACTGGGAGACTGTGTGCAGTTACTGCATGGTTAGTGGGAGGTGTGTGGATGAGAACATGCCCTCTATAAGTCTGTTTGCAGTGACCGTATGGTTACTGGGAGGTGTATTGATGAAGCTAGTCTCACAGTGAGACAGTTTGCAGTGACTGTCTGGTACGGTTGGGTGTGTAGATGGGGTCAGTCTCACCTGAGACTGTTTGCAGTGACTGTATGGTTACTGGGAGGGGTGTAGATGAGGCCAGTCTCACTGTGAGACTATTTGGAGTGACTGTTTTGTTACTGGGACGTGTCTAGTTGAGGATCAGCTCTCTGAGACTGTCCACTGTGACTGTATGGTTACTGGGAGGTGTGTCGATAAGGGCAGGTTCTCTCTCAGACTGTTTGCAGTGGCGTATGGTTACTGAGAGGTGTGTAGATGAGGCCAGTCACACAGTGAGTGACACTGTTTACAGTGACCGTATGGTTACTGGAATGTGGCCAGTCTCACCGTCAGTCTGCACGGAGTGACAGTGTTGTTGCTGGAACGTGTGTAGCTGAGGATGGGCTCTCTATGAAACTGTTTGCAGTGAATGTATGGTTGCTCTGAGGTGTGTAGATTAGGACAGGCTCTCTATGAGACTGTTTGCAGTGACTGTATGGTCACTGGGAGATGTGTGGATAAAGACCCGGTATCTATAAGAATGTTTGTAGTGACTGGCTCTGCATGAGACTGTTTTCAATGACTGTATGGTTACTGGAAGGTGTGTGGATGAAGACAGGCTCACTATGATACTGTTTGCAGTGACAGTATGGTAACTGGGAGTCGTGTTGTTTGGGCCTGTGTCACTGGGAGACTGTGTGCAGTGTCTGTATGGTTACTGGGAAGTGTGTAAATGAGGCCAGGCTCACTGTGAGACTGTTTGCATTGACTGTATGCCCACTGGGAGAACTGTAGTTGAGGACAGTGGGGATGGAGGTGATAGGTCAGGGAGAAGGGTGGAGTGGATAGGTGGAAAGGAAGATAGGCAGGTAGGACAGTCATGGGGAGAGTGCTGAGATGGAAGTTTGGAACTGGGGTGAGGTGGGGGAAGGGGAAATGAGGAAACTGTTGAAGTCCACATTGATGCCCTGGGGTTGAAGTGTTCCGAGGCAGAAGATGAAGCGTTCTTCCTCCAGGCGTTGGGTGGTGAGGGAGTGGCGGTGAAGGAGGCCAAGAACCTCCATGTCCTCGGCAGAGTGGGAGGGGGAGTTGAAATGTTGGGCCACAGGGCGGTGTGGTTGATTGGTGCAGGTGTCCCAGAGATGTTCCCTAAGGTGACTGTATGGTTACAGTCAGGTGGGTAGATGAGGCCAGTCACCGTGGGAGAATGTGTGCCGTGACTGTGTGGTTACTGGGAGGTGTGTAGATGATGCCAATCTCACTGGGAGGCTGTTTGCAGTGACTGGGTGGTTACTGAGAGGTGTGTAGTTGAGGAAAGAATCTCTATGAGACTGTTTTCAGTGAATGTTTGGTTACTGGCAGCTGTGTGAGTGGGGAAAGTGTCTCCATCCAACTGTTTGCAGTGACTGTATGGCTACTGGAACTTGTATAGATGAGGACAGTCTCTCTATGAGCCTGTTTACACTGACTGTACGGACACTGGGAGGTGTGTAGATTAGGACAGGCTCTCTCTGAGACTGATTGCAGTGGCTGTATGGTCACTGGGAGGTGTGTAGATCAGAACAGCCTTGATCTGAGACTGTTTTCAGTGACTGTATGGTTACTGGGTCGTCTGTAGTTAAGGATAGACTCTATATGAGAGTGTTTGCAATGACTGTATAGTTACTGAGAGGTGTGTGAATGAGGAGAGGTTCACTGTGAGACTGATTGCATTGACTCTAATGTTTCTGGGAGATGTGTCGATGAGGTCACGCTTTCTATGAGTCTGTTTGCAGTGACTGTATGGTTACTGAGTGGTGTTTTCATGAGGCCAGTCTCGCTGGGAGACTGTGTGCAGTGACTGGGTGATTAATGGGAGGTATGTAGATGAGAATAGACTCTTTATGAAACGGTTTTCAGTGACTGTATGGTCACTGGGAGGTGTGTAGGTAAGGACAGGATCTCTATTATACTATCTGCAGTGACTGTGTGGTCACTGGGAGGTGTGCGGTTGAGGTCATTCTCACAGTGATACTGTTTGCAGTAACTATATGGTAACTGGGAAGCTTGTTGATGAGGCTAGTCTCACTGGGAGACTGTGTGCAATGACTGTATGGTTACTGGGAGGTGTGTTGATGAGGCCAGTTTCACTATGAGATTCTTTACAGTTTCTGTTTGGTGACTGAGAGGTGTGTGGATGAGGACAGTCTCTCTGAGATGGTTAGCGGTGAGTGTATGGTTACTGGAAGGTGTATAGCTGAGGCCAGTCAGCGTGTGCAGTGACTGGTTACTGGGAGGTGTGTAGATGAAGACAGGCTCTCTATGAGTCTGTTTACAGTGTATGTATGGTCACTGGGAGGTGTGTAGGTGAGGACAGGCTCTCTATGAGACTGTGTTCAGTGACTATATATTTACTGGGAGGTGTGTTGATGAGGCCAGTCTCACTGTGAGACTGTATGGAGTGACTGTATTGTTACAGGGATGTATGTAGTTGAGGATAGGCTCTCAATGAGACTGTTCGCTGTGACTCTTTGGTTCCTGGGAGGTGTGTAGATAAGGACACGCTCTCTATGATACTATTTGCAATGACTGTATGGTTACTTGGAAGTTGTGTAGCTGAGAACAAGTTCTCTGAGACTTTTGGCAGGTACCAACCCACGCTGCCAGTTCACCAAATTTATTTCGGATGCTCCTCGCGTTGAAATACACACACTTCAAACCAGGTTCTCGCTTGTGAGTGTCAAATACTTGATTTGGGTACTCCCTACTGTGCCTGTCCTACAATTAAAAGACCTAAGGGGCAACATTTTCACGCAGAGTGTGGTACGTGTATGGAATGAGCTGCCAGAGGATGTGGTGGAGGCTGGTACAATTGCAACATTTAAAAGGCATCTGGATGGGTATATGAATAGGAAGGGTTTGGAAGGATTTGGGCCAGGTGGTGGCAGGTGGGACTAGATTGGGTTGGAATATCTGGTCGGCATGGACAGGTTGAACCAAAGGGTCAGTTTCTGTGTTGTACATCTCTATGACTCTGTCTGCCACTTTCTGTTGCAGCTACTCTGAGATCCTGGGCCAACAAAATTCTCCACTCTCAAGGGAAGAGGAGAGAGATGTTGTAGCACAGGCCAGGAGCGGAGGCTGGGATTTTCCAGATCTCTGAGACTCCATACCATTCTGCACGTGTAATCCACACTACATGGATTTAATTTCGGAGTCTGTCTATTTCTGTGTCTCCTGTAGCTACTTGGAGTTCTTGACGGAGCAGAATTCCCAACTCCTATCTCATCCAGAACCACATTGAAGACAGTCAAGCAGCCAGGAAAAATGAAAGACAGATCTACAGCGTTCAATAAATCCTGCAGGTAAGATCACTCATGTTGGATAAAGCAGGAGATGAATTAGAGGACTCAAAGCAAAAAGCCCACAAAAGTGACATAGCTAAAGAGCTGCAGTGGGAACACAAAGGCTCCATTGTCATCCTGTCATGACAGGCCTGCTTTCACCACTGCTTTACTGAGTTCCACGAAGACAGCACAGGCCACAATTGATGACTGGGACCTTCACATGCTGTTTTAATGAAGCTCAATTTAACAAAGGTAAAAGCAGGCTCCTCATGAGAGGCTGGTAATTAAGTCTGATATCTTTGTATTCTATTCTGTTCTCTGTCTTCAAAACTGTAATTATGTCACATCTTATGATCCTGTGTGTTTCATCTTTCTAACTTTGATAACAGTCCCAATCTCTGTAACGTCTTCCAGTCACTGTTACTGTCCTATCTTTGTAACTTGTTCCTGTCTCTACAACATGTTTTATCTCAGCAATCTCAATGTCCAGTCATTGTCGTAGTCACTATCACTGCCATCTCCTCCAGTGTCTACAAATCTCAACCAACACCTCGAACCCTCCCCATCGCTACACTCTCCTCCAGTCCCTGCAACACTGATTCCTCCCATTCAACAATGCACGATCTCTGTAATCTCCTACTGTTCATACAAATCTCCCCAACTGCTTAAAGTTGTCCAGTGGCTACAGCTTTCCCTTTCTGTGTAACCTGCTCTTTGCGTGACCTTCTGAAGTAACTTTGACCCTCCCCATGTCTGTTACCACCTCCAGTCTCTTCAACCTTCTCTATCTCTGACCTCCTCCAATTGCGAAAAAGATCGCTATCTCTCCTTCTTCCAGTCACGACTAGCCTTCCTAACCCTGTAATCTCCTCCAGCCACTAAAACTATCCATGTCCTTGTAACATTTTCTCAATTGATGTAACCACCTCCAGTCCCTACAGCTGTCTCTTTGAAACCTCTTTCAGTCCGAAGAACCATTGCTACCTCTGTAAACTTGTCCAGTGTCCACAACTTTCAGTGTCACTAACCTCATCCAGTCTTGATAACCATCCTGATCTTTTTAATCACCTTGTTGTAACCATCTTTCCAATAAACACTACTTAATTGACCTCCTTCTACACGACATACTATGTCTGCTTCCTCCTCCTGTTACTGCACTCCTGTGAACTCTGTAACCTCATCCAATCTGTGCCTTTGTATAAAGAACAAAGACAATTTACAGCCCAGGAACAGGCCCTTCGGCCCTGCAAGCCTGAGCCGATCCACATCCACTGTCTAAACCTGTCGGCCAAGTCCTAAGCATCTGTATCCCTCTGCTCCCCACCTACTCGTGCATCTGTCCATTCGCATCTTAAATGAATCCACTGTGCCTGCCCCTACTACTTCTGCTGGTAACGCGTTCCAGGCACCTACCACCTTCTGTGTAAAGTATTTGCTGCATGTATCTCCCTTACCGCTCACCTTGAAAGCGTGATCTCTTAATATTGGATTCTTCACCCTGGGAAAAAGCTTATCTCTATCTTCCCTGTCTATATCCTTTATGATTTTGTAGACCTCAATCCGGTTCCCCCCCCGCTCAATCTCCTTTTTCCTAATGAAAACAAACCTACTCAACATCTCTTCATAGCTAGCATCTTCCATATCAGGCAACATCCTTGTAAGTCTTCTCTGCACCCTCTCCAAAGCGTCCACGTCCTTTTGGTAATGCGGTGACCAGAACTGTACACAGTATTCTAAATGCAACTGAACCAATGTCGTGTACAATTTTAACAAGACCTGCCAGCTCTTATACTCAAGAGCTGATGAAGGCAAGCATACCATATGCCCTCTTGACCACTCTATCCACCTGGGCAGCCAGCTTCAGGGTACAATGAACCTGCACTCCCAGATCTCGCTTCTCTTCAACTTTTCCCGATGTCCTTGTGTTTTTTGTAATTCGCTTCAGAATAAGACTTCCCAAAATGAATCACCTTGCATTTGCCTGGATTGAACTCTACCTGCCACTTCTCCGCCCAACTCTCCAGTCTATATATATTCTCCTGTATCCTTTGACAGTCCCCTATGTTTTCTGCTACTCCACCAATCTTAGTGTCATCTGCAAACTGACTGATCAGACGAACAATGCCCCCTTCCAGATCATTTATGTACCTTACAAATAACAGTGGCCCCGATCCCTTTGGAACACACTTGTCACATATCTCCAGTTCGAGAAACTTCCTTTAACTACTACTCTCTGTCTTCTGTTGCCCAACCAGTTCTTTATCCACCTAGTTAGAACACCATGCATACCATGTGACTTCACTTTCTTCATTAGTTTATCATGGGGAACCTTATCAAAGACCTTACTAAAGTCCATGTATATGACATCTACAGCCCTTCCTTCATCTATCAACTTGGTCCCTTGCTCAAAGAGCTCTATTAATTTGGTAAGGCACGATCTACCCCACACAAAACCATGTTGCCTATCACTGAGAAGCCCATTCTTTTCCAAATATAAATAGATTTTATCCCTCAGTACCTTCTCCAGCAGCTTTCCCACTACTGATGTCAGACTCACTGCTCTATAGTTACCTGGAATATCCCTACTACCCACTTGTACAGGCAGACAACATGAGCAACCTTCCAGTCCTCCGCACCTCACCTGTGTTTAAGGATGCGACGAAGATATCTGTCAGGGCCGCAGCTATTTCCTCTTCTGCCTCCCTCAGCAACCTCATCTACACAACTCCAAGTAACCATACAGTCGTTGCAAGCTGTCTCAGAGATCCTGTCGCCACCTACACAACTCCCAGAAATAATACAGTCACTGTAAACAGACTCTTAGAGATGCCTGTCCTCACCTACACACCTCCCAGTGACCATTCACTGCAAATAGCATAATAGAAAGTCTGTCCTTATCCACACACCACCCAGTGACCATATACTCACTGCACACAATCTCGTAGAGAACCTGTCCTCATCTAAATACCTAGGAGAAAGTAAGGACTGCAGATGCTGAAGATCAGAGCTGAAAAATGTGTTGCTGGAAAAGTGCAGCAGGTCAGGCAGCATCAACGTTTCGGGCATAAGCCCTTCTTCAGGCTTATGCCCGAAACGTCAATTCTCCTGCTCCTTGGATGCTACCTGACCTGCTGCGCTTTTCCAGCGACACATTTTTCAGCTCTGATCTCCAGCATCTGCAGTCCTTACGTTTTCATCTACACACCTCCCAGGAACCACACAGTCACTGCGAACAGTCAGAGAGCCTGACTTCTTCCACACACCTTCCAGTCACCATATATTTCACTCTAAAGAGTCTCCTAGAGAGCATGTCCTCATCCACACACCTCACAGTAACCATACAGTCATTGAGAACAGTCTCACAGTGAGACTTGGCTCTTTACACACCTCTAAGCAACCATACAGTCACCGCAATCAGTGAATCTGTCCTCACCTACACACTATTCAGTAACCATACAATCACTGCAAACAGTTTCACAGCGACCCTTCTCCTCAGCTACAGAACTCCCAGTAACCAGACAGTTATTGCAAACAATCTCCCAGTGAGACTGGCCTCATCTTCCCACCTTCCATTAACCATACAGTCACTGCAAATAGTATCATAGATAGCGTGTCCTTATCTACACATGTCCCAGTAACCATACAGTCTCTGCACAGTCGTCCAGTGAGACTGGCCTCATCAACACGCCTCCAAGTTGCTATACAGTCACTGCAAAAAGTCTCATAAAGTCTCATCTACACACCTCAGTAGCCATACAGACACTGCTCACGGTCTCACAGTGAGACTGGCATAACCTACACATCTCCCAGTAACCATACAGTCATTGAAGACAGTCTCAGTGAGACTGCCCTCTTCTACACATCTAACAGCAACCATACAGCCACTGCACACAGTCGTCCACTGAGACTGGCCTCATCAACACACCTCCCAGTTACAATACAGTTACTGCAAACAGTCTCAGAGAGCCCATCCTCATCTACACACATGGCAGTAACCATATAGTCATTGCACACAGTCTAGCAGTGAGAAAGGCATCAACAACAAGACTCCCAGTTGCCATACTGTCACTGCAAACAGTCTCACAGTGAAACTGGCTGAATCTAAACATTTCCCAGTAACCATAGAGTCATTGAAAACAGTCTCACAGTAAGACGGGCCTCTTCTGCACACCTCTAAGCAACCATACAGTCACCGCAATCAGTCTCACAGTGAACCTGTCCTCACTTACACACTTTTCCATAAGCATACAATCACTACAAACAGTTTCATAGAGACCCTTTTCCTCAGCTACAAACCTCCCAGTAACCAGACAGACACTGCAAATAGTCTCCCAGTGAGACTGGCCTCATCTACCCACCTCCCAGTAACCATACAGACATTACAAACAGTCTCATAGAAAGCCTGTCCTCATCCTCCCAGTGACCATACAGTCAGTGCGAATAGTATCAAAGATCGCGTGTTCTTATCTACACATCTCCCAGTAACTATACAGTCACTGCAAACAGTCTCACAGTGGGACTGGCTTAATCTACCTACCTCCCAGTAACCATACAGACACTGTAAACAGTTTAATAGAAAAATTGTCCTCATCTACACACCTCGCAGTAGCCATAAAGTCACTGCAAAGAGTTTCATACAGACCCTGTCCTTATCAACACACCTCCCAGTAACCATACCATCACTGCAAACAGTAATAGTGAGACTGTTTGCATTGACTGTATGGTTACTGGGAGGTGTGTAGACACTGCACACAGTCGCCCAGTGAGACAGGCCCAAACAACACTACTCCCAGTGACCATACTGTCACTGCAAACAGTCTCATAGAGAGCCTGTCTTCATCCACACATGTTCCACTAACCATACAGTCATTGAAAACATGCTCATACAGAGCCTGTCCTCATCCACACCCTTCCCAGTAACCATACAGACACTGCAAACAGTCTCATAGAAAGCCTGTCCTCATCCTCACACCGGAGAAAGTGACGTCTGCAGATGCTGGAGATCAAAGTTGAAACTTTATTGCTGGAACAGCACAGCAGGTCAGGCAGCATCCAGGGAACAGGAGATTCGACGTTTCGGGCACAGGCCCTTCTTCAGGAATCCTGAAGAAGGGCCTGTGCCCAAAACGTCGAATCTCCTGTTCCCTGGATGCTGCCTGACCTGCTGTGCTGTTCCAGCAATAAAGTTTCAACTCATCCTCACACCTCCCAGTAACCATTCAGTCACTGCGAATAATATCCTAGATAGCGTGTTCTTATCTACACATATCCCTGTAACCATCAAGTCATTGAAAGAAGTCTCACAGTGAGACTGGCCTCTTCTCCATACATTCACTGCACACAGTCGTCCAGTGAGACTGGCCTCATCAACATGCCTCCCAGTTACTATACAGTCACTGCAAACAGAAACACAGTGAGATGGGCCTCATCTACACCCCTCTAAGCAACCATACAGTCACCGCAATCAGTCTCACAGTGAACCTGTCCTCACCTACAAACTTTTAAGTTACCATACAATCATTGCAAACAGTTTCATATGGACCCTTTTCCTCAGCTACAGACCTCCTAGTAACCAGACAGTCACTGCAAATAGTCTTCCAGTGAGACTGGCCTCATCTACCCACTGAGGAGAAAGTGAGGATTGCAGATGCTGGAGATCAGAGCTGAAAATGTGTTGCTGGAAAAGCGCAGCAGGTCAGGCAGCATCTAAGGAGCAGGAGAATCGAGGTTTCGGGCATGAAGAAACGTCCTTCCTGAAGAAGGGCTCATACCCGAAATGTCGATTCTCCTGCTCCTTGGATGCTGCCTGACCTGCTGCGCTTTTCCAGCAACACATTTTCAGCTCATCAACCCACCTCCCAGTAGCTTTTCAGACACTGCAAACAGTCTCCTAGAAAGCCTGTCCTCATCCTCACACCTCCCAGTGACCATACTGTCACTACAAAGAGTCTCATAGATAGTGTGACCTTATTTACACATCTCCCAGTCACTATACAGTCACTGCAAACAGAGTCACAGTGAGACTGGCCTCATCCACACCCCTCCCAGTTACCATACAGTCACTGCGAAAAGGATCTTAGATAGCGTGTTCTTATCTACACATATCCCTGTAACCATACAGTCATTGAAAAAGTCTCAGTGAGACTGGCCTCTTCTCCACACCTCTAAGCAACTATTCATTCACTGTACACAGTTGTCCAACGAGACTGGCCTCATCAATACGCCTCCCAGTAGCCACACAGTCACAACAAACAGTCCCATAGAGAGCCGGTCCTCATCTACACACCTCTAAGTAACCCTACAGTCAATGCAAACAGTTTCATAGACAGCCTGTCCTCAATTACACAGCTGCTAGTAACCATACAGTCACTGCAAACAGTCTCAGAGATAGCCTGTCCTCAGCTACACACCTCCCAGTAACCATACAGTCACTGCAAAGTGACTCAGAGAGACCACCCTCGACCTCACACATCCCAGGAACAATACTGTCACTGCACACAGGGTGAGACAGGCCTCAACAACACGTCACACAGTTACCCACTGCCAAAAGTCTCAGAGAGCCTGTCCTCAGCTACACCTCCAAGTAACCATACAGTCGCTGCAAACAGTCTCACAGTGAGACTGGCCACATCTACACACCTCCCAGTAACCATACAGACACTACACAGTCGTCCAGTAAGACTGGCATCATCAACACGCCTCCCAGTAACTATACAGTCACTGCAAACAGTCTCAGAGAGCCTGTCCTCATCGACACACAGAAAAACCATCCAGTCAATGTAAACAGACACATCCAGAGCCTGTCCTCATCTGCACACCTCCCACTAACCATACTCAGAGAGACTATCCTCATCTATACACGTCCCAGTAACCATACAATATTTGCAAACAGTCTCACAGTGAGACTGGCCTCATCAACACACATCTCAGTAACCATACAGTCAGTGGAATCAGTCTCAGTGAGAATGGCCACATCTACACACCTCCCAGTAACCATACAGACACTACAAACACAGTCTCATAGACAGAGTGCCCTTATCCACACATCTCCCAGTGACCATACAGTCACTGCAAACAGTGTCACAGTGAGAATTGCCCAATTTACACATATCCCAGTCACAGTGAGCCTGTCCTCATCTACATACCCCCAGTAACCATACAGTCACAGCAAACAGTCTTATAGAGAGACTATTCTCATTTACACATGTCCCAGTAACCATACAGTCACTGTAAACTGTTTCATAGAGAGTCTGTCCTCAACTACACATGTTCCAGCAACAACAGTCACTCCATGCAGACTGACAGTGAGACTGGCCTTGTCAACACACATCACAGTAACCATACGGTCACTGCAAACAATGTCACTGTGTGACTGGCCTCGTCAACACACCTCTCAGTAACCATATGTCACTGCAAACGTCTCAGACACCCTATCCTCAACTACAGACATTCAGGTAACCATAAAGTCAGTGCACACAATCTGCCACTGAGACTGGCCTCATTTACACACCTCCCAGTAACCATAAAGTCACTGCAAATAGTATCATAGAGAGCGTGTCCTTATCTACACATCTCCCAGTAGCCATACAGTCACAGTGAACAGTCTCAGAGAGCCTGTCCTCATCCACACGCCTCCCAGTAAACATAGTCACTGCACAGTCTCAGAGAGCCTGTACTCACCTACACATCTCCCAGTGACCATACAGTCTCAGAGACAGCCTGTTCTCATCCACACACCTCCCACTGCCCATACAGTCACTGCACACAGTCTCCCAGTGAGACTGGCCTCATCGACACACCTCCCAGTAAATATAGTCACTGCACACATTCTCATAGAGAGCCTGTCCTCATCTACACACCCCCCAGTGACCACACAGTCACTGTAATCAGTCTCATGGAGAACCTGCCCTCATCTAAACTCCACCCAGTAACCATGCAGTCACTGCAGACTGTCTCAGAAAGAGCCTGTCTTCATCTACATATCTTCCAGTAACCATACAGTCACTGCAGTCACACAGTGAGACTGGTCTCATCTACACACCTCCCAGTAACCATATAGTCAATGCACACAGTCTTCCAGTGAGACTGTCCTCATCAACACGACTCCCAGTAACCATACAGTCACTGCAAACAGTCTCATGGAAAGCCTGTCTTCATCCACACACCTTCCATAACTGTATATTCACTGCAAAGAGCCTCAGAGAGCATGTCCTCATCCACACACCTCCCAATAACCATACGGTCACTGCAAACAGTCTCATACAAAGCCGGTCCTCATCTATGCACCTTCCAGTAACCATACAGTTACCGCAATCAGACTCAGTGAACCTGTCCTCACCTACACACCTTTCAATAACCATAGTATCATTGCAAACAGTCTCATAAGAGACCCTTTTCCTCAGCTACAGACCTCCCAGTAACCAGTCATTGCAAATAGTCTCCCAGTGAGACTGGCCTCATCCACCCACCTCCGAGTAACCATACAATTACTGCAAACAATCTCTTACAAAACCTGTCCTCATCCACTCACCTCCCACTAACTATTTGCAGTGACTGTATGGTATCATAGCTGCAGTGTCCTTATCTACATATCTCGCAGAAACCATAAAGTCACTGCAAACAGTCTCACAGTGAGACTGGCCTCATCTACACACCTCCCAGTATCCATACGGTGACTGCACACAGTCTCCCAGTGAGACTGGCTTCATCAACACAACTCCCAGTAACCATACAGTCATTGCAAACAGTCTCATACAAAACCTGTCCTTATCTACACCCGTCACAGCAACCGCAGAATCAATGCAAACAATCTGCCACTGAGACTGGCCTCATCTACCCACCTCGCAGTAACCATACAGTCATAGAGATGTACAGCATGGAAACAGACCCTTCGGCCCAAACTGTCCATGTCAACCAGCTATCCCAACCCAATCTAGTCCCACCTGCCAGCACCCGGCCCATATTCCTCCAAACCCTTCCTATTCATATACCCATCCAAATGACTCTTAAAATGTTGCAATTGTACCAGCCTCTACCACTTCCTCTGGCAGCTCATTCCACATACGTACCACACTCTGCGTGAAAAGGTTGCCCCTTAGGTCTCTTTTATATCTTTCCCCTCTCACCCTAAACCTATGCCCTCTAGTCCTGGACTCCCCGACACGAGGGAAAAGACTGTGTATTTATCCTATCCATGCCCCTCATAATTTTATAAACCTTTGTAAGGTCACCCCTCAGCCTCCGATGCTCCAGGGAAAACAGCCCCAGCCTGTTCAGCCTCTCCCTAAAGCTCAAATCCTCCAACCCTGGCAACATCCTTGTAAATCTTTTCTGAACTCTTTCAAGTTTCACAACATCTTTCCGATAGGAAGGAGACCAGAACTGCACACAAGATTCCAACTGTGGCCGAACCAATGTCCTGTACAGCCGCAACATGACCTCCCAACTCCTGTACTCAATACTCTGACCAACACAGGAAAGCATACAAAACGCCTTCTTCACTATCCTACCTACCTGCGACTTCACTTTCAAGGAGCTATGAACCTGCACTCCAAGGTCTCTTTGTTCAGCGACACTCCCTAGGACCTTACCATTAAGTGTATAAGTCCTGCTAAGATTGGCTTTCCCAAAATGCAGCACCACACATTTGTCTGAATTAAACTCCATCTGCCACTTCTCAGTCCATTGGCCCATTTGGTCCAGATCCTGTTGTAATCTGAGGTAACCCTCTTCACTGTCCACGACACCTCCAATTTTGGTGTCATCTGCAAACTTACTAACTGTACCTCTTATGCTCGTATCCAAATCATTTATGTAAATGACAAAAAGTAGAGGGCCCAGCACCGATCCTTGTGGCACTCCACTGGTCTTTCCAAATACATGTACATCCTGTCCCTCAGGATTACCACCAATAACTTGCCCACCACAGAGGTCAGGCTCACCGGTCTATAGTTCCCTGGTTTGCCATGGCAAATCAGTCTCACTGTAAACGTGTCCTCACCTACACACCTTTCAGTAAGCATACGATCACTGCAAACAGTTTCATAGAGACCCTTTTCTGCAGCTACAGACCTCCCAGTAACCATACAGTCACTGCAAATACACTCTCCATTGAGACTGGTCTCATCTACCCACTCCCAGTTACCATACAGACACTGCAAACAATCTCATTGAAAGCCTGTCCTCATCCACACACCTACCAGTAACCATACAGTCACTGCACACGGTCTCACAGCGAGACTGGCGTAATCTACACACCTCCCAGTAACCATACAGTCATTAAAAACAGTCTCACAGTGAGACTGGCAACTTCTACACACCTCTAAGCAACCAGACAGTCACCACAATCAGTCTCACATTGAACCTGTCCTCACCTACACATCTTTCAGTAACCATACAATCACTGCAAACAGTTTCATAGAGACCTCTTTTCTTCAGCTACAGACCTCTCAGTAACCATACAATAACTGCAAATAGTCTCACTGTGAGACTGGCCTCATCTACCCACCTCCCAGTAACCATACAGACACTGCAAACAGTCTCACACAAAGCCTGTTGTCATCCACACATATCCCAGCAACCATACAGTTATTGAAAACAGTCTCCCAGTGAGACTGGCCTCATCTACACCCCCCCCCCCCCCAGTAACCATACAGTCATTGGAAGCAGTCTCAGAGAGCCTACCCTCATCCACACATCTCCCAGTAACCATCTAGTCACTGCACACAGTGCCACAGTGAGATTGTCCTCATCTACCTACCTCCCAGTAACGATACCAACACTGCAAACAGTCTCATAGAAAGCCTGGCCTCATCAACACTCCTTCCAGTAGACATACAGTCATTGAAAACAGTCTCAAAGAGAGACTGACCTCTTCTACACATCGCTGAGCAACCATTCAGTCACTGCACACAATCTCCCAGTGAGACTGGCCTCATCAACACATCTCCCAGTTACCATACAGTCACTGCAAACAGTCTCATAGAGATCATGACCCCATCCACACACCTCCCAGTAACCATACAGTTACTGCACATAGTATCACAGTGAGAATGGCCTCAACCGCACACCTACCAGTAACCATACAGTCACTGCAAACAAACAGGCTCAGAGAGAGCCTATCCTCAACTACATACATCCCAGTAACCATACAGTCACTGCAAACAGACTTGTAGTGAGACTGGCCTCACCAACAAACTTCCCAGTAATCATACAGTCACTGAAAAAGGTCTAAAAGCAAGCCTGTCCTCATGTACACACCTCCCAGTAACCACAGTCACTGCAAACAGTCTCAGAGAGCGCCTGTCCTCAACGACACACCTCCCAGAAACAATACAGTCACTGCAAACGGTCTCAGAGAGGCTGTCCACACCTACACACCTCCCACAAACAATACAGTCTCTCCAAAGTCTCATATAGAATCTGTCCCACTTACATACCTCCCAGTAACCAAACAGTCTCATGGGGATTCTATCCTCATCTACATACCTCCCAGTACCTACCCAGTCACTGCCAACAGTCTTCCAGTGAGACTTGCGTCATATACACACCTCCCTGTGACCATACAGTCACTGCAAAATGTCTCAGAGAGCCTGTCTTCATTCATACACCACCCAGTAACCATACAGTCAATGCAAACAGTCTCAGAGATCCTGTCCCTGTACACACCTTCCACAAACAATACAGTCTCCACAAACAGTCTCATGGAGAGCCCGTCCTCGTGCACACACCTCTCAGTAACCATACACTCACGGCAAATAGGCTCACAGTGAGACTCGTTTCATCTACACACCTCCCAGTAATACAGTCACTGCAAACAGTCTCAAATAACCTGTCCTCATTCACATGCCTCCCAGTAACCATACAGTCACTGCAAACAGTCTCTAAGTGAGACTGGCCTCATCTACACACCTCACAGTAACCATTGGGTCACTGCAAACAGTCACTTCGAGAGCCTATGCTCACCTACGCACCACCCAGTAACCATGCAGTCACTGTAAACAGTCTCAAAGAGCCTGTTCTCATCTACACATCTCTCAATAACCATACAGTCACTGCAAACAGTCTCAGAGAGCCCCTCCTCGACTACACACCCCACAGTAACCATACAGTCACTGCAAACAGTCTCCCAGTGAGACTGGCCTCATCTACCCACCTCCCAGTAAACATACAGTCTCTGCAATTAGTCTCAGAGAGCCTGTCTATATGTACACACCTCACAATAACCATACAGTCACCGCAAACACAGTCTCACAGTGAGACTACTGTCATCTACACACCTCTCAGTAACCAGAGGATCATTTCACACACAATCTGATAGAGAGCCTATCCCCACTTACACACCTCCCAGTAACCATAAAGTCCCAGCTAATAGGCTCACAGTGAGACTGGCCTCATCTACATTCCTCCCATTAACCAGAGAGTAACTGCAAACAGTCTCTTAGAGAGACTGTCCTCATCTTCACACCTCCCAGTTAACTACACAGTCACTGCAAAAAAGTCTCATAGAGAGCCTGTCCCCAGTTACACACCTCCCAGTAACTATACAGTCACTGCAAACGGTCTCCCAGTGAGACTGGCCTCATCTGCACACCTCCCAATAACCATACAGTCACTGCAAACAGTCTTCCAGTGAGACTGGCATCTTCTACACACTACCCACTATCCACATTCACAGCACAATCTCCCAGTGAGACTGGCCTCATATACACACCTCCCTGTGACCATACAGTCACTGCAAACAGGCTTAGGGAGAGCCTGTCCTCATCCACACACCTCCCTGTAGCCATACAGTCACTGCAAACACTCTCATATAGAGTCTATCCTCAACTACAGACGACCCAGTAACCATACAGTCACTGAAAACAGTCTCACAGTGACACTGGCCTCATCTACACACCTCCAGTTAACCATAGTCACTGCACACAGTCTCAGTGAGACTACTTCCATCTACACACCTCCCAGTAACAATACAGTCATTGCAATCTGTCTCAGAGAGAGGCTGTTCTGATCTACACACCTCCCAGTGACCATAAAGTAAATACAAACATTACATTAGTGAGCCTGTCCTCATCTACACAAGTTCCAGTAGCCATACAGTCACTGCAAACAGTCACATAGAGACCCTTTCCCCACTTATCCAGCGGCCAGTAACTATACAGTCCCTGCAAACATTTCATAGAGAGCCTGTCCTCATCTACACACCTCACACTAACTGTACAGTCACTGTAAACAGTCTCAGAGAGCCTGTCCTAATCTACAGACCTCCCAGTAACCATATTTTCACTGCAGAGAGTCTATGGAGAACCTGTCCTCAACCTCACACCTCACAATAACCATACAGTCATCGCAAATAGTCTCATTGTGAGTCTATCCTCATTTACACACCTCCCAGTAACAATACAGTCACTGCAATCAGTCTCAGAGAGAACCTGTTCTAATCTACACACTCCCAGTGACCGTATAGTCAGTGTAAACAGGCTCATAGAGAGCCTGTTCTCATCTGCACAAGTTCCAGTAGCCATACAGTCACTGCAAACAGTCGGATAGAGACCCTTACCCCACTCACACAGCTGCCAGTAACCATACATTCACTGAAAACAGTCTCATAGAGACCCTGTCCTCAACTTCACACTCCCAGTAACCATACAGTCACCGCAAACAGTCTCGGAGTGAAAGTGGCATCATCAACACACCTCCCACTAACTATACATTCACTGCACATAGTCTCCTAATGAGACTGGTCTCATGTACACACCTCCCAGTATCCACACAGTCTCCCAGTGAGACTGGCCATATCAACACGCCTGCCAGTTACCATACAGTCACTGCAAACAGTCTCACAGAGAGACTTTTCTCATCTACACACCTCCAAGTGATCATATAGTGACTGCAAACAGTCTCAGAGAGTTTCTCATCTACAAACCTCACAGTAACCATACAGTCACCGCAAACTGTCTCAGAGATTCTATCCTCCTCTACACACCTCCAAGTAACCACACAGTCTCCCAGTGAGACTGGCCATATCAACACGCCTGCCAGTTACCATACAGTCACTGCAAACAGTCTCACAGAGAGACTTTTCTCATCTACACACCTCCAAGTGATCATATAGTGATTGCAAACAGCCTCATAGGATGGCTGTCCTCATCTACACACCTCCCAATAACTATACAGTCACTGCAAACTGTCTCCCAGTAAGACTGGACTCTTCTACACACCTCCCAGTAACCATACAGTCAGAGATTGCTTGTCCTCATCCACACACCGAGTATCCAGACAGTCACCGCAAACAGTCTCATACAGATTCTATCCTCAACTACACACCTCCCAGTAACCACCCAGTCACTGCAAACAGTCTCCCAGTGAGATTGGCATCATCTACACACCTCCCACAAACCATAGATTCACTGCACACAGTCTCCCAGTGAGACTGGCCTCATCAACACGCCACCAACTTACCAGACAGTCACTGCAAACAGTCTCTCAGAGAGACTTTTCTCAATTACACACTCCCAAGTGATCATATAGTGACTGCAAACAGTCTCAGAGAGTTTCTCATCTACAAACCTCACAGTAACCATACAGTCACCGCAAACTGTCTCAGAGATTCTATCCTCCTCTACACACCTCCAAGTAACCACACAGTCTCCCAGTGAGACTGGCCTAATCTACACACCTCCCTGTGGCCAGACAGTCATGGTATACAGTCTCCCAAGGTGACTGGCCTCATCCACATACCTCCAGGTAACATTAGAGTCAACGCAATCAGTCTCGCAGTGAACCTCTCCTCATTCACACATCTCTCAGTAACCATACAGTCATTGCAAAGAGTCTCACAGTGAGACTGCCCTCATCTACACATCTCTCAGTATCCATACAGTCATTGCACACAGTCTCCCAGTGAGACTGTCCTCATGTACACACCACCCAGTGACCAGTCACTACAAATAGTATCAGAAAGCATGTCCTTATCTACACATCTTCCAGTTACCACACAGTCACTGCAAAGAGTCTCACAGTGAGACTGGCCTCACCCACACACGTCCCAGTTACCATACAGTCGCTGTATGCCATCTCATAGAAAGCCTAACCTGATGTACACACTTCCCTGTGACCATACATTCACTGCAAACAGTCTCATAGAAAGCCTGACCTCATCTACATACCTCCCAGTAACATTTGAGTCAACGCAGTCTCACAGTGAACCTCTCCTCATTCACACACCTCCCAGTAACCATACAGTCACTGCTAACAGTCTCATTGAGACACTGCCCTCAACAACAGATCACCAGGACTTGTGCACTTAATGGTAAGGTCCGAGGGAGTGCTGATGAACAAATAGAGTTTGGAGTGCAGGTTCATAGCTCTTTGAAAGTGGCGTCACAGGTAGAAACGATAGGAAAGAAGGCACTTGGTATGCTTTCCTTTACTGGTCAGAATATTGAGTATAGGAGTTAGGAGGTAATTTTGCGGATGTTGGTGAGGCCAACAATATATTGGAATATTGTGTGCAATTCTGATTTCCTTTCGATCAGAGGGATATCTCGAAACTTGAAAGGATTCAGTAAAGATTGACAATGATGTTGTCAGGGTTGGAGGATTTGAGCTATAGGGAGAGGTTGAATAGGCTGGGGTTGGTTTCCCAGGAGCATCAGAGGCTGAGCAGTGATCTTATAGAGGTTTATAAAATTATGAAGGGCTTGGATAGAGTAAATAGACAAGATCTTTTCCCTGGGGTGGGGAGTCTAGAACTAGAGAGCATAGGTTTAGGGTGAGAGGGAAAAGATATAAAAGAGACCGAAGGGGCAACGTTTTCACGCAGAGGGTAGTGTGTGTGTAGAATGAGCTGCCAAAGGAAGTGGTGGAGGCTGGTACAGTTGCAACATTTAAAAGGATCTGGATGGGTATATCAATAGGAAGGGTTTGGAGGGATGTGGGCCTGGGTGCTGGCAAGTGGAACTAGGCTGGGTTGGGATATCTACTCAACGTGGATGGGTTGCATCTGTTTTCATGCTATGCACCTCTCTGACTGGAGGTCTTGCATTTTGGAAAGTCAAATCAAGACAGGAATTTCATGCTGAATGTTAGGGCTTTAAGGAGTGTAGTGCAACAGAGGGACCTTGTAGTTCAGATGCACAATTCTCTGAAAGTGAAGTCACAGGTAGACAGGATAGTGAAGGAGGCATTTGGCACACTGACCTTCATCAGTTATAGCATTGAATACAGAAGTTGGGAAGTTATGTTGCAGTTATACAGAACGTTGATGAGGCTGCACTTGTGAGCATTGTGTTCAGTTTTGGTGACCTTGCTACAGGAAGGATGTTACCAAACTGAAATTTACTGGGATGTTGCCAAGACTCAACTGTCTGAGTTCTGAGGAGAGATTGGGTAAACTAGGACATTTCTGTAGAGTGCAGGAAATGAGGGTGGATCTTATAGAAGTGTACCAGATCATGACAGGCATGCAAAGGGTGAGGGCATTCAATCTTTTTCCCAGGCATGGAAATTGTGGACGAGAGGGCATCAGTTTAAAGTTAGTGGGTGAAGATCGAAAGGGTAACTGAAGGGAAATGTTTTGACTCAGACGGTGATATGCATATGCTGCAGGTCATTATCACTGTGAAACGGACTGGAAGGAGTGTGCTGCAGGTCAGTATCACTGAAACAGATTGTGAGGATGCGGGACACGATAGCGTTGATTTCTGCTTAAAGCAGCTTGAGAGGAGAGCAGTAAATTTGTAAGATTGTGCAGGTTAAGTGCATCTTCAAAAGCTCTAAGTTCGAAAGCATTTAGAGGAGGGTGGGGTGAGTACTTCTACAAGTGAAACTGTTGCAGTCCACTCACTGAAACAAACTATGGTCGCGATTTTTGACTGTAGTGCTTGGAGTGATTAAAAGGCCTGCAGTGTAATTAATATTATTGAAAGGAAGAAATTAACAAGCTTAATTTCAGGGGATGTCCATGGTCAGTCGAGCAACAATCATGTCACAAAATGTCAATTGTGACAGGAACACTGAGTCAGGTATTTGCCTCCCATGTCACCTCACCACAAGCAGCACAGCATCTTGGGGGCAATTAAACCTCCCCATGAAAGAAGATTGATCTTCTGCGCATTCCAGCTGACTCCACCTCCACTCCCACAACCATTAATTAATTTGCTTGTAGATCCAACATGATTCTTGATAACAACTCAGCATCTGCTGCTCTCTGTGGAAGAGAATTACCAAGAGTAGTTGTGCTCAGTGAAAATGAAGATTGTCCCAACAGTTCATCACACTCTTTCACCCAGAACTGGTGTCAGTATCCCGTGAATCAAAACTCATTTGTCCGACCTCTATTATTGAGCTACAGGTGCCAAACTATGATCTGATTTCCACAATGACAATTTCATCAGAGAAGTGCAGAGTCAATTCAAATTGGCAATGTTGTGTTTTAATTTCAACCTCAGATGGCCAGGTTCCCTCAGCAGAATCCCTTTCATTGTCTCTCCTGTGTTCTTGATACCCACATGGACCAAAATGTGCAAGGCGATTTCTTTTTAATTCACAGGATATGGACATGACTGGCCAGGAATCCAGTGACCCAGGTAATGGTCTGGGAACTGGGTTCAAATCCTGTCTTAGCAGACAGTGGAATCAGAATTCAGTAAAATCCTGGAATGGAGAGTTTAATGAGGACCATGAAACCATTATTGCTTATTGGGAAAAATAAACCCATCAGTTTCACTGATGTATAGGGAAGGAAATTGTCTTCCTTACCTCATCTAACCTGCATGTGATTTTAGAATTACAGCAATGTGGTTCACTCAATTACACTGAGCAATTAGGGTTGGACAAAAATTCTAGCCTGGCCAGCTAACCTGATATTGGTTGCATCTGTGAATGGGTCAAAACACCAAATATCGATACTGCCGAAGGATCTTTGGTAAACTTCTGCGGTGAATCTTGTAGGTAATACGCACTGCTGCTACCGAGCGTCGGTAATGGAGGGACTGGGGATGCTTGTGGATGTGGTGTCAACCAAGTGCACAAGGATATAGAAACATGTACTGAGATTGATATTTAGCCCTCAGTCCCACTTACAGAACAATGCCCTTTAGTTGTCAAAGCTCAAAATGCTAAAATCAAGATGAGTTAATATTTGAATTAAGTGCAGAAAATTTCTGCATGAGCAACAGTAAAGAACTAGAAATGTCATTACAAAGGACCAAGTCAAAGTAAGGAAGGTTATATCAATACCTTCCTTAAATCTCATCAGATTGATTTCAGAGGAATATTTCAATTTTCTTGATTATTCCGTGCATAGTGAAGGTAACCAGTTTTAAAATTAAGTAGATAGCATAAAATATTTTCAGAACTTAGTGCGTCCATTAACTCAGAGTACATTGGGTAAAAAACATTCCCAATGGTGAAAGAATTGGGAACCAGAAAGTATTTATTTCGGATAAGTGGTAAAAGAAGCAATGGCAACACGTGGAAGTTATTTCCTGCATTAAATGGTTAGGATCTGGAGTGTTCTGCCTGAATGTGTGGTGAGGTCGGTACAAATCAGGCATTCAAGACAGCAAAGGATTATTTTCTGAAAAGCACAATGTGTAAATTGACAGCGCGAAGGGGACAAAAAAAACTATGCAGGTGTTTGTGAGGAAAGCTGGCAGAGTTTCTAAATGGCATCTTTTCTTGCAGTAATCTCTGAAATGGTTTTATCTCAAATTTAACAGGTTCAATTGTGCAAACGATGATGCTCAAATAGATTCTGGGTAATCCAAGATGGAAGACTGCAAAGATTTCTGGCTGTAATAGCTGCTCCTTTTTTTGAGGTATTTTGGGTGTTGGAGGTGATTTCTTTGAATTTCAGGAGCAGCAATAACTGTTTTATATGCTGTTGCATTGTTTTGGAACTTTGGAGGAAAGAAAAGTCAAAACAACAGCACTTTTAAAAGGGAGAAGAACAGACAAATGAAGCACATGGTGAGGTCAGTGCAGGAGAGAAAGAGAGAGAGAGAAAGAAACCCACATTGCCCAACTGAGAGTTATTAGTTACTGCCTTTGCTGTTGAATTCATGTATCACTGGACATCAGACTGCGTCTGGGAAAATTAAAACACAGTGAAATTCACAACTGATCTTGGAGGAACCTGTCTGGGAGACGTCACTGTACACAAGCAGATAAGTGGATTTTAAGCATGGCCTTAAAATAAGTCTGCAGTAGTGAGTAGAGTGGGTTCTTTCATGATTATATATGTTTTATTGAGCTTTGTCTCTTAATTAACCTTGAAATATAAGCCATAATATTAATTTAACCTGGAGCAGTGTTTTGTAGAGGATTAAGACGGTGCTATTTTCTGGGTCTGTACATTGAAAGAAGCAAAAATGGCCTTTAGGATTATATCTGCAACGATGCCGTTGGTTGTGAATCCTATCAGATTGAATGAATCGTTGGAGACACAGTTAGAGGCAATGAGGAGTTTACAAGAGCAAGGGGATGTGATGGATGGTAGTTATAGGAAGGCGGGGAAAAGAGAGGTAGGCAGGTAGTGCAGGAGTCTTCTGTGGCTATCCCCATTTCAAAAACCTGTGCTGTTTTTGAAAATATAAGGGGTGATGGATTCTCAGAGGAACGTAGCACCAAGAGCCAAGTTTCTGGCATTGAGACTGGCTCTAATGTAATGAGAGGTACGTTGGGTTCCAAGCGATCGATTGTGTTAGGGGACTCTCTAGTCTGAGATTCAGCAGCGAAAAATCAGAATAGTGTGTTGCTTCCATGGTGCCAAGATCAAGGATCTGTTAGAGAGAGTGCAGAATGTTCTCAAGGGGGAAAGGGGCCAGCAGGAGTTCATTGTAAACACTGGAACCGATGATATAGGAAGTGAAAAGGTTGAGATTCTGAAGGGAGATTACAGAGAGTTAGGCAGGAATTTAAAAAGGAGGTCCTTGAGAGTAGTAATATCTGGTTTACTCCTGGTGCTACGAACTAGTGAGGGAGAGAATAGGAGTATGGAGCAGATGAATGCATGGCTGAGAGGCTGGTGTATGGGAGAAGGATTCACATTTTTGGATCATTGGAAGCTGTTTTGAGGTAGAAGTGATCTGTATAAGAAGGATGGATTGCACCTAAATTGGAAGGGGACTAATATATTGGCAGGGAGATTTGCTCGAGCTGCTCAGGAGGATTTAAAGTAGTAAGGTTGGTGGGACCCAGGGATATAGTGAGGAAAGATTTCAATCTGAGACTGGTACAGTTGACAACAAAGGCGAGTCAAGCAGTCAGGGCAGGCAGGGAGAAAGCAGAGAACAAGGTACATGATATATTAAACTGCATTTATTTCAACACAAGAGGCCAAACAGAGAAGAGAGATGAAGTCAGGGCATGGTTGGGAACATACGACTGGGATATCATAGCAATTACAGAAACATGGCGCAGGGATGGAGAGGACTGGCAGCCTAATGTTCCAGGATACAAATGCTACAGGAAAGACAGAAAGGGAGGCAAGAGAGGAGGGGGAGTCACATTTTTGATAAGGGATAGCATTACAACTGGACTTACGGTGGATATTCCCTGAAATACATCCAGGGAAGTTATTTGGGTGGCCTGAGATATAAGAAAGTGATGATCACCTTATTGGGATTATATTATAGACCCCCTAATAGTCAGAAGGAAATTGAGAAACAAAATTCTGAGGAGATCTCAGTTATCTGTAAGGATAATAGAGTGGTTATAGTAGAGGATTTCAACTTTCCAAACATAGACTGGGACTGCCATAGTGTAATGGGCACTTTGAGTGCGAGCAGCAGCTAAGGTAAGACAGTTTGTTTTAAAATTACTTACCAGTAGCGTGCAGCGGTGTTTTTTTTTCTCTTCACAGAAAGAGCGGGAGCAGCAGGGGGAAGTGACAAAGACCAAAGGGGCAGCCGGGACCAGGAGGAAGGTAAGCTTACCTGGGTAGGTTTTTTCCCTTTAAAAGCGCGCAGGAGAAGAACCCGAGGCACTACAGAGGTAGTGTCTCCCACCCGCCCTCCTCCTCTAACTTGAATAACAAGACCCGTTGTGGTAAGTAGGTAAGTGCTGCATTTTGCTTGTTGTATTCTTTAGACCCAGTTTTTTTAAAAAAGGTTACTTTCAGAGGGATGGCAGTGAAGGCAGTGCAATGTTCCTCTTGCAACATGTTTGAGGTGAGGGATGCCATGGCCGTCCCTGCTGATTACACTTGCAGGAAGTGCACCCATCTCCAGCTCCTCCAAGACCGTGTTAGGGAACTAGAGCTGGAGTTGGATGAGCTTAGGATCATTCGGGAGGCAGAGGGGGTCATAGATCGGAGCTTTAGGGAAGTAGTAACTCCAAAGATTGCAGACAGATGGGTGACAGTGTGGGGGACTGGGAGGAAGCAGCCAGTGCAGGGACCCCCTGCGGCCGTTCCCCTCAAGAACAAGTATACCATTTTGGATACTTGTGGGGTGGACGACTTACCAGGCGTAAGTAACGGGGCTCAGGCCTCTGGCACGGAGCCTGTCCCCGTGACTCAGAAGGGAAGGGGTGGAGAAGAGCCGACCAATAGTAATTGGGGACTCGATAGTTCGGGGCACAGATAGGCGGTTTTGTGGGAACGAGAGAGACTCACGTTTGGTATGTTGCCTCCCAGGTGCAAGGGTACGTGATGTCTCTGATCGTGTCTCTGGTCCTTAAGGGGGAGCGGGAGCAGTCCGAAGTCGTGGTCCACATTGGCACCAATGACATAGGTAGGAGGAGGGCTGAGTATGTTAGGCAGGCTTTCAGGGAGCTAGGTTGGAAGCTCAGAGTTAGAACGAACAAAGTTGTTGTCTCTGGTTTGTTACCCGTGCCATGTGATAGAGAGTCGAGGAATAGGGAGAGAGAACAGTTAAATGCGTGGCTACAGGGATGGTGCAGGAGGGAGGGATTCCGGTATTTGGATAACTGGGGTTCTTTCTGGGGAAGGTGGGACCTCTATAAACAGGATGGTCTGCACCTGAACCTGAGGGGCACCAGTATCCTTGGTGGGAGGTTTGCTAGTGCTCTTGGGGGAGGGGGGGGAGTTTAAACTAACTCTGCAGGGGCATGGGAACCCAGACTGTAGCTTTAGGGTGCAGGACCTGGAGTGTAGGGAGGTTAGGAACATGGCATCAATTTCAAAGGAGGGTGCATGTAAACAGGAAAGTGGCTTGAAGTGTGTATACTTCAATGCAAGAAGTATACGAAATAACGTAGGTGAACTTGGGTTGGTGCCTGGGACTTCGATGTTGTGGCTATTATGGAGACATGGGTAGAACAGGGACAGGATTGGCTGTTGCAGGTCCCAGGGTTTAAATGTTTTAGTAGGGTCAGAGGTGGGGGTAAAAGAGGGGGAGGTGTGGCATTGCTTGTCAAAGATAGTATTACAGTGGTGGAAAGGACGATTGATGAAGACTCGCCATCTGAGGTAGTTTGGGCTGAGGGTAGGAATAGGAAAGGTGAGCTCACCCTGTTAGTCTTTTACAGGCCCCCTAATAGTCCTAGAATCGTAGAAGAAAGGATTGCGAGGATGATTCAAGAGAAGAGTGAAAGTAATAGGGTGGTTGTTCTGGGGGACTTTAACTTTCCTGATATTGATTGTTAGATGGGTCGATGTTTGTCCAATGTGTGCAGGAGGGTTTCCTCACACAATATGTAGATAGGCCAACAAGAGGTGAGGCCATACTGGATTTGGTTCTGGGTAACGAACCAGGCCAGGTGTTAGAATTAGAGGTAGGTGAGCACTTTGGGGACAGTGACCACAATTCGGTGACTTTTACTCTAGTGATGGAGAGGGATAAGTGTGCACTGCAGGGCAAGAGTTATCGCTGGGGGCAGGGAAATTATGATGCGGTGAGGCATGACTTACGATGTGTGGCTTGGAAAAGTAAGCTTCAAGGCAAGGGCATAATTGATATGTGGAGCTTGATCAAGGAGCAACTATTGAGTGTCCTTGATAAGTATGTACCTGTCAGGCAGGGAGGAAAGGGTCGTGTGATGGAGCCGTGGTTTAATAAGGAATTGGAATCCCTTGTTAAATGGAAGAGGGCGGCCTATGTAAAGATGAGGCATGAAGGTTCAATTGGGGCGATTGAGAGTTATAAGATAGCCAGGAAGGACCTGAAGAGAGAGCTAAGAGCAGCAAGGAGGGGACATGAAAGGTCCTTAGTTGGTAGGATTAGGGAAAACCCTCAAGCTTTCTATAGGTATGTCAGGAATAAAAGAATGACTAGGGTAGGAATAGGTCCAGTCAAGGATAGTAGTGGGAAGTTGCGTGTGGAGGCTGAAGAGATTGGGGAGACACTGAATGAATACTTTTTGTCAGTATTCACTCAGGAACAGGACATTGTTGTCGATGTGAATACTGAGTCACAATTAAGTAGAATGGATGGCTTTGAGGTATGTAGAGAAGAGGTGTTGGAAATTCTGGAAAGGGTGAAAATAGATAAGTCCCCTGGGCCTGATGGCATTTATCCTAGGATTCTCTGGGAAGCAAGGGAGGAGATTGCAGAGCCATTGGCCTTGATTTTTATGTCCTCGTTGTCTACAGGAGTAGTGCCAGAAGATTGGAGGCTAGCAAATGTGGTTCCCTTGTTCAAGAAGGGGAGTAGGGATAACCCTAGTAACTATAGGTCGGTGAGTCTCACTTCTGTTGTGGGCAAAGCCTTAGAATTGTAAGGGATAGGATTTATGAACATCTGGATAGGAATAATGTGATCAACGATAGTCAGCATGGTTTTGTGAAGGGCAGGTCGTGCCTCACAAACCTTATTGAATTCTTTGAGAAGGTGACTAAGGAGGTGGACGAGGGGAAAGCGATAGATGTGGTGTATATGGATTTACGGAGGTATGACATTGAGGGTGAGTTGGAGGTTTGGATTAGGAGTTGGCTGGCTGGAAGAAGACAGAGGGTAGTAGTTGATGGCAAAAGTTCATCTTGGAGTGTCGTCACGAGCGGTGTTCCGCAAGGATCTGTTTTGGGACCATTGCTGTTTGTCATCTTTATAAATGACCTGGAGGAGGGGTTAGAAGGTTGGGTGAGCAAGTTTGCGGATGATACGAAAGTCGGAGGAGTTGTAGACAGTGAGGAAGGATGTGGCAGGTTACAGCGGGATATAGATAAGCTGCAGAGCTGGGCAGAAAGGTGGCAAATGGAGTTCAATGTAGCTAAGTGTGAGGTGATTCACTTTGGTAAGAGTAACAACAAGATGGGATACTGGGCTAATGGTCGGATACTTGGTAGTGTGGATGAGCAGAGGGATCTTGGTGTCCATGTACACAGATCTTTGAAAGTTGCCACCCAGGTAAATAGTGCGGTGAAGAAGGCATATGGCGTACTGGCTTTTATTGGTAGAGGAATTGAGTTCCGGAGTCCTGAGGTCATGTTGCAGTTGTATAAGACTCTGGTGCGGCCACATCTGGAGTATTGTGTGCAGTTTTGGTCGCCATACTACAGGAAGGGTGTGGAGGCACTGGAACGGGTGCAGAGGAGGTTGACCAGGATGTTGCCTGGTATGGTAGGAAGATCGTATGAGGAAAGGCTGAGGCACTTGGGGTTGTTTTCATTGGAGAAAAGAAGGTTTAGGGGTGACTCGATAGAGGTGTACAAGATGATTAGGGGTTTAGATCGGGTTGACAGTGAGAATCTTTTTCCACGTATGGAGTCAGCTATTACAAGGTGGCATAGCTTTAAATTAGGGGGTGGTAGGTATAGGACAGATGTTAGGGGTAGGTTCTTAACTCAGCGAGTCGTGAGTTCATGGAATGCCCTGCCAGTAGCAGTGGTGGACTCTCCCTCATTATGGGCATTTAAGCGGGCATTGGATAGGCATTTGGAGGATAGTGGGCTAGTGTAGGGTAGGTGGGCTTGGGTCGGCGCAACATCGAGGGCCGAAGGGCCTGTACTGCGCTGTATTCTTCTATGTTCTATGTAGATGGAGATGAATTTGTTATGTGAATCAGAAAATTTTCTGATTCATTATGTGGATGTACCTACTATAGAAGGTGCAAAACTTGACCTAGTCTTGGGAAATAAGGCAGGGCAGGGGACTGAGATGTCAGTGGGGGAGGACTTTGGGACCAGCGAGCATAATTCTGTTAGTTTTAAAATAGTGATGGAAAAGCACAGACCAGATCTAAAGTTGAAGTTCTAAACTGGAGCAAGGCCAATTTTGACGGTGTTCGGCAAGAACTTTCAAAAGCTGATTGGGCGCAGATGTTCGCAGGTAAAGGGACGGCCTTCAGAAATGAGATAACGAGAGTCCAGAAAAAGTATATTCCTGTTAGGGTGAAAGGAAAGGCTGGTAGGTATAGGGAATGCCGGATGACTGAAGAACTTGAGGATTTGGTTAAGAAAAAGAAGGAAGCATATATCAGGTATAGACAGGATAGATCGAGTGAATCCTTAGAATACTATAAAGGCAATAGGAGTATACTTAAGAGGGAAATCAAGAGGGCAAAAAGAGGGCATGAGATAGCTTTGGCAAATAGAGTAAAGGAGAACCCAAAGGGTTTTTGCAAATACATTAAGGACAAAAGGGTAACTAGGGAGAGAACAGGGCCCCTCAAAGATCAAAAAGGTGGCCTTTGTGTGGAGCTGCAGGAGATGGGGCAGATACTAAACAAGTATTTTGCATAATTATATACTGTGCAAAAGGATATGGAAAATATAGAATATTGGGAAATTGATGGTGACATCTTGAAAAATGTCCATATGACAGAGAAGGAAGTGCGGGATGTCTTGAAACGCATAGAAATGGATAAACCCCAGGAGAAAGTGAGGACTGCAGATGCTGGAGATCAGAGCTGAAAATGTGTTGCTGGAGAAGCGCAGCAGGTCAGGCAGCATCCAAGGAGCAGGAGAATCAACGTTTCGGGCATGAGCCCTTCTTCAGAAAAGATTCCTGAAGAATGGCTCATGCCCGAAACGTCGACTCCCCTGCTCCTTGGATGCTGCCTGACCTGCTGCGCTTGTCCAGCAACACATTTTCGGCGATAAATCCCCAGGACCTGATCAGGTGTACTCGAGAACTCTGTGGGAAGCTACGGAAGTGATTGCTGGGCCTCTTGCTGAGATATTTGTATCATCGATAGTCATAGGTGAGGTGCTGGAAGACTGGAGGTTGGCTAACATGGTGCCAATGTTTAAGAAAGATGGTAAGGACAAGCCAGGGCACTATAAACCAGTGAGCCTGATGTCGGTGGTGGGCAAGTTGTTGGAGGGAATCCTGAGGGATAGAATGTACATGTATTTGGAAAGGCAAGCACTGATTAGGGATCGTCAACATGGCTTTATGCGTGGGAAATCATGTCTCACAAACTTGATTGAGTTTTTTGAAGTAACAAAAAGGATTGATGAGGGCAGAGTTGTTCTATAATGGACTACAGAAAGGGGTTCGACAAGGTTCCCCAAGGGAGACAAGTGAGCAAGGTTAGATCTCAAGGAATACAGGGAGAACTACCCATTTTGATACAGAACTGGCACAAAGGTAGAAGACAGAGGGTAGTTGTGGAAGTTTGTTTTTCAGACTGGAGGCCTGTGACCAGTGAGTGCCACAGGATCAGTGCTGGGTCCATTACTTTTTATCATTTATATAAGTGATTTGGATGTGAACATAAGAGGTATAGTTCGTAAGTTTGCTGATGATGTCGAAATTGGAGGTGTCGTGGACAGTGAAGAAGGTTACCTCAGATTACAACAGGATCTTGATCAGATGGGCCAATAGGCTGAGAAGTGGCAGATGGAGTTTAATTTAGATAAATGTGAGGTGCTACATTTTGGGAAAGCCAATCTCAGCAGGACTTATCCACTTAATGGTCAGGTCCTAGGGAGTTTTGGTGAACAAAGAGACCTTGGAGTGCAAGCTGATAGCTCCTTGAAAGTGGTAGATAGGATAGTGAAGAAAGCATTTGGTATGCTTTACTTTATGGTCAGAGTATTGAGTACAGGAGTTGGGAGGTCATGTTGCGGCTGTACAGGACATTGGTTAGGCCACTGTTGGAATATTGTGTGCAATTCTGGTTTACTTCCTATCGGAAAGATGTTGTGAAACTTGAAAGGATTCAGAAAAGATTTACAAGGATATTGCCAGGGTTGGAGGATCTGAGCTACGGGGGAGGCTGAACAGGCTGGGGCAGTTTTCCCTGGAACATCGGAGGCTGAGACCTTGTAGAGATTTATAAAATCATGAGGGGCATGGTTAGGATAAATAAGACAGTCTTTTCTCTGGGGTGGGAGAGTCCAGAACTAGAGGACATAGCTTTAGGGTGGGAGGGGAAAGATTAAAAAAAGAGACCTGAGGGGCAACACTTTCACACAGAGGGTGGTCCATGTATGGAACGAGCTTCCAGAGGAAGTGGTGGAGGCTGGAACAATTACAACTTTTAAAAGGCATCTGGATGGGTATATGAATAGGAAGAATTCCCGACTCAGGCGACTGATTGTGTGGAGTTTGCACATTCTCTCCGTGTCTGCGTGGGTTTCCTCCGGGTGCTCCGGTTTCCTCCCACAGTCCAAAGATGTGCAGGTCAGGTGAATTGGCCATGCTAAATTGCCCGTAGTGTTACGTTAAAAGGGGTAAATGTAGGGGTATGGGTGGGTTGCGCTTCGGCGGGTCGGTGTGGACTTGTTGGGCCGAAGGGCCTGTTTCCACACTGTAAGTAATCTAATCTAATCTAATCTAAAAAAGGGTTTGGAGAGTTTCGGGCTGTGTGCTGGCAGGTGGGACTAGCTTGCCTTGGGACGAGTTGGACCAAGGATCTATTTCCATGCTATACATCTCTATGACTGTAATTGTAGCCACCCACTTGTTATGAATGAATGTTCAGTACTTCGCCTGCCTCTCCCACGCCCCCATGTCTGTATTTTTCAGTTTGGTGTCAATAGTCCCGCCTCTGAATCTCCCAGCTTCTTATTGCTCAGCTTCAGAAATGTTAGTGATTGATTCGTAGTGAGAGCGGAAACAAGATCATGAGCACCAGAATTTGAGAGGCCAGCATTTGAGAGGCTTGGGTTGAAAGATGGAGAGAGGGGGGACAAATGGACAATTGAAATTAAAGTGAAGCAGATGTGAAATTTGACATGGGCACTCTGATAGAAATAAAGGTGTTTATTTTGGAAAGGAGAACAAAAGATCAGTATTATTTAAATAGGGAAAAGCTGCAGAAAGCTGCAACACAAAAACTGAGGGGAACCTGTGCAGGAAATACAAAGCTAGCAGACAGGGTGCAGTAGATATTGCTAATGGAATGTTTCTTACCTTCCTGACAAAGCTAAGGTTTAGTTATGATACATAGAGAGGAAAAATGTATGATCTGTGTCAGTTGAGAGTGGTTTACTGATCTCTGAAAACAAACAGGCATATGGTGGAGAGTGTATTGATCTGTGTAGCTTGTGGCAACAGTCTTCTGTTCAAGTGTTGGGTACCTCTTTGTCTTGGTGTTTCTCCATTTTCCAGACATGTAACGAAGGAGCTGCTTGATGAGGACTGCTCCTGGTCACCAAGCACTAATTTGACTGAGCAACAGTGAAGCGACAGCAAACTCCTTCCAAGTCTTCATGGTACATGACTTGGAGGGGATCTTGCAAATGGTTCCATGTATTTGATGCCTTTGTCCTTCACGATGATTGAGGTTTGGAAGGTGGTTAGCGGTTTGGAAGGTGCTGCCTAAGGATCCTTGATGAGTTGTTGTCGTGATTCTTGTCAATGACACACACTACTGCCACTCAGTGTTGGTTGTGAAGGGAGTGGATTTTGAAGGTGGTGGATAGGATGCAACATGCGATTCTGATTTGACCTGTTACATAGCAATCTTTTCCAGTGTTGCTCATCCAGGCATCGTATTCCTGATTTGTGGCTTGTAGATGGTTGATGCTTTCTACACCTAATCTGTCTATCCCTTCAAGAATGTTGTAACTTTCAAAGAACATTGTTTATTCTTCTAATCTCCAGAGAAAACATGCCCAGTCTCCTCAATTGCTAATTGATAGGACAGTCCCAGCAACCCAGCAATCAGTTTACTGAAAAGCCCTATAATTCCCTCTGAAGTAAATAGGCCAGAGGACCAGAAGTGTGCACAATACTCCAAGCGAGGTCTCACCTCTATAAAGAAAATTCAAAAGCTAACAGAGGATTTCCCTTCTGAATTGCTTTCTGCACCGACATGTTAATGTTCAGTACCTTGTGAACAGGAGTATTTTGGTCCTTCTGTACCTCAATATTTTCAAGCTTTTACCATTTAAGAAATGCTCTTCCCTTCTATACGTGACTCTTTGTAGAAGAGAAAAAGATAGGATGAAGCAATGTCTCAACTCCTGTGAGATTATAAAACTGACTTCATAGTCACTGACATGAACACACTATCTCTCCAAAATCTTGGAATCATGCAACATGGAAACAACAGATCCTTTATACCAACCAATCCAACCAGGTTTCCCAAACTAAACTAGTCCGATTTGTCTGCATTTGGTTTATATCCCTCTGAACTTTTCCGATTCACGTACCTGTTCAGATAGCTTCCTCTGGCTGTTCATTTTGCATACAAACCACCCTCTGTGGAAAACGTTGCCCCAAACGTTCCACCTCCTCACCCCCTAACCTCTAGGTTTCTGCTCAAAACACTACCCAGGGCTCCACCTTGAATTGATTAATTCCTGCCCTTGTTGTACAAAAATGCAATAAACTCCATTGGCCACTTCTCAGCCTATTTTCCCAATTGATCAAGATTCCTTTCTAATCTCAGCTAACCTCCTTGGCTATTGACCATACTAACAAAGAGATTGGTGTAAGGAAGGGGCTGAGCGCTATTTCTGAAGCACGAGCATTGACAGTAGTATCAACAGGACAAGGAAATGGCGATGGGGTGGGGAGCATGATAGGTATCGGAGTCTGTGAGCTTATACATGCAATTGACAAGGAGGCAATTGTCTGAAATGGAATTGGAGAAAGTGAAGACAGGAGAAAGGTACCACAGAAGCTCCACTGAAAAAAGGGCATTTGTGGAAACTGAAAACTGGTCAATGAAGTTACTCAATATCGAGCTAATTGAAGGGGATGTCGTAAAGACAGTAATGAAAGTACTGGCTGTAGCCAGGTAGCTGAGTAAGACTGGGATAAAGACAAATACAAAGAGGCAGCATCACCAGTGCATCCGACACCAACACCATTTAAGCGGGGATGCTGCAGTGTCCACACCCAGCAGGCACACAAACACCCCTTACAACCGCACACGGGCTAGCAGCAGGAACAGTGATGTTTTTCGTTTCCGGATCAGAACTGTTGTTTAACAGAGGAATTCCAGGAAAACTGTGTCAATGAGGTGAAATAAATCAAGTCCAAATAGGGCTCTGGGACCCACAAGAGATAGCTGAAGGAAGTTGAAAGGGATAAGGGTTGATGGGTCCTTCTCAGGGAAGATCCCAAGCACTGATAATTTTATTCAGCTCCTTTTTAACTGAGCTTTACACCAGTTAGAGTAATTCAACATGGACAACAATGTGAGTGAACTTTACACAAACACACAAAACTAACCCTCAGTCTGACTGCACCCCTTCATCAGTGTTGACTCGCCCTTGAACTGACTATCTCCTGACTCACTGACTAATTTTGACTTACCTCAGGAGTCTGCCACCCTCTCCAACCACCACCCTCTTAACCTGCCACTCTAGCTACTTACCTCACCCACATGCCCACCTTGGCCTTTTGTGAATTCACTCACAAGATGTGGGCATTTATTGTCCATCCCTATTTGCCCTCAGGAAGTTAGTACTGTTCTGCCTTTTTGAACTGTTGCAGTCCATTCAATCACTCACTCACTCGCTGATTCAGTCACTCATTCAGAGAGAGAGACACACACACACGCCAATATGAGTTGTCTTCTGCTTCCCTTGAGCCTGCAGCATATCAACAAGGGATGCTAGACTTCTCACTTCTGAGAACACACCAAGAAATACCAAATTACATCTGAGAATGGAAACGTTTGAGCAGTTGGCTCTCCATTGATTGTTGCTTTGCAGAAGATCCAAGTATTTAATAAATGCCAAAAGAGGTCATTTGCAAAAGAAGCAAAGATGAAGTAAGGTAAAACTTCTTCACTTAGCAAATAGCTGATGTATGGATTGTATATCTGGGAATGTGGTGAAGGCTGGTTCAATCGAGGCATTCAACAAGGCATTTGATGATCATTTGGCTAGAAATGATGTGCAATGATATGGGGGGAGACAAGCAGGCGATTAACACTAGTAATGTTGCTCATAGAGAAGGCAGTGCAGGCACAATGGGCCAAATGGTCTCTTTCTGCACTTGTGCACTTCTGTCATTCTGAGTGATATCAGACTTCACCACAGCATAAGACCAGTGATAGTGAATTGACAGCCAGTCCAATTTGTTCTTGTTTCTCTGTTCCATTGGCTTGGGAAAGTGAAATTCCATTCAAAGTGAAATTGGGTGAGGTATATTTCCAGTGATGGGTACTTAGTCAAATATCATTGTTACTTGCCATTTATTAATTGCAGTAGAATCTTCCAATTTGTCCTGTTGAACTGTATTTTTACATCAAAGAAGCGCTGATTTGACTTTTTCATGTTTCCTGTAATATTTGAGACACAGATTTTGCACACATTTTGGTTTGACTAAATATGTTTCTCGCTACTTTTGTTTAGTCTCCAGAGCTATGACCGGGAGATTCAGGAATAAAATTACATCTGGAAACCAAATTGCAAAATACAGGGACTGGAGCAAGTAGCAGAATGTGAGATGTTTATTATTACGAGATGTCTGACACTGCACACTTTTTATTAAGTGTACAAGTTTAAGCGTATCAGTAATGACATTCATACCAAACAGTGGAAGTGAAATTGGACAAGAGTGGAGAGATAAAACAGATGGCATCATATTTGCCAGCTCTTGCAGGCCCACCCACTAATCAAACTCTGAATTGATTGAACCTAAAACCAGCTGCGAGTGGTACAGAAGAACCGGGCAATCTCATGTACTCTGTATCTGTACCAGTGAAAGGATTGTGTGTGACTGAGGAATACAAACTGTAAAACTGCAGGAAGTACCAGACTTTGTGGCATTGTGTTTGACATTGTCAGACAATGTACTGGATCGGTAACAATTAAAAAGCTCTGCACATTATTAATAGCAATAATACTTTCTTTACCATACTCAGTGAGAATAATAAATACAGTACATTACCATTGTTATTCATAAAAATGGTGTCGTATTGGTATTGTTAAATATGGTTCACTTTTGTTAGAATTGATTGTACAAATATACTCCCATCAGTAACAGTGTTCTTTCCACTGTAAATACTGTACATAGCTGCAGTATCCTTGTCCATACTGAAGTGTGCACAAGGTATATTTTCTGCTTTCCATTATTTCCCTTTGTTTGATCCAATTTCGAGCATGAATAATGTCAGTGTCCAAGGATCTAGGACCAAGGATCTTACTTCTGCTCTCACTGCACTTTAGTCAGTGATGGATCTGACCCAAAGGTGATGATAAATTGTCATTTGGGAATGAAATAACTGTCTGTGGCTCTGGGGATTCCAAACTGTAAAATATAGATTCTGAGGTAATTACCAGATTGTGTGAGACTGGGATTATAAGAACTGAGTATCTGGTTCTATATATGATGACGACTAACAGTTATTATTTCATTAACAACACGACATTATTTTTAGTGCTCGTCATGACTGTTATTAATGAAGCTGCCATTACTTACGAGTATCGAAGGTTTGAGTAATAAGGAAAGGCAGGATGGGCTGGGACGTTTTCCACTGGTTCACAGGAGGTTGAGGAGAGACCTGATAGACGTTTATAAAATAATGAGTTAATTTGTAGTTGTCTTTCCCGAGGATGGGGGTTTTCGAGATTCAGTTGCATATTTTTAAGGTGAGAGAGATTTTATAAAGACCTGAGAGCAACCTTTTTTTGAGAGGGTGGTTCCCATGTGGAATTAATTTCCTGAGGAAGTGGTGGATGTGGGTACAATTGCAATGTTTAAAAGACATTTGCATAGGTAGATGAATAGGAACGGCTTGGAGGAATATGGGCTGGGAGCATGCAGGTGGGGCTAGTTTAGTTTGGGATTACGTTTGCCACATGGACTGGACGGGCTGAAGGGTCTGTATCCATGCTGGATGACTCAATGATTCTGCACACACACACACACCCCCCGCCAGCTCTCTATGGCATGGAATTCCAAAGACAACCCTCTGATTCTCCTCATCACTGCCTTAGAATAAAGGGGCTGGAAATGTGTTGCTGGAAAAGCGCAGCAGGTCAGGCAGCATCTAGGGAACAGGAGAATCGACGTTTCGGGCATTAGCCTTTCTGCAGGAAGAAGGGCTAATGCCCGAAACGTCGATTCTCCTGTTCCCTAGATGCTGCCTGACCTGCTGCGCTTTTCCAGCAACACATTTCCATCTCTGATCTCCAGCATCTGCAGACCTCACCTTCTCCTCTTAGAATAAAGGGGCGCCAATTTAAGACTGTCCTCTGGTTCTAGACTTTCCCATGAGGGGAAATGTCCTTTCAGTATTTACCCTGTCAGGCCCGTTAAGAATCCCATTTGTTTCAATGAGATGACCTCTCATTTTTCTAAACTGCAGTAAGTAGTGTCCCAGCCTGTTAAACCTTTGTTCATAAGACAATCTCCCCATACTACAGATCATCCAAGTGAATCTTCTCTGAACTGCATCCAATGAAATGGAATCTTTCCTTAAAGGAAGCAAAGCTGCTCACAGTACTTCCCATGTGGTCTCATCAGCATCTTGTGTAGCTGCAGTAACACTTCCCAACTCTTATACTCCAACCCACTTGAAATTAGGGCAAACTTTCAATTAGCATTATCTGCTGACCTCTGTCTGCGAGCTTTCTATGTTTCCTTCACAAGTTCCTCCCAGTTTTTGTGTTGCAGCTTTCTGCAGCTTTTCCCTATTTAAATAATAAACAACCTGCCCACTACCGACGTCAGGCTCACTGGTCTATTGTTTCCTGCCCTGTCCTTACCACCTTAAACCACTGCACCACGTCAGTGGAGAAAGTGAGGTCTGCAGATGTTGGAGATCAGAGCTGAAAATGTGTTGCTGGACAAGCGCAGCAGGTCAGGCAGCATCCAGGGAACAGGATTCCTGAAGAAGGGCTTATGCCCGAAACGTCGATTCTCCTGTTTCCTGGATGCTCCCTGACCTGCTGCGCTTTTCCAGCAACACATTTTGAGTACTGCACCACGTCAGCCAACCTCCAGTCTTCTGGCACCTCACTTGTGACTATCGATGATACAAATATCTCAGCAAGAGGGCCAGCAATCACTCCGTTAGCTTCCCATGGAGTTCTAGGGTACACCAGATCAGGTCCTGGGGATTTATCCACCTTTTATGCGTTTCAAGACATCCAGCACTTCCCTGTAATATGGGCATGTTTCAAGATGTCACCGTCTATTTCCCTACATTCTATATCTTCCATGTCCTTTTCCATAGTAAACATACTAATGCAAAATATTCGTTTAATATCTCCCCTATTTTCTGCGGCTCCACAAAAAGGCCGCCCTACTGATCTTTGAGGGGCCCTATTCTCTCCCTCGTTACCCTTTTGTCCTTCATGTATTTGAAAAAACCCTTTGGATTCTCCTTAACTCTATTTGCCAAAGCTATCTCATGTCCCCTTTTTGCCCTCCTGATTCCTCTCTTAGGTATACTCCTACTGCCTTTATACGCTTCTAAGGATTCACTCGATCGATCCTGTCTAAACTTGATATATGCTTCCTTCTTTTTCTGAACCAAGCCCTCAATTTCTTTAGTCATCCAGCATTCCCTCTACCTACCAGCCTTCCCTTTCACCCTAACAGGAATATACTTTTTTCTGGATTCTCGTTATCTCATTTCTGAAGGCTTCCCATTTTCTAGCTGTCCCTTTACCTGCGAATATTTGCCCCCAATCAGCTTTTGAAAGTTCTTGCCCGATACCGTCAAAATTGGCATTTCTCCAGTTTGGAACTTCAACTTTTAGATCTGGTCTATCCTTTTCCATCATTATTTTAAAACTAATAAAATTATGGTCGCTGGCCCCAAAGTGCTTCCCCATTGACACCTCAGTCACCTGCCCTGCCTTCTTTCCCAAGAGTAGGTCAAGTTTTGCACCTTCTCTAGTAGAATATAGAACATAAAAAATTACAGCGCAGTACAGGCCCTTCGGCCCTCGATGTTGTGCCACCCTGTCATACTAATCTGAAGCCCATCCCACCTACACTATTCCATGTATGTCCATATGCCTGTCCAATGACGATTTAACAGAATTAAAGCGAATTAAAGAAGTTAAAACCATATGAAGACAATCTAATGCCACCCACCAAGTCTCAGTAAAGTAGCTTGATTTTGTGTGGGGGAGGTAGGGTAAATCGAGAGGTTAGGGTTTGGAATGTGCTACCTGAGAGTGTAGCGAAAGCAGGGTGAATTAGAACATTACAGTGCAGTACAGGCCCTTTGGCCCTCGATGTTGCGCCGTCGTCATACTAATCTGAAGCCCATCCCGCCTATACTATTCCCTGTACGTCCATTTGCCTGTCCAATGACGACTTAATGCACTTAAACTTGGCGAATCTACTACCGTTGCAGGCAAAGCATTCCATACCCTTACTACTCTCTGAGTAAAGAAACTACCTCTGACATCTGTCTTATACTTATCTCCCCTCACTTTAAAGTTATGTCCCCTCGTGCTTGCCGTCCCCATACTTGGAAAAAGGCTCTCACTGTCCACCCAATCTAACCCTCTGATTATCTTGTATGTCTCTATTAAGTCACCTCTCAACCTTTTTCTCTCTAACGAGAACAGCTTCAAGCCCCTCAGCCTTTCCTTGTAAGACATTCTTTCCATACCAGGCAACATCCTAGTAAATCTCCTCTGCACCCTTTCCAAAGTTTCCACATCCTTCTTATAATGCGGTGACCAGAATTGTACACAATACTCCAAGTGTGGCCGTACCAGAGCTTTGTACAGGTGCAGCATAACCTCCTGGTTCCGGAACTCAATCCCTCTATTAAAGGCCAAAATACTGTATGCCTTCTTCACAACCCTGTCAATCTGGGTGGCAACTTTCAAGGATCTGTGTACATGGACACCGAGATCTCTCTGCTCATCTGCACTCCCAAGAATCCGACCATTAGCACAGTACTTTGCATTCCGATTACTCCGTCCAAAGTGTATCACCTCACACTTATCCACATTAAACTCCATTTGCCACCTCTCAGCCCAGCTCTGCATCCTATCTATGGCTCTCTGCAACCTACTTCATCCTTCGTCACTATCCACAACTCCACTGACCTTAGTGTCGTCCACAAATTTACTACCCACCCTTCTAAGCCCTCATCCAGGTCATTTATAAAAATGACCAGCAGCAGTGGACCCAACACCGACCCTTGCAGTACGCCACTAGTAACTGGACACCAAGATGAACATGTTCCATCAACTACAACCCTCTGTTTTCTTTCAGCAAGCCAATTACTGATCCAAACTGCTTTGTCTTCCACAATCCCATTCCTCTGCATTTTGGAAAAGAGCCGACTGTGGGGAACCTTATCGAATGCCTTGCTGAAATCCATATACACCACATCAACTGGTTTACTCTCATCTACTGTTTGGTCACTTTGTCAGAAAGGTCAGTGAGATTCGTTAGGCATGACCTACCCTTCACAAAACCGTGCTGACTGTCCCTGATCAGATTATTCTTTTCTAGATGGTTATAAATCCTGTCTCGTATAACCTTTTCCAACACTTTACCAACAACTGAAGTGAGACTCACTGGTCTGTAATTACCAGGATTGTCTCTACTACCCTTTTTGAACAAGGGAACCACATTTGCTATCCTCCAGTCCTCAGGCACTATTCCTGTAGACAATGATGATTTGAAGATCAATGCTCGGCAATCTCTTCCCTTGCTTCCCAGAGGATCCTAGGATAGATCCTATCCAGCCCAGGGGACATCCACATACTAAATCAGAAGATTTTCTTGTACACTCTTAACACATTCCTATCCATCTAAACCCTTAACACTATGGCAGTCTCAGTCTATGCTTGGAAAGTTAAAATCCCCTACCATATCCATCCTATTATTCTTACAGATAACTGAGACCTCCTTCCACATTTGTTTCTCAATTTCTCTCTGACTATTAGGGGGTCTGTAATACAAACCCAATAAGGTGATCATCCCTTTCTTATTTCTCAGTTCCACCCAAATAACTTCCCTGGATGTATTTCTGGGAATAGCCTCCCTCAGTACAGCTGTAATGCTATCCCTTATCAAAAAGCCCCCCCCCCCCTCCTTACTTGCTTCCCCTTCTGTCCTTCCTGTAGCATTTGGATTCTGGAACATTAAGCTGCCAGTACTGTCCATTCCTGAGCCATGTTTCTGTAATTGCTATGAAATCCCAGTCCCATGTTCCTAACCATGCCCTGAGTTCATCTGCCTTTCCTGTTAGGCGCCTTGCACTGAAATAAATGTAGTTTTATTCATTAGTTCTCCCTTGTACTCTGCTTTGTCCCTGCCTGCCCTGATTGTTTGACTTGCTTCTGTTCTCAACTGTACCAGTCTCAGATTGACCTCTGTCCTCACTATCTCCCTGTATCCCACCCCACCACCTTACTAGTTTAAATCCTCCAGAGCAGCTCTAGCAAATCTCCCAGTATGTTAGTCCCCTTCCAATTTAGTTGCAATCTGTCCTTCTTGTACAGGTCACTTCTGCCCCAAAACAGCTTGCAATAACCCAAAAATGTGAATCCTTCTCCCATACTCCAGTTTCTCAGCCATGCATTCATCTGCTCTTCTATTCCTGCTCTCACTAACTCGTATTACCGGGAGTAATCCAGATATTACTACTCTCCAGGATCTCCCGTTGAAATTCCTGCCTAACCCTCTGTAATCTCCCTTCAGAATCTCAGCCTTTTTCTTTCCTGTGTTGTTGGTTCCAATGTGTACAATGACCTCCTCCTGCTCCCTTTTCCCTTTGAGAACATTCTGCACTCTCTCTGAGACATTCTTGATCCTGGCACTAGGGAAGCAACATACCATTTGGATTTTTTGCTGCTGGCCACAGAAATGTCTGTCTGTATCTCAGACTAGAGAATCCCCTATCACAATTGATCTCTTGGAACCCGATGTAGCTTTCATTGCATTAGAGCCAGTCTCAATACTAGAAATTTGGCTGTTCGTGCTACGTTCCCCTGAGAATCCATTACTCCCTACATTTTCCAAAACAGCATACTTGTTTGAAATGGGGATAGCCACAGAATACTCTTGCACTACCTGCCCTACCTCTCTTACCTTTTCTGGAGTTAACCCATCTATGTGACTGTATCTGAGACTTTCCCCTTCCTACAACTGCCATACATCACATCCCCTTGCTCTTGTAAATTCCTCATTGCATCCAGCTGTCTCTCCAACCAAACCATTCGATCTGATCGGATTCGCAACTAACGGCATTTATTGCAGATACAACCCTTAGTAACCCGTAAAACTCTCTGTGAACTCCCAAATCCGACCAGAAGAGCATATCACTCTACTAAAGGCCATTTTTCCTCCTTCACAACCTACAGATCCAGAAAATAGCACCATCTTATTCCTCTACAAAACACTGCTGCAGGTTAAATTAATAGTTATGGCATATATTTGAAGTTTAATAAAGAGACATGTCTCAGTAAAATATATAATCAAGACAGAACCCCCACTACTCACTACTGCAGACTTAAATATTCACTTCTGTTTCTATGCTGTGACCTCTCCCAACCATGTTCCTCCAAGATTAGTTGTGAATTTCTCTCTGTCTCTCTCTCTCTCTCTCTCTCTCTTCCTCTCTTCCCTGGACTGACCTCACCACGTGCTTGCTTTGTCTGATCTTCTCCCTTTTAAAAGTGCTATTGTTTGATTTTTTTCTCTCCAAAGTTCCAAAACAATGCAACAGCATATAAAACGGTAATTGATGCTCCTGGAATTCGAAGAAATCACTTCCAACACCCAAAATACCTCAAAAAAGGAGCAGCTGTTACAGCCAGAGATTTTTCCTGTCCTCCATCTTGGATTAACCAGAATCCTATCTTATTAAAGAAGAATAGTAGCGTTTATTTAATTAAACACACACATTGAATTGGTGGTTGCCGAATAAAATGACTTGGCTCGAGGAGAGTCTGGAACCAGCCACGAGAATGTAGTCATCAAATGGATCCAAAGCAAAGGAACATGCAAATACAATCATATTGTTTTTGTAATTTGCATTCTATCCCTGTTGACCTAAGAGATGGATGAATGTGCTGTGGTTCGTTTGGCCAAGAGATTGTTTTGCAAGTTGTACTTAATTGGAGGAAGGCAAATTTTGATGGTATTTGACAAGAACATTCAATAGTTGATTGGTAGCAGATACTAGCAGGTAAAGGAACAGCTAAAGAACAGCTCAAAAATGAGATAATCAGAGTACAGAACCAAGGTGAAATACAGGGCTGTTAGCTATAACATGGGGTAAAACTTCCCATTAGATAACCTGGACTAAAACCCTCTGAACTTGGGATATTAGTTTGTGGAATTTACGTTTGAACGAAGAGTCACTGAGTTCTCTGGCTGAGACAGACTAGGCAACACGCAAGCCCAGGAACAGCAGTCTGGAACAGGGGTAAGATAAGGGAAAGCCCCCACAAATGCCTCAGCTAAAATACAATAAAGAAGAAAGTGAGGGCTGCAGATGCTGGCGATCAGAATCGAAAAGTGTGATGCTGGAAAAGCACAGCAAGTCAGGCAACATGGTGGCACGGTGGATCAGTGGTTAGCAGTGCTGCCTCACAGCACCAGGGAGCTGGGTTCAATTCCAGCCTCGGACGACTGACTGCGTGGAGGTTGCACATTCTCTCCGTGTCTGTGTGGGTTTCCTCTGGGTGCTCCGGTTTCCTCCCACAATCCAAAGATGTGCAGGTCAGGTGAATTGATCATGCTAAATTGTCCGTAGTGTTAAGTGCATGAGTAGGGAAAGGAGTCTGGGTGGGTTACTCTTAGGACGGTTGAATGGACTTGTTGAGCCTAAGGGCCTGTTTCCGCACTAGGGAAGCTAATCTAAAAAAAATCTAAAACATCTGAGAAGCAGGAGACTCAACGTTTCGGAATAAGCCCATCATCAGGAATGCAGGCCAGGTGGGAAGGGAGCTGAAACATAAACAGGGGGTGATAGGGCTGGGGGGAAGGTAGCTGGGAAGGTGATAGGGAGATGCAGGTGATGGGGGAGGGTGACAGGTCGGAGTGGTTAGATGGGAAAGAAGATGGACAGGCAGGACATTTCAAGGAGGTGGTGCTGAGTTAGAGTGTTGGTTTTGGAATGCGGAATTTGGTGAAGTTGATGTTAATGTCGTGTGGTTGGGTGTCCCAAGACGGATGATGTGTTCTTCCTGTAGGTGCTGGCTAGCTTGGATTTGGCGGAGGAGGAGTCCCAGGACCTGCACGTCCTTGGCGGAATGAGAGAGGGAGTTGAACTGTTCAGCCACAGGGCAGTGGGGTTTGTTTTGTGCGTGTCCCAGAGATGTTCCCTGAAATGATCCGCAAGTTAGCATTCTGTCTCCCAATGTAGAGGAGACCACATCAGGTGCAACGGACACAGTAGATGAGGTGTTTGGATGTGTAGGAAAATCTCTGCCGGATGTGGAAGGATCCTTTGGGCCCTTGGACAGAGGTGAGCAGGGAGGTGTGGGCGCAGGTGTTACACTTCTTGCGGTAAGGTGCTGGGAATAGAATGTGGGTTGGTGGACAGCGTGGACCTAACCAGGGAGTTACAGAGGGAACAGTATCTGTGAACTGCTTCCACATTCACTCCGTGACTCCCTGGTGGGGTCCATGCCCCACCAACCCACCCTCCACTCTCTGCACCTTGCCCTGCCACCGCATGAAGTGTACAACCTGCACCCACACCTCCCTGCTCACCCTAAATCTCCTTAATATGGCTGAGTTAACTGCATTGGCAGGCAGGGCATTCCATGCCCTTAACACTCTGCGTAAAGAACCTGCCTCTGATACCTGTATTAAATCTATCACCCCTCAATTTGTAGTTATGCCCCCTCATACAAGCTGACGTCATCATCCTGGGAAAAAGACTCTCACTGTCTACCCTATCTAATCCTCTGATCTTCTTGTATGTCTCTGTAAAATCCGCTCTTCGCCGCCTTCTTTCCAATGAGAACAGACCCTCGTCTCTCAGTCTTTTCTCATAAGACCTTTTCTCCAGACCAGGCAACATCCTGGGAAATCTCCTCTGCACCTTTTCTAATGCTTCCACATCCTTCCCGAAATATGGCGACCAGAACTGTGCACAATATTCCAAGTTGGCTGCACTAGCGTTTTGTATAGTTGCAGCATGGTAATGCGGCTACGGAACTCAGTCCCTCTACCAGTGAAACCTAATACACCGTATGCCTTCTTCACACCACTATCCACCTGGGTGGCAACTTTCAGGGATCTATGTACATGGACTTCAAGATCCCTCTGCACATCCACACTACCAAGAGTCTTTCCATTGCTCCAGTACTCTGCCTTCCTGTTATTCTTCCCAGAGTGCATCACCTCATATTTAGCTGCATTGAACTCCATTTGCCACCACTCAGCCCATTCTGCAGTTTATCCAAGTCTCCCTGCAACCTGTAACATTCTTCCAAACTGTCCACTACTCCACTGACTTTAGTGTCATCTGCAAATTTACTAATCCATCACCAACTCCCGCATCTAAGTGGCATACCACTAGTAACCGGACTCCAGACTGAAGATTTTCCATCAACCACCACTCACTGCCTTCTTTCAGAAAGCCAGTTTCTAATCCAAACTGCTAAATCACCCTCATTCCCATGCCTCTGCATATTCTCCAACAGCCTACCATATGCAAACTTATCAAAGGCTTCCTTCCCACCTATTCACCTATTCTGCTCTGAACTATCACCATCAAGCCCCCACCTTCACCTACCTATCGCCTTCCCAGCTACCTTCTCCCAGCTCCACTCCCACCCTCCTATTCATCACTCAGCCCCCGTCCTCCAGCCACATATTCCCGATAAAGTGATTATGCCTATACATCGACTCTCTTGCTCCTCAGATGCTGCCTGACCTGCTGTGCTTTTCTAGCACCACACTCTAAAAGACAATGAGCACCAGCCTGCAGAGCAAACAACAGAGACATTCTGCAGCTTGCAAAATTACACGACCATTCAACTTGTAATCATTTGCTCAGACACAGAGATCCTGAACATTTCACACCTTTGTATGACATACAAACCTGTTTGTCTTGAATGGGAAGGCCATCACACTATTAGCAACACCTTAACCTACACTTATCGAAGAGAAATAATGGACATTTGAAACTATTGTACACCCACTGACTTTAATTGGAGAACTATTCACACTCATTGAATACTCGGGAAGCTCATTCAGCCCCGAGAGGAGGAACAACATCTCAGTGATCCAATCCAGGAGGGATTGGCAGGAGACACGGCAACCCTGATCTCTGGGGTTTGTTCAGTAAGAGGTCCAGCCAACATCAAGAGAATCAGTTACAACCAGTTGCAGACTCAGGAAAAGGAGAGCGAGAAATCTTCTCATCCACAACCCTCCATGTACTGATGAGATGTGACTGGAGAGCTGAGAGACTGACTGGGGGCAGTGCCAGTGACACCCACCACTCTCCAAACCAACACAAGCCATTCCAGGGGCGAGCAGAAGGTCATCAAGACCCTCTGTTCCAGCTCAGTAAGAGAGGGGAGAAATGGTGGGCTTCCGGCCTGACAGTGCAGGGCAGTCCCCATGGAAGGGAAATATGAGAGGATCCTGGGATTCGTGTTTACTCTCTCTCTCTCTTTTCCCCTCTCACTCAGTAATTAACAGCTCTTTGTAATTCAAACCCCACTGTACCAAGTCAGGGCGCAAGGGTTAACTGGAGAGTTAACAACAGTCAGACAAGTCGCACTGTTTTTTTCTAAATATTCATTTACCTGTCAATGTTTTAATACAATCGGAGTTTTCTTTGCCTCTGAAGTATCTCCCGCCTGTGTTTTTCACCACATGAGCCCAGTGTCAGAACCAGGGAGCTGGTTAATAAACTGACCCGCACTCCCTACATAGGTGCTGGGGGACTGGAGAAGGTCAGCGTTTAGTCACGAAAAAGAAGACAGCATATGTCAGGAATAGACAGCAGGGATTGAGTGAATCCCTTGAAGAGTATAAAGGCAGTGCAAGTATATTTAAGAGGGAATTCAGGAGGGCAAAAAGGGAATTGCTTTGGCAATCGGGTTAAGAAGAATCCAAAGGGATTTTAAACAAACATTGAGAACAAAGAAGTCACGAGGGAGAGAATAGGGCCCCTATGTGTGGAATTGGAGGAGATGGGGAGATTTTAAATTAATATTTTGCTTCTGTATTCACTTTGGAAAAGGATATGAAAAACCAGAGAATTGGAGAAATAAATGGCGACATCTTGAACAATGTCCACATTACAGAGGGAGGAGGTGCTGGATGTCTTAAATCATGAAAAGGATGATGAGCACCCAGGACGTGATCAGGTGTACCCTAGAACTCTGTGGGAAGCTAGGGAAGTAATTCCTGGGCCACTTGCTGAGATATTAGTATCATTGTTAGCCAAAGGTGAGGAGCCAGAAGACTGGAGGTTGGCTAACGTAGATGGGAAGGAAAATCCAGAGAACTATAGACCGTCTGACATCAGTAGTGGGAAGGTTGTTGGAGGGAATCCAGAGGGACAGGATTTGCATGTATCGGGCAAAGCAAGGACTGATTCGGGATATGGCTTTGTGCATGGGAATTCCTGTCACACTGACTTGATTTTTAGAGGAATTTTTGAAGACGGTTAGAGTCATAGAGGTGTACAGCATGGAAACAGACCCTTCAGTCCAACCCGTCCTTGCCGACCAGATATCCCAACCCAGTCTAGTCCCACCTGACAGCACCCGGCCCATATCCCTCCAAACCCTTCCTATTCATATACCCATCCAAATGCCTCTTAAATATTGCAATTATACGAGCCTCCACCACATCCTCTAGCAGCTCATTCCATACACGTACCACCCTCTGCGTGATAAAGTTGCCCCTTAAGTCTCTTTGATATCTTTCCCCTCTCACCCTAAACCTATGCCCTCTAGTTCTAGATTCCCCGATATCAGGGAAAAGACTTTCTCAATTTATCCTATCCATGCACCTCATAATTTTGTAAACCTCTATAAGGTCACCCTCAGCCTCCACTCTCGGGAAAACAGCCCCTGCCTGTTCAGCCTCTCCCGATAGCTCAGATCCTTCAACCCTGGCAACATCCTTGTAAATCTTTTCTGAACCCTTTCAAGTTACACAACATCTTTCTGATAGGAAGGAGACCAGAATTGCATGCAATATTCCAACAGTGGCTTAACCAAAGTCCTGTAAAGCTGCAACATGACCTCCCAACTCCTATACTCAGTACTCTGACGAATAAAGGAAAGCATACCAAACGCCTTCTTCACTATCCTATTTACCTGTGACTCCACTTTCAAGGAGCTATGAACCTGCATTTCAAGGTCTCTTTGTTCAGCAACACTCCCTAGGACCTTACCATTAAGTGTATAAGTCCTGCTAAGATTTACTTTCCCAAAATGCAGCACCTCGCATTTATCTGAATTAAACTCCATCTGCCACTTCTCAGCCCATTGGCCCATCTGGTCCAGATCCTGTTGTAATCTGAGGTAACCCTCTTTGCTGTCCACTACACCTCCAATTTTGGTGTCATCTGCAAACTTACTAACTGTACCTCTTATGCTCGCATCCAAATCATTTATGTAAATGACAAAAGGTAGAGGGCCCAGCACCGATCCTTGTGGTACTCCACTGGTCATAGACCTCCAGCCTGAAAAACAACCTCCAACACCACCCTCTGCCTTCTACCTTTGAGCCAGTTCTGTATCCAAATGGCTAGTTCTCCCTGTATTCCATGAGATCTAACCTTGCTAATCAGTCTCCCACGGGGAACCTTGTTGAACGTCTTACTAAGGTCCATATAGATCACATCTACTGCTCTGCCCTCATCAATCTTTTTTGTTACTTCTTCAAAAAACTCAATCAACTTTGTGAGACATGATTTCCCACGCACAAAGCCGTGTTGACTATCCCTAATCAGTCCTTGCCTTTCCAAATACGTGTACATCCTGTCCTTCAGGATTCCCTCCAGCAACTTGCCCACCACCGAGGTCAGGCTCACCGGTCTATAGTTCCCTGGCTTGTCTTTACTGCCCTTCTTAAACAGTGGCACCACGTTTGCCAACCTCCAGTCTTAAGGCATCTCACCTGTGACTATCGATGATACAATTATCTCAGCAAGAGGCCCAGCAATCACTTCTCTAGCTTCCCACAGATCTCAATAATGTGATCGTCCCTTTCTTATTTGTCTGTTCCACCTAAATAACTTCCCTGGATGTATTTCTGGGAATATCCTCCCTCAGCACAGCTGTAATGCTATCCCTTATCAAAAATGCCACTCCCCCTCCTCACTTACCTCCCTTTCTATCCTTCCTGAAGCATTTGTATCCTGGAACATTAAGCTGCCAGTCCTGCTCATCCCTGAGCCATGTTTCTGTAATTGCTATGAGATCCCAGTCCCATGTTCCTAACCATGCCCTGAGTTCATCTGCCTTCCCTGTTAGGTCCCTTGCATTGAAATAAATGCATTTTAATTTATTAGTCCTACCTTGTCCCTGCCTGCCCTACTGTTTGACTCTCTTCTGTTCTCAGCTGTACCTGTCTCAGATCGATCTCTTTCCTCACTATCTCCCTGGGTCCCACCCCCCCATTTTAGTAGTTTAAATCCCCCCAAGCAGTTCTAGCAACTTTCCCTGCCAGTATATTAGTCCCCTTCCAATTTAGGTGCAATCCGTCCTTCTTGTACAGGTCACTTCTACCCCAAAGAGATTCCAATGATCCAAAAATGTGAATCCTTCTCCCGTACCCCAGCTCCTCAGCCATGCATTCATCTGCCTTAGCTTCCTATTCCTGCCCTGACTAGCTCATAGCACTGGGAGTAATCCAGATATTACTACCCTTGAGGACCTCCTTTTTAAATTCCTGCCAACTCTCTATAATCTCCCTTCAGAGTCTCAACCTTTTCCCTTCCAATGTTGTTGGTTCCAATGTGGACAATGACCTCTTGCTGGCCCCTCTCCCCCGTGAGAACATTCTGCACCCTCTCTGAGACATCCTTGATCCTGGCACCAGGGAAACAACACACCATTCTGCTTTTTCTCTGCTGGTCACATAAACGTCTGTCTGTACCTCGGACTACAGAATCCCCTAACACAATTGATCACTTGGAAGCCAATATACCCTTAGTTGCATGAGAGCCAGTCTCAATACCAGAAACTTGGCTGTTCATGCTATATTCCCCTGAGGATCCACCACCCCCTACATTTTCCAAAACAGCTTACCTGTTTGAAATGGGTATATCCACAAAAGACTCCTAGCACTAGCTGCCTACCTCTCTTACCCTTCCTGGAGTTAACCCATCTGTGTGACTGTATCTGAGACTCTCCCCCCTTTCTATAACTGTCATCCATCACACACTATTGCTGTTGCAAATTCCTCATCGCTTCTATCTGTCTCTCCAACCGATCCACTCGATCTGATAAGATTCGCATCCAACAGAATTTATGGCAGATATAATCCACAGTAACCCTTAAACTCTCTTTAAACTCCCACATCTGACAAGAAGTACATATCACTGCAAAAGGCCATTTTTGCTCCTTCACAATCTACAGACCCAGAAAATAACACCGTCTTATTCCTCTGCAAACATTGCCCCAGGTTATATTTTGAGTTTAATCAAGGGACTTATCTCCAAAAACATATAATCAAGAAAGAATCCACTATCCTCACTACTGCAGCCTTTCTCTTGGACAGACTTAAAACAACAATTAACTTATCAGATTCTGTGCTGTGAACTTCAACAGTTCCTCCAAGATTAGTTGTGAATTTCACTGTTTGTTAATTTTCCCAGATGCACTCCGATGTCCAGCGATACATAGGATGCAATTGCAGATCAGAGGTGGTACAAGGACATTGTTCAGACTGGAAAATTAGCTATGAGAAGTTCAGACTGGTGGGTGATTTCTTTAAAAGAATGAAAGCTGGGGGTAAATTTAAGATTATATAAAATTGAGCACTTGGTATAGGATAGATACAACCTTTTTGATTAAAACAGGAAGTAACTGGTTTGCTTAGATCTAAGGTCCCCTCTCAAAGTGGTGCAGCTCTAGTATGAGAAAGCAGTGGTGCTAGAAACTCAAATTTGAAAAGAATGTTAGACTTGTACTTGGGAATACTGTAATTTACTGCTTTCCAAAATCTCTCTCCTCCCCCCCCCCGACCTCATCTCAGATCCAACCTTATAAGTCAACACTGCCCTCTTGACCTGCCCTACCTGTCTATTTTCTTTCCTATCTATCCAGTCCACCCTCCCCACCTATCATTACTGCATCCCACCTGCATCTACCTATCGCCTTCCCACCTACCTTCCTGCACCCCCATTCCCTTCACATTACTGATGAAGGGCTTTTGCCTGATACATTGACTCGCCTGCTTAAATGCTGTCTGATTTACTGTGCTTTTCCAGCACATTTCCATTGTAGGCCAGGAGCAAGAAAGTGAGGTTAGGCTGAGTAGCAACTTTTTTTTGACAGACAGGGATACAAGAGGTTGAGCATTCAGAACCTGAAGAAAGGTCACTAGATCAAAACATTAACTCAATTTTCTCCCCACCATACTAGGTAACACAGCCTCCAGATGAAGCACCAGTGGCACAGCCCGCTCTCCACTTGTGCGTTTAGGCTACCATGGGCCGGCGACCGCCCACTCCCCCCTGGGTGCGGCAAATTGAATCCAAGTCGACGCACACAACAGAGTTCTGATTGGAATGCCATGCCTCCAGGAACCCCCACACATATCTCCGCCTGGCCTGTCCCAGAATGGACGTGCTGTTTCAGTAAAAGTGGCGCTCCTCCCCATCTGCATGAGAAGACACCAGCGAGAGTGAACCACCAGGACACATGAACGTCAACTCTCCACAAAAAGACATGACCCACTCTCACTAGTATCCCCACACACAGAAAAAGAAGGACATCACTTCGACTGGGACGACAGATCCATCCCAAGACAAGCCAAACAGAGACAGGCACCGAGAATTTCCAGAAGCATAGCACTCCAACCGAAACTCCATCAACAAGCACATTGACCTGGACCCCATCCACCATCCTGAGAAAGAGAACAGGAAACATCACCACCAACCCAAGGAAAGCCAAATAAATAAAAAGCAGGCCACACCACTAGTGCTTCACCCGAAGGCTCACTGATGATGTTACCTAGTGTGGTGACTAAACGTCAGAAACCAAACCTTCCATCTCAGTGAGCAAACCTACATCCAGAACCTCAACCTGAGCTACAAATCATAAAACTCGATATCACCTTTCTTCTTAAAAGGGAAGAGGGACTGGTACCTAAGGGGAGTAGCAACAAGTGAATTATGGAGGCCAAGAAGAAAACTGCAGAGAATCTTTAGTTGCTTACTGCTCAAATAGTTGTCTCAAAAGAGCCACAACAATTTAGCTTATGTGACGTGTTTATTTTAGAAAGAAAAATCAATTCACATTTTGACTATTAAGACAGTTATCAATTTATGTAGTCATCCATTAAAGTAATACATTGACGAAAGCAGAGTAGTGGTCATGATCTATATGGACTTCAGTAAGGCACTTGAGAAGGTTCCTCATAGTAGACTGTCAGCAAGGTTAGATGATGTGGAATAGAGGGAGAACTAGCCATTTTGGTGCAGAATTGGCTCAAAGGGAGGAGACAGAGGGTGTGGGCGGATAGGTCTGGAGGCCTATCAATAAGCAGTGTCCCACAAGGATCAGTGCTGGGTTCAATTACATAAATGACTTGGAAGTGAACATAAGAGGCACTGTTCCTAAGTTGCAGGTGAAAGTAAAGTTGGAGGTGCGGTGGACAGCGAAGAAGCTTACGTCAGAGTACAACAGGATCTCGAACAGATGGGTCAATGAGCTGAGGAGTGGCAGATGGAGTTTAATTTAGATAAATGTGAGGTGCTGCATCTTGGGAAGGCAAATCAGGGTAGGAGTTATACACTAAACGGAATGGTCCGGGGAGTGTTGCTGAACAAAGCGACTTTGGAGTGCAGGTTCATAGTTCCTTGATAGTGGAGTTGCAGGTTGATAGGATAGTGAAGAAGGCATTTGGTATGCCTTCCTTTATTGGTCAGAGCATTGAGTATAGGAGTTGGGAGGTCATGTTGTGGCTGTACAGGACATTGGTTAGGCCATGTTTGGAATACAGTGTTCACTTCTGGTCTTCCTGCTGTAGCAAGGATGCTGTGAAACTTGAAAGGGTTCAGAAAAGATTTACAAGGAGGTTTCCAGGGTTGGAGCGTTTTGAGCTATAGGGAGAGGCTGAATAGACTGCAGCTATTTTCCCTGGAGCATCAGAAGTTGAGGGGTGACCTTACAGAAGTTTATAAAATTGTGAGGGGCATGGATAGGGTGAAGAGCTAAAGACTTTTCCCTGGTGTGGGGGTTTCCAGAACTGGGGGTGTAGGTTTAAGGAGAGGGGAAAGGTTTGAACGGTATCTGAGGAGCAACTTTTTCACGCAGATAGTGGTGTTTGAATAGAATGAGCTGGCAGAGGAAGTGGTGGATGCTTGTACAGTTACGTTTAAAAGATGGATACATGAATAGGAAGAGTTTAGAGGGATATGGGCGAAATGCGAGTAAATGGAACTGGATTAATTGAGGATATTTGGTCTGAATGGACGAGTGGGACGGAAAGGTCTGTTTTCGTACGGAACAGCTCCATGACTCTATGACTCTGGAGCATTGCACAGCAACGAGGCCAGTCCCATCCTTCCCAATACCAGGCGCAGGTAGACCCTCAGTATGTAGTTACACTTGGTGTTTGTGTACTGAGGGTCTACACACAGCTTGATGCAGCTGCACACAAAGGGGGCCATCAGGATGAGGGCGATGTAGGTATGTCCATCACCTACCTTACCCAGAGTTTTGTACATGGAGTCCCTGCAGACACGGTCTATCTGAGGCTGCCTGATGAAGTGGAAGATGCCTCAGGTGACTGAAACAGTGTAGTTTTGGGCAATGCGTCATACCTGTGATATGTCCAACAACATATCACACCTGGTAACTAGGTTTTTACCCATAATGGGGAGGGAGCGTGTCTGCTTCACTGCGCTCCTCTGTAAATTTTATGCACACCCCAACACCTTCACGTAATGCGTCCTGACTGTGAAGGGAATGGAGGATCAGTCAGCCCAGTTCCCAGAGAACATGGCCTCCATCTTGCCTGGATTTTCCTTGGCTCCCGAGGCCAGTTGGAACTCTTCCAAGATGCTCATGAGTCTGTGCACTGACAGGGGGTCCCAGCAGAAAACGGTGACGTCATCCATGTACGGGGAGGCTTTGACCTGCTGGCCTTCTCTGCCTGGAATAGTCACCCTTCTCGTGGTCACATCCTTCCTGATGGACTCATCAAAGGGCTCTATACAACACACAAACAAGGCTGGAGAGAGTGGGCGGCATGGTGGTACAGTGGTTAGCACTGTTGCCTCACAGCGCCAGAGACCCGGGTTCAATTCCCGCCTCAGGCGACTGACTGTGTGGAGTTTGCACATTCTCCCCGTGTCTGCTTGGGTTTCCTCTGGGTGCTCCGGTTTCCTCCTACAGTCCAAAAAAACATGTGCGGGTCAGGTGAATTGGCCATGCTAAATTGCCTGTAGTGTTAGGTGCAGGGATAAATGTAGGGGAATGGGTCTGGGTGGGTTGCGCTTTGGCGGGTCGGTGTGGACTTGTTGGGCCGAAGGGCCTGTTTCCACGCTGTAAGTAATCTAATCTAACCTACCTGAATCCAGATCTGATCAGGAAGCTTTCAGATTCCCACCCGTTGATTGAGACTGAGCTAACGATGTTGGTGTAGAGCAGTCGGATCTAATTGCAGACTCCCTCCCCGAAGCTCATTTTGGAGAGTAGGTCCCACGTGTAGGTGTGTGTGATATCCTGTGAAAGGTCTTCTCCTTGTCCAGGCTGATGAGGCAGGCGTCCACCCCCCTGTCCTGTATGTAGGTGATCGTATCCCTGAGGAGCATAAGGCTCTCACTGATATAGTCCCACCCAGTACAGCACAGGTTTGGTTGGGGTGGATCACTGTTCTCAGAGCAGATCTGACCCAATTGGTAATCACTTTAGACAGCATTTTGTAGTCTTCATTCAGCAATGATATTGGCCCCAATTTCTAATTTCCTTCCTCTCCCCATTCTGCTTGTAGATGAGGGTGAGAATGACTTTCCTCATGGAGCCCCTTATGGTACCTGCCAGCAGCAAACTGTCATACACCTCCAGCAGGTCTTGGGCAGTCAAATCCCACCGAGGTGAATACAGCTTGATAGACAGCATGGCTCTGTGTGGGGAACACCATGCGTCAGTTAATGAATTGAGTTTATTGAGGACATGACGAAAATATATGATATCATTTATATATGAAAATATATTTATATAAATGATTTGAAAGTGAGCATAAGAGTAAGTTAGTAGGTTTGCTGGTGACACCAAAATTGGAAGTGCAGTGGACAGCAAAGAAGGTTACCTCTGAGTACAATGGGATCTTGATCAGAGGGGCCAATGGGCTGAGAAGTGGCAGATGGAGTTGAATTTAGATAAATGCGAGATGCTGCATTTTGGGAAAGCAAATCTTAGCAGGACTTATACATTTAATGGTAAGATCCTCGATACTGTCGGTGAACAAAGAAACCTTGGAGTGCACGTTCATAGCTCCTTGAAAGTAGAGTCACAGGTTGATAGGATAGTGAAGAAGGCATTTGGTATGCTTTCCTTTATCGATCAGAGTATTGAGTGCAGGAGTTGGGAGGTTATGTTGCAGCTGTATAGGTCATTGTTTAGGCCACTGTTGGAATAATGTGTACAATTCTGGTCTCCTTCCTATCGGAAAGATAGGAAGATGTTGTGCAACGTGAAAGGATTCATAAAAGGTCTACAGGACGTTGCCAGGGTTGGAGGATTTGAGCTACAGGAAGAGGCTGAATAGGCTAGGGCTGTTTCTCTGGAGTGTCAGAGGCTGAGGGGTGACCTTATAAAAGTTATAAGATCATGAGGGGCATGGATAGGATAAATAAGCAAAGTCTTTTGTCAGGGGTGGGGGAGTCCAGCACTGGAGAACATAGGTGTAAGTGAGAGGGGAAAGATATAAAAGAGACCTAAGGGGCAACATTTTCACGCAGTGGGTAGAAAGTGAATGGAATGAGCTGCCAGAGGATGTGGTAGAGGCTGGTACAATTGCAACATTTAAGAGGCATTTGGATGAGTATATGAATAGGAAGGGTTTGGAGGGATATGGGCCGCGTGCTGGCAGGTGGGACTAGACTGGGTTGGGATATCTGGCCAGCCTGGACGGGTTCAACCGAAGCTGTACATCTCTATGACTCCATGATTGGTGAGAAAAAAGTGGATGATATTGTCTACATGAACTTCAATCTCCCACATGACAGTCTTGTATCGGGTGGTATCGGGATGAGCTGACAAGATGCATACAGAACTGGTTATTTAGTAAGTTTGTGTATGATACAAAGATTAGTGGAATTGGAGATATTGAGGAAGATTGTCAGAGGATACAGCAGGATATAGTTCACTTGGCAGCATGGGCAGAAATCTAGGAGTTTAGTCCGGACAAATGGGAGGTGATCCATTTTCAACGGTCAAGTACAGATGGAGATTGAATAGTGAATGGCAAAACCCTGAAGAGTATTGACATGTAGAGCGAACTGGGTGTGCAGGTTCACAGATCACTGAAGATGCCAGCTCAGGTAGACAAGGTAGTGAAAAAAGGCTGATGACATGCTTGCCTTCATTGGAAGGGGCAGTGAGGATAAGGATTGACAAGTTATGCTGCAGCTTTACAGAACTTTAGTGAGGCCACACTTGGGATACTGTGTGCAGTTCTGGTCACCACATGACCAGAAGGATGTGGATGCTTTGGGGAGGGTGCAGAAAAAGACTACCCTGGATGTTGCCTGGTATGGAGGAGTTTAGCTGTGAAGAAAGGTTGGATAGACTGCGCTTGTTTTCAATGGAATGCAAGAGGTTGAGGGGGGACCTGATCAAGGTTTCTTGGATTGTTAATAGCATGGATAGAGTGGACAGTATGAGGCTTTTTCCCAGGGTTGAAGGGGACAGTTACTGGGGGTCACAGGTTCAAGGTGCGAGGGACGGGGGAGGGGAGCAGTTTAAAAGACATGTGAGAGATAAGTTTTTCACACAAAGGTTGGTGAGTACCTGCAATGTGCTGCCAGAGGAAGTGGTGAAAGCAGACACGACAGCAGCTTTCAGGAACACCTGGACAAATACATGATTAGGAAGGGAATAGAGGGATATGGATCCTGTAAGTGAAGACAGTTTTAGAAAGAAAGGAGAAAATGAGTTGGCGCAGGCTTGGAGGGTCGAAGGACCTGTTCCTGTGCTGTGCTGCTCTGTGTTCTCCTCTTCTCTGTGTTCTAGCGTCCAAGACCTAAGCAAGCTGCAGCTCCAAGAGTTTGTTCCATACCCATTCCACAGAGTGTCAATACCCCTTCCACATGAGGAGAGAGAGGGAGAGCTATTTGAGATTGTGGAACAGCAGTAATGTTAGTTTCTGGCATCAGAGCAAATAATGTGCAGGTTAGGTGAATTGGCCATGCTAAATTGCCCGTAGTGTTAGGTGAAGGGGCAAATACAGGGGAATTGGTCTGGGTGGGTTGCTCTTCGGAGGGTCGGTGTCGACTTGTTGGTCCGAAGGGCCTGTTTCCACATTGTAATTAATCTAATCTAATTAACACTTGACTAGAATTGCAGAGAAGAAAGGAATCAAATGATCTGGTTGCTGCTACATTGTTCCATATGGGATCTTGCTGTGCATCAATTGCCATCATGCCACCTTTGTGGGCAGTGAGTCTTCTCATCAGCTAACTCCTCATTTTGTAAAGGTTTCAAAAAGGTCTGGCCTGAAAAATCAACTTCCAGCTGACATGTTTAATGTTTAGAGGTTGCTGAGAGAGAAAATTCCTGGGATCTTGCTGTGCCATTGCTCTAAAATTTCTAGCTCTGTCTTTTAATTGATTCTGTCTCTTTTATCCCAGGGAATTATTATTCACTTGAAAGATCCAAAAAGAGAGAGAGTTTGGGACAAGGTAAACTTTGAACAAGAGCATTCTCCAAGAGGGCACATAGTCCTGAGGCCTATTCCACAGGCCGCACTCCGTGGGTCCCCACCTCAGTTGTGTTCCTTTATTTCCCCAAAGAGTGGTTGCCCCTTGTTTTTTAACAGGCCTCTGGTTAACTGCCCCACTGAACTCATCTCTACCTACCTCGACACTGTCCTATCCCCCCTAGTCCAGGAACTCCCCACATACGTTCGAGACACCACCCACGCCCTCCACCTCCTCCAAGACTCCCGTTTCCTCGGCCCCCAACGCCTCATCTTCACCATGGATATCCAATCCCTCTACACCTCCATTCGCCATGACCAGGGCCTCCAAACCCTCCGTTTTTTCCTCTCCAGACGTTCCCAACAGTACCCCTCCACCAACACTCTCATTCGTTTGGCCGAACTGGTCCTCACCCTTAACAATTTCTCCTTTGAATCCTCCCACTTCCTCCAGACCAAAGGGGTAGCCATGGGCACACATTTGGGCCCCAGCTATGCCTGTCTCTTTGTTGGCTACGTAGAGCAGTTGATCTTCCGTAATTACACCGGCACCACTCCCCACCTCTTCCTCCGCTACATTGATGACTGCATTGGCGCCACCTCATGCTCCCGCGAGGAGGTTGAGCAATTCATCAACTTCACCAACACATTCCACCCTGACCTTAAATTTACCTGGACCATCTCTGACACCTCCCTCCCCTTCCTGGACCTCTCCATCTCCATCAGTGACGACCGACTTGACACTGACATTTTCTACAAACCCACCGACTCCCACAGCTACCTGGATTACACCTCTTCCCACCCTACCTCTTGCAAAAATGCCATCCCGTATTCCCAATTCCTCCGCCTCTGCCGTATCTGCTCCCAGGAGGAGCAGTTCCACCATAGAACACACCAGATGGCCTCCTTCTTTAGAGACCGCAATTTCCCTTCCCAAGTGGTTAAAGATGCCCTCCAACGCATCTCGTCCACATCCCGCACCTCCGCCCTCAGACCCAACCCCTCCAACCGCAACAAGGACAGAACGCCCCTGGTGCTCACCTTCCACCCTACCAACCTTCGCATAAACCAAATCATCCGCCGACATTTCCGCCACCTCCAAACAGACCCCACCACCAGGGATATATTTCCCTCCCCACCCCTCTCCGCCTTCCGCAAAGACCGTTGCCTCCGTGACTATCTGGTCAGGTCCACGCCCCCCCTACGACCCACCCTCCCATCCTGGCACTTTCCCCTGCCACCGCAGGAACTGTAAAACCTGTGCCCACACCTCCTCCCTCACCTCCATCCAAGGCCCTAAAGGAGCCTTCCACATCCATCAAAGTTTTACCTGCACATCCACTAATATCATTTATTGTATCCTTTGCTCCCGATGCGGTCTCCTCTACTTTGGGGAGACTGGGCGCCTCCTAGCAGAGCGCTTTAGGGAACATCTCCGAGACACCCGCACCAATCAACCAAACCGCCCCGTGGCTCAACACTTCAACTCCCCCTCCCACTCTGCCGAGGATATGGAGGTGCTGGGCCTCCTCCACCGCCGCTCCCTCACCACCAGACGCCTGGAGGAAGAACGCCTCATCTTCCGCCTCGGAACACTTCAACCCCAGGGCATCAATGTGGATTTCAACAGCTTCCTCATTTCCCCTTCCCCCTCCTCATCCTAGTTTCTAACCTCCAGCAACACGATCCCCTGACTTGTCCGACCTGCCCAGCTCCTTTTCCACCTATCCACTCCACCCTCTCCTCCCTGACCTATCACCTTCATCTCCTTCCCCACTGACCTATTGTACTCTATGCTACTCTATCCCCACCCCCACCCTCCTCTAGCTTATCTCTCCACGCTTCAGGCTCTCTGCCTTTATTCCTGATGAAGGGCTTTTGCCCGAAACGTCGATTTTGCCTGTCCTCGGATGCTGCCTGAATTGCTGTGCTCTTCCAGCACCACTGATCCAGAATCTAGTTTCCAGCATCTGCAGTCATTGTTTTTACCTCTGGTTAACTGGGTCATGTCAGATTATGGCCCTGTCATTTTTAAACAGGTTTGACACCTGGGGTTAAAGTAACCAAGGTCTTTGAATTTGACACAAACTTGTTAACCCCCACGTCCCCACCCGCAGCGAGTGTCTGAGAGACAGGACTTTCCAAAGAGGAAATTAAACCCTAAATGTCAAACTGTCTCTTGAAGACTTTTTATAATGTCAGAGTAATGATGTGTGAGTGTTAAAATTGACATTGGGAGTGAGAAAGAGACTTGTAAATGTGAGAGAGGCAGGAGAAAGAGAGGGAGGGAGAGGCATTTGAGATTGTGAAATAACAGTTATGTCAGTGTCTGTAGTTGCAACAAATATTGAACATTTAAGCAGCCCCCATCAGAAATATCGAGCTGATCTTGCTGCTGATATGTTGCTGCCTGTGAGATCCTGCTGTGCTCTGACAGCCTGTGGCAATGCGATCGAAGCAAGGACTGTTTAGATAAACCGACAGGACTCGATGGGTCTGGGATTGAAATCCCTGAACTTTTTTACCAATTTGATCGCTCTTGGGTTTGCTGAGGGATGTTTTATGTGAAGGAATGAGCTCTTGCTGTGTAATTTGTTTGAAAATCTCCCCCCCCGACTTTCCAGTTCCAATAATCTTTTTCTCTCCCACTCTCTCCACCCACCCCTTGCGGGAATTGCTATTTTGAAGCTACAACAGGACAAGAAATCCTTCCCTTGGACAGAAGTTTCCTCCAGAGGGGAGGGGCGGACATCGGCCTGAGGCCTATTCGACAGGCCACACCCCATGGGGCCCGTGTGAGTTGTGTCTGTTTGTTACCCTGAGGTTTGATTTCCCCTGGATTTTTAAGGGTCTCTGGTTAACTGAGATTGATTGTGGCTTTGTCATTTTAAAGCAAATTTGAAGCCTGGGGTTAAAGTAACCAGGGCCTTGGGATTTGACACAAACGTGTTAAATGTCTGGCACACAGGACTCCCCACAGAGGAAATTCAAACCCTAAATGTGAAACTCTCCTTAAAGACTTGGTATAATGTCAGAGTAATGTGTAATGTGTGGGGCAGGATGGAAGAGACATGGATAAAGACGGGGAGAGAGAGAGTTATAGCTGGCAGTCACACTGACAGAAGGAAAATCCCAAAGAGGGAACCTCCGCGAAAATCTTCACAGTCCGGCCAGTTCTGTGTTTGGTGGTAGATTTAGGGACAGAGGATCTTCGAGGCTACTGAGAAGTCAATGTTTAATGTTTTTAAACTGCACTGATATATTTTACAAAGCTTAAAAAAGGCGTAAAAAGCTTAAAAGGAAACAAGGAATGATCAAGCTTTCCTGTGCTAGAATTAACATGACAATGTTCAGGGAGATCCAATGAAGTCCAAGTCCTGAGATTAACATCTCAATGGGACAGGGTAAAAACAATGACTGCAGATGCTGGAAACCAGATTTTGGATTAGTGGTGCTGGAAGAACACAGCAGTTCAGGCAGCATCTGAGGAGCAGCAAAATCGATGTTTCGGGCAATAGCCCGACTTTTGCCCGAAACGTCGATTTTGCTGCTCCTCAGATGCTGCCTGAACTGCTGTACTCTTCCAGCACCACTAATCCAAAATCTGAATGGGACAGGCAGCTCTCTGGGAGGGGACTGAGAGACATTGCAATGTGTCCGACACACCTTGTTGGAGACAGCAAATCCCTCAAGGAGAATAAATCTGCAGAAGAACATGTCAAATTAATTCTCATGTTATTTTTCTCTTTGTCGGGAGAGAGCAGCTCTCTCTGTCTGGTCAATATTGTCTGTGTGGTGAAGGGGTGGGGGGGAGAGAGAGAGAGGGTTAGACAGAGTGATGTGTGTGTGTAGAGAGAGAGGGATAGACGTTTGAGATTAGTTGGTATCTGGAGCAACAGTTAATGCGGAAACAGCATCACAGAAGAGAAGGAAATCAGATTCTCGGGCCGGCTGCTGCTATGCTGGGCTGGGATTGATGTCAGCTGGGTTGTGTCATTGAGTAAAGTGCACATTTTCGCTGATCGTATGAGGGAAGGATATGCTTCCAGTGGAGAGATCAATAAAACAGTATTTCTTTAGAAGTGCTCACTTCTGACAGTAACATCGCACACAAAACCCTATTTCCTCATTAAAAAAAGAGTAGAGTTTATTTAAGAAAACACACACACACTGAATTGTTGGATGCTGAATAAATATTTCACCTCGAGGAGAGTCTGGAACCAGCCACAAGAATGTAGTCATCAAATGGGTCCAAAGCAAAGGGACATGCAAATATAATCACATTGTATTTGCACTTAGCATTTACCCCGGTTGACTTAAGAGATGGTTGAATGTGCTGTGGTTTGTTTGGCCAAGAGCTTGATTTGCAAGTTGTACTAAATTGGGGGAAGGCAAATTTTGACAGTATTTGGCAAGAACATTCAATAGTTGATTGGGAGCAGATACTCACAGATAAATGAACAGCTAAAAAATGGGAAGCCGTTCCTTTACCTGGGAGTAAAGAGATAATCAGAGTACAGAACCAAGGTGAAATACAGGGCTGGTAGGTGTAAGGTGAAGGAAGCATTCCCATTCGATACGCTGGACAAAAACCCTCTGAACTTGGGACATGAGTTTGTGGAAGTTACATTTAAACTAAGAGTCACTGAGCTCTCTGGCTGGGACAGACGAGGCAATATGCAAGCCCAGGGGCAGCAGTCTGGAACAGGGGTAAGATAAAGGAAGGCCCCCACATATGCCTCAGCTCAAAGGAGAAAGTGAGGGCTGCAGATGCTGGCGATCAGAGTCGAAAGTGTGGCACTGAAAAAACACAGCAGGGCAAGCAACATCCAAGGAGCAGGAGAGTCGACGTTTCAGCCATAAGCCCATCATCAGCAATGTGGGACGGGAGGAAGGGGCCTGAAACATAAATGGGGGTTGGCAGTGGGGCTGGGGTGAAGGTAGCTGGGAAGGTGATAGGTAGATGCAGGTGGGGGGGGTGGGAGGGTTGATAGATTGGAGGGGAGGGTGGAGTGGATAGGTGGGAAGGAAGATGGACAGATAGGACATGTCAAGAGGGGGTTCTGGGTTGGAGAGTTGGTTCTGGGATGAGGTGGGGGAGGGGAGATGAGAAAACTGGTGAGCTCGATGGTAATGTCGTGTGGTCGGAGGGTCCCAAGGTGGAAGATAGAGTCAGAGAGAGGTACAGCATGGAAACAGACTCTTCGGTCCAACCCGTCCATGCCAACCAGATATCCCAACCCAATCTAGTCCCAGCTGCCAGCACCCAGCCCATATCCCTCCAAACCCTTCCTATTCATATACTCATCCAAATGCCTCTTAAATGTTGCAATTGGACGAGCCTCCACCACATCCTCTGGCAGCTCATTCCATACACATACCACCCTCTGCGTGATAAAGTTGCCCTTTGGTCTCTTTTATATCTTTCCCCTCTCACCCTAAACCGATGCCATCGAGTTCTGGACTCTGTGACCCTAGGGAAAAGACTTTATCTAGTTATCCTATCTGTGCCCCTCATAATTTTGTAAACCTCTATATGGTCACCCCTCAGCCTCCGACGCTCCAGGGAAAACAGCCTCTCCCTATAGCTCAGATCCTCCAACCCTGGCAACATCCTTGTAAATCTTTTCTGAACCCTTTCAAGTTTCACAACATCTTTTCGATAGGAAGGAGACCAGAATTGCACGCAATATTCCAACAGTGGCCTAATCAATGTCCTGTACAGCCGCAACATGACCTCCCAACTCCTGTACACAATACTCTGACCAATAAAGGAAAACATACCAAACGCCTTCTTCACTATCCTATCTACCTGTGACTCCACTTTCAAGGAGCTATGAACCTGCACTCCAAGGTCTCTTTGTTCAGCAACACTCCCTAGGACCTTACCATTAAGTGTATAAGTCCTGCTAAGATTTGCTTTCTCAAAATGCAGCACCTCGCATTTATCTGAATTAAACTCCATCTGCCACTTCTCAGCCCATTGGCCCATCTGGTCCAGATCCTGTTGTAATCTGAGGTAACCCTCTTCGCTGTCCACCACACCTCCAATTTTGGTGTCATCTTATTAACTGTACCTCTTATCTCGCATCCAAATCATTTATGTAAATGGCAAAAGGTAGAGGGCCCAGCACCGATCCTTGTGACCAGCACTCCACTGGCCACAGGCTTCCAGTCTGAAAAACAACCCTCCAACACCACCCTCTGCCTTCTACTTTTGAGCCAGTTCTGTATCCAAATGGCTAGTTCTCCCTGTATTCCATGAGATCTAATCTTGTTAATCAGTCTCCCATGGGGAACTTTGTTGAACGTCTTACACATCTACTGCTCTGCCCTCATCAATCTTCTTTGTTACTTCTTCAAAATACTCAATCAAGTTCGTGAGACATGATTTCCACGCACAAAGTCATGTTGACTATCCCTAATCAGTCCTTGCCTTTCCAAATACATGTACATCCTGTCCCTCAGGATTCCCTCCAACAACTTGCCCACCACCGAGGTCAGGCTCAACGGTCTATAGTTCCCTGGCTTGTCTTTACTGCCCTTCTTAAACAGTGGCACCCCGTTTGCCAACCTCCAGTCTTCCGGCACCTCACCTGTGACTATCGATGATACAAATATCTCAGCAAGAGGCCCAGCAATCACTTCTCTAGCTTCCCACAGAGTTCTTGGGTACACCTGATCAGGTCCTGGGGATTTATCCACCTTTAACCGTTTCAAGACTTCCAGCACTTCCTCCTCTGTAATCTGGACATTTTGCAAGATGTCACCATCGATTTCCCTACAGTCTATATCTTCCATATCCTTTTCCACAATAAATACTGATGCAAAATATTCATTTAGTATCTCCCCCACTTTGTGTGGCTCCACACAAAGGCTGCCTTGCTGATCTTTGAGGGGCTCTATTCTCTCCCTAGTTACCCTTTTGTCCTGAATATATTTGTTAAACCCGTTTGGATTCTCCTCAATTCTATTTGCCAAAGCTATCTCATGTCCCTGTTTTGCTCTCCTGATTTCCCTCTTAAGTGTACTCCTACTTTCTTTATACTCTTCTTAGGATTCACTCGATCTATCCTGTCTGTACCTGACATATGCTTCCTTCTTTTTCTTAGCCAAACCCTCAATTTCTTTAGTCATCCAGCATTCCCTATACCTACCAGCCTTCCCTTTCACCCTGACAGGAATGTACTTTCTCTGGATTCTTGTTATCTCATTTCTGAAGGGTTTCCATTTTACAGCTGTCCCTTTACCTGCAAACATCTGCCTCCAATCAGCTTTTGAAAGTCCTTGCCTAATACATTCAAAATTGGCCTTTCTCCAATTTAGAACATCAACTTTTATATCTGGTCTATCCTTTTCCATCACTACTTTAAAACGAATAGAATTATGGTCGCTGGCCCCAAAGTACTCCCCCACTGACACCTCAGTCACCTGCCCTGCCTTATTTCCCAAGAGTAGGTCAAGTTTTGCACCTTCTCTAGTAGGTACATCCACATAGTGCATCAGAAAATTGTCTGTACACACTTAAGAAATTCATCTCCATCGAAACCTTTAACACTATGGCAGTCCCAGTCGATGTTTGGAAAGTTAAAATCCCCTATTATTCTTACAGAAAGCTGGGATCTCCTTACAAGTTTGTTTCTCAATTTCCTTCTGACTATTGGGGGGATCTATAATACAATCCCAATCAGGTGATCATCCCTTTCTTATTTCTCAGTTCCACCCAAATAACTTCCCTGGATGTATTTCCGGGAATATCCTCCCTTAGCACAGCTGTAATGCTATCCCTTATCAAACATTCCACACCCCGTCCTCTTTTGCCTCCCTTTCTATCCTTCCTGTAGCATTTGTATCCTGGAACATTCAGCTGCCAGTCCTGCCCATCCCTGAGCCATGTTTCCGTAATTGCTATGATAGCCCAGTCCCATGTTCCTAACTACGCCCTGAGTTCATCTGCCTTCCCTTTTAGGCCCCTTGCATTGAAATAAATGCAGTTTAATTTATTAGTCCTACCTTGTCCCTGCCTGCCCTACTCTTTGACTCTCTTCTGTTCTCAGCTGTACCCGTCTCAGATCGATCTCTTTCCTCACTGTCTCCCTGGGTCCCACCTCCCCCCCCCATATTAATAGTCTAAATCCTCTCAAGCAGTTCTAGCAACTTTCCCTGCCAGTATATTAGTCCCCTTCCAATTTAGGTACAATTCGTCCTTCTTGTACAGTTCACTTCTACCCCAAAGAGATTCCAATGATCCAAAAATGTGAATCCTTCTCCCGTACACCAGCTCCTCAGCCATGCATTCATCTGCTCTAGCCTCCTATTCCTGCCCTGACTAGCTCATAGCACTGGGAGTAATCCAGATATTACTACCCTTGAGGACGCCCTTTTTAAGTTCCTGCCTAACTCTCTGTCATCTCCCTTCAGAGTCTCAACCTTTTCCCTTCCAATGTTGTTGGTTCCAATGTGGACAATGACCTCCTGCTGGCCCCTCTCCCCCGTGAGAACATTCTGCACCCTCTCTGAGACATCCTTGATCCTGGCACCAGGGAAACAACACACTATTTTGCTTTTTCTCTGGTGACCACATAAACGTCTGTCTGTACCTCTGACTACAGAATCTCCTAACACAATTGATCTCTTAGAAGCCAACGTACCCCTCGTTGCATTAGAGCCAGTCTCAATACCAGAAACTTGGCTGTTCGTGCGACATTCCCCTGACAATCCATCACCCCCTACATTTTCCAAAACAGCTTACCCGTTTGAAATGGGTATATCCACAAAAGACTCCTGCACTAGCTGCCTACATCTCTTACCCTTCCTGGAGTTAAACCATCTGTGTGACTGTATCTGAGACTTTCCCCCCTTTCTATAACTGCCATCCATCACTTACTGTTGCTGTTGCAAATTCCTCATCGCTTCTATCTGTCTCTCTAACCGATCCACTCGATCTGATAAGATTCGCATCCAACAGCATTTATGGCAGATATAATCTGCAGTAACCCTTAAACTCTCTTTCAACTCCCACATCTGACAAGAAGTATATATCACTGCAAAGGCCTTCACAATCTACAGACCCAGAAAATAACACCGTCTTATTTCTCTACAAACACTGCCCCAGGTTAAATGAATAGCTATGGCTTATATTTTAAATTTAATCAAGAGACTTTTCTCCAGAAACATATAATCAAGAAAGAATCCACTGTACCCACTACTGCAGCCTTTCTCTTGTACAGACTTAAAACATCAATTAACTTATCAGATTCTGTGCTGTGAACTTCGCCCAACAGTTCCTCCAAGATTAGTTGTGAATTTCACTGTTTGTTAATTTTCCCAGATGCACTCCGATGTCCAGCGATACATGAATTGAAACAGCAAAGGCAGTAACTGTGCTGAGGTGTTCCTCCTCCTGGCATTGGGTGGCTTGGACTTGGCAGTGGAGGATTCCCAGTGGAGGACGTCCTTGGTGGAGTCAGCGAGGGAGTTGAAGTATTCAGTCACAGGGCAGTGGGGTTTGTTTGGTGCATGTGTCCCAGAGATGTTCCCTGAAACGATCCGCATGGTGGTATCCTGTCTCCGAATGTAGAAGAGACCACATCGGGTGCAACAGACACAATAGATGAGGTGTTTGGATGCACAGAAAAATCTCTGCCAGATGTGGAAGGCTGCTTTGGGGCCTTGATCGGGGGTAAGGGGGGAGATGTGGGTGCAGGTTTTACACCTCTTTCGGTGATAAGGGAAGGTGCCGGGAGTGGAGTGTGGGTTGGTGGGGAGTGTGGACCTAACCAGGAAGTCATGGAGGGAACAGTATCTGCAGACCGCTTCCACATTCGCTCCGTGACTCCCTGATGAGGTCCATGCCCCCCACTAACCCCCTCCTCCACTCCCTGCACCTTGCCGTGCCACCGAATGAAGTGTAAAATCTGCACCCACACCTCCCTGCTCACCTCTGTCCAAGGCCCCAAAAGGATCCTTTCGCATCCGGCAGAGATTTTCCTGCACATCCAACCACCTCATCTACTGTCTGTTGCTCTTGATGGTGTCTCCTCTGCATTGAGGATACAGGACGCCAATTTGAGGAATGTTTCAGGGAACATCTCTGGGACACACACACCAAACAACCCCACCGCCCTGTGGCTGAACACTTCCATTCCCCCTCCCACTCTGCCAAGGACATGCAAGTCCTGGACCTCCTCCACTGCCAAATCCAAGCCACCCGACATCTGGAGGAAAAAAATAGCAGTTTTCCAAGGCAGTTTTAGAAAGTAAGGACAAAATGAGTTGGCACAGGCTTGGAGGGTCGAAGGGCCTGTTCCTATGCTGTGTTGTTCTGTGTTCTTTTGTAGGATCCAAGACCTAAGCAAGCTGCAGCTCCATGAGTTTGTTCCATACCCATTCCACAGAGTGAGTGTCAATACCCCTTTCTAGGAGGAGAGGGAGAGCTATTTGAGATTGTGAAACAGCAGTAATGTTAGTTTCTGGCATTGGAGCAAATAATCAACACTTGACTAGCATTACAGAGGAGAAAGGAATCTGATGATCTGGCTTCTGCAACATTGTTCCATCTGGGATCTTGTTCTGCATCAATTGCCGTCACCCTATCTTTGCAGGCAGTGTGTATTCTAATCAGCTAAAACCTCATCGTGTAAAGTTTTCAAAATGGTCTGGCCTGAAAATTCAACTTTCAGCTGACATGTTTAATGTTTGGATGTTACTGAGAGAGGAAATAGACAATAGACAAATCCCTGGAATCTTGCTGTGCCATCTCTCTTAGCGTTTTCTTGCTCCGTCTTTTAATTGATCCCGTCTCTTTTTTTCCCAGGGAATTCTAGTCACTTAGAAGATCCAAAGAGAGTTTGGGGCAAGGTGAACTTTGAACATCCTCCAAGAGGGCACATGGTCCTGAGGCCTATTCCACAGGCCGCACTCCGTGGGGCCCCACCTCAGTTGTGTCCCTTTATTCCCCCAAAGAGTGGGTGCCTCTGTTGGACCCTTTTTTTTTTAACAGGCCTCTGGTTAACTGGGTCCTGTCAAATTGTGGCCTTGTCATTTTAAAACAGGTTTGAAGCCTGGGGTTAAAGTAACCAAGGTCTTCGGATTTGACACAAACTTCTTAACCCCCACATCCTCACCCGCAGCAAGTGCCTGAGAGACAGGACTTCCCAAATAGAAAATGAAAACCCTAAATATCAAACTGTCTCTTAAAGACTTGTTATAATGTCAGAGTAATAATGTGTGGATGTTAAAATTGACTTTGGGAGTGAGAGCGAGACTTGTAAATGGGAGAGAGAGGAAAGGAGGGAGAGGCATTTGAAATTGTGAAATAGCAGTTATGTCAGTGCGTGTAGTTGCAACAAATATTAAACATTTAAGCAGCCTCCATCAGAAAAATTGAGCAGATCTTGCTGCTGACATGTTGCTGTTGTGAGATCCTGCTGTGCTGTGACAGCCTGCGGTAATGCAATCGAAGCAAGGACTGTTTCGATGAACCCATGGTTTTAAGGCTAACCGATGGACCTGGGATTGAAATCCCCAAACTATTTTCTCAATTTGACCATCCTTGGGTTTGCTGAGGGATGTTGTGTGTGAAGGAATGAGCTCTTGCTGTGTAATTTGTTTGAAAATCTCCCCCGCTTTCCAGTTCCAATAATCTTTTTCTCTCCCACTCTCTACACCCACCCCTTGCAAGAATTGCTATTTTGAAACTACGACAGGACAAGAAATCCTTCCTTTGGGATGAAGTTTCTTCCAGACGGGACGGGCGGACATCGGCCTGAGGCCTGTTCGACAGGCCGCACCCCATGGGGCCCGTGTGAGTTGTGTGTATTTGTTACCCTGAGGTTTGATTTCCTCTGGGACACCCTGGATTTTTAAGGGTCTCTGGTTAACTGAGTCCCAACGGGTTGTGGCTCTGTTATTTTAAAGCAAGTTTGAAGCCTGGGATAAAAATAACCAGGGCCTTGGGATTTGACACAAATGTGTTAAGTGTCTGACACACTGGACTCCCCAAAGAGGAAATTTAAACCCTAAATGTGAAACTCTCCTTAAAGACTTGGTATAATGTCAGAGTAATGTGTAATGTGTGGGGCAGGATGGAAGAGACACGGATAAAGACAGAGAGAGAGAGAGTTATAGCTGGGAGTCACACTGACAGCAGGAAAATCCCAAGAGAGAACTTCAGCAAGTATTCCCACGGTCTGGCCAGTTCTGTGTTTGATGGTAGATTTAGGGACAGACAATCTTCAAGGCTACTGAGGGGTCAATGTTTAATGTTTTCAAACTGCACTGATATACATTCGAAAGCATAAAAATGGCTAAAAAGCTTAAAAGGAAACAAGGAATGGTCAAGCTTTCCTGTGTTAGAATTAACATGACAATGTTCAGGGAGATCCAACAAAGTTCAAGTCCTGACATTAACATCTCAATGGGACAGGCAGCTCTCTGGGAGGGAACTGAGAGACATTTCAATGTGTCCGACACACTGGGGTGGAGACGGTGAACCCCTCAGGGAGAATAAATCTGCAGAAGAATGTGTCAAATTAATTCTCAACTCGTTATTTCTCTCTCTGTCGTGTGAGAGAGCAGCTCTCTCTGGTTGAGATTGTCTGTGTGGGGAGAGAGAAAGAGAGAGATCGAGAAAAATAAAGAGAATGATAGAATGTAAAACAGTACAGCACAGAACAGGCCCTTCAGCCCACGATGTTGTGCCGACTATTGATCCTCATGTGAGGTAAACCTATTGTACGAACTCTCAAATTTCTGCGACCATATGCATGTCCAGCAATCTCTAAAATATCCCCAATGACCTCTCTACCACAACTGCTACCGGCAAGGCATTCCATGCTCTCACAACTCTCTGCGTAAAGAACCCGCCTCTGGCATCCCCTCTACACTTTCCGCCAAACAGCTTAAAGCTATGACCCCTCGTGTTAACAATTTCTGCCCTGGGAAAAAGTTTCTGGCTGTGAGAAACAAAGCTCACACACACTTCAATAATTGCAGTCCGAGACAAAATCTGAATCAGTAGTGTCCTTTATTTTTACACTTGCAAGTGGGTGTGATGTCCAGTGCCAGGCAAGGCAGAGGACATACACACACCAAATTCAACAAACTCTCGATATTTATATAATTTGGTTCCTACATATTTTTTTCTTATTTCATTGTTTCCCCCCACTGTTTACATCCTCCACTTCCCTAAGACTGGTCCCGAATCAGTCCTTGCCCTCCTGATTTCCCTCTTAAGTGTACTCCTACTTTCTTTATACTCTTATAAGGATTCACTCGATCTATCATGTCTATATCTGACATATGCTTCCTTTTTTTTCTTAACCAAATCCTCAATTTCTTTAGTCATCAGCATTCCCTTTACCTACCAGCCTTCCCTTTCACCCTGACAGGAATATACTTTCTCTGGATCCTTGTTATCTAATTTCTGAAGGCTTCCCATTTTCAAGCCGTCCCTTATCCAGGTTGAACTCCATCTGCCACCTCTGAAACAGCATTACAGAGGAGAAAGTAATCAGAATCTCGGGCCAGCTGCTACTGTAGTGCTGGGCTGGGATCGTGCTGTGCAACCATTGCATGGGCAATGCCATTGATGCAGGCAGTGAGTGTTTTACTTAGCAAACGGAAGAGGAAATAGAAAGGGAGACATTGACACAGAGAAAGAAAGAAGGACAGAGAGAGAGAGAGACAGTACGAAGCAGAGATAGCACATAGTGGGAGACAGAAATAGAGACAGGAAGAGAGAGACAGAGACAATGCCAAACAAAGGTGGCGGTAACAGTGTCTCAATCTCAAGAGCCTCTGGATTCTAACTGCAGATGTGCTCTTATTATCACCCAGTTGCTCTTTCATCCCAACAGCAGTCCTCTGGGTGGGAGGGTGGTGGTTTCGAATTGGGGAATGTGGTCAGGAGCGCGTGAGGGGGCCACGTGTGAATTGGTGAAGAATCAAGTTTTGGGTTTTCAGAAGGTGCCACAACATGGCGAATGCACAATGGATGGGGCAGGTGCCATGCGTGTGCAGTATGCGAACATACCCAACGTCGCCCTCACCCCGATGGCCCCCTTTGTGTGCAGCTGCATCAAGCTGTGTGTAGACCCTTGGTACACAGACACCAATTGTCACCATGGACTGAGGTTCTACCTGTCCCCGGTGTTGGGAAGGATGGGACTGGCCTCGTTGCCGTGCAACGCTCCAAATGGAGTCACAGAGTCATGGAGCTGGTCAGTACAGATACAGACCCTTTGGTCCAACTCGTCCATTAAGACCAAATATCCTCAATTACTCCTTTCCCATTTGCTCGTATTTCACCCATATCCCTCCAAACTCTTTCTATTAACATACCCATTTCAGGTGCCTTTTCAATGTAACTGTATAAGCATCCACCACTTCCTCTGGCAGCTCATTCCATACATGCACCACATCTGCATGGAAAAGTTGCCCCTTCTATCTTTCCCCTCTCCTTAAACCTCCAGTTCGGAAGTCCCCCAACACCGGGGAAAAGTCTTTAGCTCTTCACCCTGTCCATGCCCCACATAATTTTATAAACTTCTGTAAGGTCACCCCTGAGCCTCCAGTGCTCCAGGCAAAATAGCCCCAGTCTATTCAGCCTCTCCCTATAGCTCAAACTCTCCAACCCTGGCCACATCCTCATAAATCGTTTCTGAGCCCTTTCAAATTTTACAGCATACAGCAGGAAGACCGGAAGTGAACACAGTATTCCAAACATGGCCGAACCAATGTCCTATACAGCCACAACATGACCTTCCAACTCCGATACTCAATGCTCTGACCAATACAGGAAAGCATACCAAACGCATTCTTCACTATCCTATCTATCTGCAACTCCACTATCAAAGAATCTGAACCTGCACTCCAAGGTCTCTTTGTTGAGCAACACTCCCCAGGACCTTACCATTAACTGTGTCGGTCCTGTCTGATTTACCTTCCCAAAATACAGCACCTTACCTTTATCTAAATTAAATCCATCTGCCACTGCTCAGCCCCCTGGCCCATCTGATCGAGATTCCATTGTACTCTGAGGGAAAGCTTCTTCCCTGTCCACTGCACCTCCAACTTTAGTATCATCCGCAATTTAGGAACTATGCCTCTTATGTTCACAACCAAGTCATTTATGTAACCGACAGAACCCAGTGGAACACCACTGGTCGTAGGCCTCCAGTCTGAAAAATAACCAACACCATCTGTCTCCTCCCTTTGAGCCAATTCCACATCAAAATGGCTAGTTCTCCCTCTATTCCATGATCTAACCCCGCTAAACAGGCTACCATGAGGAACCTTGTCAAGTGCCTTACTGAAGTCCATATAGATTAAGACCACCGCTCTGCTTTCATCAATCCTCTTCGACAATTCTTCAAAAAATCAGGTCAGTGAGACACGAGTTCCCATGCACAAAGCCATATTGCCTATCCCGAATCAGTCCTTGCCTTTCCAAATTCATGTAAGTGCTGTCCCTCAGAATTCCTCCAACAACCTTCCCACCACTGATTTCAGGCTCACGAGTCTATAATTCCCTGGATTTTCCTTCCCATCTTTCCCATCCATGTTAGCCAACCTCCAGTCTTCCGGCACCTCACCTGTGGCCATTGATGAAACGTGTATCTCAGCAAGTGGCCCCAGAAATTACTTCCCTAACTTCCCACAGAGTTCTCAGGTACACCTGATCAGGTTCTAGGTGTTCATCATCCTTTCTGTGATTTAAGACATCCAGCTCCTCCTCCCTCTGTAATGTGGACATTGTTCAAGATGTCGCCATTTATTTCTCCAATTCTCTGGTTTTCATATCCTTTTCCGAAGTGAACACTGAGGCAAAATATTCATTTAGTATCTCCCCCATCTCCTGCAATTCCACACATAGGCTAATCTTACAGGGGCCCTATTCTCTCCTTCGTTATTTCTTTGTTCTCAATGTATGTGTAAAAATCCCTTTGGATTCTTCTTAACCCGATTGCCAAAGCTATCCCATGTTCCCTTTTTGCCCTCCTGAATTCCCTCTTAAATATACTTGCACTGCCTTTATACTCTTCAAGGGATTCACTCAATCCCTGCTGTCTATTCCTGACGTATGCCGCCTTCTTTTCGTGACTAAACACTGACCTTCTCCAGTCCCCCAGCACTCCCTGCCCCTATGTAAGGAGTGAGGGTCAGTTTATTATCCAACAGCTCCCTGGTCTGACAATGGGCTTACATGGTGAGACATGGTGTGGTGAAAAACACGATATGGAGATGCTTCAGAGGCAAAGAAAATTCCGATTTTATTAAAACATTGCCAGGTAAATGAATATTTTGAAAAAAACAGTGCGATGCATCAAGTGAAATGAGACTTATCTGACTGCTGTTAACTCCCCAGTTAATCCTTACAGCCTTGACTTGGTACAATGGGGTTTGAATTACAGAGAGCTGTTAATTACTGAATGACAGGGGAAAGGAGAGAGAGTGACAGAGAGTGACAGAGAGTAAACACGAATCCCGGGATCTTCTCATACTTCCCTCCCCTGGGGACTGCCCTGCACTGTCAGCCCTGTAGCCCACCCTTTCTCCCCTCTCTTACTGAGCTGGGACAGAGGGTCTCGATGACCTTCTGCTCGCCCCCAGAGCGGCTTGTGTTGGTTTGGAGAGTGGTGGGTGTCGCTGGCACTGCCCTAGTCAGTCTCTCAGCCTCCACTCACATCTCATCAGTAGGTGGAGGGTTGTGGATAAGAAGATTGCTCGCTCTCCTTCTTTTCCTAAGTCTGTGACTGGCTGTAACTGATTCCCTTGATGCTGGCCGGACCTCTTACTGAACAAACCCCAGAGATTAGGATTCCCCAGTTATACTGGCTGGAGGTTTCCCATGTTTCCTGCCAAATCTGCATTGAATCACTGAGCTGCTGTTTCTCCTCTTGAGGCTGAATGAACTTCCTGAGTATTCGATGAGTGTGAATGGTTCTCCAATTAAAGTCAGTGGGTGTACCATAATTTTGAATGTCCATGATTTCACTTCGAGGGGTGCAGGTTAAGGTGTTGCTGATAGTGTGATATCCTTCCCATTCAAGACAAACAGGTTTGCATGTCATACAAAGGTGTGGACTGTTCAGGATCTCTGCGTCCGAGCAAATGATTGTTTGCTCTGCAGGCTGGTGCTCATTGTCTTTTAGCGTGTGGTGCTAGAAAAGCATAGCAGGTCAGGCAGCATCCGAAGAGCAAGAGAGTCGATGTTTCAGGCATAATCCCCTCATCAGGAATAAGGGGCTGGGGGAAGGGGGCTGAGAAATGAATATGACGGTGCGAGTGGAGCTGGGGGAAGGTAGCTAGGAAGGTGATAGGTGGGTGTAGGTGAGGGGATGATGGTGATAGTTCGGAGCAGAGGGTGGAGTGGATAGGTGGGGAGGAAGTTGGACAGGTAGGACAGTTCAAGACGGCAGTGCTGAGTTGGAGGGTTGGTTCTGGCAAGAGGTGGAGTGGAGGGGAGATGAGGAAACTGGTGAAGTCGATGTTAATGCCGTGTGTTGAAGTGGTCAGCCACAGGGCGGTGCGGTTATTTGGTGCATGTGTCCCAGTGATTTTCCCTGAAACGTTCCTCAAGTTGGCATCCTGTCTCCCCATTGTAGAGGAGACACCATCAAGAGCAACAGACACAGTAGATGAGGTGGTTGGATGTGCAGGAAAATCTCTGCGGGATGTGAAAGGATCCTTTGGGGCCTTGGACAGAGTGAGCAGGGAGGTGTGGGTGCAGGTTTTACATTTCGTACTGTGGCAGGGCAAGGTGCCAGGAGTGGAGGAGGGGGTGAGTGGGGGGCGTGGACCTCACCAGGGAGTCACGGAGTGAATGTGGAAGCGGTCCACAGAGACTTTTTCCTCCGTGACTCCCTGGTTAGGTCCACACTTCCCACTAACCCATCCTCCCCTCCACTTGTCACTGCAAGAGGTGTAAAGCCTGCATCCACACCTCCAACAAAGGCCCCAAAGGATCCTTCCACATCCAGCAGAGATTTTCCTGCACATCCAAACACCTCATCTGTGGTGTCTGTTGCACTCGATCATTTCAGGGAACATCTCTGGGACACACGCACAAACAAACCCCACTGCCCTGTGGCTGAACGGTTCAACTCCCCCTCCCACTCTGCCAAGGACATGCAGGTGCTGGGACCCCTCCACTGCCAAATCCAGGTACTGCCTGACCTGCTGTGTTTTTCCAGTGCCACACTTTTCGACTCTGATTGCCTGTATCGGCAGTCCTCACTTTTTCCTTTATTGTCTTTGAGCTGATGCATTTGTGGGGGCCTTCCTTTATCTTACCCCTGTTCCAGACTGCTGCCCCTGAGCTTGCATATTGCCTCGTCTGTCTCAGCGACTCTTAGTTTAAATGTGAATTCCACAAACTCATGTCCCAAGTTCAGAGGGTTTTTGTCCAGGGTATCTAATGGGAATGTTTACTCCACCTTACATCTTGTTTCTGTACTCTGATTATCTCATTTTTGATGGCTTCCTGTTTTTTTAGCTGTTCCTTTACCTGCAAGTATCTGCTACCAATCAACTATTGAATGTTCTTGCCAAACACCACCAAAATTTGCCTTCTTCCAATTTAGTGCAACTTGCAAAACAATCTCTTGGCCAAACGAGCCACAGCACATTTAAAACCATCTCTTAAGTCAACAGGGATAGACTGTAAAATGCAAATACAATCCAATCCGATTTGCATGTTCCCTTGCTTCGGACCCATTTGATGATGACATTCTCGTGGCTGGTTCCAGATTCTCCTCGAGGCAAGACATTTATTCACTATCCAACAATTCAATGTGTGTGTTTAACTAAATAAAATACTTTCTTTTAAATGAGTGTAATAGGGTTTTGTGTGCAAGGCTACAGTCCGAAGTGAATACTTCATCTGATCAGCGATAATGTACACTTTACTCAAAGACACAACCCAGCTGACATCTGGCAAGTGGACAACCTGACAGTGAAGCATTGCCTCCCCACTGCTCCTGATAATGTGACAGGCTGTATACTCTGTCGTCTGTGTAGCTAGCAATTAAATCAAAGATTTTAACTGTTGCATTATTTATAACAAATTTAAGTTCCAATCATGAGAAAACAGCTCAACAATATCTAATCATGGAATCCAGGGGAAGGTAAAGGTTGTTGTTAATTAAAGGAATAAAGCTGATGTTGCGTGGTATAGTGGTGGTGTCCCTACCCATGCTCCAGAGGTGTGTGTTAACATCTCTGAACAGGTTGATTCTAAAAAGGTTAATTTTTTAAAAAATTCTACATAAAAAGCTGACGTTAAAGCCTGCGCATTCGAAACACTTTTGAATTCAGTAAAACAGGATTAACAAAATAATGCATTGAGAGAGAAAACAACATGAAATTAAACTGGTGAGAGACAAAAACATGTGTTTGAAATAGCTTTCTCAAGATAAAGCAAAAGGTGATCAGAAAAGACAACTAGCAGAGGCAGGAAAACCTGCAATTGGGATGGTGTGAATAACAGAGAAATAAAGATGATATTTTGGGTCTGTCTTCAGAGAGGAACATTCACTCCACTTCTCAATCATACAATAGAAGCAATGTCCTAGTGAAAATGAGCAGATCGCTGAATTGGTCACGAGTGAACAGAAGTAGTACTGGGAAATTAATATAATCCCAGAATCTGAAGATCAACATTCAAAATCCTCAGAATATTGGTTGCAGTGATCATGATCTTTCACTGCCACTCCGGTACATATTTGTGTGTTCTGATCATGTTTTGCTTCACCTATAGAAAGCTTTTTCAAACATTTTCATCTCTCTCACTGGTTTAATTTGATGTAGTTTTCTCTCAATGCATTTTTTTTAGTCCGACTGTACTGAATTTAAAAAGATATTCTGAATCCCCATTTTTTAAAGCACCTTGTTCATTCCCACTGCATCACAAGATGTCACCCCTTCCCCAACATCATCATTATGCACCTCCTCTTCCTTTAATTAACAACAATCTTTACCTTTCCTGTATTCCATGAGTAGATCTTGTTGAGCTTTTGCTCATGATTGGAATTTAAATTTGTTACAAATGATGAAACAGTTAAATTTTTGACTACAGTGTATACAGACTGTCACATTATCAGGAGCAGTGGGGAGGCAATGCTTCACTGTCAGGTTGTCCACTTGCCAGATGTCAGCTGGGTTGTGTCCTTGAATAAAATGTACATTATCGCTGATCTTAAGAGGGAAGGGTATGCTGCCAGTGGAGAGATCAATATGAAAATATTTCTTCAGATGAAGTACTTGCTTCTGACAGTAAGTATTGTATGCAAGACTATTTACCTCATTAAAAAAATACAGGTAGAGTTTATTTAATTAAACACACACATTGAGTTGTTGGTTGATTCGATTCGATCAGATCCCCCTCGGTAAGGAAACAGGCCTTTTGGCCCAATAAGTCCATACCAACCCTCCAAAGAGCAATCCACCCAGTCCAATTCCCCTACATTTACCCTTGACACTATGGGTAATATAGCATGGCCAATTCACCTGGCATGCACGTCTTTGGTTGTGGGAAAAAAACAGAGCACCCGGAGAAAGCCCACACAGACACAGGGAGAACGTACAAACTCCACACAGACAGTTGCTCGAGGCTGGGATCGAACCCATGTCCCTGGCACTGTAAGGCAGCAGTGCTCACCACTGAGCCACCAGACCACCCAAAGCAGTGGTTGTTGAATCAATGTCTCACCTTGAGGAGAATTTGGAATCAGCCGCCAGAGTATTGGCATTAAATTGGTTTGAAGCAAAGGAACATGCAAATGGAATCAAATTGTTTTTACACTTTGCATTCTATCCCTGTTGACATAAGAAGTGGGTGGACGTGCTGTGGTTCATTTGGTCAACATGATTGTTTTGCAAGATGTAAATGTCTGGCTGAGTCAAAAGAAGGAGTGGCCCAACGGGGACAACGACATAAATTGAGGGCTGAAGGACAGAGTCATTAACTGGTTCAGAGAAGAGGTGGTTCAGGTTGGTGAAATGTTTTTATGCCTCTCTGTCTGTTTCTCTTCACTTGGCTCTCTCTCTTTTTCTCTCTCACTGTCTCCCACTCTGCCTCTCTCTCGCTATCATTGTCCCTCTCCCTCTCTTGCTCTTTCTGTCTCAGTGCCTCTCTCCGTCGGTCTCATTCTCTTTCACTGATTCTCCCTCTCTCGCACTCTGTCTGTCTATCTCTTATGCTGTTTCTCTTCCTCTCCCACTGTATCTTTCTCTCTCAATGTCTCTCTCTCTCGTTCTCACTGTCTCTGTCACTCTTCTCTCTCACTGTCTTGTTGTCTCCCTCAACGAATCTGTCTCTCACTCTCTCTCTCTGTTCCTTTTTCTTGCTCGTTCCCCGCTCTCTCTCATATGTCTCTGTGTACTCTGCTTCTGAATTCCTCTCTCTCTCTGTCCTTCAGTATGTCTCTTGTTTCTCTCTCTCTGTCTTAAACTGTCTCTCTCTCACACTATTGATTTCACTCTGTCCCTCTTTCTCATTCTTTCTGTGTTTCTCTCTCTCTTGTGCTTTCTGTCTCTATCTCTCCCTCTCGCTCTTTCAGCCGCAGTAACTCTCCCTCTCTCTGTCTAACTGACTCTCACTTCCTCATTCTCTGTCTCCCTCTCTCTCCCTCACTGTATCTCTCCCACTGTCTTTCTTTCTCAGTGACTCTCTCTCTGTCACAGTCTCCCACTCTCTCTTTCTGAGTCTCTCACTGTCTCTGTCACTCCCCCTCCCTCACACTGTCTTGCTTTCTCCCTCAGGGTGTCTCTCTTTGACACACATGCTGTCTCTCTCTCCCTCTCTCACTGACTCTATTCCTCATTCTTACTTCCCCCTCTCTCTCATGTCTTTCTCTATCTCTCTCTCTCTCTCTCTCACTGACTCTTTCAGTTCCTCATTCTTCCTTCAGCCCCCTCTCTCTCATGTCTCTCTATCTTTCTCTCCTGTATCTCTCTGTTTCTACTCTGTCTCTGACTTGCTCTATCTCACTCTCTCTGTCCTTCACATTACCTCTCTCTCACACACTCTCTCTCTCTTTTTGACCTCTTGCTGTCACTCTCTCTGTCAGTATTTCTTGTTCTTTCACCATCTGTGTCTCTCTCACTCTTTTTTGCCTCTCTCTCTTCCTCTAGCGCTCTCACTGTCTCTTTCTCTCTTTCTGCCCCTTAGTCGCTCACTAACTCCCTTTCTCTCACACACACATTCTTTGTCTCTATCTGTCTCTCATTCCCTGTCTGCCTCTCACTATCTTTCTCACTCTTTCCTTCTCTGCCTCTCACACTCTGTCTTTTTCTCTCTGCTACTGTCTCTGTCTCACCTCCTGTCTCTGTCCTTCTTTCCCATTCTGCATCTTTGATTGTCTGTCTTCTGTCTCTGTCTCTCTCACAAACTGTTTCTCTCATTGTCTGTGTCTGTGTCTCTTTCTCTCACTGTTTCTCCACGTCAGTCTGGTTTTCTCTCTCACTCTGTCTGTCAGTCCGCCTCTCTCTCTCCCCGCCCCCCCCCCCCCCCCCCCCCCCCAACCCATTTGTCTCTCGCTATCTGAAGCAGGTGGCTGAAGTCATAACATTATATTTATAATTACTGGGTTTCACAAGGTAATGTAAGAGAAGTGTGGAAAAGGTCCTGTTTGAACCATTGAATTCTAATTCTTCAAGCACAATATTTGGATAGATGGTAAATGATATTTTCCAGCTGTACTGTGGGTAGGGTGGTGCACACCAGTGTGATCGATATCAACAACACTCCGAGCAAATGCCTGCAGGTCAGGGAACATCAGCTCAGTGCTAATGTAATGGAGTCTGAACTTCGATCATTCCGATGTCTCATTGAGGAGGTGATTATTTGGACATTGTGTTCCAGGAGGCAGAAGCCTATGCTTGGATTTGCACTTTGGAAGTATCTGTGCTCAGAGATAGTACAGTGTCTGGAGGGAAGTGCAGTTTTCGAACCTCTGAGTGGAAAAACCTGAGCTTTTGCACTTTGGTGTGTTCACTGGCTAAATCAACTCTTATTATCCATCCCTAACTGTCTTTGTAATGAATACGGTGAACCACGAATTGATGGCAGCATCTGTGGGAAGAAACCAGAGTTAATGCTTCAGTCTGTTGACCCTTCATCAGAACAGATAGCAGCAGGGAATAAGGGATATTTATAGTGAAGAGCTGAAAATGTGTTGCTGAAAAAGCGCAGCAGGTCAGGCAGTATCCAAGGAACAGGAGAATCGACGTTTCGGGCATAAGCCCTTCTTCAGGAATGAGGAAAGTGTGTCCAGCAGGCTAAGATAAAAGGTAGAGAGGAGGGACTTGGGGGAGGTGTGTTGGAAATGCGATAGGTGGGAGGAGGTCAAGGTGAGGGTGATAGGCTGGAGTGGAGTAGGGGCGGAGAGGTCAGGAAGAAGATTGCAGGTTAGGAAGGCGGTGCTGAGTTCGAGGGATTTGACTGAGACAAGGTGGGGGGGAGGGGAAATGAGGAAACTGGAGAAATCTGAGTTCATCCCTTGTGGTTGGAGGGTTCCTAGGTGGAAGATGAGGCGCTCTTCCTCCAACCGTCGTTTTGTTGTGGTCTGACGATGTTGGCCAAGGCTGCATTTATGCGATGGTGGGATATTAGGACGCTGATGAGTATTAGTTAAATAATTAGCCATTTTTTTGTTTTGCGTATTTTCTAACTGTGGGGTAAGAACGAAGTGTCTTTTGCTTAAATCCGATGAGATTGACCCATCAAATCACATCCGGAATGCAGCACCTTAAACTAGCCTCAAAATAAGGTAACGGTTACAGTCTCGGCTATCTCCTTGATAGTCTTCAGGGCATTTGGTCTGTTCCATAAAATACGAAAGGGCTGGGTAAACAAGGAGATAATGGAGAGCAGGCCAGTATAGAAGAAAAGTTGAATATGTGATAATAGATGCTAAGAATAGGAGAGAATGGACAATGAAACAAAGGGTGACCTTCCCATCAGCCCTGCTCCATTTTCCAATATGATCCTGGCTGATCCTTTATCAAGCAGTCACAGACCTGTTCTTTTCTCAGACCCACTGACACTTTTAGCTCCTGGAAATCAATATGTTTCTTTCTTTAAAAAAAACAGTAACTTTCCTCCAGAGCCTTTTGCGGTAGAGGTCTCCAGATGGTCACCATTGTCTGAGTGAAGACATTTCTCAGCATCTCAGTCAGAAATGGTGTCCCGTGTGTATGCTGAGACCCTGGCCCCTTTCTCTGGATTCCCACGCCGGGGAAACATCATCATTGCATCCTGAGCCCTGTCAGAATCCTATACACATCAGTGAGACACTTCACCTTCTGATACCATCAAGTGAATGCCGGCCCACCCAACCCCAACATTCCTCATAGGACCAACCTGGCATAGCAACAATTATTCTGATAAACCCTTACTGCTGTCTTCTCGCAGTAGGTATCAATTTCCATAGGTACTTGAATCAAGAATGTACAAAATACATTCTTGTACCATCCAGCTGTGGTCTCACCAACTGGATAAGCTTTCAAGCTGTACTGAAATCCACAGCCAATGAAGGCCAACATGCTGTTTGTCTTTCTAACATGTTGCTATTCAGTTGCATCTTCATTTTGAATTTCAGTGACCTCTGGAAAAGGACATCCATAGATTCATACAGCATGGAAAAGACCCTTCGGTGCAATGTGTCCACACTCATCAGGTTTCCCAAACTAACCTAGTTCCATTGCGCTGCATTTGGCCCATATCTCTCTGAACATTTCCTATCCATGTGTCTGTCCAATTGTCTTTTCAATGTTGTAACTGTACATGCATCTCCCTCTTCTTCTGGCAGTTCAACCCACACATGAACCACCCTCTATGTAACAATGTTGCCCCTCAGATCTCTTTTAAATCTCTCTCCTCTCACCTAAACACTGTGCCCTCCAGTTATGAACTCCCCTATCTTCAGAAAAAGACTGTTGCTATTCACCTCATCTACGCCCCTCATGATTTTTCAACCTGTCTAAGGTCACCCCTCAACCTCGTACATTCCAGTGAATTAATGTCCCAGCCTATCCCTCCTCTCCTTATGGAAGCCAATATTGCTCCATTCGATCAATATTTCAATAATACACTACAAATATGTATCTTATTTCCTACTGATGTGGACAATTTCCCATTTGCACCTTCCATGTGTTTCCCAATTTACTGAAATTGTTCATATTATTCTGAAGCCTTCTTACCTCCTGTACATCGGTCACAATGATGCATAGGTTTGAATTGTCATCAAACCTGGATATTTTATACTTGATTCACCCATCCAAATTGGTGATATGTATTGTGATTAACTGGACCTGCACCAGAGTCAGTTTGTGATCAGTGTATAATACTGGGAATCTGTGCAATATCCTGTGGGATGTTTCAATCCTTTAAAGGTTCTATGTAAGTGCACATTGTTTTGGACATTTTCAAGGTCCTGTTGTATTTGGAGTCTGAGAACACATCTCCTCCACCGACCCCCTCCAAGAGAGCTGTGGGCCTGTTGCACCTATTCTGAAAGGTTGGCTATACCCCATAACTCCTGGAAGAAACTCCAATCTTCACCTGCAAATTGTACCCATGGGAGGTAACCAGACCTTCTGCTTAATTAATGGCAAACACCACCCAGGACGATAGTGACAGTTTCTGTTTGCCAACATGTGTGTCCCTGCATATCTTTCACGCTCTTGCCAATGTAGTTATGAATTGAACAGGTTTTTCTTTCATCTTTTCCAGTTTTGTCTGTGTGTTCCCTATAGTACGGTTACAGGGTGCTGACAGATCTGAAAAATGCAGACACTCTGCCTGTTCCTGCTCACAATCCCCATGTCAGATGCAGCTGTACTGGATAACCATGCAGTGACTGGCATTTTTAAAAGGTAAGTGTCAGGGTGGGTTGCGCTTCGGCGGGTTGGTGTGGGACTTGTTGGTAATCTAAAAAAAAGCTCTGTGGGGGGGGGGGGTGCTGTACATCACTAAGAGTGAAATCGATTGCATCCACTGACCCTGAAATAAAGGAGACAGTGAAATAGATCGGAGTGATTTTTGGAGAAAATGCCCAAATCCCACACACAGGCAACATTTTACTGTTTACTGAATCGCCTCACCCACCTCTCAGTTTCCCTTTGTCTCCCTCTGTCTCCTTCACTACTATTCCCATTTCCTGTCAGTCTGCAAGTCTTTGTTTTCTCTCTGTCCCTTTCTTCTGTTCCCTTGCTTTCTAGTTGCTCCACACCTTGTCCTTATGCCCCAAACTTTTTCTGTTTTCCAATTCTTCCAGGATTCTCTCTACCTCCAGTTCTAGTTCACTGCTCATGTAGCCTTCATTGTCTCTCTCTTTCTCTCTCCCCATCTCTCTCTGTTTCTAATCAATACGTATGGCATGGAGCATCGAGTAGTGCATCAGTCAAAGGACCTTATGATGAAGGTACAGTGAGTTATCAAGAAGGCTTGTGCCATTCTGTGATTCATTGCAGGAGGATTTGTACAAAAATAAGTAACAATGTTCTGCTTTCTGTCGCATCACCCTGGTTCTGTCTTTAAACCTGACACTGATCCCAGAATTTACTACAACACTGAGATAGCAACATTGACCTTCCCATGCAATATTTTGAAATGTGAATTGCAGGGTTTCACCTTTTCTTTAATATGATGGGCATTGTTCCAAGTAACACATCTCAAACAGGGCCCACTAACACTGCACAGAGAATGTTTCACCTGAAGTCCGTCCCTTGACTCACACCCTGACTTTACCCCTTTCAGTCTCCGCTTGGTGCTGGGCACCGGGCGTCTGATTATGGGAGAGAACACTTCGCCTTCCTGGTGGCTTTACCTGCTTCCCAGTGCGGAAACTCCAATAGATATATAGACTTGAACCCCAGCATATCAATACATCCTTTCATTACCTCCGATGTGAACGTTTTCGAAAACTACCCGGGTAGAAATGACCTCGCTGTCTTCCCGAACAGCAGCAGTCGTTGCTCAGAAAGTAAATTGCTGAACCCCGCCCAGATCAACGGGAACCACACCGCGGCTCAGCTTTTCCAAACTCTGCTGAATAACAGAAGCCAGCACAATAACCAGCCAGTGGGCTGTATCATTCTCTACACCACCTACAGCCCACTGTAGATCACTGTTTCAGTAACACGGGGAATTGTCAGATCATCCCTGCCTTGCAAAAATCCCCATTTCGGGACATATGGATCGAACCAGACGTTCACAAGCATTTTGTCTTCAGTAAAATATTTGCACATGATGCAGATCAGAGGTGACACCAGGAAATCCGGGAAAAGCTGGCTGCAGTGGAGAATACCGGGTTTCATGTCAGAAGGTGTGCTATAGAATACCCAATCAGGTGTAAAGAATGCTCCACTCCAGAATACTGCATCGAACAGACTCCAAGAATTGATTTAACATACTAAGGGATCTGGGAATTTCTGTAAATGGGTGCAGTGCCTATTCAAATACATCTATCACATTTCAAAACAATATAAAAATCCAAATTTACCAACATATCCTTTCTGCTTAACATTCAATGAATCATATGAGATGTCATCAGAGAATAAAAGTCAATTATCAACTCAATAAATTCAAGAATCCCTCACAGTCAAAATCAATTCCATTCACAACCTCTTTTTCCTGTCCATCAACACATCTGCAAATGCAATACTGGTCCCACATTCTCAGTATCACTCTTATTCTCACCCTGCTGCTCACTGCAGACAGAGATAGAACATAGATACAGAATGTTTGACAGACTGAACAAGCTTACAGGGATAGGGTGTGTTACAGCGCAGTACAGGCTCTTAGGCCCTCGATGTTTTGCCGACCTGTGAAATCAATTTGAAGCCCTTTCTACTCTCTGAGTAAAGAATCTATCTCTGATATCTGTCCTATATGTATCACCCCTCAGTTTAAACTATGCCCCCTCGTGCTAGCAATTACCATCCGAGGAAAAAGGCCCTCACTGTCAGCCCTATCTATTCCTCTGTCAAGTCACCTTTTAACCTTTTTTTCTCTAAGCAAAACAGCATTAAGTCCCTCAGCTTTCTTCATAAGACCTACCCTCTGTACCAGGCAACATCCTGGTAAATCTCCTTTACACCGTTTCCAAAGCTTCCACATCCTTCTTATAATGCGGTGACCAGGACTGTGCACAATAACTCCAAGTGTGGCCACACCAGAGTTTTGTACAACTGCAACATGATTTCATGGCTCCAAAACTCAATTCCTCTACCAATACAACCTAACACATTGTATGCCATCCTAACAATCCTTTAACCTGGGTGGAAATTTTCAGGGCTCTAACATGGACACCGAGATCTATCTGCTCACCCACACTACCAAGTATCTTACCATTAGCTCAGTACTCTGTATTCCTGTTACTCAATCCAAAGTGGATCACCTCACATTTTTCTTAATTAAACTCCATTTGCCGCCTCTCAGCCCAGCTCTGCAGCCTATCTATGTCTCACTGTAATCTACAACATACTTTGGCACAACTCCACCAAAGTTAATGGCATCCGCAAATGTACTAATCCATCATTCTATGCCATCATTTATAAAACTGATAAACAGTAGTGGCACCAAAACAGATCCTAGCAGTACACCACTAGTAACTGAACTCCAGGATGAAACAATTCCCATCAACCACCACCCTCTGTCTTCTTACAGCCAGCCAATTAATGATCCAAACCACGAGATCAATCTCAATCCCATGCCTCCGTATTTTCCGTGATAGCCTACCGTAGATAATCTTATCAAACGCTTTACTGAAACTGAGATGTTGGACAACAGTACAGTAGCGCCTCGACTTACGAACTTAATCCGTTCTGGGACCCAGTTCGTGAACTGAATCAATTTTTCCCATTGCTCGGATAGCATAAGAATGCTTGGACAGTTGTTCACAGCGCACGCGCCAAAGACGAACTGAATGAGATCACGCGGGGCCCGAGAGCTTTTGCGTTCAACAAGCGCGTGGCAAAGCAGAACAATGAAACCACGTGGTCACACACGGGCTTTTTGCATTCGTACCTTTGTTCGTACCTTGAATTTTGTACGTACGTTGAAGCAAACTTTTACGTACAATCCTGTTCGTAAACTGATTTGTTCGTGAACGGGGTCGTTCGTATGTCGAGGTGCAACTGTACTTGAAAAGGTTCAGAAAAGATTTCCAAGGATGCTGCAAGGGTTGCAGAGTCTGCGCTATAGGGAGAGGCTGGTGGGCGGCACAGTGGTTAGCACTGCTGCCTCACAGCGCCGGAGACCCGGGTTCAATTCCCGCCTCAGGCGACTAACTGTGTGGAGTTTGCACATTCTCCCCGTGTCTCCGTGGGTTTCCTCCGGGTGCTCCGGTTTCCTCCCACAGTCCAAAGATGTGCAGGTCAGGTGAATTGGCCAGGCTAAATTGCCCGTAGTGTTAGGTAAGGGGTAAATGTAGGGGTATGGGTGGGTTGCGCTTCAGCGGGTCGGTGTCGACTTGTTGGGCCAAAGGGCCTGTTTCCACACTGTACTGTAATCTAATGTAATCTAATCTAAATAGACTGTTCAATATGAGTCTAGATTAGAGTAGTGCTGGAAAAACACAGTTCAGGCAGCATCCGAGGACCTGCTGTGCTTTTCCAGCACCACTCTGATCTAGACTCTGGTTTCCAGCATCTGCAGTCCTTGTTTTTACCCTGTGTTCAATGTGATCTAACCTTGCTCAGCAGTCTACGGGTGAGCAGTAGAGGAACCTTGTCGATCACCTGACTGACGTTCATGTAGATCATATTCACCGCTCTTTAAAGGCATCTGAATGAGTATGTGACTAAGAGGGGTTTAGAAGGATATGAGCTAAATGCTAGAAATGGGACTAGATTTATTTAGGATATCTGGTTGGCATGGTCGTGTTGGACAGAAGGGTCAGTTTCCGTGCTGTATATCTCTGTGACTCTAAGCCTGTGACTCTAAAAGGAAGGGTATGCAGTAATGTTTAAACCCAGTGCTGGAGATGGATGTGAAGAAATCTGCACTGAGGCTTGTGGCCTTCTCCAAGTCCCCTTCTATTTACACATGAACTGTCCTTGACTTTATCACTACCTCATTCAGAGACCGCATCTCTGACATTGACCCTTCTCATCTCTCAGCCAGGGCTCCCTGCTTGGTCCAGATTAACAGCCCCAATCATGGAGCTCATATTCTATGAGGTCCAGCTGGCTGTCCTGGTCACAACCACTGGAATTCATATTTCCCCTGGAAATAAAGAGAAACAGTTACATACCCGGGGAAAAGGAAGGGGTAAGGCCATGCTGGAGAGAAAAGGGAGTCACACATTTGAGGTGACCCAGAAAGTGGAAGAAAATTGAATGGGAAGGAGACCAGTAAAAACAGATGTAATCGCCTGAACGAAGTATTTCCTTTGTGAAATGGATTAAGAGTTTTGGTGCAGAGCATGCCTTCAGTTTCCCCTTAATTGATCTGCAGTTTCTGCAACATTTCCAAATGTTCTCTCTCCAATGTTGTACTGTTGGAATGGTTTGAACAGCAGAGATATCATTTCTTTGCACAGCTGTATTCAATGAAATGATTTGCATGCAGAACTACACGTGATTTTTTTGCTTTTGATTTATACACATAAAATAAAGTTAATCTCACCATTGAACAGCAATCCGTTTGCAGATGTATGATTTATCTCATTCACCTGCCACTTATTCCTGTCAATGAGTTATGTTTCTGTTTTGTGAAGAAATATGAATGAGCTGGAGAAGTAATGGCAGCGTCCATGGTGGGGATTCTCGAACATTGCAGCTGGATGGTGGGGTCAGGGAAGAGGGTTGGGGTTCACAAAAACTAGCCAGGAGGGAGAGGGAAAGACAAGTGGTGTACGTGGGAACACTAAGACAGTGAGGAGAATGAAATGCGGCCTGGAGAGATCTCTGGCTGCATTCCCAAAAGCAGGGGCTAAATGGAAGAGGACACAAAGGATTGACTCACAGGAAGTAAGGATGAGTCTAGGCTGACTGTGAAACAGGCAACAAACACTGGTAGGAGGGTGAACAATACAGGCTCACTGTGAGACTGTTTCCAGTCACCATATAGTTACTGGGTCAAACGTCGACTGAGCCTGGAGAATCATCAACTCAGTGAATGATGCTCTTTGGTCTGCCCGGAACTTGTTGGTCTTCCAGAGCGAGGAGTTGACCCTGACTGAGTGTTGCAGACTGACACATCCTAATGTCCAGGACTATGTGCTGAGGGATGGACTAAAGCTTGGGGCAACTGCTGCCAAGGTGCAGTGGGGGTAAGACCACTGTCCGAGGTCTTCCTGCTGAAGGGAAATGGGGGTCCGTTCAGTTATTGGACCCTCCCAGTGTCTCCCATATATATAATGATATACGTGTAAGAGACCTATTTTGGGTTTTTGGTTTGTCCAAAGTCCAATGTTCGTTTATTTGAATAGAATATTCTTTGTTGTAATATCCTTTATTGTCATGTGATATGCAACTGTAAAGTACCAAACTGCATTTGTGACTATGTATATATAGAAAGATGTTTTTGATGAATCAAATATAATTTTGAAATTTTAAAAGAAAAAGCCAAGCTCAATGTTAGATTGTTCACAATCACCATGTAGTAACTGGGTGGTGTGCAGATGAGGCCAGACTCTCAATGAGACTGTTTACAGTCATCATATCGTAACTGGGTCGTGTGTCAATGAGGCTAGTTTCACTGAGAGACTGTTTTACACTGACATTATACTGACTTGGAGGTGTGTAAACGAGGCCACACTCAGTGTGAGACTGTTTACAGACATTGTACAGTTACACAGAGGTGTGTAGATGAGGGCAGGCTCACCGTGAGACCCTTTACAGTCAGTGTATAGTTACTGGGAGGTGTGAAGATCAGGCCAGAATCACTGTGAGACTCCTTACAGTCAGTGTGTAGTTACTGGGAGGTGTGGAGAGCAGGCCAAAATCACTCCGAGACTCTTTATAATTAGTGTATAGTTACTGGGAAGTGTGGAGATCATGTTAGCCTCAGTGTGAGACAAAAACAAAAATTGCTGGAAAAGCTCAGCAGATCTGGCAGCATCTGTGAAAAAACATCTGAGGATGGACCGAGACGGCGACACAGCCGTGACATGCCGCAAGGAAGAGGGACAGAGTCACAGCCACAACATGCAGCGAGGGGAGGGGCATGTATAAGTCGTGACCTGGTTTGCCTAACCAGAATACAACACATCACATTCATCTCAATTAAATTCCATCTGCCACTCCTCAGCCTATTGTCCTGTGGTACTGTCAGACAACCTTGTTCACTGTTCAACACACCACCAATTTTGCTGCTATCTGCAAACTTACAAACCTATATTCATATCCAAACCATTTTTATAAATGACAAAAAGCAGTGGAACCTGCACTGATCCTGGTCACAGGCCTCCAGTCTGGAAAATAACCCTCTATCACCATTCTCTATCTCAGGAAAATAACCCTCTATAACCATCCTCTATCCAGTGCGAGCAGCAGCGAAGGTAAGACCGTTTGGTTTTAAAAGTACTTACCGGTAGCGGGTAGCGGTGTTTTTTTTTCTCTTTCACTCTCTCTTCACAGAAAGAGTGGGAGCACCGGGGGAAGTGACGACGACCAGAGGGGCAGCCGAGACCCGGAAGCAGTTAGTGTAAGCTTACCTGGGTAGGTTTTTTCCCCCTTTAAAAGCGCGAAGGAGAGGGATGCCATCGACGTCCCTGCCGATTACACTTGCAGGAAGTGCACCCATCTCCAGCTCCTCCAAGATCGTGTTAGGGAACTGGAGCTGGAGTTGGATGAACTTCGGATCATTTGGGAGGCAGAGGGGGTCATAGATCAGAGTTATAGGGAAGTAGTAACTCCAAAGATGGCAGATAGATGGGTGACAGTGAGGGGGACTGGGAGGAAGCAGCCAGTGCAGGGACCCCCTGCGGCCGTTCCCCTCAAGAACAAGTATACCGTTTTGGATACTTGTGGGGGGGCTGACTTACCAGGGGTAAGTAACGGGGCTCAGGTCTCTGGCACCTGTCCCCGTTACTCAGAAGGGAAGGGTGGAGAAGAGCAGACCAATAGTAATTGGGGACTCGATAGTTCGGGGCACAGATAGGCGGTTTTGTGGGAACGAGAGAGACTCACGTTTGGTATGTTGCCTCCCAGGTGCAAGGGTACGTGATGTCTCTGATCGTGTTTTCCGGGTCCTGGAGGGGGAGGGGGAGCAGCCCGAAGTCGTGGTCCATATTGGCACCAACGACATAGGTAGGAGGAGTGCCGAGGATGTTAGACAGGCATTCAGGGAGCTAGGTTGGAAGCTCAGAGTTAGAACGAACAGAGTTGTTGTCTCTGGTTTGTTACCCGTGCCACGTGATAGAGATTCGAGGAATAGGGAAAGAGAACACTTAAATGCGTGGCTACAGGGATGGTGCAGGAGGGAGGGATTCCGGTTTTTGGATAACTGGGGTTCTTTCTGGGAACGGTGGGACCTCTATAAACAGGATGGTCTACACCTTAACCTGAGGGGCACCAGTATCCTTGGGGGGAGGTTTGCTAGTGCTCTTGGGGGGGGTTTAAACTAACTCTGCAGGGGCATGGGAACCCAGATTGTAGCTTCAGGGTGCAGGGCCTGAAGTGTAGGGAGGTTAGGAACATGGCATCAATTTCTAGGGAGGGTGCCTGTAAACAGGAAAGTGGCTTGAAGTGTGTATACTTCAATGCAAGAAGTATACGAAATAAGGTAGGTGAACTTGCAGCGTGGGTTGGTACCTGGGACTTCGATGTTGTGGCTATTACGGAGACATGGCTAGAACAGGGACAGGATTGGCTGTTGCAGGTTCCAGGATTTAAATGTTTTAGTAGGGTCAGAGGTGGGGGTAAAAGAGGGGGAGGTGTGGCATTGCTTGTCAAAGATAGTATTACAGTGGTGGAAAGGACGATGGATGAGGACTTGCCATCTGAGGTAGTTTGGGCTGAGGTTAGGAATAGGAAAGGTGAGGTCACCCTGTTAGGAGTCTTTTACAGGCCTCCTAATAGTACTAGAATCATTGAAGAAAGGATAGGGAAGGTGATTCAGGAGATGAGTGACAGTAATAGGGTGGTTGTTATGGGGGACTTTAACTTTCCTGATATTGATTGGGAAAGCTATAGCTCAAGTTCGTTAGATGGGTCAGTGTTTGTTCAATGTGTGCAGGAGAGTTTCCTGACACAATATGTAGACAGGCCAACAAGAGGTGAGGCCATACTGGATTTGGTTCTGGGTAACGAACCAGGCCAGGTGTTAGAATTAGAGGTAGGTGAGCACTTTGGGGACAGTGACCATAATTCGGTGATTTTTACTCTCGTGATGGAGAGGGATAAGTGTGTACTACAGGGCAAGAGTTATAGCTGGGGTCAGGGAAATTATGATGCGGTGAGGCATGACTTAAGATGTGTGGATTGGAAAAGTAGACTCCAAGGCAAGAGTGTAAATGATATGTGGAGCTTGTTCAAGGAGCAACTATTGAGTGTCCTTGATAATTATGTACCTGTCAGGCAGGGAGGAAAGGGTCGTGCGAGGGAGCCGTGGTTTAATAAGGAATTGGAATCCCTTGTTAAATGGAAGAGGGCGGCCTATCTCAAGATGAGACGTGAAAGTTCAATTGGGGCGATTGAGAGTTATAGGGTAGCCAGGAAGGACCTGAAGAGAGAGCTAAGAGCAGCAAGGAGGGGACATGAAAGGTCCTTAGTCGGTAGGATTAGGGAAAACCCTAAGGCTTTCTATAGGTATGTTAGGAATAAAAGAATGACTAGGGTAGGAATAGGTCCAGTCAAGGGTAGTAGTGGGAAGTTGCGTGTGGAGGCGGAAGAGATTGGGGAGACACTGAATGAATACTTTTCGTCAGTATTTACTCAGGAACAGGGCATTGTCGTTGATGTGAATACTGAGTCACAAATAAGTAGAATGGATGGCTTTGAGGTATGTAGAGAAGAGGTGTTGGAAATCCTGGAAAAGGTGAAAATAGATAAGTTCCCTGGGCCTGATGGCATTTATCCTAGGATTCTCTGGGAAGCAAGGGAGGAGATTGCAGAGCCATTGGCCTTGATTTTTATGTCCTCTTTGTCTACAGGAGTAGTGCCAGAAGACTGGAGGATAGCAAATGTGGTTCCCTTGTTCAAAAAGGGGAGTAGGGATAACCCTAGTAACTATAGGCCGGTGAGTCTCACTTCTGTTGTGGGCAAAGTCTTAGAGAGAATTGTAAGGGATAGGATTTATGCACATCTGGATAGGAATAATGTGATCAAGGATAATCAGCATGGTTTTGTGAAGGGCAGGTCGTGCCTCACAAACCTTATTGAATTCTTTGAAAAGGTGACGAAGGAGGTTGATGAGGGGAAAGCGGTAGATGAGGTATATATGGATTTTAGTAAGGCGTTTGATAAGGTTCCCCATGGTAGGCTACTGCAGAAAATACGGAGATATGGCATTGAGAGTGAGTTGGAGGTTTGGATTAGGAATTGGCTGGATGGAAGAAGACAGAGGGTAGTAGTTGATGGCAAAGTTTCTTCATGGAGTGCCGTCACTAGCGGTGTTCCGCAAGGATCTGTTTTGGGACCATTGCTGTTTGTCATTTTTATAAATGACCTGGAAGAGGGGTTAGAAGGTTGGGTGAGCAAGTTTGCGGATGATACGAAAGTCGGAGGAGTTGTTGACAGTGAGGAAGGATGTGGCAGGTTACAGCAGGATATAGAGAAGCTGCAGAGCTGGGCAGAAAGGTGGCAAATGGAATTCAATGTAGCCAAGTGTGAGGTGATTCACTTTGGGAAGAATAACAAAAAGATGGGGTACTGGGCTAATGGTCGGATACTTGGTAGTGTGGATGAGCAGAGGGATCTTGGTGTCCATGTACACAGATATCTGAAAGTTGCCACCCAGGTAAATAGTGCGGTGAGGAAGGCATATGGCGTACTGGCTTTTATTGGTAGAGGAATTGAGTTCCGGAGTCCTGAGGTCATGATGCAGTTGTATAAGACTCTGGTGCGGCCGCATCTGGAATATTGTGTGCAGTTTTGGTCGCCATACTACAGGAAGGATGTGGAGGCACTGGAACGGGTGCAGAGGAGGTTTACCAGGATGTTGCCTGGTATGGAAGGAAGATCGTATGAGGAAAGACTGAGACACTTGGAGCTGTTTTCATTAGAGAAAAGAAGGTTTAGGGGTGACTTGATTGAGGTGTACAAGATGATTAGGGGGTTAGATAGGGTTGACAGTGTGAACCTTTTCCTGCGTATGGAGTCGGGTATTACAAGGGGGCATAGCTTTAAATTAAAGGGGGGTAGATATAGGACTGAAGTTAGGGGTAGGTTCTTCACTCAGCGAGTCGTAAGTTCATGGAATGCCCTGCCAGTAGCAGTGGTGGACTCTCCCTCTTTATGGGCATTTAAGCGGGCATTGGATAGGTATATGGAGGATAGTGGGTTAGTATAGGTTAGGTGGGCTTGGATCGGCGCTACATCGAGGGCCAAAGGGCCTGTACTGCGCTGTATTCTTCTATGTTCTATGTTCTATCTCAGGAAGGTGCCCAGCAATCTCTTCTCTCGCTTCTTAAAACGTTCTGGAATTACCTGATCAGGCCCTGGGGAAATACCTACCTTTATTGATGTTAAGGTCTCCAGCGTCTCCTCCTCTGTAATATGGACAGCTTTCAAGACATCACTATTTATTTCTCCAAGTTCCCTAGCTTCCATTTAAACATGGCAGTTAAACATCCAAGGATTTACAACTTATCGGAAAGACAGTGAGGTGGGCAGAGGGGGCGGGATTCCTTGTTCGTTAAAAATGAAATTAAATCTATGGCACTGAATGACATAGGGTGAGATGATGTGCAGCCTGTCTGGATGGAGTTGAGTAACCACAAAGGCAAAAGAAAACAGAATGGGATTTATGTACAGACCTCCCAGCAGTGGTCAGGACCAGGGGTGCAAGATGTACCAGAAAATAGATAGGGCATGTCAGAAAGGCAAGGTCATGGTGATCATAGGGGCTTAAATATGCAATTGGTCTGAGTGAATTATGTTGCCAGTGGATCCAAAGAAAGGGAATTCATGGAATGCTTACAGGATGGCATTTGGAACAGCTTGTGATCGAGCCCACAAGGGAGCAGGCTAATTTTCGGATCATTGGAATTTGGATAATCGAGGTTCCTCTGTACTTGATAAGCCAAAAGGTCTAAAAATTGAGAAATCCCCTTGCCCGGATGGGCTACATCGTAGGGTTCTGAAGGAGGTAGCTCAAGAAATAGTGGAGATGTTGGTTGTAATCTTTCAAAAATCACTGGAGTCAGGGAAAGTCCCAGATGATTGGAAAATCGCTGTTGTTACCCCCTTGTTCAAGAAAGGATCAAGACAAAAGATGGAAAATTAAGGCTGATTAGCCTAACCTTGGTTGTAGGTAAAATTCTATAATCCATCGTTAAGGATGAGATTTCTAAATTCTTGAAGTGCAGGGTCGAATTAGAACAAGTGAGCACGGATTTAGTAAAGGGAGGTCATGCCTGACAAACCTGTTAGAATTCTTTGAAGAGGTAACAAGTTGTTTCGACCAGGGAAACCCAGTAGATGTTATTTACAGAGACTTCCAAAACACCTTTGACAAGGTGCCTCACGAGAGGCTGCTGAGTAAGGTGAGGGCCTGTGGTTTTCGAGGTGAGCTACTCTCATGGATTGAGGATTGGCTGTCTGACAATGTACACTGGGATATGGGAGTACTAGTACAGGATTCTCTAAAGATTGACTTGCAAGTTGAGTCCATGGCTAAGAAAGCAAATGTAATGTTGTCATTTATTTCAAGAGAGTTGGAATTTAAAAGCAGTGAGGTGCTACTAAGACTTTATAAACCTCTGCTTAGGCCCCATTTAGAATACTATGTCCAGTTTTGGGCCCCACACCTCGGGAAGGACATACTGGCACTAGAGCATGTCCAGCAGAGATTCATACGGATGATCCCTGGAATGGCAGGCCTAACATGCGTTGAACGGCTGAGGATCCTGGCATTGTATTTGTTAGAGTTCAGAAGGTTGAGGGGAGATCTAATAGAAACCTCAAGATAGTGCATGGCTTAGAAAGGGTGGACAGTAGGAAATTGTTTCCATCAAACAGGGATAGTAGGACTCATGGACACAGCCTTAGAGTTAGAGGGGGTCAATTTAGAACGGAAATGAGGAGACATTTCTTCAGCCAGAGAGCGGTGGGACTGTGTATTTCACTGCCATGGAGCTCAGTAGAGGCCGGGACGGTATATGTCTTTAAGGCAGAGATTGGTAAATTCTTAATTTTGCAAGGAATTAAGGGAGGTGGGGAGAGTGCGGGCAAGTGGCGTTGAAATGCCCATCAGCAATGATTGAATGGCAGAGTGGACTCGATGGGCCAAATAGTCTAACTCCCACTCTGATGTTTTATGGTTTTATGGTGAAATTTAAACTATGCATACTGATTGGGACGAGTTAGGCTGGTCCTTTTGGAAGCATTCTGGTCACAACAAGCTAACCCAAGGATGGCATTTGTATTCCTGTTATTTGTTTGTTGCCCATTAAACAGTGCTGAATGCTAACCAGTTTGTTACCCACAGTTACATGCTCTCTGTCATATTGGATACCAAACCCTCCCTATTCACATTGTAAGCATTCTGCCAGTTAATTCTTCCAAGGAGGAAACTCAACAGAGTTTGTGAAATAATGTCTATCTTCATAAATTTGCATTGACTCCATCCAATCAGACCATTTTATTTTTAAGTGTCCACTTACATCATCGTTTACAATGCATTCTGATATTTCACTGGGGTTGATGCCATACCAACATCACAGAATTTGGAAATATAACCAGCAACATATGTACGATTATGCACGATGACTGCAATCGATAATAAGACGTTGGTTTTCAGATTCCAGGATTATTTTCTCCAGTACTACCTCTGTTCGCCATTGACCAATTTGTTTATCTCCTGATTTTGACGAGGGTATTGCTTCTATTGTATTGTTGAGAAACTTAGCAAATTTTCACCTTTGAAGACAGACCCAAAATAACATCTTTTTTTCTCTGTTATTCACTTTGTCCCAATTGCAGGTTTTCTTCTGCTGCAATCGAGTGCACATATTTGACTTTTCTGAGCACATTTTGTTTTATCTATAGAAAGTGGTTTCAAACACGTGTTTATATCTCTCACCAGTTTAATTCCATGCATTATTTTGTTAGTCCCTGCTTTACAGGATTAGAAAATGTTCCGAGTCCCCAGGCCCGGTGTTTAACGTCAGCTTTATATATATTTTATACATTTAGCACATCACCACTGTACCAGAAAATGCTCCCCACAACCCAACATCAGCTTTGCACAACTCTTCCGTTAATTAACAACACTCTTTACCTTCCCCTGTATTCCATGATTGGATCTCTTTTAGGCTTTCGCTCATGATTGGAACTCAAATTTGTTACAGATGATGAAATCTTTAAAATTTTCGATTGAACTGGAAGCTAACCAGACTACAGTGTATACAGATTGTCGCATTATCAGGAGCTGGGGGGAGGCAATGCTTCACTGTCAGGTTGTCCACTTGCCAGATGTCAGCTGGGTTGTGTCTTTGAGTAAAGTGCACAGTATCGCTGATCTTATGAGGGAAGGTTATGCTGCCAGTGGAGAGATCAACATAAAAGTATTTCTTCAGATGAAGTATTGCCTTCTGACAAGTTGTTATACAGAGGCATCTTATTTCCATTGAATGTTTGAACAATGAACAAATGTATTGCTTTAGGACAGTCTGGAACCAGGTATCAGGTTATAGAAATCAAATGGGTCAGAATGAAAGGAATCTACAACTGCAATCTAAATTATCTTTTGCGCTTGGCATTCGATCACTGTTGACGCAAAAGGTGGCTGGATGTTCGTGGTTCATCTGGCCAAGATGGTTGTTTTACAATATGTAAGTGTCTGGCCAATTCAAAAGAATGAATGGGTCAACAGGGACAGTGACATCAATTGAGGGCTCAAGGACAGAGTCGTTAATTAATTCAGAGAAGAGGTGGTTCAGGTTGGTAAAACTTTTCTGTCTCTCTCTCTCTCTGCCTGTCTCCATTTGATACAATCTCCCTCACCCCTTCTCTCTCTTTCTCTGTGTTGCTCTACCACTCTCACTACCTCGCTCTCACACCCTGACTCTCCCTTGTTCTTTCACTCTTTATATCACTCACTGTCTGTCTGTCTCTGTCATCATCGCTCTGTCTGTCTCTCTGTCTGCTTTGTTCTCTGTGATTTTTCTCTTCTCACTTTCACTCTCTCACTCATTCTGTGTTTCTTTCTCTATCTTGTCGTCTCTCACTGTCTTTCTCTCCTAGCTCTGTCTCTCTAATAGTGTCTCTCTCACACTGTTTTTCTCTCTCTCTAACTGACTCTGCCAGTCTCTGTCTCTTACTTCATCACTCCCTCCTTCTGCTTTTTTATAAACCTGCTCTGACTCTGTCTCAGTGTCTCTCTCTCTTTCAGAATAACAGGGACAGTTTTAGAGGCTGGTGCAGTTAACAGTGAATGGGGAATACTGTAATGAATGACAAATGTTCGAGTCATAAAGGTTTCTCAGGATGGTAAGAGTTTACAGTCATATGGAGCATTGCAAGAACAGAGGTTCATATCGACGAGAAGTATTTTAGGAATAATACAATTTACTGAGGCAGGGAAGGTAGTAGGAACGAGGCAAAGTGAAAAAGATGGATGACAGGACTGGAGGAAGATTAATTTAATTTTGAGTTTTTTGAAAACTCAATATATTGATTAGGATAGTGCAGTTGATGTGGTTGACGTGAACTTAAGTAAGACATTTGACAAGGTCTCACATGAAAAGCTGGAACAAAACGAAAGGACACAAGGATCCAAAACAAGTTGGCAAACTGGATTCAAACTTGGCTTACAAATATGAGACAAAGGATATTGTCTTAGTAACGCAGTCTCAGACCAGCAGTGTGCCGTATTGTTCAGCGCTGGGATGCTTAGATTAGATTAGATTAGATTAGATTACAGTGTGGAAACAGGCCCTTTGGCCCACCAAGTCCACACCGACCCGCCGAAGCGAAACCCACCCATACCCCTACATTTACCCCTTACCTAACACTATGGGCAATTCAGTATGGCCAATTCACCTGATCCTGCACATCTTTTGGACTGTGGGAGGAAACCGGAGCACCCGGAGGAAACCCACGCAGACACGGGGAGAACGTGCAAACTCCACACAGTCAGTCGCCTGAGGCGGGAATTGAACCCGGGTCTCTGGCGCTGTGAGGCAGCAGTGCTAACCACTGTGCCGCCGTGCCGCCCACTAACTGCTTGTTATTTAAATTAATGACATGGAAGACTGCTAAGAGTGCAAAGAAGATCTGAGGATGTTGCCAGGACAAGTAGGCCTGAGGTATAGGGAGAGATTGGCCAGTATAGGACTTTATCCCTTGGAATGTCAAAGAATGAGGGGTGACCATACTGAGGTGTATAAAATCACGAGGGGCACAAATAGGATGAATGCATATAGTTGTTTTCGCAGGGATGGGGAACTAAAAACTAGAGGGCATTGGTTTAAGGTGGGAGGGGAAAGGTTTTAGACGAACTTGAGGGGTAACTTTGTCACGCAGAGAGTGGTGTGTATATGGACTGGGCTGCCAGAGGAAATGGTTGAGGCGGGTACCATAGCAATATTTAAAAAAAAAGCATTTTTATACGTGCATGGCATGGGAAGACATGAGAGGGATATAGAAGAATTGTGGGCACTTGGAATAAGCTTTGAGGGCATAATAATCAGCATGGCCTAGTTGAGACTGAAGAGCCTGTTTCCATGCTGTATTACTCTCTGACTCTGTGTGAATGCAGATGGTGGAATTGACAAGTTTGCAGAAGACACAAAAATCGGTGGTGCTGTTGATAGTGAGGAGGAGAGTCCCAGTCAGATACTGATCAGCTGGTAAATTGGGCAGGGCACTGGCAAATGGAAATTAAGGACATACACAATAAATGCTCAATTACTGTGGAGTACTAAGGGGTTGAGTAGATCACGAGAATCTCTTCCCCATTGCATACTGTCATTCACAAGAAAGCATAAGATTAAAGTGAGGAGCAGGTGAATTGGAAGAGTTTTGAGAAGTACTTTTTTCACTCAGAGGATAATAAATAGATAGAACGTGTTGCCTGAGAGGTGGTGGAGGCAGACAATCTCACAGCATTAAAGAAGCATCTGGATGCTTAATTAATATGCCAGAATTAAGCAGCTTATGCACCAAGTGCAGGGAAATGAGGTTAGTGTAGATTGCTGCTGATTGTCTGCAGATACATCATGGGTTGAAGGACCTGTTTCTATGCAGTATGACAATAAGACACAAAGGTACAGATTGGATAAGGTTACAGAGTTCACAAAGGTTGCAGGAACAGGGGGAAGAAGCAGACATAGTATGTAGCATAGAAAGAGGTTAATAAATTAGTGTTTATTGGAAGGACGGAAGAAGGTTACAACAATAGGAAGATTGCAGGTGATTACAGAGATAGGGATGGTTGTCAAGACTAGATGAGGTTGGTGACATGGAGGGCTGTAGACAATGGAGGACTGAAGGAGGTGACAAAAAGACAGCTGGAGGGACTGGAGGTGATTACAGCAAACAAGAGAATGTTACAGCAACATGGATAGTTTTCGAGGCTGCAGGAGATTAGAAGGCTAGTCATGACTGGAGAAACTCGAGATAGGGAGCACTGTAGCAACGGTCGGAGGTGAGAGATAGAGAAGATTGTAGAGACTGAATGAGGTGACAGACAAGGGGAGGGTCAAAGTGGCTTCAGGAGGTCACACGAATCTGGAGTTTAGTAGAGACTGGAGCAAGTTACACATGGAGGGAAGGATATTGGTTGAAGAACTTTAAGCAGTTCAGGAGATTTGTATTAATGGTAGGAGAAAGCTAGTGCGCTTCCCATTAAAGCTGTTGGACTATAACCTGGTGTTGTGTGATTTTTAACTTTGTACACCCCAGTCCAACACCCGCATCTCCAAATCTTTAGCTCTGGGCACTCTCACCATCTATTCCCCTCGTTCTACAATCCAAACCCCAGCAGTTCCTTCCAGTTCTGAACAAGAGTTAGATCAGACTCTCGACATTAACTGTTTCTCTCTCCACACAACGTCCCTCAGCAACTCAGTTCCCGCAGCACACACTGGTGGACTACATTACCCATGCTGCCCTGGTAGCGAGCGCCTGCGTAGTAAGGGCTGGTGAGCTTGGTGCCGTGGAGGATCGGCCCACGGGGCCTAATGGGAATTGTAGTTCTGACGGGCGCACACGCGACGTGCGGCGGTTGGTGGCCAACGGCGGGGAGTTCGAATGTGCACGCGTGGGATTTCCCCCCAGCCGCAGTGACGTGGTGCGGCTGGATTTGGGGGCGCGCTCCTGTAAATAGCCTGGGGGAGGGGCGGGGTTTGTACACCCAGAGACCTCCCCCAATCAACAGCCTCCCTCCAAACCTGGGGTTATGGGAGAATAGGGAAATGGCATCAATGTTTTCTCTAGTTTCTTGGTGGAATATAAAAAGAACATTACAAATTTCTGGGCACAAAGATCCTCAGAACTATAGACTAGTAAACCTAACGTCTATGGTGGGTGAATTACTTGATACGATTGCGAGGGATAAGATGTACATGCATTTGAAAAGATAGGGTTTGATTAGAAACAGTCAGCATAGCTTTGTGGATGGGAGATCATGCTTCACAAATTTGTTAGGAGTTCTTCGATGAAGTGACCAGCAAGACTTTGGATGGAGTTTGTGGAATGTTTGTGTCAGGGTTTGTTGGAACAACAACATTGTTCACTGACAGGGGATGTACCTGTTTCAGATCCAGCATTGCATCATGAAGCAGAGTAAATGAGTCATGTCACAGTAAGAGATCCTCCAGGAAATTGGGAATAAGATGGAATTCAAAGGGATGATGAAGTTTTGAAGTGATCCCCATAAATGTCAAACAATAACTGGGAAACAGAAGTAGAGCCTTACGGCCTTTGATAAGGTTCCACATGGTAGGCTGTTCTGGAAGGTTGGATCTCATGGAATCCCGGGCAAGCTGGCAAATTGGATACACAATTGGCTTTACAGTAGGGAGCAGAGGGTAGTAGTTGAAGGATGCTTGTCTGATTGCAGGCCTGTGACTATTGGAGTCCCTCAGGAGTGGTTGCTGGGTCCATTGCTGTTTATTAACTATATCAGTGATTTGGATGAGTGTACAAGGCATGAGTAGTCAGTTTTGCTGATGACACTAAAATAGGTGGTATCGTGGACAGTGAGAAAGATTATAGAAAATGCAGCAGGACCTTGATCAGCTGGGAAAGTGAGCAGAAAAATGGCATATAGAGTTTAATATATATAAGTAAATCCCCAGGGTCCAATCAGGTGTACCCTAGAACTCTATGGGAAGCTAGGGAAATGATTGCTGGGCCCCTTGCTGAGATCATTGTCTTAGGTGAGGTGCCGTAAGACTGGAGTTGGCTACCACTATTTAAGAAAGATGGTAAGGACAAGCCAGAGTGAGCGGTGAGCTTCACCTCGGTGGTAGGAAAGTTATTGGAGGGATTCCTGACGGAAAGGATTTAAATGTATTTGGAAAGGCAAGGAATTGATTAGGGATAGTCAACATGTCTTTTTGCATGTAAAATATGTCTCACAAACTTATTTGAGGTTTTTGGAGAAGTCACAAAGAGGATTGATGAGGGCAGAGTGGTGGGCGTGATCTATCTCGACTTCAGTCAGGGGTTTGACAAGATTCCCCATGGGAGACTGGTTAACAAGGTTAGATCTCATGGAATACAGGGAGAACTAGTCATTTAGATACAAAGCTGGCTTGATTGTAAAAGATCTGGTGATGGAGAGTTCTTTTTCAGACTGAAGCCTGTGACCAGTGGAGTGCTACAAAGATCTGTGCTGGGTCCACTACTTTTTGTCATTTATATAAATAATTTGGATGTCAACATAGGACGTATAGTTAGTAAGTTTGCAGATGATACCAAAATTGGAGCTGTAGTGGACAGCAAAGAAGGTTACCTCAGATTACAACGGGATCTTGATCAAATGGGCCAATGGGCTGAGGAGTGGCAGATGGAGTTTAATTTTGATAAATGTGAAATGTTGCATTTTGGGTAAGCAAATCTTAACAGGACTTATACACTTAACGGTAATGTACGAGAGAGTGCTGCTGAACAAAGAGACCTTGGAATGCAGGTTCATAGCTCCTTAAAAGTAGAGTCACAGTTAGATAGGATAATGAAGAAAGCGTTTGGTATGCTTTCCTTTGTTAGTCAGAGTATTGAATATAGGAGTTGGAAGGTCATTTTGCAGATATACTGGATGTTGGTTAGGCCACTTTTGGAGTATTATGTGCAGTTCTGGTCTACTTCCTATCAGAAAGATACTGTGAAACTTGAAACGATTTAGAAAAGATTTACAAGGACGTTGCCAGGATTGGAGCTATATGGAGAGTTTGAATAGGCTGGGGCGGTTTTCCCTGGTGCGTCGGAGGCTAAAGTGTGGACCTTATAGATGTTTATAAAATTGTGAATGGCATGGATAGGGTAAATAGACAAGGTTCTTTTCCCTGGGTGTGAGAAGTCTAGAACTAGAGATCGTAGATTTAAGGTGAGAGGGGAATGATAAAAGAGAGACCTAAGGGGCAACTTTTTCACACAGAGGGTGGTGTGTGTTGAATGAGCTGCCAGAGGAAGTGGTGGAGGCTAGTACAATTGCAATATTTAAAAGACATCTGGATGAGTACATAAATAGGAAGGGTTTGGAGGGATATGGGCCTGGTGCTGGCAGGTGGAACCAGATTGGGTTGGGATATCTTGTCGGCATGGCTATGCTGTGCATCTCTATGATTCAAAGTTTGAGGTCTTGCATTTTGGAAAGTCAAATCATGACAGGAATTTCATGCTGAATGTTAGGGCTTTAAGGAGTGTAGTGCAACAGAGGGACCTTGTAGTTCAGGTGCACAATTCTCTGAAAGTGAAGTCACAGGTAGACAGGGCAGTGAAGAAGGCATTTGGCACACTGACCTTTATCAGTTACAGCACTGAACGTAGCTGTTGGGAAGTTATGTTGTGGTTCTACAAAACGTTGATGAGGCTGCTTTTGGGAGTATTGCATTCAGTTTTGATTACCTTGCTGCAGGAAGGATGTTACTAAACTGAAATTTACTAGGATGTTGCCAGGACTCAATTGTCTGAGTTCTAAGGAGAGGTTGGATAAGCTAGGACATTTTTTTTTCTTTAGAGCGCAGGAAACTGAGGATGGATCTGATAGAAGTGTACAAGATCATGAGAGGCACAGAAATGGTGAATGCACTCAATCTTTTTCCCAGGGTTGGGGAATTGAGGACTAGAGGGCATCAGTTTAATGTTAGTGGGTAAAGAACAAAAGGGTAACTGAGGGGAAACGGTTTTACATAGATGGTGGTACGAAGATGGAATGAGCTCCAGGTGGAAATGCTCGAAACGGGTACATTAACAATATTTAAAAGGTATTTGGTCAAATACATGGATAGGAAACATTTAGACGTATATGGGCCAAGAACAGCGAAATAGAGTTAGTTTGGAGGACTAGTGGAGGTTAGTGTTGGACGGCCTGAATCAGTTTAGGCTAAAGGATCTGGCACGATGCTGAAGGACTCCATGACTCTATGAAATGGTATTGGGTAAATTGATGGGAATAAAACCTAATAAATCCCCATGGCCTTGTGCTCTCCACCCTTAAGGATGTCCTTAAGGAAGTGGCCCGAGAAATAGTGGATGCATTGGTGATCATTTTCCAGCATTCTGTCGACTCTAGAAGAGCTCTAAAACTACGATGGCTTGGTTGTAGCACTGGTGCTTCATAGCATGAAGAACCTGGGTTCGATTCGAGTATCAGACCACAGTCTGTGTGGAGTTTGCACATTGTCTGTGTGGGGATTTTTGGGTGCTCTTGTTTCCTCCCACAGTCGAACGATGTGCAGGTTTGTGAATTGGCCATACTAAATTTTTCAGGGATGGGTAGGCTAGATGCGCTAGTCAGGGAAATGCAAAGTAATGGGGTCTGGATGGAATAGCCTTCAGAGGGTTGGTGTGGATTTATTGGCCAAATGGCTTATTTTCACACTGTAGTGATTATGACTGGAGGGGAGCAAATGTAACTGTACTTTTCAAAAAAAAAAGGACGGAGAGAGAAAATGGGGAATTATAGGCCGGTTAGCCAGAAATCAATAAGAGTGGAAAATGCTGAAGTAAATGTTAAGGACGTAATAACTAAGCATTTGGAAAGCAGTGACAGGAATGGTCTTAGTCAGTATGGATTCACGAAAGTAAATCATGCTTGACAAACCGTTTGGAATTTTTGAGGATGTGTCTGGTCAACAAGGGTTGATATTGTGACTTTGGGCTTTCGAAAGGCTTTTGACAAGGTTTAGTAAGCAAAGTTATGGCTCATGGTATCAGAGGTAGTGATTTGATGTGGATAGAGAACTGGTTGACAGAGAGGAAGCAGAGAGTTGAAATAAGTGGGTAATTCTCCGAGTGGCAGGCAGTGACGTACCGTAGGGTTCAGTACTGGGACCCCAGCTATTCACAATACATTAATGCTGTGGACGAAGGAATCGAATGCAACATCTTCAAATTTGCAGACAGCACAAACTGAGTGGTAGTGTGTGTCATGAGGAGAATGCTGAGAAGTTGCAGAGTGACTTGGATAGGCTGGCTGAATGGGTACATACTTGCAAATGCAACATAATGCGGATAAATGTGTGTTTATCCACTTCGTGGCAAAAACAGGAAGGCAGATTATGATCTGAATGGTGGCAGTTTAGGAAAAGGTGAAGTCCAACAAGTCCTGGGTGTTATGGTGGAACGGTTCACTGCTGGCATGCAGGTGCTGGAAGTGGGGGAAAGCTCACAGCATGCTGACGTTCATAGCAAGAGGATTTGATACAGGACGACTGATGTCTTCTTGCAGTTATATAGAGCATTTGGGAGGCTATGCCTTGAGTAGTGTGCGCAGTATTTTGGTCTCCTAATCTGAGGAAGGACATTCTCGCTATTGAGGGAGTCAAGCAAAACTTCAATAAACTGATTTCAAGGATGGCAGGACTGACATATGAAGAAAGACTGGATCAACTGGGTTTGTACTCACTGGAATTTAGGAGAATGGGGGTGGCCATTGAACCTGTGGAATTCTCTACCACAGACAGCTGTTGGGAACAGGTTATTAGATATATATTCAGGGAACTGGAAATGGCCCTGTGGCTAAAGAGATCAAGGCGTTTGGAGAGAAAGCAGGAATGGGATACTGAAATTGGATGATCAGCCATCATCATATTGAATGATGGTGCTGGCTCGAACGATTGACTGGCCTACTTCTGCAGCTTTTTTCTATGTTTCTGAGTGTGCAGCAAATCAGTAGCTCCGTGAAGCAGGCTGCGAGGAGTGTGCTCCAGGTCAGCATCACTGAAACAGATTGAGAGGATGTGGTACACGAGGACAGTGTAGATTTCTGCTTAAAGCAGCTTGAGAGGAGAGCAATCAATTTTGCAAGATTGTGCTGGTTTAGTGCATCTTTAAAAGCTCGAGGTCAGAGAGGACTTAGAGGAGGGTGCAGTGAGTACTTCTACTAATGAAACTGCTGCAGTCCACTCACTTAAATAAACTATGGTTGGGAGGTCGGACTGTGGTGGGTGTGCTTGGAGTGAAAAAAAAAACCTTCATGTAATTAGTATTATTGAAAGGGAATAATTAACAAGCTTAATTTCAGCACAACCATGTAACAAAATATCAATTGTCACAGTAGCACTGGGCCAGCTCATCGCCTCCCATGTCACCTCACCGCAAGCAGCAGAGCATCATGGGGGCAATTAAACCTCCCCATAAAAGAAAATTCATCTTCTCCACATTCTAGCTGACACCACCTCCACTCCCACAACCATTAATTAATTCCCTTGTAGATCCAAATTCTGTCAAACTCATTCTCAATAACGATTGAGCAACTGCTGCTCTCTGTGGAAGAGAATTACAAAGAGAAATTGTATTCAATGAAGATAGAGACTGTCCCAACAGTTCATCATCCTCTTTCACTCAGGACTGGTGTCAGTGTCCCATGAATCAAAACTCATTTGTCCTACATCAATTTATTGAGTTACAGGTGCCAAAATATGAACTGATTTCAACCATTACAATTTCACCACAGCAGTGCAGAGTCTATTCAAATTGGCATCCTGTGTTTTAATTTAAACCTCAGATGGCCAGGTTCCCTCAGCAGAATCCCTTTCATTGTCTCTCCTGTGTTCTTGATACCCACATGGACCACAATATGCAAGACAATTTCTTTTTATTCACAGGATATGGACATGACTGGCCAGGAATCCAGTGACCCAGGTAATGTTCTAAGAACTGGGTTCAAATCCTAACATGGCAGATGATGGAATCGGAATTTAGTAAAATCCTGGAATGGAGAGTTTAATGAGGACCATGAAACGATTATTGCTTATTAGTAAAAATAAAACCACCAGTTTCATTGATGTCCAGGGAAGGAAACACATCTTATCCGCACGTGACTTCAGACGCACAGCAATGTGGTTAACTCTTAATTACACTTTGAGAAATTAGGGTTGGACAAAAATTCTAGCCTGCCAGCCAACACGTTATCCATTGTATCTGTAAATGGGGTAAGACACCAAATATCAAACAGGTTGTGAATCCCTGAAAGTAAAGCAATGCTCCAGTAATAGACACCATCACCAGTGAAGGCTCAGTGAGCCTGCATTGTCTTCTGAAACAAAACTAAACATTTTCAGAAAAGCTTGGCAAGTCTGGCAGCATTTGTTGAGAGAAATCAGTGTTAACAATTCGGGTAGAGTGACCCATCGTCACAACTGATTTCCCTCCACAGATGCTGCCAGACTTGCTGCACTTTTCTGGCAACTTCTATTTTTGTTTCTTATTCATAGCATCCACAGTTCTTGAGTTTTTATTCTGCACTGTTGTCTGATTGTCACTGGCATGTTGTCTTTTACAACCAGTTCCTGTATTAGGACCACACATGGTGTGACACAGAAAGAAATGTGACAATCCTTCGACAAAATGTGTGATCAGAATGTTTTGTTTTAATATCTGGTTCTAATTCATGCTTGGACTCTGCCATTTCCAGACACTATACTATCACTGATGGAATATTCTCTTCAAAAGAAAAAGCAATACTGCAAATACTTCAACATAATGCAACAGAGTGAGGAGATCATCCTAACAAAGTAGGAACATTCTGTCACTCTGAGAATTAACTCCCAGCAAAGTCCTGCAATTTACTCTAGCGGATACATTGGCTTGTGCAGTTACCCAGGAAGCTGGGGTTTTGTGCTCAATGTTCCATTCTCAAGCTTATCCTTTATTTTTCTCTCTCGCTGGAGCTGCTTGATTGTGGAGTTCAATTCGAGGAATATCCAAGACAAAGCTGTCACTCAGTGAATCCAGAGAGTGGATGTTATTGGCAGAGGAGTCCATCTCAGGTGAGAGGCACAGTCCCCTTTTACTCCGACACAGATTCACAGGGCACTACTGCCTCACAGTGGTGGTTAGCACTACTGCCTCACAGTGCCAGAGACCCAAGTTCAATTCCCACCTCAGGGAACTGTCTGTGTGGAGTTTGCACATTCTCCCGGTGTCTGCGAGGGTTTCCTCCGGGTGCTCCAGTTTCCTCCCACAGTCCAAAAATGTGCAGGTTAGGTGAATTGACCATGCTAAATTGCCCGTAGTGTTAGGCGAAGGGGTAAATATAGGGGAATAGATCTGGGTGGGTTGCTCTTCAGAGGATCGATGTGGACTTGTTGGGCCAAAGGACCTATTTCCACTACTGCAAGTAATCTAAACCTTCCAGCAGGCCTACTGGGTAAGGTACTGAGCAGGAACCTGGAGTAATGTACTCTACAGACGCATGAATATTGAGAGTAACTGTCACTGTTCCATTGCAGTCCAGACAGAGTCCCACTCTGGCTCCTTCATGCCAATGCATGTCCCCAGCAGGTCACAATGAGGCAAAGATATCCTGTAGGACCCACACCGAGTCCGGGCCCCTGAGTCTCATGACCCTATGACTGGGCCTCTGACCTCACAATGAGAGATGGCCCTCCCTTAGCTCGAGTGGAGACTGGGAAATGGTCAATAGAATTTCAACCTTGAACACAGCCGGTTGAAGGAAGTGGGGGTAGGGTGCAGAATCAGCGAAAAATATTCAAATGATGACAGTAGTGATGCTCATAACTTCCAAGATTCACTCAGTCCCTCTCAGTCTGGATCGGAGCGACTTCCCATTTGGGGTGAACTCCATTTCCCCACAATCTGAAACACATTGAAGATTAAACAGAAACTAAAGAGATGGAAACACGGTGTAAATAATGGAGAGACTGGGGTTAGTGCTCAATAATAAATATAGAAACATATTGAGTCTAATCTATATTGAATTTCTAATACTAAAGCAGCTCACTTGATCCATTGCAGACTCTGCAGTTTGTACACGGTGGAACAATGAGGGGACAGAATTGTTGGTTAAGATGTTTAATGAGATGGACAACTCCATCAGTGACTGGTTTGTACTGAAAACAAGGGCATGTTTCTCAGCACAAAGCTCTGAGAAGGCAGTAGAACATACTCTAGGGGAGACAAAGAAAGAACAAGAACTAAAGTTTATTCAACAGCAGTATTTCTGACACAGACGAACTGTAAAATATGGGATATTCTGTTCCAGTAAACTGAAGACAGGAAGCAGGTGGAATGTTCCTAGGTCCTGAATGACACAGATGACAATGATAAGCCTGGGAGCATCCCATCAGAACTCAAGCAGTGTCTTCCCTGACATCAAGAGCAATAAATTACAATTCCCAATTGAGCTTTGCTCTGTTTTCAGTCATGGGAATTGGCATCGCTGGCTGGGCCAGCATTTATTGCTCATTCCCAGTTGTCACCTTCAAAACACGGGGATGAGCTTTTTGAATCGCAGTGATATTTCTAACTCAGGATGGTGAGTGGTTTAGAGTGGAATTTTCAAGGGTGGTGCTCCTATGTATCTGCTGCACTTGTCCTTCTCGATGGAAGTGGTCACGGATTGAGAGATACTGTCAAAGGATCTTTGATGAACTTCTGCAGCGCAACTTGTAGATAATACGCACTGCTGCTACTGAGCATCGATGATGGAGGGACTGGGGATGCATGCAGATGTGGTGTCAATCAAGTGCACAAGGACATAGAAACATGTACTAGGATTTATATTTAGCTCTTAGTCCCACTTACAGAACAAACTGTTTTAGTTCTCCAACCTCAAAATGTTAATTCAAATATTAACTCATCTTGATTTTAAGTGCAGAAAATGTCTGCATTACCAACAGTAAAAAACTTAGAATTGTCATTACTGAGGGCCAAGTCAAAGTAAGGAAGGTTACATTAATACTTTCCTTAAATCTCATCAGATTGAATTCAAAGGAATATTTCTTGATTTTCTTGATTATTCTGTGCATAGTGAAGGTAATCAGTTCTAAAATTAAGTAGACAGCATAAAATATTTTCAGAACTTAGTGTATCCATTAACTTAGAATACATGGGATAAAAGCATTCCCATTGGTGAAAGAATAGAGAACCAGAAAGTATTTATTTCAGGTAAGTGGTAAAAGAAGCAATGGCAACATATGGAAATTATTTTTGGCATTAAATGGTTAGAATCTGGAATGTTCTGCCTATGGGTGTGGTAAGGTCGGTACAAATCAGACATTCAAGACAGCAAAGGATTATTTTTGTAAAAGCAAAATGCGTAAATTGACAGCGAGAAGGTAGACAAATAAAACTTTGCAGGTGTTTGTGAGGAAAGCTGGCACAGTTTGAATGGCATTCTTTCTTGTAGTAATCTCTCAATGGTTTTATTAGTAACAGGTTCAATGATGCAAATGATGTGGCTCAAATATTAATCTACAATTGTAGCCACCCAGTTGTTATGAATGAATGCCCAGTACTTCTCTCTCTCTCTCTCTCTCCCCTTTCCCCCCCCCCCAACCACCCGTATTATCTATGTTTTTCAGTTTGGTGTCAATATTTCCACTCCTGAATCTTCCAGTTTATTACTGATCAGCTTCAGAAATGTTAGTGACTGATTCGTAGTGACAGCAGAAACAAGATCATGAGCACCAGAATTTGAGAGGCCAGCATTTGTCGGGCTTGGGTTTAGAGATGGAGAGAGAGAAAAGAAATGGAAAATTGAAATTAAAGTGAAGCAGACATGAAATCTGTCATGAGGGCTCCGATACGAATAAAAGTGTTCGTTTTGGAAGGGAAACAATAGATCAGTATTATTTAAATAGGGAAAAGCTGCAACACAAAAACTGAGGGGAGCTTGTGCAGGAAACACAAAGCTAGCAGACAGGGTGCAGTAGATAATGTTAATGGAATGTTTGATCTAATTTCAAGTTGGTTGACGTACAAGATTCAGGAAGTCTTACTGCAGCTGCACAAGATGCTGATGAGACTACATTGGGAGAACTATGAGCAGCTTTGCTTCCTTTCAGGAAAGATTTCATTTCATTGAATGCAGTTCAGAGAAGATTCACTTGGTTGATTTGTAGTATGGGGAGATTGTCTTAAAAACAAACGTTTAACAGGCTAGGACACTACTTATTGTAATTTAGAAAAATGAGAGGTCATCTCATTGAAACAAATGGGATTCTTAACGGGCCTGACAGGGTAAATACTGAGAGGAGGTTTCCCCTCATGGGAAAGTCTAGAACCAGAGGACAGTCTTAAATTGGCGCACCTCTAAGGCAGAGATGAGGAGAAATTTCCTCTCTGAGGAATTCTTTGGAATTCCATGCCATAGGGAGCTGTGGGGGCAGAATCTTTGAGTCATCCAGCATGGAAACAGACCCTTCAGTCCTACCAGTCCATGCCAAACATAATCCCAGACTAAACTAGCCCCACCTGCATGCTCCTGGCCCACATCCCTCCAAACATTTCCTATTCATCTACCCATCCAAATGTCTTTTAAACATTGCAATTGTACCCACATCCACCACTTCCTCAGGAAATTCATTCTACATGTGAACCACCCTCTGTGGAAAAAAAGTTGCTCTTAAGTCTTCATAAAATCTCTCTTCTCCCTGAAAAATATGCACCCGAGTCTCAAAATCCCCCATCCTCAGTAAAAAAAAAACTACAAATTAACTCATTATCTTATAAAATTCTGTCAGGTCTCTTCTCAACCTCCTATGATCCAGTGGAAAAAAATTCCAGCCTTTCTTTATAACTGAAGCCTTCCATACTCGGCAAAATCGTAGTAAATCTCTTCTGAACCATCTCCAGCTAAATAATATTTTTCCTATAACTGGGCGAGCATAAACGGACACAGCATTCCAGCAGAGGCCTCACCAATATTCTGCACAACTTTAACATGACTTCTGAACCCCTCTACTCAAAAGGCTGAGCAACGAAGGCAAGCATGTCAAACGCATTTCTAAACACCCTATGTATGATGCAAACTTCAATGATGCAGTCGGGGAATCAAGGATTATGAAGAAAGGGCAGAAAAGTGGAAATGTCGGATCAGCCATGATCCTATTGAATGGCAAAGGAGGCTAAAGGAGCTGAATAGCCTGTTACTACTTATGGACTTATGTCTTAATGACGTACAATGTATAACATTTTACAACACTATTACTGACCATAATAATGTACAGTATTCCTTTAATGTGGAATATTTAAAATATTTTAATTACTGTCACTGACATGAATACTCTGGAATTTATTAACACACTGATAATAGCAACGTGCTAATTATTGTTAATGTGTAATAGAACTATTAATGTACAAAATCATTATTATTGACAATTTTGCTGATAAGAATTGTCGCACTGTTTAATGCCACTACTACTTCTGCTGGTTAAGTACTTTCTTTCAAATTACACAATCACTAACACAAATAGTGGGCAGCTTAATTAATAAGTCATTACAAGGTCTAACAATAATGCACTGTTGTTAATGAAATAACTACTGTCAGTCGTCATCACACTGTGCCAGATATTCATTTCTTATAATCACGCAATCTGGTACTTACCTCAGAATCTATATTTTACAGTTTGGAATCCCCAGAGCTACAAACAGTTGTTCTACTCGCAAATGACCCAATTTATCATCACTTTGGGCCAGGTCCATCACTGATCAATGTGCCATGAGAGCAGAGATGAGATCCTAGGTCCCAGAATCTGTCATGGACACCAATAATGCTAGAAATTGGATCAAACAAGGGAAATAATGGAAAGCAGAAAAGATAGCATGTATAAAATTCAGTATGGACAAGGATACTGCAGCTATGTACAGTCTTTACAGAACAATGTTACTGATAGAAGTATATTTGTACGATTATCAATTCTAACAAAAGTGCACCTTATTTAACAATACCAATACCATACCATTTTTATTAATTGCAATGTACCGAATTTATCATTCTCACTGAGTACTGTGAATAAAGTATTGTTGATATTAAGAAATCCAGTGCTTTTTAATTGTTGCTGATACAGTACATTGTCAGACAATGTCAAACACAATGCCACAAAGTCTGGTACTTCCTGCAGCGTGTGTATTTTACAGTTTGTATTCCTCAGTCACATACAGTCCTTTCACTGGTACAGACACAGAATACAGGAGATTGCCCAATTCTTCTGTACCATGCACAGCCGGATTTTAGGTTCAATCAATTCAGAGTTTGATTACTGGGTAGGCCTGGAAAAGCTGGCAAATATGATGCCATCTGTTTTACCTCTCCACTCTTGTCCAATTTCACATCCACTGTTTGCTATTAATGTCATTCCTGATATGCTTAAACTTGCACACATTTTATTAAGTGTACATTGTCAGACATCTAGCCATTATAAACATCTCACATTCTTCTACTTACTCCAGTCCCTGTATTTTGCAGTTTGGTTTCCTCTCAACCACAGATGTAATTTTATTCCTGAATCTCCTGGGTCATTACTCTGGAGACTAAACGAAGGTAGCGAGAAACATATACAGTCAAACCAAAATATATGCAAAGTTTGTGTCTTGTGTATTACAGGAAACACGAAAAAGTCAAATGAAACCTTCTTTGAAGTAAAAATACAATTCAACAGGACAAATTGGAAGGTTCTACTGCAATTAATAAATGGCAAGTAACAATGAGATTTGACTAAAGACCCATCACTGGAGCTATCCCTCACCCAATTTCACTTTCAATGAAATTTCAAGTTCCCAAGCCAATGGAACAGAGAAACAAGAACAAAGTGGACTGGCTGTCAATTCACTATCACTGGTCTTATGCTGTGGTGAAGTCTGATATCACGCAGAATCACAGAAGTGCATAAGTGCAGGAAGAGACCATTTGGCCCATTGTGCCAGCACTGCCTTCTCTATGAGCATCATTACTAGTGTTAATCGCCTGCTTGTCTCCCCCCATATCATTGCACATCATTTCTAGCCAAATGATCATCAAATGCCTTGTTGAATGCCTCGATTGAACCTGCCTTCACCACATTCCCAGATATACAATCCATACATCAGCTATTTGCTAAGTGACGATGTTTTACCTTACTTCACCTTTACTTCTTTTGCAAATGACCTCTTTTGTCATTTATTAAATACTTGGATCTTCTGCAAAGCAACAATCAATGGAGAGCCAACTGCTCAAACGTTTCCATTTTCAGATGTTATTTGGTATTTCTAGGAGTGTCGTTTAAGCCTGGCTTCTCCAGAAGTGAGAAGTCTAGCATCCCTTCGATATCTTTGTTGATATGCTGTAGGCTCAAGGGAAGCAGAAGACAACTCATTTTGGCACGTGTGTCTGAATGTCTGCCTGAATGAACAACTGAATCAGCGAATGAGTGAATGGACTACAACAGCTCAAAAATGCAGAACCCTCCTGAGGGCAGCTAGGGATGGATGATAAATGCTCAAATCTTGTGAGTGAGTTCACAAAAGGGCAAGGTGGGCATGTGGGTGAGGTAAGTGACTACAGTGGTAGATTAAGAGGGTGGTGGATGCAGAGGGTGGCAGGTTCCTGAGGTTAGTCAAAATTAGTCAGTTTGGGTCAGGAGATAGTCAGTTCAAGGGCTTGTCAAGATTGATGAAGGGGTGCAGTCAGACTGAGAGTAAGTTTTGTGTGTTTGTGTTAAAGTTCACTCACATTCTTATCCATGTTGACCTTTCTCTAACTGGTGTAAAGCTCAGTTAAAAGGAGCTGAATAAAATTATCAGTGCTTGGGATCTTCCCTGAGAAGGACCCATCAATCCCTTTCTCTTTCAGCTTCCTTCAACCATCTCTTGTGAGTCCCAGAGCCCTATTTGGACTTGATTCATTTCAGCTCATTGACACAATCAACTGTTAAACAACAGTTCTGATCTGGAAATAAAAAAAAATCACTGTTCCTGCTGCTAGCCCATGTGCTGTTGTAAGGGGTGTTTGTGTGGGTGCTGGGTATAAACACTGGAGCATCCCCGCTTAAATAGTGTTGGTGTAGGACGCACTGGTGTTGCTGCCTGTGTGTATTTGTTTTTGTTCCAGTCTTACTCAGCTACCTTGCTATAGCCAGTACTTTCATTACTGTCTTTACGCCATCCCCTTCAATCAGCTGGATATGGAGTAAAGTCTTTGACCTATTTTCAGTTTCCACAAATGCCCTTTATTAGGTGGACCTTCTGTGGTCCCTTTCTCCTGTCTTCACTTTCTCCTAGCTTTATTCCTGATGAAGGGCTTTTGCCCGAAACGTCGATTTTGCCTGTCCTCGAATGCTGCCTGAATTGCTGTGCTCTTCCAGCACCACTAATCCAGAATTCACTTTCTCCTATTCCATTTCAGACAATTGCCTCCTTGTCAATTGCATGTATAAGCTCACAGACTCCGATAACTATCATGCTCCCCACCCCATCGCCATTTCCTTGTCCTGTTGATACTACTGTCCATGCTAGTGCTTCAGAAATAGTGCTCAGCCCCTTCCTTACACCGATCTCTTTGTTAGTATGGTCAATAGCCAAGGAGGTTATCTGAGATTACAAAGGGATCATGATCAATTGGGAAAATAGGCTGAGAAGTGGCAGATGGAGTTTATTGCATTTTTGTACAACAAGGGCAGGATTTAATCAGTTAATGGTGGAGCCCTGGGTAGTGTTTCGAGAAGAGACCGAGAGATTGGGGGTGAGGAGGTGGAATGCGTGGGGCAATTGTTTCCAGAGAGGGTGGTTTGTATGCAGAATGAACAGCCAGAGGAAGCTATCTGGACAGGTATGTGAATCGGAAAGGTTCAGAGGAATAGTTTAATTTGGGAAACCTGGTCAGCGAGGATCAGTTAGAAAGAAGATCTGTTGTTTCCATGTTGCATGACTCCATGATTCCAAGATTTGGAGGCAATGGAGTGTTCATGCCATGACTGTGAAGTCAGTTTTACAATCTGACAGGAGTTAAGACTAGGCTTCATACTATCTTTTTCCTGGAGAACTAATCAAGTCAATGCGTCAGAACTGGCAAAACCTTTCTGCTCTATCCCAGAGTTACAGGTTTCTACAGAGAGTCGCGTGTAGAAGGGAAATTGCCCATTAACAAGTTCAAAATTCATGGATAATTCACACCAAAGTCCATGCTTCAGATCTTCCAAAAGATCCCAACATTCATCTTAGCTCATAAGATCTATACAAATGTACCGTCACCTATAAAACCTCTCAATCCCCCTCAGTTCACTCTAAATCCCTTATCAGAAATACTCTCCAAGATATTAATGATCACGACCGCAAAATTTGCTCTATTTCTGTTTCTTCTTTCATTCCAATCTCTGTTAAAATGAGACAACATAACCCTCCCGCCAGGCAGTTCTGGCGACCCTGCTACAGGAAGGATATTACTTAACTAGAGAAGATTTAGAAAGGATTTAAGAACCAGCATAGCATTACCTCAATACTTGGCATTCAGGAGCCAGATATTGGAATCCTTCAGAATTGTCTTGTACGTTGAGGTGGTTAATTGTGTCATAGAATTCACTATCCACCAGGAGACAGCCTCAATCCATCAAGCTCATTTTCACTGCAGATCTTCAAATGTCCCTGGGATCTGGGATCAGGCTTTGTGAGAGGGCAGCGACAAGTCTTGGCTGGCGAGGTGTGGGAATGTGTAAACCAGACAGTGCACAGAATCATCTCTCTCCAGTAGTTCCATTAGGAACCCAGACAGGAACTTCATTCCTGAACACAACCTACCTCTTCAGAATCCTGTGAAAGCCATCTCATCAAGCTCAGTAACATAACACGGGGGTCTTCACTCTCTCAGCCATGGCTTTTCACAATGTTGTAACTATAGTAAGGATATAGTTGGGTGATGATCTTGGGAAGTTGCTGCAATTTCCTGTCTTGTTATGTGAAAAAGGGACTCAGTAACAGATCGAGGATCCAGTAGTACGAAACATTGTAGACCATGGTACATAGGATCTTGTTCCCCTTCACTTGTTTGAAAACAGCTGCTGCCATCATCTGATCTTTAAAAAGCCTGTTGAAATATTCATCCCGCTCATCACCAACAAACCGCAGGATTTCAGCCCAGACACTGATCTCAGCTATTTCCAATAAATGGGACAGCTGGCCAGGAGCACTGAACATCCCGGGAGCAGCTTGTGCTGGATTAGAGTGTACACAATGTCAGAAACTGTCACACCAGCATTCAGGATCAGAGCACGTGAACTGAGGGTGTACTTTTCAGACCATCAGAAAAATCGATACTGTCTTTGATTTCTTCCAAACCATCAAATAAATAAAGCAATCCCTCTGGGTTCTTCTAGACCTCTCCCATATCATTCCCAAAGTAAGGATACTGTTACAGCATTCCTGAGTGAATACCATTCAAATCCCGAAATTTAAAAAGGAAAACAGATTAAAATTCTGGGGTATATTTTCCCAGTGGCCCAATCACAGTCTTTTCTACCATTGTTGTTTTTCCAGTCCCTGGGTCCACAATCACTGCTACCGTACTCCCAGATGTGGAAGTTCTCTGGGGAGGAAAAAACTGTTCTGGAACAACTGATCAGTTGTATTTTTTCTAGTTCTCTCCAGGGATGTTTCTCTCTCCACTCTTCACGGACTCAGCCTCTTACCAGACGTTCATCTTCTCTAAATGTCCAATCTCGTACATTAGCGATTAGCATTAACTCAGCATATCGATCAACCAGCTGGAAACTGGTTTCTTCGGATGGTGTTCACACAGCTTTTCAGTTTGTACCTGGAGTATCTCCTTGTTTTTACTGAATACCTTCAGCTAGAACAGAGAGATAGCAGTTCTCAATGTTAGCTATATTATCATTACAACAATTTCCAAATACCATTTCATGATTTTGGCAATTACTATTGAATAAATTGGTGCAGATTTTATTTTCAGCTTCAATAAACCTGTGAGCAGCAACTGAATCGGTTAAGGAAAAAAACTTGAAAGTGGACAAGGATCAAGAACTGTTTCAATAATCAGCTGATTTCACTCTGTACTCAACATGAAAAGTTCAATGTTGGTGCTACTTTCCCTTGGATCTTTAATAAGAACCACCCAACCCATATTCCAGTTATCTCATTGTAAATCGACACATTGTCCTGACAATGCCACAGCAAATACAAGCAAGAAGCCAATTGGTTCTCCACGCTGTGCCGCTATTTAATAAGACCATATTGAAAGAGTCATTCTCAGGCTGTCAAGCTTTGACCAGAAGGATGAGTGATTGGGGCCCTGTTCTGGGGACTGATTGTAATATTTCCAAGTTTGCAGATGACATTAAATTTAGTGAGATTACAAATATTGAGGAAAGTGCCAAAAGGCTTCAGGTAGACTTAAATAGGCCGAGTGAATACAGAAGAGCATGGGAGATGGAAGAGAATGTGAATAAGTACAAGGTTGGAGGCCTGACAATGCAGACCATTTCTTAAAATTGGGAAAGTTTGAAAATATTGAGGTCTAGAAGGACCAAGATATTCCTGTTCACAAGGTATTGAACGTTAGCATGTCACTGCAGAAAACAATTCAGAAGGCAAATTAGGTGTTAGCTGTTGGTTTCCTTTGTAGAGGTGAGATCTCACCCTGGAGTATTGTGTGAACTCTGGTCCTCCTGCCTATTTACCTAAGAAGGAGTATCGGGATGTTCACTAAACTGATTGCTGGGTTGGTGGGACTGTCCTATAAATTAGCGATTGAGGAGACTGGGCATGTTTTCTCTGAAGATTAGAAGAATCAACTATGTTACAATGCTCTTAAAGAGATAGACAGATTAGATGTAGAAAGCATCCACCATCTACAAGGCACAAGTCAGGAATGTTATGAAATAATCTCCAACTTGCCTGGATGAGCAACACTGAAAAAGTTTGACATGTGACAGGTCAAATCAGTTTCACATGTTGCATCCCATCCACCACCTTCAAAATTCACTCCCTTCACAACCAACACTGAATGGCAGTAGCGTGCACCATTGACAAGAAACACTGCAATAACTCATCTAGGCTCCTTAGACAGCACCTTCCAAACCTCTAACATCTGTCATCGTGAAGGACAAGGGCATCAAATGTATGGAACCATCTGCAAGATTCCCTCCAAGTCATCCACCATGAAGGCTTGGAAGGAATTTGCTGTCACTTCACTGTTGCTCAGTCAAATTAGTGCTTGGCAACCAGGAGCAGTCCTCACCAAACAGCTGCTTTCTTTAGAGGCCAAGAAGATGGGGAAACACCAAGCGGAAGAAGGACCCAACACTTGAACAGAAGACTGTTGCCACAAGCTACACACCCGCACCAATTGCCTGTTTGTTCTCAGAGATCAGTAAACCACTCTCAACTGACACAGATCATACATTTTTCCTCTCTATGTATCATAACTAAACAGTAACTTTGCGATGAATATAAGAAGTTAACTGAAAAGGAGTTACCAGTGCTCAATCGCTTACTCCGGCTCCTAATCTTTCCTCTCACCAACAGCATACACTCCTATTCCTATGTTTCTATATGCATCCAATCTCTAACCCTATTGAGGTGCCCTCCTTCTCTTCAGTGACACAGGAAAACCACAGCACCATATCAACAGCTGTCCTTCAGATGGCTGGCGCATGTACATGGAGAGTCACACTCAACCACTCACTACCTCGCAGCCTCCCCCTGCTCACCAAATCTCAGCTTCTTGCCTTCACCTCCCCAGGTGGCCTCCTGGCCCACACTCACCTCTCATTGCTCCGCAGCCTCAAGCACTGCTGCACCTCACGTCCAAATCCCAGCCTGATTTAAAGTAGGGAGGTTCATATAGGCTTGATGCTTTTCCAGCCTGAGGCCTTTTCTCTCCCACAGTTGCTGTTGCTGCTGCTACTGGGCTCACGGGTGAGGAATTGCCCGAGTGAAAGAGCAACTCCTTGCAAAATCATTCATCTGTATTTGGAATGACTAATAGAGGCTGTTTAGAACGCCTTGGAAATGGACAGAATGATAAATAAGCAATGCCATCCTTGGGTCTATTGGTGCAGAGGGAAGTGTCTCTACAGCTGGGACAGAAGTCCACATTTATTCCAGTCATTGGGCCATTTGATAGACAAGTTTATTCTAAATGGCCACTTCCTTCCCTCATCCTGCTGAGCACCTAGCCAATTGCCTCGTACGATGTCAACTTTTTGCGTAAGTTCAGCAGCCTTTTTCAAGATGAGAAAACATTTTTTCATTCTCAGAAAATACCTGTGTCTATTCCCATTATTGTTGAAGATATCTAATTTTCTCTCTTGCTCAAACCTTCAGCCATGGCAGAGTGACACCTTCCCAAGTGATGATGCCCTGAAATAAAAAAATTGAAAGGTTTTTGAAAATATTAAATTACCTATTCAACTTTCCTCCATGTCAGTGCAATTACAGTTAGCTCGAGAATTGAATGGGAACTATAGACCAGTGAGCCTGTCATGAGTCGTGGACAAGTTGTTGGGGGGAATCCTGAGTATTTGGATGTATTGTATTTGGAAAAGCAAGGACTGATTAGGGATAGTTAACTTGGCTTTGTGTGTGCGAAATACAGTCTGACTAACTTGATTGAGTTTTGTTGAAGAATCACAGAGCATTGATCACAGTGGTGCACATGATCTTTGGACGTCAGTAAGATGTTCCACAAAGTTCCTCATGGTGGACTGGTTAGCAAGGAGAGATCACACTGAATAGAAGGAGAATTATTTGGATACAGAACGAGCTTGAAGGTAGAAGACAAAGGGCGGTGATGGAGAATTGATTGTCAGACTGGAGGCCTGTGACCGACGGCGAGCCACAAGGATCAGTGCTGGATCCACTGTTTGTCATCATTTATACAAGTGACTTGGATGTGAACATGGGAGGTATGGTTCTTAACTTTGCAAACACCACCAAAATTGGAGGAGCAGTGAACAGCAAAGATGGTTACCTTAGAGTATGGGCCATTGGGCCAAGGGGTGGAGTTTAATTTAGATAAATGTGAGGTGCTGCATTTTGGAAAGGCAAATCAGGATGGGTCTTAATAACACTTAATGGTAAGTCTTGCTGAACAAAGAGACCTTGGAGTGCAGGTTCATAGTTCCTTGAAAATGGAGACACGGCTCGATAGGATAGTGAGGAAGGACGAGTTGAACTGAGGGGTCTGTTTTCATGTATATATCATGCAACAAAAATGTTGAAATACAGGGAGTTCTGTTTCCCCTCCACCCCCACCCAGGTCACACACTGTCTGATCTCAGAATCTCAGTACACGGAAACAGATCCAACTTATCCATTCCAGCCAGATTTCCTGAACTGGAGGTCATACAATAGAATCCCAACAACGTGGAAACAAGGTGATTCTATCCAACATGTCCACACCGATTCTCCAAAGAGCATCCGACCCAGACTCACCCATCTACCATATTCGCACTTCATATGGCTAATTCATCTGACCTACGCATTCCTGAAGTAGTCATATTTACCCACAGTTGGCCCGTATCCTGCTAATCTTTCCTATCCCTGTCCAAATCTCTTTTAAATCTTGTAACTGTACCCACTTCCACTGGCAGCTCATTTGATATTCACACCACCATCTGTCTGAAAAGATCTCTCATCAGGTCTCTTTGAAATCTTTCCCCTCTCAACTTGAACTAATGTCTTTGGATCCCCTAAGTGAGGGAAAAGACTTTGGATATGCCCCTCATGATTTGGTAAACCTCCATAAGGTCACCCCTGAGCATCCAACGTTTCAGGTTGAAAGAAAAACCCAGCCGATTCACTTTCACCTTATAACTTAAACCTTCTAATCTCTGTGACATCCTCGTAATTCTTTTTTGCACGCTTCCAATTTAATAATATCCGCCCTAAAGCAGGCAAACACAATTGTACCCAGTACTCCACATGTGGCCTTACCATTGTCTTGTCCAGCTGTAACATGATGTGCCAACTCCTGTACTCAATGTTCTGAACAATGAAGGCAAGCGTGCCAAATGCTTTCCTCACTAGCCAGTCTACCACTTTCAAGGAACTATGTACCTGCACCCCAAGGTCTCCCTCTTCAACTGTAATCCCCAAGTCCCTACCATTAACTGTGTTCGTTTCTGTTTTGAGAAAGAGGCAGTACCAGTGTGCTGCAATAGTGCTACTTTAGTAGCTGCTTTGAAGTGACAGACATTAAACTGCATGAGGCATTTAATGGAAATTTGCTCAGAGTCTCTCACCGTCGGACCATAGAACTATACAGTACAGCAATGGGGCCTTAGGCCAACTGTGCTGCGTCAGACATGACACCAAATTAAACTAATCCCTTCTGCCGACCTTTGCTCCATTTCTGACCAGTCCTTGCAAATTCATGTGCTTATCTTATAAGCTCAAACGCTCCCATTGTATCTGCCTCTAAAACCATCCCTGGCAGCATGTTACAAACTCCTACCACTCTCTAAAAACCTTTTTCCTCACATCTTCTTTGAACTTTCCCCTCTCACATTACATGCATGCCTCTCTGTATTAGACATTTCAATTCTGGAATAAAGATTATCACTGTCAAGCGTATCCAAACAACTAATTTTTGTAGTTGAAAGTGCAGTGCGGGAAAAGCACAGATCAGGCAGCAGACTTCTCTCAAGTCTCCCCATAGCCTCCTGCACTCCACAGAAAACAATCCAAGTGTTTCAAGCATCTCCTAAGAGCTCATACCCTCTAATTCAGGCAGCATCCTGGTAAACCTCTACTGCACCCACTCGAAAGCCAAGTGCAACACTAACTGTGACTTAAACAAGATCTTATGAAGCTGCAACATACATCCTGAGTCTTGTTTCAATTCCCTAACCAATAAAGGCAAGCATGCCATATGTCTTCTTACCACCCTACCTACCTACATGGCCACTGTCAGGGAGCTATGGACTTCAACTCTGTACATCAGTGTACTCAGTGTCCTGGCATTAACTGCATACTTTTCATTAACAATTGATCTCCCAAAGTGCAGCACCACACAATTACCCGGATTAAACTCCACCTGACATTTTCTACTGATCGATATTCCACTGTAGTCTTTGACAATCTTCTACACTATCCACAATTCCACCAATGTTTTTGTTAACTGCAAACTTACGAACCCAACCAACTACATTTTCATTCAAATCATTCATATGTATCACAAACAGTGGAGTTCTCAGTGCAGATCACCACTGGTCGTGGACCTCTGGCCACAAAAATACTATTCCACGCCTACCCTCTACCTTCTACGGGCAAGCCAATTCTGAATCCAAGCAACCAAGTCACAGTGGATCCTATGCATCTTAATCTACTAAATGAACCTACCATGAGGGACCTTATTAAAAAAGCCTTATTAAAAAGGATGTAGACAACATCCACTGCTCTATCCACATCGATTACCTTTGTCACCTAATCAAAAAATTCAACCAAGTGAGTAAGACATGATCTACTCCACACAAAACCATACTGATTGTCCCTAATTAGGCCATGCTTTTCCAAAAGCATATACATTCTAAGTATTCTCTTCAACAGCTTCCCAACCACTGATCAGAAACTCACTGGTCTATAGTTTCTTGGATTACCCCTATCTCCCTTCTTGAACAGAAAAACAACATTTGCTACTTGCCAGTCTTCCAGGATCTGTCGAATGGCTAGCGAGGACGCCAAGCTCATCAAGGCCTTAGCAATCTGCTCTTTCCTCTGAGGTAGAAACCATCAGTCTCTGGAGACTCCTTCACCTTAATGCTCATCAAGAGATCGAGCACTTCTTTCTTGATCTCAATATGGGGAGAAAGTGAGGTCTGCAGATGCTGGAGATCAAAGTTGAAACTTTATTGCTGGAACAGCACAGCAGGTCAGGCAGCATCCAGGGAACAGGAGATTCGACGTTTCGGGCACAGGCCTCATTCCTGAAGAAGGGCCTGTGCCCGAAACGTCGAATCTCCTGTTCCCTGGATGCTGCCTGACCTGCTGTGCTGTTCCAGCAATAAAGTTTCAACCTTGATCTCAATATGCCTTGGCATGTTTGCATTCTCCGCATTAATCTTACTATCCACCATATCCTTCTCCTGGAGAATACCAATGAATGCTCCCTCCTTTATCCTTGAGTGGTCCTACCTTCTCCCCAGTTATCCTCTTATTAATATATGTGCAGAATACTCTTGCTATACTCTTTAACCCAAATTGCCGAAGTCATTTCACAGCACCTTCTTGCTTTCTTAATTCCCTGCTTGGGTTATTTCTGCTTTTTTATATTCATCACAGGTGCGGCCCAATTTTAGCTTTCTAAAACCTTCCATATGCTTCTTTTTCACCCTTGGACTAAATTCATACTTTCCCTTGTTATCCAAGGCTCCCTTATATAGCCTTGCCCTTCCTCCCCCCCGGAACATGCTGTTCCCAATATTGACACCCTGAGAACTCTATTCCAAACTTTCCTCGAACTCAAAAAATATTCATTAACCGTCACTCTCTCTCTTTCCCATCACACAGTTAATGTTGTATTCATGTTGCCCCTCCCTGTTGTACCACGAATGAAAACCTTCCTCAAGTCTGCGTGGCACCTTCACAAAATTCATGTAAACCCCATCAGTAGATTGCCCTCATCAGCACTTTGTTAAGTCATCAAAAACATCTTAATCTACTAGATGAACCTACCATGAGGAACCTTGTTAAAAAGCCTTATTAAAAAGGATGTAGACAAAATCCACTGCTCTATCCACCTTTGTCACCTACTCAAGAAATTTAACCAAGTGAGTAAGACATGATCTACTCCACACAAAACCATACTGATTGTCCCTAATTAGGCCACGCTTTTCCAAAAGTATATACATTCTAAGTATTCTCTTCAACAGCTTCCCAACCACTGATCAGAAACTCACTGGTCTATAGTTTCTTGGATTATCCCTAACTCCCTTCTTGAACAGAAAAACAACATTTGCTACTTGCCAGTCTTCCAGGATCCGTCTAATGGCTAGCGAGGATGCAAAGCTCATCAAGGCCTTAGCAACCTGCTCTCTTTCATCAAAAAGCAAGTTAGTTGTGCACAATTTCACCATGATTTTTCCTAACCAACCCGCCTTTTTCAGCCTGACTAATAGCTTTATCCCAAATAATTGATTTAGATTAGATTAGATTACATTACAGTGTGGAAATAGGCCCTTCGGCCCAACAAGTCCACATCGATCCGCTGAAGCGCAACCCACCCATACCCCTACATTTACCTAGCAGGGCATTCCATGAACACATCACTCACTGAGTAAAGAATCTACCCCTAACATCTGTCCTATACCTACCACCCCTTAATTTAAAGCTATGCCCCCTCGTAATAGCTGACTCCATACGTGGAAAAAGGTTCTCACTGTCGACCCTATCTAAACCCCTAATCATCTTGTACACCTCTATCAAGTCACCCCTAAACCTCTTTTCTCCAATGAAAACAACCCCAAGTGCCTCAGCCTTTCCTCATACGGTCTTTCTACCATATCAGGCAACATCCTGGTAAACCTCCTCTGCACCCGTTCCAGTACCTCCACATCCTTCCTATAGTATGGCGACCAAAACTGCAGACAATACTCCAGATGCGGCCGCACCAGTCTTATACAACTGCAACATGACCTCAGGGCTCCGGAACTCAATTCCTCTACCAATAAAAGCCAGTACGCCATATGCCTTCTTCACAGCACTATTTACCTGGGTGGCAACTTTCAGCTCCTTGTCAAATTGTATCTGCGTCAATCGACAAAAGTCTATCCAGTTTAATCCCTGCTTATACTATTACGTCAGGAGCCTTGTAGCTCACATTTTATTCAGGAAAAACTCGAGTATTGTTTGAATTTGTCGAAATGGCTCACATATACTCTATCAGGAAATGAGTTGCAGCTCACTGCGTCTCATTGCCTGAAACTATGATTCCTTTGTCTGAGGTTCATATACTGGTTGTTTGAAAATGATTTATCCACCTTTCGAATATATTCCAACAGTTCAATCGGGCATGACAGCTTAGCTCCAGAGGTATAACTAGCTTCTCTCCCCTGCCTTGCTGTGCCATCCAAACATTTTGTTCTCAAATCCCACAGTCCGAACATTGTAATATATTGCTTGCAAATTCCAGCCTCTTCCTGCTCCTATATATCCTCCCTCTTTCTGTGGAGTCACTGAATTCCGATCTTCTCAATAGCATTAAAGAATGAAGTTTTGAAAGGAGTCCCTTATCAACACAAGAGTGAAAATGTCAAGTGACACAATCAGGGTACTTAGACATTGATATTACTTCTGCCCATTGAATAAATATGTCGAGTTAACTCATGCCCATCCATTAATTAATCTACACTTATAAAATACAGCAAATCGCTTCCTATAATACCAGTGAAAGACAATTGTTGCAGAGAAAGCAAAATATGAGTACTGCAGTGGAACAAACACGGGCTGTGTCCTGCAGTGGAACATGCACAGCAGTGTCCTGCCGTGGAACAAACACGGGCTGAGACCTGTGGTGGAACAAACACGTGCTGAGATCTGTGGAGGAACAAAGAGGGGCTGAGTCCTGTGGTGGAACAAACACGGGCTGAGTCCTGTGGTGGAACAAACACGGGCTGAGACCTGTGGTGGAACAAACACGGGCTGAGACCTGTGGTAAAACTAACATGGGCTGAGACCTGTGGTGGAACAAAGGGGCTGAGTCCTGTGGTGGAACAAACACGGGTTGAGACCTGTGGTGGAACAAACACGGGCTGAGACCTGTGGTGGAACTAACACGGGCTGAGTCCTGTGGTGGAACAAACACGGGCTGAGACCTGTGATGGAACAAACACGGGCTGAGACCTGTGGTGGAACAAAGGGGCTGAGTCCTGTGGTGGAACAAAGGGGCTGAGACCTGTGGTGGAACAAACACGGACTGAGTCCTGTGGTGGAACAAACACGGGCTGAGTCCTGTGGTGGAACAAACACGGGCTGAGTCCTGTGGTGGAACAAACACGGGCTGAGACCTGTGGTGGAACAAACACGGGCTGAGTCCTGCGGTGGAACAAACACCGGCTGAGTCCTGTGGTGGAACAAACACGGGCTGAGTCCTGTGGTGGAACAAACACGGGCTGAGACCTGTGGTGGAACAAACACGGGCTGAGTCTTGTGGTGGAACAAACACGGGCTGAGTCCTGTGGTGGAACAAACACGGGCTGAGTCCTGTGGTGGAACAAACACGGGCTGAGACCTGTGGTGGAACAAACACGGGCTGAGTCCTGCGGTGGAACAAACACCGGCTGAGTCCTGTGGTGGAACAAACACGGGCTGAGTCCTGTGGTGGAACAAACACGGGCTGAGACCTGTGGTGGAACAAACACGGGCTGAGTCTTGTGGTGGAACAAACACGGGCTGAGACCTGTGGTGGAACAAACACCGGCTGAGTCCTGTGGTGGAACAAACACGGGCTGAGTCCTGTGGTGGAACAAACACGGGCTGAGTCCTGCGGTGGAACAAACACCGGCTGAGTCCTGTGGTGGAACAAACACGGGCTGAGTCCTGTGGTGGAACAAACACGGGCTGAGTCCTGTGGTGGAACAAACACCGGCTGAGTCCTGTGGTGGAACAAAGGGGCTGAGACCTGTGGTGGAACAAACACGGACTGAGACCTGTGGTGGAACAAACACCGGCTGAGTCCTGTGGTGGAACAAACACGGGCTGAGTCCTGTGGTGGAACAAACACGGACTGAGACCTGTGGTGGAACAAACACCGGCTGAGTCCTGTGGTGGAACAAACACGGACTGAGACCTGTGGTGGAACAAACACCGGCTGAGTCCTGTGGTGGAACAAACACGGACTGAGACCTGTGGTGGAACAAACACCGGCTGAGACCTGTGGTGGAACAAACACGGGCTGAGACCTGTGGTGGAACAAACACCGGCTGAGTCCTGTGGTGGAACAAACACGGGCCGAGTCCTGCACTGGCAGTGTAGCGACTGGGCGATTCTCAGAGCAGCGACGGTGTGAGTCCAGGAATGATGGTGGCAGATGGAGGCAGTGTGGCCTCCTGCTTGGTTTGGAACTTATATACTTAACGTCATTTGTTATAATTCAGGAATTTTTCACTCTTCCATACCAATTTATGCGGGTTTTTGTACGCTATATTAACACTGAACGATTTCTGGCTTGGCACTTGTGCCTAAGATGACGCCAATAAAGCAGCCACTGTACGCCTGTACTTCTGTAATTGATGACATAGGACAAGAAATGATATTCTATTATTAAATCCCAAGATTTAAAAAAAAACAAGTGTATGGTTAAGATAAAAATTCTGAGGGAAAGAGGTGGATGTATTCAGGAAGAAGGGAATGAACTGTGCGTGAAGATAGATGACATTGTCAGAGACTTACATTAATACTTCAAATATGTTCTTACTCGACAGAAGGAAGAATGAAGCTCACATTTAAACAAGGTGAACTGTGAAGTTCTGAAACGGTATGATGTATAAAGCCAAAGATGTTGGATGTTTTGGTGGAATTTAACGTGGGCACGGCTTAATGCTGAATGAGGTATATATCAGGCTGGTAGGGGAGATTACGGATGAAATTATAGGGAACTTGTCCTGAATGTTTGAGACAATGCTGGCTACAGGTTATGTACCAGAGTTCTGGGGTACAGCTAACATGATTCACATTATAGGAATGGTGTGGAGATTGGCCAGAGAACTACAGGTCAGTGAGTCAATCATCCGTAATAGGGAAACACTTCAGAATAACATCGAAGGAGGAAGTTAATCTCTGTTGCGGTGGAATGATCAACGTGATGCCACTGTTTAAGAAAGGTGCTAAGGACAAGCCAGGGAAATAAAGACAAGTGAGCCTGACGTCAGTGGTTGGCAAGTTGTTGGAGGGAGCTGAAACTTTATTGCTGGAACAGCACAGCAGGTCAGGCAGCATCCAGGGAACAGGAGATTCGACGTTTCGGGCACATGCCCTTCCTCAGGAAGTTTCAGCTTTGATCTCCAGCGTCTGCAGACCTCACTTTCTCCTCGAAGTTGTTGGAGGGAGTCCTGAGGGACAGGATGTGCATGTATTTGGAAAGGCAAAGACTGATTAGGGATAGTCAACATAGCTTTGTGCATGGGAAATCATGTCTCACAATATTCATTCAGTTTTTTGAATAAGTAGCAAAGAGGATTGATGAGGGCAGAGTGGTGCACCGTGGTCTGCATGGACTTCAGTAAGGCGTTCGACAAAGTTCCCCACGGGAGACTGGTTAGCAAGGCTCGATCTCATGGAATACAGTGAGAAGTAACTGGGTAAATTACACTGGAAGCAAAGACTTTATGGTGGGACAGCTGACGAACGGGAGAGGGCTTTCAAAGCAATTTTTCAAAGTGTTCAGCAAAAATACAGGCCAGTGAAAACGAAGAACGGTAGCAAAAGGGGCAATTTGCCATAGATGCCTCAGGAAATAATGGAGGCTGTCAAATTGAAAGAAAAGGTATATAAAGTGGCAAAGACCAGCGGGAAGCTAGAAGATTGGAAAAACTTCAAAGGTCAACCGAAAGCCACAAAAAGCTATAAAGAAAAGTAAAGTAGATTGTGAGAGTAAACTAGCTCAGAATATAAAAAGACAGATAGCAAAGGTTTCTATTATATAAAATGAAAGCAGTGACTAAGGTCAGTATTTGTCTTTTCGAGGATGAGGATTGGGATTTAACAATGGGATATGAGGAAATGTCTGAAACATTGAACTTTTTTTTCAGTCTTCACAGTGGAGTAGAAGAATAACATAGCAGCAATTGACAAGGAGACTGAGGTAAGTGAGAACTTAGAAACGATCATTCGTATGAAGGAGGTAGTGTTGGACAAGCTAATGGAGCTAAAGGTGGACAAGTATCCTGGTCCTCATGGAATGCATCTCAGAATACTAAAAGTGATAGAGGGAGAAATAGCAAATAAATTTGAGGTTAGTTTCCAAAATTCGATGGACTTTAGGGCAGTTCTGGCAGATTGGAAAACAGCAAATGGGTCACCACTGTTTACAAACGGGAGTGGACAAAAAGTGGGGAATTATAGGCAGGTTAACTTTTGTTGTGGGGAAAATACTTAAATCTATTATCAAGGAGGAACTAGCAAAACACTTGGATAGAAATTGTCCCATTGGATAAGATGCAGCATGGGTTCATGAAAAGGCAAGACATCCTTAACTAATTTACTGGAATTCTAAGAAGACATTACAAGCACCGTGGAGAGCAGGAACCCAGTGGATATGGTTCATAAAGATTTCCAAAAGGTATTTGACAAGATGCCACAGAAAAGTCTGCTAAATAAGATAAAGATATGTGGCATTACAGGCATTATTAGCATGATCTATTAGCATGAATAGAGGATTGGTTATCTAATAGCAAGCGAAGAATGGGGATAAAGGAGCGTTTTTTTTAGGTTGGTGACCAAGACTAGTGGTGTGCCTCAAGAATCAGTGTTGTGACTGCAATTATTAACAATTTACACGAATGATTTGGAGTTGGGGACCATGCATGGTGTGGGAAAGTTTGCAGATGACATTAAGATGCATGGTAGAGAAAAGTGTGCAGAGGACTGTGAAAGTTTGCAGAGGAACATAGATAGTCTAAGTGAGTGGGCAGAGGTCTGGCAAATGGAGTACAATGCTAAAAAATAAGAAGTTATCCATGTTGATAGGAGTAACAGTAAAAATGACTGCTATTTGAATGATTAAAATATTGCAACATGCTGCAGTGTATAGGGACCTGGGTGTCCTTCTGCATGATTCACAGAAGGTTGGTTTGCAGGTACAATAAGTAATTAAGAATTTTGCCCTTCATTGCTAAAGGGATTAAGTTTAAAAGCAGGGAGGTAGTGTTGCAGCTGTATAGGGTTCCGGTGAGGCTCCACCTGGAGTACTGTGTGCAGTTTTGGCCTCCATACTTGAGAAAGGATGTACTGGCACTAGAGGAGGTTTATTGAGTTGATTCTGGAGTTGATGGGTTTGGATTATGATGAGAAACTTAGTTGACTGTGATTATATTCATTGAAATTTAGAAGATTGAGGTTGAATTTTATAGAAACTTATCACATTATGTAGGGAAGAGATAAAAGTAGAGAGGATATTTGTACTGGCAGGTGAAATCGAACAAGAGGCAAAATTAGCAGATTTACGACTGAATTGAGAAGGAACTTTTTTCACTCAGATAGTTGTGAATCTGTGGAAGTCCCTGCCTAATAAAATAGCTGAGGTTTCCTCATTGAATATTTTTAGACTAAGAAAAATAACATTTTAACAGCGAAGGAATTAAGGCTTTTGGTGAGAGGGCAGGTTAGTGGGACTGAGGCCATGAAAAGATCAGCCATAACCTTACTGAATGACAGAGCAAGCTCAAAGGGCCAGTTGGCCTACTCCTGATTCTTATGGTCTTATTGTGTTTTATACTGGATCTGAATATGGGAATGGAGCACATTCAAGGGAGGACCTCTGAGTGAAAACTCTTTGCGGAAGGAGCAGTTACAGTGTTGGACAAGCTAATGGAGCTAAGTTCCTAGAGGCATGGCATTCATCCACAAACTCCGTCAACAAACACATCGACTTGGACCCAATATACCAACTACTACAGCGGACGGCTGAAACTGACAACCGGAAGCGGCAGGGACAGACCACTATAAACACCGGAGGAAACATCAAAGAAGCGCTTCGCAGGAGGCTCCCAAGCACTGATGATGTCGCCTAGCCAGGGGACGAAACATTTGCAACAAAAACTTCCAGCTCGGCGAACAGAATTAGGAACATAGTGTCTGAGAATGTAGGGGGGGTAGGTTCCATGAGACAATATCATATTCGATCTGGAAATGAGTATTTTGGGTCATAATCAAGTGCGTTTAACTTTTATAAGGAGAATTACAATGAAATGAGTTTCAGATCAGTGAAGGTTAACCGGCCAGATTGATTTACAGGGAAGACAGCAGCTGAGGGTCAATACTGAAGGAGTATTGCACTGTTGGAGGGTCAGTACTGAGGGAGTGTCACACTGTTTGAGGGTCAGTACCTGGGGAGTGCTGCACTGTCAGAAGGTCAGTATTGAAGATGTGCTGCTCTTTCGGAAGGATCCCTACTGAGGGAGTGCCGCACTATCAGAGGTTAGTACTGAGGTAATGTCATACTGTTTCCATTTTTGTCCAATTCCACTCCACAAGCTCCTGATTGAATTTGCTCTCACTGCTCTTTCAGGCAGTATGTTTCAGACCCTAACTCTTCCATCAAACCTGCTTCTCCTACCCTCTCAGGCAGCATGTTCAGACCTTAAATCCTCTATCAACCCTGCCTCCCCACACTCTCAGGCATTGTGTTCAAGACACCAACCCCATGCTCGACAACACTTAAAAAGCATTTGGACAAATACATGGGTCGGAAAAGTTTACACATGGGTCGGAAAAGTTTACAAAGATATCGGCTAAGTCCAGGGAAATATGGATGGCCATTTTGGTTGGCACAGACCAGTTTGGGCCAACGTCCCTGTCTCCATGCTGTAGGACTCTGTGAACCTACCCCCCCTACATTCTCAGACACTATGTTCCTAATTCTGTTCGCCGAGCTGGAAGTTTTTGTTGCAAATGTTTCGTCCCCTGGCTAGGCGACATCATCAGTGCTTGGGAGCCTCCTGCGAAGCGCTTCTTTGATGTTTCCTCCGGTGTTTATAGTGGTCTGTCCCTGCCGCTTCCGGTTGTCAGTTTCAGCCATCCGCTGTAGTGGTTGGTATATTGGGTCCAAGTCGATGTGTTTGTTGACGGAGTTTGTGGATGAATGCCATGCCTCTAGGAATTCCCTGGCTGTTCTCTGTCTGGCTTGCCCTATGATAGTAGTGTTGTCCCAGTCGAATTCATGTTGCTTGTTGTCTGCGTGTGTGGCTACTAAGGATAGCTGGTCGTGTCGTTTCGTGGCTAGTTGATGTTCATGTATGCGGATTGTTAGCTGTCTTCCTGTTTGTCCTATATAGTGTTTAGTGCAGTCCTTGCATGGTATTTTGTACCCTACATTCGTCTTGCTCATGTTGGGTATCGGGTCCTTCGTTCTGGTGAGTTGTTGTCTGAGCGTGGCTGTTGGTTTGTGTGCCGTTATGAGTCCTAGGGGTCGCAGTAGTTGCAGGTCCCAGGATTCAGATGTTTCAGTAAGAACAGAGAAGATGGTAAAAGATGGGGAGGTGTGGCATTGTTGATCAGGGACAATATTACAGTTGGAGAAAGGATGTTTGGGAACTCGTTAACTGAGGTAGTATGGGCTGAGGTTAGAAACAGGAAAGGAGAAGTCACCATTCTATAGACCTCCGAATAGTCCCAGAGATGTACAGGAAAGGATAGCAAAGATGATTCTCGATAGGAGTGAGAGAGGCAGGGTCGTTGTCATGGGAGACTTCAACTATCCAAATATTGACTGGGATCACTACAGTACGAGTGATCAGTTTTTGTCTAGTGTGTGCAGGAGGGCTACCTGACACAGTGTGTGGACAGGCCTACAAGGGGCGAAGCCACTTTAGATTTAGTCCTGGGTAACGAGCCTGGCTTGGTGTTAGATTTGGAAGTAGGTGAGCACTTTGGAGACAGCAATCACAATTCTGTCAGGTTTACTTTAGTGATGGAAAGGGTTAGGTGTACTCCACCGAGCAAGAGTTACAGATGGGGGAACGGAAATTACGATGCAATTAGGAAAGATTTAGGAAGCGTAGAGTGGGGAAGGAAACTGCAGGGGATGAGCACATTAAAAATGTGGAGCTTATTCAAGGAAAAGCTCCTGTGTGTCCTAGATAAGTATGTACCTGTCAGGCAGGGAGGAAGATATAGAACGCATGAGCCGTGGTTTACTAAGGAAGTGGAATCCCTGGTCAAGAAGAAGAAGGAGGCTTATGTTTGGACAAAATGTGAAAACTCAGTTAGGGCGCTTGAGGGTTACAAGTCAGGAAAGACCTAAAAAGAGAGCTCAGAAGAGCCAGGAGGGGACATGAGAAGTTGTTGGCGGATAGGTTCAGGGTTAACCCTAAGGCTTTCCATAGGTATGTCAGGAACAAAAGAATGATGAGAGTTAAAATAGGGCCAATCAAGGATAATAGTGGGAAATTGTGTGTGGAGTCAGAGGAGATAGGGGAAGCACTAAATAAATATTTTTCGACAGTGTTCACTATAGAAAATGAAAATATTGGAGAGGAAGATACAGAGATACTTGCATCTAGACGAGAAGAGATTGAGGTTCACAAGGAAGAGGTATTAGAAATACTGCAGAGTGTGAAAATAGACAAGCCCCCTGGGCTGGATGGGATCTATCCTAGGATCCTCTGGGAAGCAATCTCTGTTTGTCATTTTTATAAATGACCTGGATGAGGGCTTAGAAGGGTGGGGAAGTAACTTTTCGGTGACACTAAGGTCGGTGGAGTTATGGATGTAGTAGGTTGCAGAGAGACATAGATAGGATGCAGAGCTGGGCTGAGAGGTGGCAAATGGAGTTTAGTGTGGACAAGTGTGAGGTACACTTTGGACGGAGTAATTGGAATGCAAAGTACTGTGCTAATGGTAGGATTCTTGGGAGTGCAGATGAGCAGAGAGATCTCGGTGTCCATGTACACAGATCCTTGAAAGTTGCCACCCAGATTGACAGGGTTGTTAAGAAAGCATACAGTGTTTTGGCCTTCAATAGAGGGATTGAGTTCCGGAACCAGGAGGTTATGCTGCACCTGTACAAAGCTCTGGTACGGCCACACTTGGAGTATTGTGTACAGTTCTGGTCACCGCATTATAAGAAGGATGTGGAAACTTTGGAAAGGGTGCAGAGGAGATTTACTAGGATGTTGCCTGGTATGGAAGGAATGTCTTACGAGGAAAGGCTGAGGGACTTGAAGCTGTTCTCATTAGAGAGAAGAAGGTTGAGAGGTGACTTAATAGAGACATACAAGATAATCAGAGGGTTAGATAGGGTGGACAGGGAGAGCCTTTTTCCAAGTATGGGGACGGCAAGCACAAGGGGACATAACTTTAAAGTGAGGGGAGATAAGTATAAGACAGATGTCAGAGGTAGTTTCTTTACTCAGAAAGTAGTAAGGGTATGGAATGCTTTGCCTGCAACGGTAGTAGATTCACCAAGTTTAAGTGCATTTAAGTCATTATTGGACAGGAAAATGGACATACATGGAATAGTGTAGGTGGGATGGGCTTCAGATTAGTATGACGAAGGGCCTGTACTGCACTGTAATGTTCTAATTCACCCTGCTTTCGCTGCACTCTCAGGTAGCACATTCCAAACCCCAACCTCTCGATTTACCCTATCTGCCCCACACAAAATCAAGCTACTTTACTGAGACTTGGTGGGTGGCATTAGATTGTCTTCATATGGTTTTAACCTCTTTAATTCGCTTTCATTCTGTTGCACAATGCTCTGACAGTCAGGCACGTTTTACTGACCACTCAAGTTTGGAAGAGGCTGAAAGGTGAGAACAAGGAGAGAATCGCAGGGACCCAGAGATAGAAAGCGGAAGGATGTCTGTGATTTTGCTCTTCAACATATCTGAGAGCTCTATCTTCCTGTGTTTAATCAACGTTTTATATTTCTTACGATTTGTCATTCATGGATTTAATCTTGATGATTACCTGCCTATTCCATATGACTTCAGTGCAGTTGGTTTCTTGCTGCAAAACCTAAGTTGTTGCACAAACACATAATTGTTGAGGTCTGCAGCAAATATCAGGAATACAGTAAAATAACTGAATCCATGAATTCCTTGCATTATGAACAAATAAAACACCTCAGTCTAGCCCACAGGAGGGTGCCATTGTTCCCAGACGATGAAATTATTATTTTTTTAAATTCATTTGTGGGATATCAGTATCACTGGCTGGGCCCAGCATTTATTACCCATCACTAGCTGCTTTTTGAGAACGTAGCAGTGAGCTGCCTTCTTGAACTGCTGTAGCCCATGTACTGTACATAGACCCACAATATTGTTAGGGAGGGAATTCCAGGATTTTGATGCAGCAACACAAAAGACGACATGATATATTTCCAAGTCAAAAGGGTGAGAGGGTTGGAAGGAAACTTGCTCCCACGTATCTGCTGCATCTGTCCTTCTAGAGGGAAATGGTTGTGGGTTTGGAAGGTGCTGACTGAAGAACCTGGGTGAATCTCTGCAGTGCATCATGTAGATGGTACACTACTGCTATTGATAGTCGGTGTTGGAAGGAATGAATGTTTGTTGATGTGGTGTCAATTGAACAGGCTGGTGTCAAGCTTCGAGTGTTTGTTGTAGCTGCACTAATCCAGGCAAGTGTGGAATATTTCATCACATCCTGACACAGAGTCCTTATATCAGTGCAAGGAGAGAGTTTAGCTTGGGAACCTGTTGATTCCTCCTCATGGACAATTCCTTTGGATTGTGCTTAAGAAATGGAATTTCCTGCTAGATAATTCCTCTCAGCTTGGAACCCTCCGTAAGTCTCCTTTAAAATTAAATTCTTCGGAGTGTTCTGACGAAATTAAATAGAATAGTTAATCAGAAAATGTTTCACTATTACATACATGGTCTCACTTCTCAGTAACATATCATCAGACCCAATGCTTATGTCACAGTCATATCAACTGTTTCAACTTAAGAAATTGTGGCAGCCGATTACATGGAATTATCGTCACCCACTTACCAAATAAATAAGTGTCTGGGCTCCCTATTTTTCAGCATCAAAATTCCCAATTCCAATGGGCTGCTACTCCAATGTAGTCTTATCAGAAATTTTGTCTCATATGGTGAAGAGTGAAAATAGTGCAACAAAACTCCCTTGTGTTGAAAGTGATATGCTCTCTGCTGGCTGCCCCACACCACTGCACATGAGTGTTGCAGGGTGAAAACCCTCAAGGATTCAGTCAGAGATGGAGAGAGGGAGAGCAGCAGGTCACAGCACATCCAAACAATCAGCACAAACAATAAAGAAACACACTCAGAGACAAACACGGAGACATAGACACAAGGCTGGTATACAGAGGGTTGCAATTGGGCTTGAGGTCCCTTGTTGTGGACATGCATATATGGAGAAATGTTGTGCTCCCTCTGCAATGTGGAAATGATTTGTCTTTGCACAATATTCCTGACATTATACACATTAAATAGAGTGCACCAGACCTGAAATGTTAACTCTTGAGTTTTCTTCACAAATGCGGCCAGACCTGCTGAGCTTTTCCAGCACCTTCTCTTTTTGCTTCTGATTTATAACATCGGCAATACTTTCAGTTTTTATTTTTCAATGGATGAGAACACAGACTTTGATATTTCCTCCCAAACAAAAATCTGCTGTTTGTGCAGTGATGTGGAGTGTCCAACAGAGGGTGGCATTTCTTCACTTTAAACTCAAGGTTGATAGACAGAGAAAAAGTGAGAACAAACATGATTCAGTCCCAAAACAACAGAGACAGAATTGCACAGAGATACTGATATGGAGATACACACAGATAAAGAAGAGAGAGGGAGAAAGGAAGAGTGTGAGAAAAAGACAGACAGGGAGAAAATGACACAGAGAGAAAGAGAGAGAGGATGGAGAAAGAGGGTCAGAGAGAGAAGGACAGACAAAGAGTAGGAGAGAGAGAAAGACAGATAGAGAGAGAGGGAGAGAGGACAGAGACAAAGAGGGAGAGAACGATGGACAGGGCGGGAGAGAGGACAAGAGACTGGAAGAAAGAGGGACAGAAATTGAGAGAAACAGCGTAAGGGAAAACTCCAACAGACACAAATAGGAGTTAAGACATGGTCAGATTGAAGGGATAATACTCACTATTCCATTGTTCCCAGCTCTCTCGATAGTTTCTCACACGCATTCTCTCCTAAGGTTTGCTTCTGCCAGGAAATGTATCAGCATGTCTCCATATTTGTCAAAAAGTCATATTTGTACAGCACAGGAACAGACCCTTTGATCTAACTTGCCCATGGCGACCAGATATCCTAAATTAATCTTGTCCTATTGGCCAGCACTTGGCCTATGTCCCTCCGAATCTTTCCTGTTCATATTTCCATCCAGATGCCTTTTAAATGTCATTTGTACCAGCCTCCATCACTTCCTCTGGTAGCTCGTTCCATACACACACCATCCTCTGCATGACAAAGCTGCCCCTTCGGTTCCTTATAAATCTTTCTCATTTCAACTTGAACCTGTGTCCTCGAGTTTGAACTACCCTGCCTTGGGGAAAAGACGTTTGTTATTCATCCTGTCCTTAGAAAATCACTCATGATTTTCTAAACCATTATAAGGTCACCCGACAGCCTCCGATGCTCCAGCGAAAATTGCCCCAGCCTAATCAGCCTCCTGCCTACACCGCAAACATTCCAACCCTCGCAATATCCCTGTAAATCGTTTAAGAACCCTTTCATGTTTCACAACATCCGTTCCAAGAGCAGAGAGAATTGCATGCAACGGTCAAATCAATTTCATATACAGCCACAAAATAACCTCCCAACTCCTTGTATCGCTAAAAATATCTGGCCCCAAATTTTCACTCCCCTCCCAAAATCTATGCCCTTTTCTCAAAATATTTTGCACTCGCAAATATTTGCCTCACTATGTATGCCTCCCCCACCCCGTGAATGGTTTACTGCCACAAATATTGTGCTGAGCCTAATTCCCTGGGGCCAGAGGCAAATGAGTCTGTGTGCACTGACTGGTTTAATGCATAGCAAGATCCCAGTGCCAGAATTACAGAAGCTTCACCTCACCTCACCCCTTTTGGGCTCCTTATTAAATGATCCTGGTCCTGTCCATTTCCCCAGGATTTGCCACAGAATGGTCCCATTGAGTATTCTTCCTGTGGAGACCACTCCTCAGCCCTGTCTCACACTCTCCGTCCTGTGCTCTCTTCTTCCAATTGTCTCTCTCCCTCTTACAATAGCCCCTCCTTCTCACCTCCGCCCCACTCTCCCCCAAATGCCACCATTGAGTATCACTCCACTCAGTTTCTTCAGCCCAATCCCTGCTGACCACTGTCCCCCTCAGGAACTCAGGGGCATGGTAACTGCCCCCTCTCACCTTCCCCTCGAAGACTCACCACCCCTCAGCTGGAGGATGTGGTGCAGAGACTAACTGGCCATTTGACTGACCAAATTAATTCAAATCAAGATCCCCGTCTGCAGCCATCCTGGGCACACTCTCAAAGAGAAGTTACTTTGTACCCCTTCTTCTTCACCACCCCAGTTGGATAACAATGTGTGTAAAACCTGGGTGAGATTGAAGGGAAAGGTGGATCCCATTGAATCAAGGTAAATGGATGGCTGGAAAATGGGAAGCCAAAAATGAGATAACAAGGTTCCAGATAAAGTATATTCCTGTTAGAGTGAAAGGAAAAGCTGGTAGACGTAGGGAATGCTGGACGAGGGAAATTGATGTTCTGGTTAAGAAAAAGAAGGAAACGTAGGTCAGGGATAGACAGGAGAAATCAGGTGAATCCTTAGAAAAGTAGAAAGGCAGTAGGAGTATACTTAAGAAGGAAATCAGGAGGACAAAAAGGGGACATGAGATAGCTTTGGCAAATAGTGTCAAGGATAAAGGGTTCTTATAAACACATTAAGGGCAAAAGAGTAAATGGGGAGATAATATGGCCCCTAGGTCAGGTGAATTGGCCATGCTAAATTACCCTGAAGAAGGGCTAATGCCCGAAACGTCGATTCTCCTGTTCCCTAGATGCTGCCTGATCTGCTGCGCTTCTCCAGCAACACATTTCCATCCATGCTAAATTACCCATAGTGTTTGATGCATTAGTTAGAGGGAAATGGGTTTGGGTGGGTTACTCTTCGGGGTTGGCGATGACTTGTTGGGCCGAGGGGTCTATTCCCACACTGAAGAGAATGGAATCTAATCTAAAATGCAAGGAGAAAACGATGGAAGGATAGAGAAAGGGAGGGAGTGAGAGAAAGGTAGACGGAAATCGCAAGATAGAGAGTGAAATCCTTAGGGATGAAACAGAATGTCAGCAGGTATGGGAAGAAAGTGGGGATAGAGGGATGGAAAACCCAGGAAAAGAAAGAAAGTAGGGAAGATGGAGAGAAATCCCAGGGACAGGCATAGGATAGAGACAGACAGACATTTGCAAAAACAGAGAGGTAGAGCTGAGAGAGTGCTTGTACCACTGCAATGCAGATAAAATGGTCGACAGACAAGAACAGCAAGATTCTACAGAGGTGAGAGAAAGATGCAGAGAGAGATGAACAAAGATATTGGTTTTGGAAAAATTGAACGATTAAGCATTCCTGAAAAAAATGGTGGGGTGACAAACAAGCAGAGAAATGTAAGAAGGGAATTCGCAGGGGAATGTGAACAGGATGGAGACGTGAAGGATGAGGAGAGGGAGATTGAAGGAAAGATGTGGGAGAGACAGCGGGGAACGTGGAAGTAAAGACAGAGGGAGTCAGTGAAATCCGTGGGGTTAGCCCCTTTGCTATCTTTTTGCCCCTTTAACTCACCCTTTCCCAGAGCTTGTCCCTTGTGGTATAAATCCCAGAGACAGCCTGAAACCCACAATTGATTTCGCCTTGTGTTAATGAAGGGCAAGGAGAAAGCTCTTATCTGACAATTGCTCATGGCAGAATAATTTAATTCTCGCTATCGCTGTATTTGTCAGAGTTTCAGATCCTAATTCAAATATTGAATCAGTCATGATCCTATTCAATGGCAGAGCAGGCTCGAGACGCTGAATGGCCTCTTCTATTCCTATTTTGGATGGTCGTATGTTCTCAGTGTAATCTTCCAGCTCTTGGCCGAAACACTGGAGTCTATGACTAGACAGGACTGATCTGAAGAGTGCTCCACTCTTCTGAGAGTTTCAGAGTGAATCAGAGACTATTTCCTTCACTGGCTTCCCGTGGCCTCCCTTCTGGCTCGAGTAGGCCAAATGGCCTTGCTCATGGTTCCTATTGAAGTGAAGACTGGCTATAATTGTGTTGTGCATGGTGTGCCCCCTGAAGTGAGGTTGGTGAGCTCAGTTGAATGGAGAGTTAGTTTGCAATGGAGAGTGATGCCAACAGTGTGGGTTACCACTGTGGGAGATTAGAAATGTAGTTTCTGCAGGTGGGGGAGGGGGTTTTGTGGGGGGAGGGGAATGTTGGGTATGTGCGGAGATCCCACACCATGGGGAATCCGGAATTCCTCTCACGGTAATACCACTTACCAAAGAAGAAGTGTACAATGTACAACAATTTGACTCGGGCTCAAATGATACAACTTGGAGATTTGAATGGGGTAATTATAACTTTGCGGGATGGTTCCCTCGACCAACCCCAAAACTCTGGGTGCTATCGATGGCCTTAGAGTTTCCCCATTTAAAGGAGCAGTAAATACCACTTGTTTCTGTAATCAGAATGATACCGCACCCTTCCGATTAGGAAAATCATCTTGTATCTACACCAGCCAGGCCACTGCCACGACCATTCCCCGAATGGTAAATGGAACATATTGGGTATGCGGCCTGAAGGCCGATCCATTTATTCCCGGGGAAAAATACATTCGCGTGACCGAATGTATACGAATGCATGCATGTCATGATGTTGATCAAACACTGCCTCAAAGCCAGAAAGGCTGGAGTGGCTGCTGCTACCTCGCCTATATAATTCCCCAATTGTGGCTATAAAAGAGAACCCCAAAAGTACCTCGGAATAAACAGGGAGGAAGGCGAGCAACCCGGAAAGTAACCAAAGGAGATCGCCTCCTCTGGACTTTGATACTTGTGCATGGGACCGCTCGAGCAGGAGTAGAAACACAAAAGTTGGCGGCTTCCCTGGAAGAGTTGGCCAACAATACTGCCGATGCAATGGCCGAAACCCAATCCCAAGTAGCAGCCATAACGACCGAAATGATTGCCACTAGGCTAACGACCCTTCAGAACAGGATGGCTCTGGATTATGTTCTAGCAGAGAAGGATGGTACCTGTGCACTAATTGGAGAGGAATGTTGTATGTACATACCGGAGGTCTCCTCTAACCTCACTGATATCTCCAAGCATGTGCGAGACAAAATCGCCAAGATAAGGGAGGCCGGTAATCTGTACCTGAACGGAAAAAGGATGGGAATGGAGGATTGACTGGTTGGGGAAGGTGGTTAGTCAATCTGGCTACCTATGGATTATAGATATTAGTGGGTCTGGTGGTAGGGTTTAATGTCCTAAAATGGGTAATGAGCTAACTGATGACATCCCTTGGGGAAGGAACCCAAATAAATCATCAGATGCTTTTACAATCAGCAGGTGATATGCAACAAAGAGAAAGTCAAAGAATGCTTCCAGAGTTCGAGGGACGAACAGCACAAATGTAAAATTGTGAACCTCATCGCCAAAAGGCGTAAGAGGGCAGAACATAAGAAAATGGATTAAAGGAGACTTAATAAGTGCAGAAACAATAGTTTAAAAAAAAGAAAAGGGGAAATTGTGGGAGATTAGAAATGTCGTTACTGCAGGTGGGGGAGGGGGTGTTGTGGGGGGAGGGGAAGGGGAATATTACACAAACGGTCACGGGATTCTTGCAGCATACTTAAGGCTAAGATTTTAATGAATGTAGAGGTTTTTGTTTAAGAAATAGTTTTAAACTAAGAAATAATTTAAAGTGGTGTAGTTGACCACAAAAGAAGCAGTAGGGGCATTTCACAATAAAGCTTGTAGTTTGATAAGAGAAAGTGGATAAAAGAATAAGCTGTAACAAACAAGGAACAAAGAATGCAGACATATAAGGACAACAGGATGGCCAGATAAAAAAATAACTAGAGAGAGAAAAAAAAGTGAAGTAATCGGCTTACGATAGGATGCGAAAAAGGAGGCGTGATTCCGCAACTTGCAAACTGAATAAGAATGCTTACGTGCTTTGTTTTCACGCGCATTTTTGCTTGATTGCAGAGGCGTCTGGTACTTGCAAGGCCGTAATAAATGGTTCTTGTTTCCAAGGCTTTGTCTCAGGCTGATGTATGAGTGAGTTCTGTTTCTCACACCATGAAGGATTCTCAACCTCTCCCCTCACCTGGGGCACGCTGACCCTCTGATCCACCAGCCACGATATGAAATGGTGTTAGACCAAACAGGTGAACGGTCACATTGAGGGGACTGAGTGTGGAAGGTTCTTGTCCCAATGGATCAGGGATCGCCATAAGATGGAACAGCAGAAGGAAGTGATTCCCTCCCAAAGTCTGCTCAACCTTTCACTCAGACCACGGTTGATCTGCTCATTCTCAACCCAACTTTCCTTTCCCCATCCCCATAACCCGCTGCCCCCCACCCCATTACTGAATAACATCCCTGTCCTTCACGTTGGAAGATCACATTCCCAGTTCTCAAGGAGGACACTTACTCGGAACACTCACAAAAATAAATGTCCCGGGAGATTTTCCAAGACAGTGAAATCTTTGATTGTCTGCACAATAAGTTAATGAAGAAGGGTTGTTGTTTTTCCGACTTGCTGTGGGTTGTGACGAAGGGTGAACGGGCGGGAACCGTTCCCTTTGCTTTAATCGCACAGAAGCTGCCGAGTCTCTCCAGGGATTCACCTCCAGGGAGCGGCACCCGAGCGGGACCGCAAGCCCTATTGGCCGGCACCATGAGATTGACAGATCCCTTACCCAATCGGAGCCGGCAACTGAGTTAGGTCCCGCCCTTCGGAGTTTCGAGGCGCCGCCGTTTAACCGACACTGCGCGAGGGAGGGATGGGCCTTGCGCATGCGTAACATTTCAAACCGGGTCCCGCGCGACGGCCGTTGGTTCGTCTTCCCTGGGATTTCGGCTGCACTGGACTCTGAAGGTTTGCTTCAAACCAAAATCCTTCCCGTGACGGTATTAAAATCAAAAACACTGTTAATGTTCGGATATAGACTGTGGGGGAGGTAACACGGACTGAGAGTTTATGGTTTTCTCATCCTTCCAATGTGGGTGAGAAAACATCTTTGATATTAGTTAGCAAATTATTTGTGGATACTTTGGGTAAGAGACCACATTATTCCCGGTGAGGGGAGGAGCTCGATCAAATCAATAGTCATAGTTGTACAGCACAGAAACAGACCCTTGGTCCGGCTCGTCCATGTAAACCAGATATCCCTTATTAATCTAGTCCAATTTGCCAGCGCTTGGCCCATATTCATATAAACCCTTATTCATTTTTTCCATCCAGATTATTTTTAAATGTTGTAATTATGCCAGCCTCCTCCACTTTCTCTGGCAGCTTATTCCATATATGCATCACCTTCTGCGTGAAAAAGCTGCCCCTCAATCCCTTTTAAATCTTTCCCATCTGTCCTTAAACCGCTATCTTCTAGTTTTGGACTCTCCACCCTCAGACCCTGTCTATTTTACCTATCTGTGTTCCTCATGACTTTTATAAACCTCTAAAAAGCCATCCTCAGCCTCAGGCGCTCAAGGGAAAACAGGTCCAGCCTATTCAGACTCTCCCCATAGCTCAAACCCTCCAACCCTGGCAAAATCCTTCTAAATTTCTTCTGAACACTTTCAAGTTTGAAAGAATAAGAACGAAGTCCCACTGCACACAAATAGGCTATTTGGTCAATCCAGATTCAAAAACACCAGCAATAGTTCTCCTTCAAGATCCTCCGCTCCACGTTTGCAGCAATGCGCCGGCACCTAACCTCTCTACAGTCAGCCCTGCCTCAGCTGAGGGCCACACTCTCTCAGAATTGTAAAGGACCCACTCTGTACCACATCCTCAGGAGAATTCATACTCTCAACAAACAGTATTTCAATTCCATCTCAAACATCAAAAACTAAGTATAACCAAACTTTTATCCACCCACCTCCATAACCAGCGCTCCTCAAACATTCCAGAAGATTCCCCTGGCCTCGGAACCTATTCCGCCATTAGCCATGCGGCTGATGCAGCTGCCACCCCCACGCTGATTGATGATGTCACTTTCGCCCCCACTTCCACCTCTCAGAATTCCTCCTGCATCACACGTGACATCACTTCCGCCCCTCACATCATCGCTGATGCCACATGCTCAGTGACTTCCGCCACCCCTACTGCCGTTGTCACCATCACTTCCGTCCCCACCAGCGCCACTCACCTGCATTCTGCTGACATGCCCCCACAGACCCCACTGTCACTATCCCCACCCCCCAGAACCCCGAGGGGAACACTACCCCCTGCTCATGACTCCACCCCCATTACCCCCACCATCACACCCACTCCAGTTACAGGTTCCGCCCCCATGCCCAGCTCTACAACCACACCAGGTCCCAGCCCTGCCGAGTTTTCACCATCCCCCCAGACCTCCCCCCTCACTGAGGACGAACGATCAGTCCTCAGCAAAGGACTCACCTTCATCCCCCTCTGTCCACGCATCAATGAATTTAATACACGCCGTGGCGTCGAACAATTCTTCCGTCGCCTCCGCCTCCGAGCTTACTTTCACAATCAGGACTCCCGTCCACCTTCCGAGGACCCCTTCGCCCACCCCCAACACAGTGCATCCACCTGGACACCCCGCGCTGGCCTATTACCTGCCCTCGACCTCTTCATTTCCAACTGCCGCAGAGACATTAACTGCCTCAACCTGTCCACCTCCCACCCCCAGTCCAAACTCTCACCCACACAACGCACAGCCCTCCAATCCCAACCTCATCATCAAGCCAGCGGATAAAGGGGGCGCAGTGGTAGTCTGGTGCACTGACCTCTACACCGCTGAAGCCAAACGTCAACTTGAGGACAGCTCTTCCTACTGCCCCCTTGACCATGACCCCACTCCCCATCACCAAACCATCATCTCCCAGACCATAAAGAACCTCATCACCTCAGGAGATCTCCCACCCACAACTTCCAACCTCATAGTCCGGGAACCCCGCACTGCCCGGTTCTACCTCCTTCCCAAGATCCACAAACCTGACCACTCTGGCCGACCCATTGTCTCAGCATGCTCCTGCCCCACTGAACTCATCTCTACATACCTCGACACTGTCCTATCCCCCCTAGTCCAGGAACTCCCCACATACGTTCGAGACACCACCCACGCCCTCCACCTCCTCCAAGACTTCCGTTTCCCCGGCCCCCAATGCCTCATCTTCATCATGGATATCCAATCCCTCTACACCTCCATCTGCCAAGACCAGGGCCCCCAAGCCCTTCGTTTTTTCCTCTCCCGACGTCCCCAACAGTACCCTTCCACTGACACTCTCATTCGTTTGGCCGACCTGGGCCTCACCCTTAACAATTTCTCCTTTGAATCCTCTCACTTCCTCCAGACCAAAGGGGTAGCCATGGGCACACGTATGGGCCCCAGCTATGCCTGTCTCTTTGTTGGCTACGGAGAGCAGTTGATCTTCCGTAATTAAACCGGCACCACTCCCCACCTGTTCCTCCGCTACATTGATGACTGCATTGGCGCCACCTCATGCTCCTGTGAGGAGGTTGAGCAATTCATCAACTTCACCAACACATTCCACCCTGACCTTAAATTTACCTGGACCATCTCTGACACCTCCCTCCCCTTCCTGGACCTCCCCATCTCCATTAATGACGACCGACTTGACACTGACATTTTTTACACACCCACCAACTCCCGCAGCTACCTGGATTTCCCCTTTTCCCACCCTACCTCTTGCAAAAATGCTATCCCGTATTCCCAATTCTTCCGCCGGATCTGCTCCCAGGAGGACCAGTTCCACCACAGAACACACCAAATGGCCTCCTTCTTTGAGACTGCAATTTCCCTTCCCACGTGGTTAAAGACGCATCCCGTCTACATCCCGCACCTCCGCCCTCAGACCCCACCCCTCCAACCGTAACAAGGACAGAACGCCCCTGGTGCTCACCTTCCATCCTACCAACCTTCGCATAAACCAAATCATCCGCCGACATTTCCGCCACCTCCAAACAGACCCCACCACCAGGGATATATTTCCCTCCCCACCCCTTTCCGCCTTCTGCAAAGACCGTTCCCTCCGTGACTACCTGGTCAGGTCCACGCCCCCCCTACAACCCACCCTCCCATCCTGGCACTTTTCCCTGCCACCGCAGGAACTGCAAAACCTGCGCCCACACCTCCTCCCTCACCGTCTATCCAAGGCCCGAAAGGAGCCTTCCACATCCATCAAAGTTTTACTTGCACATCCACTAATATCATTTATTGTATCCGTTGCTCCCGGTGCGGTCTCCTCTACATTGGGGAGACTGGGCGCCCCCTAGCAGAGCGCTTTTGGGAACATCTCCGGGACACCCGCACCAATCAACCACACCGCCCCGTGGCCCAACATTTCAACTCCCCTCCCACTCTGCCGAGGGCATGGAGGTCCTGGCCTCCTTCACCGCCGCTCCCTCACCACCAGACGCCTGGAGGAAGAACACCTCATCTTCCGTTTCGGAACACTTGAACCCCAGGGCATCAATGTGGACTTCAACAGTTTCCTCATTTTCCCTTCCCCCACCTCACCCTAGTTCTAAACTTCCAGCTCAGCACTGTCCCCATGACTTGTCCGGACTTGTCCTACCTGCCTATCTCCTTTTCCACCTATCCAAGCCACCCTCTCCTCCCTGACCTATCATCTTCATCCCCTCCCCCACCCTCCCATTGTACTCTATGCTACTTTCTCCCCACCCCAACCTGCCTCTAGCTTATCTCTCCACGCTCCAGGCTCACTGCCTTTATTCCTGATGAAGGGCTTTTGCCCGAAACGTCGATTTCGAAGCTCCTTGGATGCTGCCTGAACTGCTGTGTTCTTCCAGCACCACTCATCCAGAATCTGGTTTCCAGCATCTGCAGTCATTGTTTTTACCTATTTGGTCAATCTGTGTATCCCGTCCGGATTTCCTAAACTGAACTAGCCCCATTTGGCTGTGTTTGGCACATGTCCCTCTGAACCTTTTCCTTTTGGGTGACGTGGTGACTCAATGGTTAGCATTGCATCACAGCACCAGGGTCCCAGATTTGATTCTACCTTTGACTGACTGTGTGGAGTTCGTATGTTGTCCCCCTGTCTGTGTGGGTTTCCGCTTGGTGCTCTAGTTTCCTCCCACAGTCCAAAAATGTGCAAGTTAGGTAAATTGGCCATGCTAAGCAACCCATAGTATTCAGGGGCCTGTAGGTGTGGTAGCCATGAGATATGCAGGGTTACAGGAATTGGGTAGGGGATGTGGCTGGGTGGATCGGTGTCAACTCGTTGAGCCGAATGGCCTGCTCCCACAATGAAGCGATCCAATCCAATCACTTGTCCAGTTTATGTTGGCAATCAGATGTAACAGGACACCAGAACTGGATCTGATGCATCGAAGAATTTTGCATGAAGTGAGAGGAGAAATTATGGGGGCACTAGCCAGAAGGTTACACTCTTCCCTGCAATCTGATGAGGTACCAGGACACTGTAGAATTGCCAGCATGACAATCTTTATTTTTCTAAAAAGAGTTGTAAAGTTAATCCTGTCTTGTCTGTTTAACTCCAGGGAAACCTCTGGCAACAATTATTTGGGATAAAGCTATTAGTCAGGCTGAAAAAGGCGGGTTGGTTAGGAAAAGTCATGGTGAAATTGTGCCCAACTAACTTGCTGATGTTTTTTGATGACTTAACAAAGTGCTGATGAGGGCAATCTACTGATGGGGTTTACATGAATTTCGTGAAGGTGCCACGCAACAGACTTGAGGAAGGTTGCCATTCGTGGTACAACAGGGAGGGGCAACATGAATACAACATTAACTGTGTGATGGGAAAGAGAGAGAGTGACGGTTAATGAATATTTTTTGAGTTCGACGAAAGTTTGGAATAGAGTTCTCAGGGTGTCAATATTGGGAACAGCATGTTCCGGGGGGGAGGAAGGGCAAGGCTATATAAGGGAGCCTTGGATAACAAGGGAAAGTATGAATTTAGTCCAAGGGTGAAAAAGAAGCATATGGAAGGTTTTAGAAAGCTAAAATTGGGCCGCACCTGTGATGAATATAAAAAAGCAGAAATAACCCAAGCAGGGAATTAAGAGAGCAAGAAGGTGCTGTGAAATGACTTCAGCAATTAGAGTTAAAGAGTATCACAAGAGTATTCTACGCATATATTAATAAGAGAATAACTGGGGAGCAGTTAGGACCACTCAAGGATAAAGGATATGGTGGATAGTGAAATTAATGCGGAGAATGCAAACATGCTAAGGCATATTGAGATCAAGAAAGAAGTGTTCGATCTCTTGATGAGCATCAGAGCCTGATGGTTTCTACCTCAGAAGAAGGAGAGCAGATTGCTAAGGCCTTGATGAGCTTTGCGTCCTCGCTAGCCATTAGACAGATCCTGGAAGACTGGCAAGGAGCAAATGTTGTTTTTCTGTTCAAGAAGGGAGATAGGGGTAATCCAAGAAACAATAGATCAGTGAGTTTCTGATCAGTGGTTGGGAAGCTGTTGAAGAGAATACTTAGAATGTATATGCTTTTGGAAAAGCGAGGCCTAATTAGAGACAATCAGTCTGGTTTTGTGTGGAGTAGGTCATGTCTTACTCACTTGGTTGAATTTTTTGATTAGGTGACAAAGGTAATCGATGTGGATAGAGCAGTGGATGTTGTCTACATCCTTTTTAATAAGGCTTTTTTAATAAGGTCCCTCATGGTAGGTTCATCTAGTAGATTAAGATGCATAGGATCCACTGTGACTTTGTTGCTTGGATTCAGAATTGGCTTGCCCGTAGAAGGTAGAGGGTAGGCGTGGAATAGTGTTTTTGTGGCCAGAGGTCCACGACCAGCACAAATCTGTACTGAGAACTCCACTGTTTGTGATACATATGAATGATTTGTATGAAAATGTAGTTGGGTTCGTAAGTTTGCAGTTAACAAAAACGTTGGTGGAATTGTCGATAGTGTAGAAGATTGTCAAAGACTACAGTGGAATATCGATCAGTAGAAAATGTCAGGTGGAGTTTAATCCGGGTAATTGTGTGATGCTGCACTTTGGGAGATCAATTGTTAATGAAAAGTATGCAGTTAACGCCAGGACACTGAGTACACTTGAAGTCCATAGCTCCCTGACAGTGGCCATGCAGGTAGGTAGGGTGGTAAGAAGACATATGGCATGCTTGCCTTTATTGGTTAGGGAATTGAAACAAGACTCAGGATGTATGTTGCAGCTTCATAAGATCTTGTTTAAGTCACAGTTAGTGTTGCACTTGGCTTTCGAGTGGGTGCAGTAGAGGTTTACCAGGATGCTGCCTGAATTAGAGGGTATGAGTTCTTAGGAGATGCTTGAAACACTTGGATTGTTTTCTGTGGAGTGCAGGAGGCGAAGGGGAGACTTGAGAGAAGTCTGCTGCCCGATCTGTGCTTTTCCCGCACTGCACTTTCAACTACAAAAATTAGTTGTTTGGATACGCTTGACAGTGATAATCTTTATTCCAGAATTGAAATGTCTAATACAGAGAGGCATGCATGTAATGTGAGAGGGGAAAGTTCAAAGAAGATGTGAGGAAAAAGGTTTTTAGAGAGTGGTAGGAGTTTGTAACATGCTGCCAGGGATGGTTTTAGAGGCAGATACAATAGGAGCGTTTGAGCTTATAAGATAAGCACATGAATTTGCAAGGACTGGTCAGAAATGGAGCAAAGGTAGGCAGAAGGGATTAGTTTAATTTGGTGTCATGTCTGACGCAGCACAGTTGGCCTAAGGCCCCATTGCTGTACTGTATAGTTCTATGGTCCGAAGGTGAGAGACTCTGAGCAAATTTCCATTAAATGCCTCATGCAGTTTAATGTCTGTCACTTCAAAGCAGCTACTAAAGTAACACTATTGCAGCACACTGGTACTGCCTCTCTCTCAAAACAGAAACTAACACAGTTAATGGTAGGGCCTTGGGGATGACTGTTGAAGAGGGAGACCTTGGGGTGCAGGTACATAGTTCCTTGAAAGTGGTAGACTGGCTAGTGAGGAAAGCATTTGGCACGCTTGCCTTCACTGTTCAGAACATTGAGTACAGGAGTTGGCACATCATGTTACAGCTGGACAAGACAATGGTAAGGCCACATGTGGAGTACTGGGTACAATTGTGTTTGCCTGCTTTAGGGCGGATATTATTAAATTGGAAGCGTGCAAAAAAGAATTACGAGGATGTCACAGAGATTAGAAGGTTTAAGTTATAAGGTGAAAGTGAATAGGCTGGGTTTTTCTTTAAACCTGAAATGTTGGAGGCTCAGGGGTGACCTTATGGAGGTTTACCAAATCATGAGGGGCATATCCAAAGTCTTTTCCATCACTTAGGGGATCCAACGACATTAGTTGAGAGGGGAAAGATTTCAAAGAGACCTGATGAGTGATATTTTCAGACAGATAGTGGTGTGAATATCAAATGAGCTGCCAGTGGAAGTGGGTACAGTTACAAGATTTAAAAGAGATTTGTACAGGGATAGGAGAGATTAGCAGGATATGGGCCAACTGTGGATAAATGGGACTACTTCAGGGATGCGTAGGTCAGATGAATTAGCCATATGACGTGCGAATATGGTAGATGGGTGAGTCTGGGTCGGATGCTCTTTGGAGAATCGGTGTGGACATGTTGAATAGAATCACCTTGTTTCCACGTTGTTGGGATTCTATTGTATGACCTCCAGTTCAGGAAATCTGGTTGGAATGGATAAGTTGGATCCGTTTCCATGTACTGAGATTCTGAGATCAGACAGTGTGTGACCTGGGTGGGGGTGGAGGGGAAACAGAACTTACTGTATTTCAACATCTTTGTTGCATGATATATACATGAAAACAGACCCCTCAGTTAAACTCGTCCTTCCTCACTATCGAGCCGTGTCTCCATTTTCAAGGAACTATGAACCTGCACTCCAAGGTCTCTTTGTTCAGCAAGACTTACCATTAAGTGTTATTAAGACCCATCCTGATTTGCCTTTCCAAAATGCAGCACCTCACATTTATCTAAATTGAACTCCACCCGTTGGCCCAATGGCCCATACTCTAAGGTAACCATCTTTGCTGTTCACTGCTCCTCCAATTTTGGTGGTGTTTGCAAAGTTAAGAACCATACCTTCCATGTTCACATCCAAGTCACTTGTATAAATGATGACAAAATGATCCAGCACTGATCCTTGTGACTCGCCATCGGTCACAGGCCTCCAGTCTGACAATCAATTCTCCATCACCGCCCTTTGTCTTCTACCTTCAAGCTAGTTCTGTATCCAAATAATTCTCCTTCTATTCAGTGTGATCTATCCTTGGTAACCAGTCCACCATGAGGAACTTTATCGAACATCTTACTGACGTCCAAAGATCATGTACACCACTGTGCCCTCATCAATGCTCTGTGATTCTTCAACAAAACTCAAATCAAGTTAGTCAGACTGTATTTCGCACACACAAAGCCAAGTTAACTATCCCTAATCAGTCCTTGCTTTTCCAAATACAATACATCCAAATACTCAGGATTCCCCCCAACAACTTGTCCACGACTCATGACAGGCTCACTGGTCTATAGTTCCCATTCAATTCTAGAGCTAACTGTAGTTGCACTGACATGGAGGAAAGTTGAATAGGTAATTTAATATTTTCAAAACCCTTTCAATTTTTTTTATTTCAGGGGATCATCACTTAGGAAGATGTAACACTGCCATGGCTGAAGGTTTGAGCAAGGGAGAAAATTAGATATCTTCAACAATAATGGGAATAGACACAGGTATTTTCTGAGAATGAAAAAAATGTTTTCTCATCTCGAAAAAGGCTGCTGAACTGAAGCAAAAAGTTGACATTGTACGAGGCAATTGGCTAGGTGCTCAGCCGGATAAGGGAAGGAAGTGGCCATTTAGAATAAACTTGTCTATCAAATGGCCCAATGACTGGAATAAATGTGGACTTCTGTCCCAGCTGTAGAGACACTTCCCTCTGCACCAATAGACCCAAGGACGGCATTGCTTATTTATCATTCTGTCCATTTCCAAGGCATTCTAAACAGCCTCTATTAGTCATTCCAAATACAGATGAATGATTTTGCAAGGAGTTGCTCTTTCACTCGGGCAATTTCTCACCCGTGAGCCCAGTAGCAGCAGCAATAGCAATTGTGGGAGAGAAAAGGCCTCAGGCTGGAAAAGCATCAAGCCTATAAGAACTCCACCGGCCTTTTTGTGGAGCCGCAGAAAATTGGGGAGATAGTAAATGTGTATTTTGCATTAGTAATTACTATGGAAAAGGACATGGAAGATATCGAATGTAGGGAAATAGACGGTGACATCTTGAAACATGCCCATATTACAGGGAAGTGCTGGATGTCTTGAAATGCATAAAAGGTGAATAAATCCTCAGGACCTGATCTGGTGTACCCTAGAACTCCATGGGAAGCTAACGAAGTGATTGCTGGCCCTCTTGCTGAGATATTTGTATCATCGATAGTCACAAGTGAGGTGCCAGAAGACTGGAGGTTGGCTGACATGGTGCAGTGATTTAAGGTGGTAAGGACAGGGCAGGGAACAATAGACCAGCGAGCCTGACGTTGGTAGTGGGCAGGTTGTTTATTATTTAAATAGGGAAAAGCTGCAGAAAGCTGCAACACAAAAACTGAACACATGGATACAGACCCTTCAGCCCGTCCAGTCCATGCGGCAAACGTAATCCCAAACTAAACTAGCCCCACCTGCATGCTTCCAGCCCATATTCCTCCAAGCCGTTCCTATTCATCTACCTATGCAAATGTCTTTTAAACATTGCAATTGTATCCACATCCACCACTTCCTCAGGAAATTAATTCCACATGGGAACCACCCTCTCAAAAAAAAGTTGCTCTCAGGTCTTTATAAAATCTCTCTCACCTTAAAAATATGCACCTGAATCTCGAAATCCCCCATCCTCGGGAAAGACAACTACAAATTAACTCATTATTTTATAAACTTCTATCATGTCTCTTCTCAACCTCCTGTGAACCAGTGGAAAACGTCCCAGCCCATCCTGCCTTTCCTTATAACTCAAACCTTCGATACTCGTAAGTAATGGCAGCTTCATTAATAACAGTCATGACGAGCACTAAAATAATGTCATGTTGTTAATGAAATAATAACTGTTAGTCGTCATCACATATAGAACCAGATACTCAGTTCTTATAATCACAGTCTCACACAATCTGGTAATTACCTCAGAATCTATATTTTACAGTTTGGAATCCCCAGAGCCACAGACAGTTATTTCATTCCCAAATGACAATTTATCATCACCTTTGGGTCAGATCCATCACTGACTAAAGTGCAGTGAGAGCAGAAGTAAGATCCTTGGTCCCAGATCCTTGGACACTGACATCATTCATGCTCGAAATTGGATCAAACAAAGGGAAATAATGGAAAGCAGAAAATATACCTTGTGCACACTTCAGTATGGACAAGGATACTGCAGCTATGTACAGTATTTACAGTGTAAAGAACACTGTTACTGATGGGAGTATATTTGTACGATCAATTCTAACAAAAGTGAACCATATTTAACAATACCAATACGACACCATTTTTATGAATAACAATGGTAATGTACTGTATTTATTATTCTCACTGAGTATGGTAAAGAAAGTATTATTGATATTAATAATGTGCAGTTTTTTAATTGTTACCGATCCAGTACATTGTCTGACAATGTCAAACACAATGCCACAAAGTCTGGTACTTCCTGCAGTTTTACAGTTTGTATTCCTCAGTCACACACAATCCTTTCACTGGTACAGATACAGAGTACATGAGATTGCCCGGTTCTTCTGTACCACTAGCAGCGGCTTTCGGTTCAATCAATTCAGAGTTTGATTCGTGGGTGGGCCTGCAAGAGCTGGCAAATATGATGCCATCTGTTTTACCTCTCCACTCTTGTCCAATTTCACTTCCACTGTTTGGTATGAATGTCATTACTGATACGCTTAAACTTGTACACTTAATAAAAAGTGTGCAGTGTCAGACATCTCGTCATAATAAACATCTCACATTCTGCTACTTACTCCAGTCCCTGTATTTTGCAATTTGGTTTCCAGATGTAATTTTATTCCTGAATCTCCCGGTCATTGCTCTGGAGACTAAACAAAAGTAGCGAGAACCATATTTCGTCAAACCAAAATGTATGCAAAATCTGTGTCTCAAATATTACAGGAAACATGAAAAAGTCAAATCAGCGCTTCTTTGATGTAAAAATACAGTTCAACAGGACAAATTGGAAGATTCTACTGCAATTAATAAATGGCAAGTAACAATGATATTTGACTTAGGACCCATCACTGGAAATATACCTCACCCAATTTCACTTTGAATGGAATTTCACTTTCCCAAGCCAATGGAACAGAGAAACAAGAACAAATTGGACTGGCTGTCAATTCACTATCACTGGTTTTATGCTGTGGTGAAGTCTGATATCACTCAGAATCACAGAAGTGCACAAGTGCAGAAAGAGACCATTTGGCCCATTGTGCCAGCACTGCCTTCTCTATGAGCATCATTACTAGTGTTAATCGCCTGCTTTTCTCCCCCCATATCATTGCACATCATTTCTCGCCAAATGATCATCAAATGCCTTGATTGAACCTGCCTCCACCACATTCCCAGATGTACAATCCATACATCAACTATTTGCTAAGTGAAGAAATTTTACCTTACTTCACCTTTGCTTCTTTTGCAAATGACCTCTTTTGGCATTTATTAAAACTAGGATCTTCTGCAAAGCAACAATCAATGGAGAGCCAACTGCTCAAATGTTTCCATTCTCAGATGTTATTTGGTATTTCTTGGAGTGTTCTCAGAAGTGAGAAGTCTAGCATCCCTTGTTGATATGCTGCAGGCTCAAGGGAAGCAGAAGACAACTCATATTGGCGTGTGTGTGTGTGTCTCTCTCTGAATGAATGACTGAATCAGCGAGTGAGTGAGTGATTGAATGGACTGCAACAGTTCAAAAAGGCAGAACAGTACTAACTTCCTGAGGGCAAATAGAGATGGACAATAAATGCCCACATCTTGTGAGTGAATTCACAAAAGGCCAAGGTGGGCATGTGGGTGAGGTAAGTAGCTAGAGTGGCAGGTTAAGAGGGTGGTGGTTGGAGAGGGTGGCAGACTCCTGAGCTAAGTCAAAATTAGTCAGTGAGTCAGGAGATAGTCAGTTCAAGGGCTAGTCAACACTGATGAAGGGGTGCAGTCAGACTGAGGGTTAGTTTTGTGTGTTTGTGTAAAGTTCACTCACATTGTTGTCCATGTTGAATTACTCTAACTGGTGTAAAGCTCAGTTAAAAAGGAGCTGAATAAAATTATCAGTGCTTGGGATCTTCCCTGAGAAGGACCCATCAACCCTTATCCCTTTCAACTTCCTTCAACCATCTCTTGTGGGTCCCAGAGCCCTATTTGGACTTGATTTATTTCACCTCATTGACACAGTTTTCCTGGAATTCCTCTGTTAAATAACAGTTCTGATCCGGAAACGAAAAACATCACTGTTCCTGCTGCTAGCCCGTGTGCTGTTGTAAGGGGTGTTTGTGTGCCTGCTGGGTGTGGACACTGCAGCATCCCTGCTTAAATGGTGTTGGTGTCGGATGCACTGGTGATGCTGCCTCTTTGTATTTGTCTTTATCCCAGTCTTACTCAGCTACCTGGCTACAGCCAGTACTTTCATCACTGTCTTTACGACATCCCCTTCAATTAGCTCGATATTGAGTAACTTCACTGACCAGTTTTCAGTTTCCACAAATGCCCTTTTTTCAATGGAGCTTCTGTGGTCCCTTTCTCCTGTCTTCACTTTCTCCAATTCCATTTCAGACAATTGCCTCCTTGTCAATTGCATGTATAAGCTCACAGACTCCGATACCTATCATCCTCCCCACCCCATCACCATTTCCTTGTCCTGTTGATACTACTGTCAATGCTAGTGCTTCAGAAATAGCGCTCAGCCCCTTCCTTACACCGATCTCTTTGTTAGTATGATCAATAGCCAAGGAGGTTAGCTGAGATTAGAAAGGAATCTTGATCAATTGGGAAAATAGGCTGAGAAGTGGCAGATGGAGTTTATTGCATTTTTGTACAACAAGGGCAGGAATTAATCAGTTCAAGGTGAAGCCCTGGGTAGTGTTTTGAGCAGAAACCTAGAGGTTTGGGGGTGAGGAGGTGGAACGTTTGGGGCAACGTTTTCCACAGAGGGTGGTTTGTATGCAAAATGAACAGCCAGAGGAAGCTATCTGGACAGGTACGTGAATCGGAAAAGTTCAGAGGGATATCAACCAAATGCAGACAAATCGGACTAGTTTAGTTTGGGAAACCTGGTTGGATTGGTTGGTATAAAGGATCTGTTGTTTCCATGTTGCATGATTCCAAGATTTTGGAGAGATAGTGTGTTCATGTCAGTGACTATGAAATCAGTTTTATAATTTCACAGGAGTTAAGACTTGGCTTCATACTATCTTTTTCTCTTCTAGAAAGTGTCACGTATAGAAGGGAAGAGCATTTCTTAAATGGTAAAAGCTTGAAAATATTGAGGTACAGAAGGACCAAAATACTCCTGTTCACAAGGTACTGAACATTAACATGTCGGTGCAGAAAGCAATTCAGAAGGGAAATCCTCTGTTAGCTTCTGAATTTTCTTTATAGAGATGAGACCTCACTTGGAGTATTGTGCACACTTCTGGTCCTCAGGCCTATTTACTTCAGAGGGAATTATAGGGCTTTTCAGTAAACTGATTGCTGGGTTGGTGGGACTGTCCTATCAATTAGCAATTGAGGAGACTGGGCATGTTTTCTCTGGAGATTAGAAGAATAAACAATGTTCTTTGAAAGTTACAACATTCTTGAAGGGGTAGACAGATTAGGTGTAGAAAGCATCAACCATCTACAAGCCACAAATCAGGAATACGATGCCTGGATGAGCAACACTGGAAAAGATTGCTATGTAACAGGTCAAATCAGAATCGCATGTTGCATCCTATCCACCACCTTCAAAATCCACTCCCTTCACAACCAACACTGAGTGGCAGTAGTGTGTGTCATTGACAAGAATCACTACAACAACTCATCAAGGATCCTTAGGCAGCACCTTCCAAACCGCTAACCACCTTCCAAACCTCAATCATCGTGAAGGACAAAGGCATCAAATACATGGAACCATTTGCAAGATCCCCTCCAAGTCATGTACCATAAAGACTTGGAAGGAGTTTGCTGTTGCTTCACTGTTGCTCAGTCAAATTAGTGCTTGGTGACCAGGAGCAGTCTCATCAAGCAGCTCCTTCGTTACATGTCTGGAAAATGGAGAAACACCAAGACAAAGAGGTACCCAACACTTGAACAGAAGACTGTTGCCACAAGCTACACAGATCAATACACCCTACACCATATGCCTGTTTGTTTTCAGAGATCAGTAAACCACTCTCAACTGACCCAGATCATACATTTTTCCTCTCTATGTATCATAACTAAACCTTAGCTTTGTCAGGAAGGTAAGAAACATTCCATTAGCATTATCTACTGCACCCTGTCTGCTAGCTTTGTATTTCCTGCACAGGTTCCCCTCAGTTTTTGTGTTGCAGCTTTTTGCAGCTTTTCCCTATTTAAATAATACTGATCTTTTGTTCTCCTTTCCAAAATAAACACCTTTATTTCTATCAGAGTGCCCATGTCAAATTTCACATCTGCTTCACTTTAATTTCAATTGTCCATTTGTCCCCCCTCTCTCCATCTTTAAACCCAAGCCCGACAAATGCTGGCCTCTCAAATTCTGGTGCTCATGATCTTGTTTCCGCTCTCACTACGAATCAATCACGATCATTTCTGAAGCTGAGCAATAAGAAACTGGGAGATTCAGAGGGGGAACTATTGACACCAAACTGAAAAATACAGACATGGGTGCGGGGGAGGGGCAGGCGAAGTACTGAACATTCGTTCATAACAAGTGGGTTGCTACAATTACAGTCATAGAGATGTATAGCATGGAAATAGACTCCTTGGTCCAACTCGTCCCAAGGCAATCTAGTCCCACCTGCCAGCACACAGCCCGAAACTCTCCAAACCCTTCTTATTCAAATACCCATCCAGATGCCTTTTACATGTTGCAATTGTTCCAGCCTCTGCCACTTCCTCTGGAAGCTCGTTCCATACATGGACCACCCTCTGTGTGAAAGCGTTGCCCCTCAGGTCCCTTTTTTTATCTTTCCCCTCTCACCCTAAACCTATGTCCTCTATTTCTGGACTCTCCCCCCTAGAGAAAAGATTGTCTTATTTATTCTAACCATGCCCCTCATGATTTTATAAACCTCTGCAAGGTCTCAGTCTCCGACGTTCCAGGGAAAACAACCCCAGCCTGTTCAGCCTCCCCCTTAGCTCAGATCCTCCAACGCTGGCAATATCCTTGTACATCTTTTCTGAATCCTTTCAAGTTTCACAACATCTTTCCGATAGGAAGGAGACCAGAATTGCACACAATATTCCAACAGTGGCCTAACCAATGTCCTGTACAGCCGCAACATGATTTCCCAACTCCTGTACTCAATACTCTGACCAATGAAGGAAAGCATACCAAATGCTTTCTTCACTATCCTATCTACCACTTTCAAGGAGCTATCAACCTGCACTCCAAGGTCTCTTTGTTCACCAAAGCTCTCTAGGACCTTACCATTAAGTGGAGAAGTCCTGCTGAGATTGGCTTTCCCAAAATGCAGCACCTCACATTTATCTAAATTAAACCCCATCTGCCAGTTCTCAGCCTATTGGCCCATCTGATCAAGATCCTGTTGTAATCTGAGGTAACCTTCTTCGCTGTCCAGGACACCTCCAATTTTGACATCATCAGCAAACTTACGAACTATGTTCACATCCAAATCACTTATATAAATGATAAAAAGTAATGGACCTAGCACTGATCCTGTGGCACTTCAGGAAAAGATTCCTGAAGAAGGGCTCATGCCCGAAACGTCGATTCTCCTGCTCCTTGGATGCTGCCTGACCTGCTACACTTTTCCAGCAACACATTTTCGGTTCTGATCTCCAGCATCTGCAGTCCTCACTTTCTCCTGGGGATTTATCCACTTCTATGCGTTTCAAGATACCCCGCACTTCCTTCTCTGTAATATGGACATTTTTCAAGATGTCACCATCAATTTCCCTATATTCTATATCTTCCATATCCTTTTACACAGTAAATAATAATGCAAATACTTGTTTAGTATCTGCCCCATCTCCTGCGGCTCCACACAAAGACCGCCTTGCTGATCTTTGAGGGGCCCTGTTCTCTCCCTAGTTACCCTTTTGTCCTTAATGTATTTGCAAAAACCCTTTGGGTTCTCCTTAACTCTATTTGCCAAAGCTATCTCATGCCCTCTTTTTGCCCTCTTGATTTCCCTCTTAAGTATACTCCTACTGCCTTTATAGTATTCTAAGGATTCACTCGATCTATCCTGTCTATACCTGATATATGCTTCCTTCTTTTTCTTAACCAAATCCTCAATTTCTTCAGTCATCCGGCATTCCCTGCACAATCTTACAAAATTTACTCCTCTCCTCTCAAGCTGCTTTAAGCAGAAATCAACGCTATCGTGTCCCGCATCCTCACAATCTGTTTCAGTGATACTGACCTGCAGCACACTCCTTCCAATCTGTTTCACAGTGATAATGACCTGCAGCATATGCATATCACCGTCTGAGTCAAAACATTTCCCTTCAGTTACCCTTTCGTTCTTTACCCACTAACTTTAAACTGATGCCCTCTCGTCCACAATTTCCATGCCTGGGAAAAAGATTGAATGCCCTCACCCTTTCCATGCCTGCCATGATCTGGTACACTTCAATAAGATCCAATCTCAGTTTCCTGCACTCTAAAGAAATGTCCTAGTTTACCCAATCTCTCCTCAGAACTCTGACAGTTGAGTCTTGGCAACATCCCAGTAAATTTCAGTTTGGTAACATCCTTCCTGTAGCAAGGTCACCAAAACTGAACACAATGCTCACAAGTGCAGCCTCATCAACGTTCTGTATAACTGCAACATAACTTCCCAACTTCTGTATTCAATGCTGTAACTGATGAAGGTCAGTGTGCCAAATGCCTCCTTCACTATCCTGTCTACCTGTGACTTCACTTTCAGAGAATTGTGCATCTGAACTACAAGGTCCCTCTGTTGCACTACACTCCTTAAAGCCCTAACATTCAGCATGAAATTCCTGTCCTGATTTGACTTTCCAAAATGCAAGACCTCCAGTCAGAGAGGTGCGTAGCATGAAAACAGACGCAACCCATCCACGTTGAGTAGATATCCCAACCCAGCCTAGTTCCACTTGCCAGCACCAGGCCCACATCCCTCCAAACCCTTCCTATTGATATACCCATCCAGATCCTTTTAAATGTTGCAACTGTACCAGCCTCCACCACTTGCTTTGGCAGCTCATTCTACACACACACTACCCTCTGCGTGAAAACGTTGCCCCTTAGGTCTCTTTTATATCTTTCCCCTGTCACTCTAAACCTATGCCCTCTAGTTCTAGACTCCCCACCCCAGGGAAAAGATCTTGTCTATTTCCTCTATCCAAGCCCTTCATAATTTTATAAACCTCTATAAGATCACCTCTCAGCCTCTGACGTTCCTGGGAAAACATCCCCAGCCTATTCAACCTCTCCCTATAGCTCAAATCCTCCAACCCTGACAACATCGTTGTCAATCTTTACTGAATCCTTTCAAATTTCGAGATATCCCTCTGATCGAAAGGAAATCAGAATTGCACACAACATTCCAAAGTATTGTTGGCACTCGCTAGGACCTTACCATTAAGTGCACAAGTCCTGATAAGATTTGCTTTCCCAAGATGCAACACTTCCCATTTATCTAAATTAAACTCCACTCCTCAGCCCATTTGTCCATCTGATCAAGATACCATTGTAATCTGAGGTAGACAATAGACAATAGGTGCAGGAGTAGGCCATTCTGCCCTTCCAGCCTGCACCACCATTCGATATGATCATTGCTGATCGTCCTTAATCAGTATCCTGTTCCTGCCTTATCTCCATAACCCTCGATTCCACAATCCTTGAGAGCTCTATCCAACTCTTTCTGAAATGAATGCAGAGACTGTACCTCCACTGTCCTCTGGGGCAGAGCATTCCACACAGCCACCATCGTCTGGGTGAAGTAGTTTCTTTTCATCTCTGTCCTAAAAGGTCTACCCCATATTTTTAAGCTGTGTCCTCTGGTTCGGCACTCACCCATCAGCAGAAACATGTTTCCTGCCTCCAGAGTTTCCAATCCTTTAATAATCTTATATGTCTCAATCAGATCCCCTCTCAGTCTTCTAAACTCAAGGGTATACAAGCCCAGTCGCTTCAGTCTTTCAGTGTAAGGTAATCCTGCCATTCCAGGAATTGACCTCGTGAACCTACGCTGCACTCCCTCAATAGCCAGAATGTCTTTCCTCAAATTTGGAGACCAGAACTGCACACAGTACTCCAGGTGTGGTCTCACCAGGGCCCTGTACAGCTGCAGAAGAACTTCTTTGCTTCGATACTCAATCCCTCTTGTTATGAAGGCCAGCATGCTATTCGCCTTCTTCACTATCTGCTGTACGTGCATGCTTACCTTCATTGACTGGTGTACAAGAACACCCAGATCTCTCTGTACTGCCCCTTTACCTAAATTGATTCCACTTAGGTAGTAATCTGCCTTCCTGTTCTTGCCACCAAAGTGGATAACCATACATTTATCCACATTAAACTGCATCTCCATGCATCTGACCACTCACCTAACGTGTCCAGGTCACCCTGTAATCTCCTAACATCCTCATCACATTTCACCCTGCCACCCTGCTTAGTATCATCAGCAAAGTTGCTAATGTTATTGCTACTTCTTTGTTGACCACTACACCTCCAATTTTGGTAGCATCTGCAAACTTGCTAACTATATGTCCTATGTTCACATCGAAATTATTCATACAAATGACAAAAATTAGTGGATCCAGCACCATTTCTTGTGCCACTCCATTGGTCACAGGTCTCCAGTTTGAAAAACAAACTCCACCACCGCCATCTCTCTTTGACCTTCGAGCCAGTTTTGTATCCAAATGGCTAGTTCTCCCTGTATTCCATGAGATCTAACCTTGCTAACCAGTCTCCCATGGGGAACCTTGTCGAACCCCTTACTGAAGTCCATATCGATCACGTCCACCATTCTGCCCTCATCAATCCTCTTTGTGACTTCTTCAAAAACCTCAAATAAATTCTTGAGACATCATTTCCCACTCACAAAGACATGTTGATTATCCCTAATGAATCCTTGGCTTTCTGAATATGTGTAAATCTTATCCCTCAGGATTCCCTCCAACAACCTGCCTACCACCGAAGTGAAGCTCACCGTTCTACAGTTCCCTGGCTTGTCCTTACCACCTTTCTTAAATAGTGGTACCACATTAGCCAATTCCAGTCTTCTGGCACCTCACCTGTGACTATCAATAAGACAATTATTTGAGCAAAGGGCCCAGCAATCATTTCCCGAACTTCCTCTCAAGTTCTAGAGGACACCTGATTGGGTCCTGGGGATTCACTTATGTATATTAAACTCCATTTGCTATTTCTCTGCTCACTTCCCCAGCTGATCAAGGTCCTGCTGCATTTTCTATAATCTCCCTCACTGTCCACAATACCACCTATTTTAGTGTCATCAGCAAACTGACCTTGTACACTCTCATCCAAATCACTGATATAGACAACAAACAGCAATGGGCCTAGCAATGACTCCTGAGGGACTCCAATAGTCACAGGCCTGCAATTGGACAAGCATCTGTTTCCGACTCTCAAGCCAATTGTGTATCCAAATTGCCAGCTTGCCCTGGATTTCATGAAATCGAACCTTTCAGAGCAGCCAACCACATGGAACCTTGTGAGAAGATTTGTAGCTCGGGTGCTGGTTGTTGTGGTTCTGTTCGCCGAGCTAAGAATTTGCGTTGCAGACATTTCGTCCCCTATCTAGGTGACATCCTCAGTGTTTGGGAGCCTCCTGTGAAGTGCTTCTGTGATGTTTCCTCCAACACCGAACAGAGAATTCACCACAAAATTATACAGGAAAGCCGCACACACAGACCAAGTCCTGAACTACGAAAGCAACCACCCCAACACACACAAAAGAAATTGCATCAAGACACTGTTCAAAAGGGCCACAACACACTGCAGCACACCAGAATTGCAAAAAGAGGAAGAAGAACACCTCTACAATGTATTCGCCAAAAATGGATACCCCCGCAATTTCATCAACAGATACCTAAGGGAAAGACAATGGAATGAGGACATGCCACAACTCAAAGGAGTGGCCACGTTACCATACATCAAGAACATTTCTGAACTGACAGCCAGACTACTACGACCACGAGGGCTCATAACAGCACACAAACCAACAGCCATTCTCAGACAACAACTCACCAGGACAAAGGACCCGATACCCAGCATGAGCAAAACCAACGTAGTGTACAAAATCCCATGCCAGGACTGCACAAAACACTACATAGGGCAAACAAGAAGACAGCTAACGATCCGTATCCATGAACACCAACTAGCCACGAAACGACACGACCAGCTATCCTTAGTAGCAAATCACGCAGATGACAGGCAACATGAGTTCGACTGGGACAACACTACTATTACAGAGAACAGCCAGGGAATTCCTAGAGGCATGGCACTCATCCACAGATTCTATCAACAAACACATCGACCTGGACCCAATATACCGGCCACTGCAGCGGACAGCTGGAACTGACAACTGGAAGCGGCAGAGACAAACCACTATAAATGCTGGAGGAAACATCACAGAAGCAATTCACAGAAGGCTCCCAAGCACTGAGGATGTCACCTAGATAGGGGACGAAACGTCTGCAACACAAATTCCCAGCTCGGCGAACAGAACCACAACAACCAGCACCCAAGCTACAAATCTTCCCACAAATCTCGATGAGACTGTTTGCAGTTAAAGTATGGTTACTGTGAGGTGTGTAGAAGAGGACAGGCTCTCTATGTGACTATTTGCAGTAATGTACGGTTACTATCATCTGTGTCAGTGGGAACAGGTTCTTTTATGAGACTATTTGCAGTGACTGTATGTTTACTGGCAGCTGTGAAAGTGGGGACAGGGTCTCTATGACACTGTTTGCAGTGACTGCATGGCTGTTTTGAGGTGTGTTGATTAGGACAGGCTGTCTATGAGGCTGTTTGCAGTCACTGCATGGTTTCTGGGAGGTGTGCTGATTTGGACATGCTCTCTGAGACTGGTTGCAGTGACTGTATAGTCACTGGGAGGTGTGTACATGAGGTCAGGCTTTCTATGAGACTGTGTGCAGTGAATGTATGGTTAGTGGGAGATGTGTAGATGATGCCAGTCTCACTGGGAGTTTGTTTGCAGTGACTGTGTGATTACTGGGAGGTGTGTAGATAAGGATAGACTCTCTATGAGACTGTTTGCAGTGACTGGGTGGTTACTGGCAGGTGTACAGGTGAGGAAAGGCTATCTGTGAGACTGTTTGCAGTGATTCCTGAGGGCCTGTGCCCGAAACGTCGAATCTCCTGTTCCCTGGATGCTGCCTGACCTGCTGTGCTGTTCCAGCAATAAAGTTTCAACTTTGATCTCCAGCATCTGCAGACCTCACTTTCTCCTGTTTGCAGTGATTGTATGGTTACTGGGAGGAGTGTGGATGAGGACATGATCTCTATGAGACTATTTGCAGTGACTGTATGGTAACTACTAGGCGTGTTGATAAGGCCAGTCTCACTGAGATTCTTTGCAGTGACTGTGTGGTTACTGAGAGGTGTGTGGATGAGGCCAGTCACCCTAGGAGACTGAATGCAGTGACTTTACAGTTACTGGGAGGTGTGTAGGTGAGCACAGGCTCTCTATGTGACTGTTTGCAGTGACTATGGTTACTGGCAGATGTGTACCTATGGTACCGGTTCTTTATGAGACTATTTGCAGTGACTATATGTTTATTGGCAGCTGTGAAAATGGGGACAGGGTCTCAATGATACTGCTTGCGGTGACTGTGTGGTTCCTGGGATGGATGTAGTTGTGGATAGGCCCACTATGAGTCTGTCTGTACTGACTGTATGGTTGTTGGAAAGTGTGTAGATGAGGATAGGCTCACTGTGAAACTGTTTGCAGTGACTGTATGATCACATTGAGGTGTGTGCATGAGGTCAGACTTTCTGTATGGTTACTGGGAGATGTGTACATGAGGACAGACTCTCGATGAGAGTGTTTGCAGTGACTGAATGGACACTGTCGGCTGTTTAGATGAGGGCAGTCTCACTGTGAGACTATTTGCAGTGACTGTATGGTTACTGAGAGGTGTGTAAGTAGGGACAGGCTCTCTCTGAGACTGTTTGCAGTGAATGTATGGCCACTGGCAGATGTGTAAGTGGGGATAGGCTCTCTATCAGACTGTGTGCAATGACCTACTGGTTACTATGCGGTGTGTAAATGAGAGTAGTCTCACTGTGAGACTGTTTGCAGTGACTGTATGATTTATGTGGGATGTGTAATCGAGGAGGGCCTCTCTATGAGACTGTGTTTGCTGTGACTGTATAGTTACTGGGAGGTGTGCAAGTGAGACGAGTCTCACTGTGAGCCTATTTGCCATGACTGTATGGTTACTGAGAGGTGTGTGCACGAGGACAGGTTCTCCAGAGACTGTTTGTGAAGACTATTATTTATGGGAGGTGTGTACATGAGGACAGGGTCTCTATCAGATTGACTGCAGTGACTTTATGGTTACTGTGAGGTCTGTAGTTGAGGATGGCCTCTCTATGATACTTTTTGCAGTCACTGCATGGTTACTGGCAGCTGTGTAAGTGGGGATAGCCTTTCTGAGACATTTTGCAGTGACTGCATGGTCACTGGGAGGTGTCTACATGAGGACAGTCTCACCATGAGAATGTTTGCAGTGTCTGTATCGTTACTGGGAGGTGTTTAGATGAGGGCAGGTTCACTGTGAGACTAATTGCGTTGACTGTATGGTTACCGGGAGATGTGTAGATGAGGACAGGCTTTCTAAGAGATTGTTTGAAGTGACTGTATGGTTACTGGGTGGTGTGTAGATGAAGACAGGCTTTTTCTGAAACTGTTTGCAGTGACTGCATATTTACTAGTAGGTGTGTAGATGACGAAGGCTCTCTATGAGACTGCACTGACTGTATGGTTACTGGGAGGTGTATAGATGAGGTCAGGTTCACTGTGAGACTGATTGCACTGACTGTATGGCTACTGGGAGGCATGTCAATGAGGACAGACTCTCTCTGTGACTGTTTGCATTGAATGCATGGTTACTGGAAGGTGTGTGGATGAAAATAGGCTCTCTCTGAGAGTGTTTGCAGTGATAGTATGGTTACTTGGAAGCGTGTAGATGAGCACCGGTTCTCTATGATACTGTGTGCAGTGACTGTATGGTCACTGGGAGGTGTGTAAGTGCGGACAGGTTCTCTGAGACTGTATTGTTTCTGGGAGGTGTGTAGTTGAGGACTGTTTCTCTATGAGATAGTTTGCAGTGACTGTATGATTACTGTCAGCTGCGTAAGGCTAGGCTCCCTATGAGACTGTGTGCAAAGACTGTATGGTTACTGGGAGGTGTATAAGTGGGGACAGGTTCTCCATGATACTTTTTGCAGTGACTGCATGGCTACTGGCAGCTGTGTAAGTGGGGATAGCCTCTCTGAGACTGTTTGCAGTGGCTGTATGAGCACTGGGCGGTGTGTCGATAAGGACAGGCTTTCTATTATACTATTTGCAGTTCCTGTGTGGTGACAGGGAGGTGTGTATATGTGGACAGAGTCTCTATGAGACTGATTGCAGTGACTGTATGGTTACTGGGAGGTGTGTAGCTGAGGCCAAGTTCTCTCTGAGACTATTTGCAGTGACTGTATCATTACTGAGATGTGTGTAGATGAGGCCAGCCTCACTGGGAGACTGTGATCAGTGTCTGTACGGTTTCCAGGAGGTGTGTAAATGAGGCCAATCTCACTGTGAGACTCTTTTCAGTGATTCTTTGGTTACTGGGAGGTATGTGGTTGAAGACAGGATCTCTGAGACTTTTTGCAGTGACTGTACAGTAACCGGGAGGCACGTTGTTGAGGCCTGTCTCACTGAGTGACGGTGTGCAGTGTCTGTATGGTAACTGGGAGGTGTGTAGATGAGAACAGGCTCTCTATGAGACCATTTTATAGTGACTGTATGGTCACTGGGAGGTGTGTAGATGAGGGCAAGTTCACTGTGAGACTAATTGCGTTGACTGTATGGTTACTCGGAGATGTTTAGATGAGGACAGGCTTTCTAAGAGACTTTGCTTTGACTGTATGGTTACTGGAAGGTGTGTGTGGATGAAGGCAGGCTCTCTACATGAGACTGTTTGCAGTGACTGTATTGTTACTGGGAGGTGTATAGATGAGGACAGGTTCACTGTGAGACTAATTGCGCTGACTGTATGGCTACTAGGAGGCATGTCAATAAGGACATTCTGAGACTGCTTACAGTGACTGTATGGTTACTGGGAGGTGTGTAGAAGAGGCCAGTATCACTGTGAGACTGTGTGCAGTGAATGAATGGTTTGTGGGAGGTGTGTAGATGATGCCAGTCTCACTGGAAGACTGTTTGCAGTGACTGTATTGTAATTGGGAGGCGTGTTGATGAGGACAGTCTCACTGGGAGACTGTGTGCAGTGACTGTATGGATACTGGGAGGTGTGTACATGAGGCCAGTCTCACTGGGAGACTGTGTGCAGTGACTGTGTGATTACTGGGAGGTGTGTACATGAGGCCAGTATCACTGTGAGACTGTTTTCAATGACTGTATGGTTACTGGGATATGTGTAGATTAGGCCAGTCTCATTATCAGACTGATTGCAGTGACTGTATGGTTACTGGGAGATGTGTAGATAAGGACACGCTCTCTATGGTACTATTTGCAGTGACTGTATGGGTAATGGGAGCTGTATAGAAGAGGCCAGTCTCAATGTGAGACTCTTTGCTGTGACTGGTTGGTCACTGGGAGGTGTGAGGATGAGGGCAGGCTCTCTCTGAGACTGTTTGCAGTGACAGTATGGTTACTTGGAAGTGTGTTAATGAGCACCGCTTCTCTATGAGACTGTGTGCAATGACTAACGTCACTGGGAGGTGTGTAAGTGGGGACAGGTTCTCCATGATACCTTTTGCAGTGATTGCATGGTTCATGGCAGCTGTGTAAGTGGGGATAGTCTCTATGAGACTGTTTGCAGTGACTGTATGAGCACTGGGAGGTGTGTCGATAAGGACAGGCTTTCTATTATACAATTTGCAGTTCCTGTGTGGTGACGGGGAGATGTGTACATGTGGACAGGGTCTCTATGAGACTGATTGCAGTGACTGTATGGTTACTGGGAGGTGTGTAGATGAGGACAGGCTCGCTATGAGACTGTTTGCAGTGACTGTATGGTTACTAGGAGGTGTGTAAATATAAGGCCAGTCTCACTGGGAGACTCTTTGCAGTGACTCTGTGGTCACTGGGAGGTGTGTAGATGAGGCCAGTCACCCTCGGAGACTGTCTGGTTACTGGAATGTGTGTGGTTGAAGACAGGATCTCTATGACACTATTTGCAGTGACTGTATGGTTACTGAATAGTGTGTCGATGAGGCCAGTCTCACTGGATGACTGTGTGCAGTGACTGTATGATTGCTTAGAGGTGTGTAGATTAGGCCAGTCTCACTATGAGACTGTTCGCAGTGACTGTATGCATACTGGGAAGTGGGTAGATGAGGCCAATTTCACTGTGAGACTGTGTGCAACGACTGGATGGTTACTGGGAGATGTGTGGATGAGGGTCGGCTCTCTCTGAGACTGCTTACAGTGACTGGTTAGTGGAAGGTGTGTGGATGAAAACTGTCTCTCTATGAGACTCTTTGCAGTGAATGTATTGTTGCTTAGAGGAGTGTAGGAGAGGCCAGTATCACTGTGAGACTGTTTTCAATGACTGTATGGTCACCGGGAGATGTGTAGATAAGGACACGCTATCCTTATCTATTTGCAGTGATTGTATGGTTAATGGGAGCTGTGTAGAAGAGGCCAGTCTCAATGTGAGACTCTTTGCTGTGACTGGATGGTTACTGGGAGGTGTGTGGATGAGAACAGCCTCTCTCTGAGACTTTTTGCACTGACTGTATGGTAACGTGGAGGTGTGAAGATGAGGACAGGCTCTCGATGAGACTGTTTGTAGTGACTGTATGATTACTGGGAGGTGTGTTGATAAGGACAGGCTCTGTATGAGACTGTTTGCAGTGACTGTATTTTTACTGGGAGGTGTGTAGATGAAGACAGGCTATCTATGAGTCTGTTTGTGTTGACTGCATGGTTACTCGGAGGTGTGTAGCTGAGGACAGGCTTTCTATGAGATTGTTAGCAGTGACTGTATGGTCACTGAAAGGTGTGTAGAAGAGGCCAGTCTTACTTCTACTCCCCATGGGATACTGATTAGCAAGGTTAGATCTCATGGAATACAGGGAGAATTAGCCATTTGGATACAAAACTGGCTCAAAGGTAGAAGACAGAGGGTGGTGGTGGAGGGTTGTTTTTCAGACTAGAGGCCTGTGACCAGTAGAGTGCCACAAGAATCAGTGCTGGGACCTCTACTTTTTGTCATTTACATAAATGATTTGGATGCGAGCACAAGAGGTACAGTTAGTAAGTTTGCAGATGACACCAAAATTGGACGTGTAGTCGACAGCGAAGAGAGTTACCTCAGATTACAACAGGATCTGGCCAAATGGGCCAATGGGCTGAGAAGTGGCAGATGGAGTTTAATTCAGACAAATGCGAGGTGCTGCATTTTGGGAAAGCAAATCTTAGCAGGACTTATACGCTTAATGGTCAGGTCCTAGGGTGTGTTGCTGAACAAAGAGACCTTGGAGTGCAGGTTGATAGCTCCTTGAAAGTGGTAGATAGGGAATTGAAGGAGGCATTTGGTATGCTTTCCTGTATTGGTCAGAGTATTGAGTACAGGAGTTGGGAGGTCATGTTGCAGCTGTACAGGACATTGGCTAGGCCACTGTTGGAATATTGCGTGCAATTTTCCTATTGGAAAGATGTTGTGGAACATGAAATGGTTCAGAAAAGATTTACAAGGATGTTGCCAGAGTTGGAGGATTTGAAATGTAGGGAGAGGCTGAACAGGCTGGGGCTGTTTTCCCTGGAGCGTCGGAAGTTAAGGGGTGACTGTCTCGAGGTTTACAAAATTATGAGGGGTATGGATAGGGTAAATTGGCAAAGTGTCTTCCTTGGGGTCGGGGAGTCCAGAACTAGAGGGTTTAGGGTGAGAGGGGAAAGATATAAAAGAGACCTAAGAGGCAACTTTTTCATGCAGAGTGTGGAACCTGTATGGAATGAGCTGCCAGAGGAAGTGGTGGAGGCTGGTACAATTGCAACATTTTAAGAGGCATTTGGATGGGTATATGAATAGGAAGGTTTGGAGGGATAAGAGGCTCTTTGCTGTGAATATGTGGTCATGGAAGGTGTGTGGATGAAGACAGGCTCTCTATGAGACAGTTTGCAGTGACAGTATGGTAACTGGGAGTCGTGTTGATGAGGCCATCTCATTGGGAGAGTATTTGCAATGACTGGTTACTGGGAGGTCTGCAGCTGAGGAAAAGGGTCTCTGTGTGCATCTCACTGGGAGACTGTTTGCACTGATTGTGTGGTTCCTGGGTGGAGTTTCTTTGAGACTGTTTGCAGTGACTCTATGGTCACTGGGAGACGTGTAGATAAGGACACGCTCTCTATGATATTGTTCGCAGTGACTGCATGGTAACAGGGTGGTGTTTACATGAGGACAGGTTCTCCATGAGACTGTTTGCAGTGACTGTTTGGTCACTGGGAGGTGTGTAGGCGAGGACAAGCTCTCTATGTGACTCTGTGCAGTGACTGTATATTTACTGGGAGGTGTGTCGATGAGGCCAGTCTCACTGGGAGACTGTGTGCAGTTACTGCATGGTTAGTGGGAGGTGTGTGGATGAGAACATGCCCTCTATAAGTCTGTTTGCAGTGACCGTATGGTTACTGGGAGGTGTATTGATGAAGCTAGTCTCACAGTGAGACAGTTTGCAGTGACTGTCTGGTACGGTTGGGTGTGGAGATGGGGCCAGTCTCACCTGAGACTGTTTGCAGTGACTGTATGGTCACTGGGAGATGTGTGGATAAAGACCCGGTATCTATAAGACTGTTTGTAGTGACTGGCTCTGCATGAGACTGTTTTCAATGACTGTATGGTTACTGGAAGGTGTGTGGATGAAGACAGGCTCACTATGATACTGTTTGCAGTGACAGTATGGTAACTGGGAGTCGTGTTGTTTGGTCCTGTGTCACTGGGAGACAGTGTGCAGTATCTGTATGGTTACTGGGAGGTGTGTAAATGAGGCTAGGCACACTGTGAAACTGTTTGCATTGACTGTATGCCCACTGGGAGAACTGTAGTTGAGGACAGTGGGGATGGAGGTGATAGGTCAGGGAGAAGGGTGGAGTGGATAGGTGGAAAGGAAGATAGGCAGGTAGGACAGTCATGGGGAGAGTGCTGAGATGGAAGTTTGGAACTGGGGTGAGGTGGGGGAAGGGGAAATGAGAAAACTGTTGAAGTCCACATTGATGCCCTGGGGTTGAAGTGTTCCGAGGCAGAAGATGAAGCGTTCTTCCTCAAGGCGTTAGGTGGTGAGGGAGTGGCGGTGAAGGAGGCCAAGAACCTCCATGTCCTCGGCAGAGTGGGAGGGGGAGTTGAAATGTTGGGCCACAGGGCGGTGTGGTTGATTGGTGCAGGTGTCCCAGAGATGTTCCCTAAGGTGACTGTATGGTTACAGTGAGGTGGGTAGGTGAGGCCAGTCACCGTGGGAGAATGTGTGCCGTGACTGTGTGGTTACTGGGAGGTGTGTAGATGATGCCAATCTCACTGGGAGACTGTTTGCAGTGACTGGGTGGTTACTGAGAGGTGTGTAGTTGAGGAAAGAATCTCTATGAGACTGTTTTCAGTGAATGTTTGGTTACTGGCAGCTGTGTGAGTGGGGAAAGGGTCTCCATCCAACTGTTTGCAGTGACTGTACGGACTACTGTATGGCTACTGTATGGCTACTGGAACTTGTGTAGATGAGGACAGACTCTCTCTATGAGCCTGTTTACACTGACTGTACGGACACTGGGAGGTGTGTAGATTAGGACAGGCTCTCTCTGAGACTGATTGCAGTGGCTGTATGGTCACTGGGAGGTGTGTAGATCAGAACAGCCTCGATCTGAGACTGTTTGCAGTGACTGTATGGTTACTGGTAGGTGTGTAGATGAGGCTAGTGTCACTGAGAGACTTTTCAGTGACTGTGTGGTTACTGGGTCGTCTGTAGTTGAGGATAGACTCTATATGAGAGTGTTTGCAATGGCTGTATGGTTACTGAGAGGTGTGTGAATGAGGAGAGGTTCACTGTGAGACTGATTGCATTGACTCTAATATTACTGGGAGATGTGTCGATGAGGTCACGCTTTCTATGAGTCTGTTTGCAGTGACTGTATGGTTACTGAGTGGTGTTTTCATGAGGCCAGTCTCGCTGGGAGACTGTGTGCAGTGACTGGGTGATTAATGGGAGGTGTGTAGATGAGAATAGACTCTTTATGAAACGGTTTTCAGTGACTGTCTGGTCACTGGGAGGTGTGTAGGTAAGGACAGGATCTCTATTATACTATCTGCAGTGACTGTGTGGTCACTGGGAGGTGTGCGGTTGAGGTCATTCTCACAGTGATACTGTTTGCAGTAACTGTATGGTAACTGGGAGGCTTGTTGATGAGGCCAGTCTCACTGGGAGACTGTGTGCAATGACTGTATGGTTACTGGGAGGTGTGTTGATGAGGCCAGTTTCACTATGAGATTCTTTACAGTTTCTGTTTGGTGATGAGAGGTGTGTGGATGAGGACAGTCTCTCTCTGAGATGGTTAGCGGTGAGTGTATGGTCACTGGAAGGTGTATAGCTGAGGCCAGTCAGCGTGTGCAGTGACTGGTTACTGGGAGGTGTGTAGATGAGGACAGGCTCTCTCCGAGACTGTTTGCAGTGACTGTACAGTCACAGAGAGGTGTGTATATGAGGCCAGTCTCACTGGGAGACTGTGTGCAGTGAATGTATGGTTAGTGGGAGGTGTGTAGATGAGGAGAGTCTCTCTATGAGACTGTTTGCAGTCACTATATGATCACTTGGGGTGTGTAGTTGAGAAAAGTCTCTCTGAGAGACTGTTTGTAGTGACTGTATGGTTACTGGGAGGCGTGTTGATGAGGCCTCTCTCACTGGGAGACTGCAGTGACTGTGTGGTTACTGAGAGGTGTATGGATGAGGACAGGCTCTCTCTGAGATGGTTTGCAGTTAGTGTATGGTTACTAGGAGGTGTGTAAACGAGGACAAGCTCTCTCTGAGACTATTTGCAGTGACTGTATGGTTACTGGGAGGTGTGCAGTTGAGGCCATTCTCACTGTGATACTGTTTCCAGTGACTGTATGGTTACTGGGAGGTGTGTAGATGAAGACATTATCTCTATGAGACTGTTTGCAGTGACTGTATGGTTACTGGAATGGGTGTGGTTGAAGACAGGTTCTCTATGAGACTGTTTGCAGTGACTGCGTGGTTACTAGCAGATGTGTAAATGGGGATAGACTCTCTATCAGACTCTGTGCAGTGAATGTATGGTTACTGGGAGGTATGTCAGTGGGGACAGGTTCTATATGAGACTGCAGAGACTGTAATGTTTCTGCGAGGTGTGTGGATGAGGACAGGCTCTCTCTAAGCCTGTTTGCAGTTACTGTATGGTCACAGGGAGGTGTGTAGAATAGGCCAGTCTCACTGGGAGACTGTGTGCAGTGTCTGGGTAGTTATTGGGAGGTGTATAGATGAGGATAGAATCCCTATGGGTGTTTACAGTGACTGTATGGTTACTGGGAGGTGTGTAGATGAGGACAGTCTCACTGGGAGACTGTGTGCAGTGATTGTATGGATACTGGGAGGCATGAGGCCAGTCTCACTGTGAGACTGTTTGCAATGATTGTGTGGTCACTAGGAGGTGTGAAGATGAGGACAGGCTCTCTAAGAGACTGTTTGCAGTTACTCTATGGTTCATGGGAGGTGTGTGTAGATGAGGCGTGTCTCACTGTGAGACTTTGCAGTGATTGTATGGTTACTGGGAGGTGTGTAGATGAGAACAGGTTCTCGATGAGACTGCATGGTCACTGGAAGGTGTTTACATGAGGACAGTCTCACCATGAGAATGTTTGCAGTGTCTGTATCGTTACTGGGAGGTGTGTAGATGAGGGCAGGCTCACTGCGCGACTGATTGCACTGACTGTATGGTTACTAGGAGATGTGTAGATGAGGACAGGCTCTCTCTGAGACTGTTTGCAATGACTGTATGTCGACTGGAAGGTGTGTAGATGAAGACAGGCTCTCTCTGAGACTGTTTTCAGTAACTGTATGGTTACTGGGAGGTATGTAGGTAAGGACAGGCTTTTTATGAAACTGTTTGCAGTAACTGTATATTTACTAGTAGGTGTGGAGATGACGAAGGCTCTCTATGAGACTGTTTGCACTGACTGTATGGTTACTGGGAGGTGTGTAGAGGAGGACAGGTTCACTGTGAGACTGACTGCGCTGACTGGCTACTGGGAGGCATGTCAATGAGGACAGACTCTCTCCGTGGCTGTTTGCAGTGACTGTATGGTTACTGGAAGATGTGTGGATGAAGACAGGCTCTCTGAGACTGTTTGCAGTGACTGTATGGTTACTGGGAGATGTGTAGATGAAGCCAGTTTCACTGTGAGACTTGTTTGGAGTCACTTTATTGTTACTGTGACATGTGTAGTTGAGGATAGGCTCTCTATGAGACTGTTCGCTGTGACTGTATGATTACTGGGAGGTGTATAAATGAAGACAGGCTCTCTATGAGTCTGTTTACAGTGTATGTATGGTCACTGGGAGGTGTGTAGGTGAGGACAGGCTCTCTATGAGACTGTGTTCAGTGACTGTATATTTACTGGGAGGTGTGTTGATGAGGCCAGTCTCACTGTGAGACTGTATGGAGTGACTGTATTGTTACAGGGATGTATGTAGTTGAGGATAGGCTCTCAATGAGACTGTTCGCTGTGACTCTTTGGTTCCTGGGAGGTGTGTAGATGAAGACACGCTCTCTATGATACTATTTGCAATGACTGTATGGTTACTTGGAAGTTGTGTAGCTGAGAACAAGTTCTCTGAGACTTTTGGCAAGTACCAACCCACGCTGCCAGTTCACCAACTTTATTTAGGATGCTCCTCGCGTTGAAGTACACACACTTCAAACCAGGTTCTCGCTTGTGAGTGTCAAATACTTGATTTGGGTACTCCCTACTGTGCCTGTCCTACAATTAAAAGACCTAAGGGGCAACATTTTCACGCAGAGTGTGGTACGTGTATGGAATGAGCTGCCAGAGGATGTGGTGGAGGCTGGTACAATTGCAACATTTAAAAGGCAACTGGATGGGTATATGAATAGGAAGGGTTTGGAAGGATTTGGGCCAGGTGCTGGCAGGTGGGACTAAATTGGGTTGGGATATCTGGTCGGCATGGACAGGTTGAACCAAAGGGTCAGTTTCTGTGTTGTACATCTCAATGACTCTGTCTGCCACTTTCTGTTGCAGCTACTCTGAGATCCTGGGCCAACAAAATTCTCCACTCTCAAGGGAAGAGAAGAGAGATGTTGTAGCACAGGCCAGGAATGGAGGCTGGGATTTTCCAGATCTCTGAGACTCCGTACCATTCTGCATGTGTAATTCACACTCCATGGATTTAATTTCGGAGTCTGTCTATTTCTGTGTCTCCTGTAGCTACTTGGAGTTCTTGACGGAGCAGAATTCCCAACTCCTATCTCATCCAGAACCACACTGAAGACAGTCAAGCAGCTAGGAAAAATGAAAGACAGATCTACAGCGTTCAATAAATCCTGCAGGTAAGATCACTCATGTTGGATAAAGCAGGAGATGAATTAGAGGACTCAAAGCTATAAGCCCACAAAAGTGACATAGCTGAAGGGCTGAAGTGGGAACACAAAGGCTCCATTGTCATCCTGTCATGACAGGCCTGCTTTCACCACTGCTTTACTGAGCTCCACGAAGACAGCACAGGCCACAATTGATGACTGGGACCTTCACATGCTGTTTTAATGAAGCTCAATTCAACAAAGGTAAAAGCAGGCTCCTCATGAGAGGCTGGTAATTAAGTCTGATATCTTTGTATTCTATTCTGTTCTCTGTCTTCAAAACTGTAATTATGTCACATCTTATGATCCTGTGTGTTTCATCTTTCTAACTTTGATAACAGTCCCAATCTCTAACGTATTCCAGTCACTGTTACTGTCCTATCTTTGTAACTTGTTCCTGTCTCTATAACATGTTTTATCTCAGCAATCTCAATGTCCAGTCATTGTCGTAGTCACTATCACTGCCATCTCCTCCAGTGCTACATACCTCCTCCAACACCTCGAACCCTCCCCATCGGTACACTCTCCTCCAGTCCCTGCAACACTGATTCCTCCCATTCAACCATGCACGATCTCTGTAATCTCCTACTGTTCATACAAATCTCCCCAACTGCTTAAAGTTGTCCAGTGGCTACAGCTTTCCCTTCCTGTGTAACCTGCTCTTTGCGCGACCTTCTGAAGTAACTTTGACCCTCCCCATGTCTGTTACCACCTCCAGTCTCTTCAACCTTCTCTATCTCTGACCTCCTCCAATTGCAAAAAAGATCGCTATCTCTCCTTCTTCCAGTCACGACTAGCCTTCCTAACCCTGTAATCTCCTCCAGCCACTAAAACTATCCATGTCCTTGTAACATTTTCTCGATTGATGTAACCACCTCCAGTCCCTACAGCTGTCTCTTTGAAACCTCTTTCAGTCCGAAGAACCATTGCTAACTCTGTAAACTTGTCCAGTGTCCACAACTTTCAGTGTCACTAACCTCATCCAGTCATGATAACCACCCCGATCTTTTTAATCGCCTTGTTGTAACCATCTTTCCAATAAACACTACTTAATTGACCTCCTTCGAAACGACATAATATGTCTGCTTCCTCCTCCTGTTACTGCACTCCTGTGAACTCTGTAACCTCATCCAATCTGTGCCTTTGTATAAAGAACAAAGAAAGAACAAAGACAATTTACAGCCCAGAAACAGGCCCTTCGGCCCTCCAAGCCTGAGCCGATCCACATCCACTGTCTAAACCTGTTGGCCAAGTCCTAAGCATCTGTATCCCTCTGCTCCCCACCTACTCGTGCATCTGTCCATTCGCATCTTAAATGAATCCACTGTGCCTGCCTCTACTACTTCTGCTGGCAACGCGTTCCAGGCACCTACCACCTTCTGTGTAAAGTATTTGCTGCATGTATCTCCCTTCCCGCTCACCTCTTAATATTGGATTCTTCACCCTGGGAAAAAGCTTATCTCTATCTACCCTGTCTATACCCTTTATGATTTTGTAGACCTCAATCAGGTTCCCCCCCGCTCAATCTCCTTTTTCCTAATGAAAACAAACCTAACCTACTCAACATCTCTTCATAGCTAGCATCTTCCATATCAGGCAACATCCTTGTAAGTCTTCTCTGCACCCTCTCCAAAGCGTCCACATCCTTTTGGTAATGCGGCGACCAGAACTGTACACAGTATTCTAAATGCAACTGAACCAATGTCGTGTACAATTTTAACAAGACCTGCCAGCTCTTATACTCAAGAGCTGATGAAGGCAAGCATACCATATGCCCTCTTGACCACTCTATTCACCTGGGCAGCCAGCTTCAGGGTACAATGAACCTGCACTCCCAGATCTCGCTTCTCTTCAACTTTTCCCGATGTCCTTGTGTTTTTTATAATTCGCTTCAGAATAAGACTTCCCAAAATGAATCACCTTGCATTTGCCTGGATTGAACTCTACCTGCCACTTCTCCGCCCAACTCTCCAGTCTATATATATTCTCCTGTATCCTTTGACAGTCCCCTATGTTTTCTGCTACTCCACCAATCTTAGTGTCATCTGCAAACTTACTGATCAGACGAACAATGCCCCCTTCCAGATCATTTATGTACCTTACAAATAACAGTGGCCCCGATCCCTTTGGAACACACTTGTCACATATCTCCAGTTCGAGAAACTTCCTTTAACTACTACTCTCTGTCTTCTGTTGCCCAACCAGTTCTTTATCCACCTAGTTAGAACACCCTGCATACCATGTGACTTCACTTTCTTCATTAGTTTATCATGGGGAACCTTATCAAAGACCTTACTAAAGTCCATGTATATGAAATCTACAGCCCTTCCTTCATCTATCAACTTGGTCACTTCCTCAAAGAGCTCTATTAATTTGGTAAGGCACGATCTACCCCACACAAAACCATGTTGCCTATCACTGAGAAGCCCATTCTTTTCCAAATATAAATAGATTTTATCCCTCAGTACCTTCTCCAGCAGCTTTCCCACTACTGATGTCAGACTCACTGCTCTATAGTTACCTGGAATATCCCTACTACCCACTTGTACAGGCAGACAACATGAGCAACCTTCCAGTCCTCCGCACCTCACCTGAGTTTAAGGATGCGACGAAGATATCTGTCAGGGCTGCAGCTATTTCCTCTCCTGCCTCCCTCAGCAACCTCATCTACACAACTCCAAGTAACCACACAGTCGTTGCAAGCTGTCTCAGAGATCCTGTCGCCACCTACACAACTCCCAGAAATAATACAGTCACTGTAAACAGTCTCTTAGAGATGCCTGTCCTCACCTACACACCTCCCAGTGACCATTCACTGCAAATAGTATAATAGAAAGTCTGTCCTTATCCACACACCACCCAGTGATCATACAGTCACTGCAAACAATCTCGTAGAGAACCTGTCCTCATCTAAACACCGAGGAGAATGTGTGGACTGCAGATGCTGAAGATCAGAGCTGAAAAATGTGTTGCTGGAAAAGCGCAGCAAGTCAGGCAGCATCAACGTTTCGGGCATAAGCCCTTCTTCAGGCTTATGCCCGAAACGTCGATTCTCCTGCTCCTTGGATGCTACCTGACCTGCTGCGCTTTTCCAGCGACACATTTTTCAGCTCTGATCTCCAGCATCTGCAGTCCTTACTTTTTCATCTACACACCTCCCAGTAACCACACAGTCACTGCGAACAGTCAGAGAGCCTGACTTCTTCCACACACCTTCCAGTCACCATATATTTCACTGTAAAGAGTCTCCTAGAGAGCATGTCCTCATCCACACACCTCACAGTAACCATACAGTCATTGAGAACAGTCTCACAGTGAGACTTGGCTCTTTACACACCTCTAAGCAACCATACAGTCACTGCAATCAGTGAATCTGTCCTCACCTACACACTATTCAGTAACCATACAATCACTGCAAACAGTTTCACAGCGACCCTTCTCCTCAGCTACAGACCTCCCAGTAACCAGACAGTTATTGCAAATAGTCTCCCAGTGAGACTGGCCTCATCTACCCACCTTTCATTAACCATACAGTCACTGCAAATAGTATCATAGATAGCGTGTCCTTATCTACACATGTCCCAGTAACCATACAGTCTCTGCACAGTCATCCAGTGAGACTGGCCTCATCAACACGCCTCCAAGTTGCTATACAGTCACTGCAAAAAGTCTCATAGAGAGCCTTTCCTCATCTACACACCTCAGTAGCCATACAGACACTGCTCACGGTCTCACAGTGATACTGGCATAACCTACACATCTCCCAGTAACCATACAGTCATTGAAGACAGTCTCAGTGAGACTGCCCTCTTCTACACATCTCTCAGCAACCATACAGCCACTGCACACAGTCGTCCACTGAGACTGGCCTCATCAACACACCTCCCAGTTACAATACAGTTACTGCAAACAGTCTCAGAGAGCCCATCCTCATCTACACACATCGCAGTAACCATACAGTCATTGCACACAGTCTAGCAGTGAGAAAGGCATCAACAACAAGACTCCCAGTTGCCATACTGTCACTGCAAACAGTCTCACAGTGAAACTGGCTGAATCTAAATATTTCCCAGTAACCATAGAGTCATTGAAAACAGTCTCACAGTAAGACGGGCCTCTTATGCACACCTCTAAGCAACCATACAGTCACCGCAATCAGTCTCACAGTGAACCTGTCCTCACTTACACACTTTTCCATAAGCATACAATCACTACAAACAGTTTCATAGAGACCCTTTTCCTCAGCTACAAACCTCCCAGTAACCAGACAGACACTGCAAATAGTCTCCCAGTGAAACTGGCCTCATCTACCCACCTCCCAGTAACCATACAGACATTACAACAGTCTCATAGAAAGCCTGTCCTCATCCTCACACCTCCCAGTGACCATACAGTCAGTGCGAATAGTATCAAAGATCGCGTGTTCTTATCTACACATCTCCCAGTAACCATACAGTCACTGCAAACAGTCTCACAGTGGGACTGGCCTAATCTACCTACCTCCCAGTAACCATACAGACACTGTAAACAGTTTCATAGAAAAATTGTCCTCATCTACACACCTCGCAGTAGCCATAAAGTCACTGCAAAGAGTTTCATACAGACCCTGTCCTTATCAACACACCTCCCAGTAACCATACCATCACTGCAAACAGTAATAGTGAGACTGTTTGCAGTGACTGTATGGTTACTGGGAGGTGTGCAGACACTACACACAATCGCCCACCGAGACAGGCCCAAACAACACTACTCCGAGTGGCCATACTGTAACTGCAAACAGTCTCATAGAGAGCCTGTCTTCATCCACACATGTTCCACTAACCATACAGTCATTGAAAACATGCTCATACAGAGCCTGTCCTCATCCACACCCTTCCCAGTAACCATACAGACACTGCAAACAGTCTCATAGAAAGCCTGTCCTCATCCTCACACCTCCCAGTAACCATACAGTCACTGCGAATAATATCTTAGATAGCGTGTTCTTATCTACACATATCCCTGTAACCATCAAGTCATTGAAAGAAGTCTCACAGTGAGACTGGCCTCTTCTCCATACATTCACTGCACACAGTCGTCCAGTGAGACTGGCCTCATCAACATGCCTCCCAGTTACTATACAGTCACTGCAAACAGAAACACAGTGAGATGGGCCTCATCTACACCCCTCTAAGCAACCATACAGTCACCGCAATCAGTCTCACAGTGAACCTGTCCTCACCTACAAACTTTTAAGTTACCATACAATCATTGCAAACAGTTTCATATGGACCCTTTTCCTCAGCTACAGACCTCCTAGTAACCAGACAGTCACTGCAAATAGTCTCCCAGTGAGACTGGCTTCATCTACCCACCGAGGAGAAAGTGAGGACTGCAGATGCTGGAGATCAGAGCTGAAAATATGTTGCTGGAAAAGCGCAGCAGGTCAGGCAGCATCCAAGGAGCAGGAGAATCGACGTTTCGGGCATGAAGAAACGTCCTTCCTGAAGAAAGGCTCATGCCCGAAACGTCGATTCTCCTGCTCCTTGGATGCTGCCTGACCTGCTGCGCTTTTCCAGCAACACATTTTCAGCTCATCAACCCACCTCCCAGTAGCTTTACAGACACTGCAAACAGTCTCCTCGAAAGCCTGTCCTCATCCTCACACCTCCCAGTGACCATACTGTCACTACAAAGAGTCTCATAGATAGCGTGACCTTATTTACACATCTCCCAGTCACTATACAGTCACTGCAAACAGAGTCACAGTGAGACTGGCCTCATCCACACCCCTCCCAGTTACCATACAATCACTGCGAAAAGGATCTTAGATAGCGTGTTCTTATCTACACATATCCCTGTAACCATACAGTCATTGAAAAAGTCTCAGTGAGACTGGCCTCTTCTCCACACCTCTAAACAACCATACATTCACTGTACACAGTTGTCCAACGAGACTGGCCTCAATACGCCTCCCAGTAGACACACAGTCACTGCAAACAGTCCCATAGAGAGCCGGTTCTCATCTACACACCTCTAAGTAACCCTACAGTCAATGCAAACAGTTTCATAGACAGCCTGTCCCCAATTACACAGCTGCTAGTAACCATACAGTCACTGCAAACAGTCTCAGAGATAGCCTGTCCTCAGCTACACACCTCCCAGTAACCATACAGTCACTCCAAACAAACAGGCTCAGAGAGAGCCTATCCTCAACAACATGCATCCCAGTAACCATACAGTCACTGCAAACAGACTTGTAGTGAGACTGGCCTCACCAATAAACTTCCCAGTAATCATACAGTCACTGAAAAAGGTCTAAGAGCAAGCCTGTCCTCATGTATCCACCTCCCAGTAACCACAGTCACTGCAAACAGTCTCAGAGAGCGCCTATCCTCAACTACACACCTCCCAGTAACCATACAGTCACTGCAAACGGTCTCAGAGAGGCTGTCCACACCGACACACCTCCCAGAAACAATACAGTCTCTCCAAAGTCTCTTATAGAACCTGTCCCACTTACATACCTCCCAGTAACCACACAGTCACTGCAAACAATCTCATGGGGATTCTATCCTCATCTCCATACCTCCCAGTACCTACCCAGTCACTGCCAACAGTCTTCCAGTGAGACTGGCGTCATATACACACCTCCCTGTGACCATACAGTCACTGCAAAATGTCTCAGAGAGCCTGTCTTCATTCACACACCACCCAGTAAACATACAGTCAATGCAAACAGTCTCAGAGATCCTGTCCCTGTACACACCTTCCACAACAATACAGTCTCCACAAACAGTCTCATGGAGAGCCCGTCCTCGTGCACACACCTCTCAGTAACCATACACTCACGGCAAATAGGCTCACAGTGAGACTCGTTTCATCTACACACCTCCCAGTAATACAGTCACTGCAAACAGTCTCAAAGAACCTGTCCTCATTCACATGCCTCCCAGTAACCATACAGTCACTGCAAACAGTCTCCAAGTGAGACTGGCCTCATCTACACACCTCACAGTAACCATTGGGTCACTGTAAACAGTCACTTCGAGAGCCGATGCTCACCTACGCACAACCCAGTAACCATGCAGTCACTGTGAACAGGCTCTTTGAGACTCATCTACGCATCTCCCAATAACCATACAGTCACTCCAAACAGTCTCAGAGAGCCCCTCCTCGACTACACACCCCACAGTAACCATACAGTCACTGCAAACAGTCTCCCAGTGAGACTGGCCTCATCTACCCACCTCCCAGTAAACATACAGTCTCTGCAATTAGACTCAGAGAGTCTGTCCATATGTACACACCTCACAATAACCATACAGTCACCGCAAACACAGTCTCACAGTGAGACTACTGTCATCTACACACCTCTCAGTAACCAGAGGATCATTTCACACACAATCTGATAGAGAGGTAAAAACAATGACTGCAGATGCTGGAAACCAGATTCTGGATCAGTGGTGCTGGAAGAGCACAGCAATTCAGGCAGCATCCGAGGACAGGCAAAATCGACGTTTCGGGCAAAAGCCCTTCATCAGGAATAAAGGCAGAGAGCCTGAAGCATGGAGAGATAAGCTAGAGGAGGGTGGGGGTGGGAGAGAGTGGCATAGAGTACAATAGGTCAGTGGGGAAGGAGATGAAGGTGATAGGTCAGGGAGGAGAGGGTGGAGTGGATAGGTGGAAAAGGAGCTGGGCAGGTCGGACAAGTCCGGACAGGTCAGGGGATCGAGTTTCTGGAGGTTAGAAGCTAGGATGAGGTGGGGGAAGGGGAAATGAGGAAACTGTTAAAATCCACATTGATGCCCTGGGGTTGAAGTGTTCCGAGGCGGAAGATGAGGCGTTCTTCCTCCAGGCGTCTGGTGGTGAGGGAGCGGCGGTGGAGGAGGCCCAGCACCTCCATATCCTCGGCAGAGTGGGAGGGGGAGTTGAAATGTTGAGCCACTGGGCGATGTGGTTGATTGGTGCGGGTGTCTCGGAGATGTTCCCTAAAGCGCTCTGCTAGGAGGCGTCCAGTCTCCCCAATGTAGAGGAGACCGCATCGGGAGCAACGGATACAATAGATGATATTAGTGGATGTGCAGGTAAAACTTTGATGGATGTGGAAAGCTCCTTTGGGGCCTTGGATGGAGGTGAGGGAGGAGGTGTGGGCGCAGGTTTTACAGTTCCTGCGGTGGCAGGGGAAAGTGCCAGGATGGGAGGGTGGGTCGTAGGGGGGCGTGGACCTGACCAGGTAGTCACGGAGGGAACGGTCTTTGCGGAAGGCGGAGAGGGGTGGGGAGGGAAATATATCCCTGGTGGTGGGGTCTGTTTGGAGGTGGCGGAAATGTCGGCGGATGATTTGGTTTATGCGAAGGTTGGTAGGGTGGAAGGTGAGCACCAGGGGCGTTCTGTCCTTGTTGCGGTTGGAGGGGTTGGGTCTGAGGGCGGAGGTGCGGGATGTGGATGAGATGTGTTGGAGGGCATCTTTAACCACGTGGGAAGGGAAATTGCGGTCTCTAAAGAAGGAGGCCATCTGGTGTGTTCTATGGTGGAACCGCTCCTCCTGGGAGCAGATACGGCGGAGGCGGAGGAATTGGGAATACGGGATGGCATTTTTGCAAGAGGTAGGGTGGGAAGAGGTGTAATCCAGGTAGCTGTGGGAGTCGGTGGGTTTGGAGAAGATGTCAGTGTCAAGTCGGTCGTCACTGATGGAGATGGAGAGGTCCAGGAAGGGGAGGGAGGTGTCAGAGATGGTCCAGGTAAATTTAAGGTCAGGGTGGAATGTGTTGGTGAAGTTGATGAATTGCTCAACCTCCTCGCGGGAGCACGAGGTGGCGCCAATGCAGTCATCAATGTAGCGGAGGAAGAGGTGGGGAGTGGTGCCGGTGTAATTACGGAAGATCAACTGCTCTACGTAGCCAACAAAGAGACAGGCATAGCTGGGGCCCATACGTGTGCCCATGGCTACCCCTTTGGTCTGGAGGAAGTGGGAGGATTCAAAGGAGAAATTGTTAAGGGTGAGGACCAGTTCGGCCAAACGAATGAGTGTCGGTGGAGGGGTACTGTTGGGAACGTCTGGAGAGGAAAAAACGGAGGGCTTGGAGGCCCTGGTTACGTAGAGCAGTTGATCTTCCGTAATTACACCGGCACCACTCCCCACCTCTTCCTCCGCTACATTGATGACTGCATTGGCGCCACCTCGTGCTCCCGCGAGGAGGTTGAGCAATTCATCAACTTCACCAACACATTCCACCCTGACCTTAAATTTACCTGGACCATCTCTGACACCTCCCTCCCCTTCCTGGACTTCTCCATCTCCATCAGTGACGACCGACTTGACACTGACATCTTCTACAAACCCACCGACTCCCACAGCTACCTGGATTACACCTCTTCCCACCCTCCCTCTTGCAAAAATGCCATCCCGTATTCCCAATTCCTCCGCCTCCGCCGTATCTGCTCCCAGGAGGAGCGGTTCCACCATAGAACACACCAGATGGCCTCCTTCTTTAGAGACCGCAATTTCCCTTCCCACGTGGTTAAAGATGCCCTCCAACGCATCTCATCCACATCCCGCACCTCCGCCCTCAGACCCAACCCCTCCAACCGCAACAAGGACAGAACGCCCCTGGTGCTCACCTTCCACCCTACCAACCTTCGCATAAACCAAATCATCCGCCCACATTTCCGCCACCTCCAAACAGACCCCACCACCAGGGATATATTTCCCTCCCCACCCCTCTCCGCCTTCCGCAAAGACCGTTCCCTCCGTGACTACCTGGTCAGGTCCACGCCCCCCTACGACCCACCCTCCCATCCTGGCACTTTCCCCTGCCACCGCAGGAACTGTAAAACCTGCGCCCACACTTCCTCCCTCACCTCCATCCAAGGCCCCAAAGGAGCTTTCCACATCCATCAAAGTTTTACCTGCACATCCACTAATTTCATCTATTGTATCCGTTGCTCCCGATGCGGTCTCCTCTACATTGGGGAGACTGGACGCCTCCTAGCAGAGCGCTTTAGGGAACATCTCCGAGACACCCGCACCAATCAACCACATCGCCCAGTGGCTCAACATTTCAACTCCCCCTCCCACTCTGCCGAGGATATGGAGGTGCTGGGCCTCCTCCACCGCCGCTCCCTCACCACCAGACGCCTGGAGGAAGAACGCCTCATCTTCCGCCTCGGAACACTTCAACCCCAGGGCATCAATGTGGATTTTAACAGTTTCCTCATTTCCCCTTCCCCCACCTCATCCTAGCTTCTAACCTCCAGAAACTCGATCCCCTGACCTGTCCGGACTTGTCCGACCTGCCCAGCTCCTTTTCCACCTATCCACTCCACCCTCTCCTCCCTGACCTATCACCTTCATCTCCTTCCCCACTGACCTATTGTACTCTATGCCACTCTCTCCCACCCCCACCCTCCTCTAGCTTATCTCTCCATGCTTCAGGCTCTCTGCCTTTATTCCTGATGAAGGGCTTTTGCCCGAAACGTCGATTTTGCCTGTCCTCGGATGCTGCCTGAATTGCTGTGCTCTTCCAGCACCACTGATCCAGAATCTGATAGAGAGCCTATCCCCACTTACACATCTCCCAGTAATCATAAAGTCCCAGCTAATAGGCTCACAGTGAGACTGGCCTCATCTACATACCTCCCATTAACCAGAGAGTAACTGCAAACAGTCTCTTAGAGAGACTGTCCTCATCTTCACACCTCCCAGTTAACTACACAGTCTCTGCAAAAAAGTCTCATAGAGAGCCTGTCCCCACTTACACACCTCCCAGTAACAATACAGTCACTGCAAACGGTCTCCCAGTGAGACTGGCCTCATCTGCACACCTCCCAATAACCATACAGTCACTGCAAACAGTCTTCCAGTGAGACTGGCATCTTCTACACACCACCCACTATCCACATTCACAGCACAATCTCCCAGTGAGACTGGCCTCATATACACACCTCCCTGTGACCATACAGTCACTGCAAACAGGCTTAGGGAGAGCCTGTCCTCATCCACACACCTCCCTGTAGCCATACAGTCACTGCAAACACTCTCATATAGAGTCTATCCTCAACTACAGACGACCCAGTAACCATACAGTCACTGAAAACAGTCTCACTGTGACACTGGCCTCATCTACACACCTCCAGTTAACCATAGTCACTGCACACAGTCTCAGTGAGACTGGCCCCATCCATACCACTCCCAGTAACAATACAGTCACTGCAATCAGTCTCAGAGAGAGGCTGTTCTAATCTACACACCTCCCAGTGACCGTACAGTCAGTGTAAACAGGCTCACAGAGAGCCTGTTCTCATCTACACAAGTTCCAGTAGCCATACAGTCACTGCAAACAGTCGGATAGAGACCCTTACCCCACTCACACACCTGCCAGTAACCATACATTCACTGAAAACAGTCTCATAGAGACCCTGTCCTCAACTTCACACTCCCAGTCACCGCAAACAGTCTCGGAGTGAAAGTGGCATCATCAACACACCTCCCACTAACCATACATTCACTGCACATAGTCTCCTAATGAGACTGGTCTCATGCACACACCTCCCAATATCCACACAGTCTCCCAGTGAGACTGGCCATATCAGCACGCCTGCCAGTTACCATATAGTCACTGCAAACAGTCTCTCAGAGAGACTTTTCTCAACGACACACCCCCAAGTGATCATATAGTGATTGCAAACAGTCTCATAGGATGACTGTCCTCATCTACAAACCTCCCAATAACTATACAGTCAATGCAAACGGTCTCCCAGTAAGACTGGACTCTTCTACACACCTCCCAGTAACCATACAGTCAGAGATTGCTTGTCCTCATCCGAGTATCCAGACAGTCACCGCAAATAGTCTCATACAGATTCTACTCTCAACTACACACCTCCCAGTAACCACCCAGTCACTGCAAACAGTCTCCCAGTGAGATTGGCATCATCTACACACCTCCCACAAACCACAGATTCACTGCACACAGTCTCCCAGTGAGACTGGCTTCATCAACACGCCACCAACTTACCAGACAGTCACTGCAAACAGTCTCTCAGAGAGACTTTTCTCAACTACACACCCCCAAGTGATCATATAGTGACTCCAAACAGTCTCAGAGAGACTCTCATCTACAAACCTCACAGTAACCATACAGTCACCGCAAACTGTCTCAGAGATTCTATCCTCCTCTACACACCCCCCAGTAACCACACAGAGTCCCAGTGACACTGGCCTAATCAACACACCTCCCTGTGGCCAGACAGTCACGGTATACAGTCTCCCAAGGTGACTGGCCTCATCTACATACCTCCAGGTAACATTAGAGTCAACACAATCAGTCTCGCAGTGAACCTCTCCTCATTCACACATCTCTCAGTAACCATACAGTCATTGCACACAGTCTCCCAGTGAGACTGGCCTCATCAACACGCCTCCCAGTTACCATACAGTCACTGCAAACAGTTTCAAAGAGCCTGTCCTCATGTACACACCACCCAGTGACCAGTCACTACAAATAGTATCAGAGAGCATGTCCTTATTTACACATCTTCCAGTTACCACACAGTCACTGCAAAGAGTCTCACAGTGAGACTGGCCTCACCCACACACGTCCCAGTTACCATACAGTCGCTGAATGCCATCTCATAGAAAGCCTAACCTGATGTACACACTTCCCTGTGACCATACAGTCACTGCAAACAGTCTCATAGAAAGCCTGACCTCATCTACATACCTCCCAGTAACATTTGAGTCAACGCAGTCTCACAGTGAACCTCTCCTCATTCACACACCTCCCAGTAACCATACAGTCACTGCTAACAGTCTCATTGAGAGACTGCCCTCAACAACAGATCACCAGGACTTGTGCACTTAATGGTAAGATCCTAGGGAGTGTTGATGAACAAATAGAGTTTGGAGTGCAGGTTCATAGCTCTTTGAAAGTGGTGTCATAGGTAGAAACGATAGGAAAGAAGGCACTTGGTATGCTTTCCTTTACTGGTCAGAATATTGAGTATAGGAGTTAGGAGGTAATTTTGCGGATGTTGGTGAGGCCAACAATATATTGGAATATTGTGTGCAATTCTGATTTCCTTTCGATCAGAGGGATATCTCAAAACTTGAAAGGATTCAGTAAAGATTGACAATGATGTTGTCAGGGTTGGAGGATTTGAGCTATAGGGAGAGGTTGAATAGGCTGGGGATGTTTTCCCAGGAACGTCAGAGGCTGAGAGGTGATCTTATAGAGGTTTATAAAATTATGAAGGGCTTGGATAGAGTAAATAGACAAGATCTTTTCCCTGGGGTGGGGAGTCTAGAACTAGAGAGCATAGGTTTAGGGTGAGAGGGGAAAGATATAAAAGAGACCTAAGGGGCAACGTTTTCACGCAGAGGGTAGTGTGTGTGTAGAATGAGCTGCCAAAGGAAGTGGTGGAGGCTGGTACAATTGCAACATTTAAAAGGATCTGGATGGGTATATCAATAGGAAGGGTTTGGAGGGATGTGGGCCTGGTGCTGGCAAGTGGAACTAGGCTGGGTTGGGATATCTACTCAACGTGGATGGGTTGCATCTGTTTTCATGCTATGCACCTCTCTGACTGGAGGTCTTGCATTTTGGAAAGTCATATCAAGACAAGAATTTCATGCTGAATGTTAGTGCTTTAAGGAGTGTAGTGCAACAGAGGGACCTTGTAGTTCAGATGCACAATTCTCTGAAAGTGAAGTCACAGGTAGACAGGATAGTGAAGGAGGCATTTGGCACACTGACCTTCATCAGTTACAGCATTGAATACAGAAGTTGGGAAGTTATGTTGCAGTTATACAGAACGTTGATGAGGCTGCACTTGTGAGCATTGTGTTCAGTTTTGGTGACCTTGCTACAGGAAGGATGTTACCAAACTGAAATTTACTGGGATATTGCCAAAACTCAACTGTCTGAGTTCTAAGGAGAGATTGGGTAAGCTAGGACATTTCTTTAGAGTGCAGGAAATGAGGGTGGATCTTATAGAAGTGTACCAGATCATGACAGGCATGGAAAGGGTGAGGGCATTCAATCTTTTTCCCAGGCTTGGAAATTGTGGACGAGAGGGCATCAGTTTAAAGTTAGTGGGTGAAGAACGAAAGGGTAACTGAATGTTTTGACTCAGACGGTGATATGCATAAGCTGCAGGTCATTATCACTGTGAAACGGACTGGAAGAGTGTGCTGCAGGTCAGTATCACTGAAACAGATTGTGAGGATGCGGGACACGATAGCGTTGATTTCTGCTTAAAGCAGCTTGAGAGGAGAGCAGTAAATTTTGTAAGATTGTGCAGGTTAAGTGCATCTTCAAAAGCTCTAAGTTCGAAAGCATTTAGAGGAGGGTGGGGTGAGTACTTCTACAAGTGAAACTGTTGCAGTCCACTCACTGAAACAAATTATGGTCGCGATTTTTGACTGTAGTGCTTGGAGTGATTATAAGGCCTGCAGTGTAATTAATATTATTGAAAGGGAGAAATTAACAAGCTTAATTTCAGGGGATGTCCATGGTCAGTCGAGCAACAATCATGTCACAAAATGTCAATTGTGACAGGAACACTGAATCAGGTATTTGCCTCCCATGTCACCTCACCACAAGCAGCACAGCATCTTGGGGGCAATTAAACCTCCCCATGAAAGAAGATTGATCTTCTGCGCATTCCAGCTGACTCCACCTCCACTCCCACAACCATCAATTAATTTGCTTGTAGATCCAACATGATTCTTGATAACAACTCAGCATCTGCTGCTCTCTGTGGAAGAGAATTACAAAGAGTAGTTGTGCTCAGTGAAAATGAAGATTGTCCCAACAGTTCATCACACTCTTTCACCCAGAACTGGTGTCAGTATCCCATGAATCAAAACTCATTTGTCCGACCTCTATTATTGAGCTACAGGTGCCAAACTATGATCTGATTTCCACAATGACAATTTCATCAGAGAAGTACAGAGTCTATTCAAATTGGCATCCTGTGTTTTAATTTCAACCTCAGATGGCCAGGTTCCCTCAGCAGAATCCCTTTCATTGTCTCTCCTGTGTTCTTGATACCCACATGGACCACAATGTGCAAGGCGATTTCTTTTTAATTCACAGGATATGGACATGACTGGCCAGGAATCCAGTGACCCAGGTAATGGTCTGGGAACTGGGTTCAAATCCTATCTTAGCAGACGGTGGAATCAGAATTCAGTAAACTCCTGGAATGGAGAGTTTAATGAGGACCATGAAACCATTATTGCTTATTGGGAAAAATAAACCCATCAGTTTCACTGATGTATCGGGAAGGAAATTGTCTTCCTTACCTCATCTTACCTGCATGTGATTTTAGAATTACAGCAATGTGGTTCACTCAATTACACTCTGAGCAATTAGGGTTGGACAAAAATTCTAGCCTGGCCAGCTAACCTGATATTGGTTGCATCTGTGAATGGGTCAAAACACCAAATATCGATGCTGCCGAAGGATCTTTGGTAAACTTCTGCGGTGAATCTTGTAGGTAATACGCACTGCTGCTGCCGAGCGTCGGTAATGGAGGGACTGGGGATGCTTGTGGATGTGGTGTCAACCAAGTGCACAAGGATATAGAAACATGAACTGAGATTGATATTTAGCCCTCAGTCCCACTTACAGAACAATGCCCTTTAGTTGTCAAAGCTCAAAATGCTAAAATCAAGATGAGTTAATATTTGAATGAAGTGCAGAAAATTTCTGCATGAGCAACAGTAAAGAACGTAGAAATGTCATTACAAAGGACCAAGTCAAAGTAAGGAAGGTTATATCAATACCTTCCTTAAATCTCATCAGATTGAATTCAGAGGAATATTTCGATTTTCTTGATTATTCCGTGCATAGTGAAGGTAACCAGTTTTAAAATTAAGTAGATGGCATTTTTTTTGCAGTAATCTCTGAAATGGTTTTATCTCAAATTTAACAATTGTGCAAACGATGATGCTCAAATAGATTCTGGGTAATCCAAGATGGAAGACTGCAAAGATTTCTGGCTGTAATAGCTGCTCCTTTTTTGAGATATTTTGAGTGTTGGAGGTGATTTCTTTGAATTTCAGGAGCAGCAATAACTGTTTTATATGCTGTTGCATTGTTTTGGAACTTTGGAGGAAAGAAAAGTCAAAACAACAGCACTTTTAAAAGGGAGAAGAACAGACAAATGAAGCACATGGTGAGGTCAGTGCAGGAGAGAAAGAGAGAGAGAGAAAGAAACCCACATTGCCCAACTGAGAGTTATTAGTTACTGCCTTTGCTGTTGAATTCATGTATCACTGGACATCGGACTGCGTCTGGGAAAATTAAAACACAATGAAATTCACAACTGATCTTGGAGGAACCTGTCTGGGAGACGTCACTGTACACAAGCAGATAAGTGGATTTTAAGCAGGGCCTTAAAAAAAGTCTGCAGTTGAGTGGGTTCATTCATGATTATATATGTTTTATTGAGCTTTGTCTTTTAATTAACCTTAAAATATAAGCCATAATATTAATTTAACCTGGAGCAGTGTTTTGTAGAGGATTAAGACGGTGCTATTTTCTGGGTCTGTACATTGAAAGAAGCAAAAATGGCCTTTAGGATTATATCTGCAACGATGCCGTTGGTTGTGAATCCTATCAGATTGAATGAATCGTTGGAGACACAGTTAGAGGCAATGAGGAGTTTACAAGAGCAAGGGGATGTGATGGATGGCAGTTATAGGAAGGCGGGGAAAAGAGAGGTAGGCAGGTAGTGCAGGAGTCTTCTGTGGCTATCCCCATTTCAAAAACCTGTGCTGTTTTTGAAAATATAGGGGGTGATGGATTCTCAGGGGAACGTAGCACCAAGAGCCAAGTTTCTGGCATTGAGACTGGCTCTAATGTAATGAGAGGTACGTTGGGTTCCAAGCGATCGATTGTGTTAGGGGACTCTCTAGTCTGAGATTCAGCAGCGAAAAATCAGAATAGTGTGTTGCTTCCATGGTGCCAAGATCAAGGATCTCTCAGAGAGAGTGCAGAATGTTCTCAAGGGGGAAAGGGGCCAGCAGGAGTTCATTGTAAACACTGGAACTGATGATATAGGAAGTGAAAAGGTTGAGATTCTGAAGGGAGATTACAGAGAGTTAGGCAGGAATTTAAAAAGGAGGTCCTTGAGAGTAGTAATATCTGGTTTACTCCTGGTGCTACGAACTAGTGAGGGAGAGAATAGGAGTATGGAGCAGATGAATGCATGGCTGAGAGGCTGGTGTACGGGAGAAGGATTCACATTTTTGGATCATTGGAAGCTGTTTTGAGGTAGAAGTGATCTGTATAAGAAGGATGGATTGCACCTAAATTGGAAGGGGACTAATATATTGGCAGGGAGATTTGCTCGAGCTGCTCAGGAGGATTTAAACTAGTAAGGTTGGTGGGATCCAGGGATATAGTGAGGAAAGATTTCAATCTGAGACTGGTACAGTTGACTGTCAAGCAGTCAGGGCAGGCAGGGAGAAAGCAGAGAACAAGGTACATGATATATTAAACTGCATTTATTTCAATACAAGAGACCAAACAGAGAAGAGAGATGAAGTCAGGGCATGGTTGGGAACATACGACTGGGATATCATAGCAATTACAGAAACATGGCTCAGGGATGGAGAGGAATGGCAGCCTAATGTTCCAGGATACAAATGCTACAGGAAAGACAGAAAGGGAGGCAAGAGAGGAGGGGGAGTCACATTTTTGATAAGGGATAGCATTACAACTGGACTTACGGTGGATATTCCCTGAAATACATCCAGGGAAGTTATTTGGGTGGCCTGAGATATAAGAAAGTGATGATCACCTTATTGGGATTATATTATAGACCCCCTAATAGTCAGAAGGAAATTGAGAAACAAAGTTCTGAGGAGATCTCAGTTATCTGTAAGGATAATAGAGTGGTTATAGTAGAGGGTTTCAACTTTCCAAACATAGACTGGGACTGCCATAGTGTAATGGGCACTTTGAGTGCGAGCAGCAGCTAAGGTAAGACAGTTTGTTTTAAAATTACTTACCGGTAGCGTGCAGCGGTGTTTTTTTTTCTCTTCACAGAAAGAGCGGGAGCAGCAGGGGGAAGTGACGAAGACCAGAGGGGCAGCCGGGACCCGGAGGAAGGTAGAGCGTAAGCTTACCTGGGTAGGTTTTTTCCCTTTAAAAGCGCGCAGGAGAAGAACCCGAAGCACGACAGAGATAGTGTCTCCCACCCGCCCTCCTCCTCTAACCTGAATAATAAGACCCGTTGTGGTAAGTAGGTAAGTGCTGCATTTTGCTTGTTGTATTCTTTAAACCCAGTTTTTTAAAAAAAAGGTTACTTTCAGAGGGATGGCAGTGAAGGCAGTGCAATGTTCCTCTTGCAACAGGTGAGGGATGCCATGGCCGTCCCTGCTGATTACACTTGCAGGAAGTGCACCCATCTCCAGCTCCTCCAAGACCGTGTTAGGGAACTGGAGCTGGAGTTGGATGAACTTAGGATCATTTGGGAGGCAGAGGGGGTCATAGATTGGAGCTTTAGGGAAGTAGTAACTCCAAAGATGGCAGATAGATGGGTGACAGTGTGGGGGACTGGGAGGAAGCAGCCAGTGCAGGGACCCCCTGCGGCCGTTCCCCTCAAGAACAAGTATACCGTTTTGGATACTTGTGGGGTGGACGACTTACCAGGGGTAAGTAACGGGGCTCAGGCCTCTGGCACGGAACCTGTCCCCGTTACTCAGAAGGGAAGGGTGGAGAAAAGCAGACCAATAGTAATTGGGGACTCGATAGTTCGGGGCACAGATAGGCGGTTTTGTGGGAACGAGAGAGACTCACGTTTGGTATGTTGCCTCCCAGGTGCAAGGGTTAGTGATGTCTCTGATCGTGTCTCTGGTCCTTAAGGGGGAGGGGGAACAGCCCGAAGTCGTGGTCCACATTGGCACCAATGACATAGGTAGGAGGAGGGCTGAGGATGTGAGGCAGGCTTTCAGGGAACTAGGTTGGAAGCTCAGAGTTAGAACGAACAGAGTTGTTGTCTCTGGTTTGTTACCCGTGCCACGTGATAGAGAGTCGAGGAATAGGGAGAAAGAACAGTTAAATGCGTGGCTGCAGGGATGGTGCAGGAGGGAGGGATTCCGGTATTTGGATAACTGGGGTTCTTTCTGGGGAAGGTCGGACCTCTATAAACAGGATGGTCTGCACCTGAACCTGAGGGGCACCAGTATCCTTGGTGGGAGGTTTGCTAGTGCTCTTGGGGGGGGTTTAAACTAACTCTGCAGGGGCATGGGAACCCAGACTGTAGCTTTAGGGTTCAGGACCTGGAGTGTAGGGAGGTTAGGAACATGGCATCACTTTCAAAGGAGGGTGCATGTAAACAGGAGAGTGGCTTGAAGTGAGTATACTTCAATGCAATAAGTATACGAAATAAGGTAGGTAAACCTGCAGCGTGGGATGGTACCTAGGACTTCGATGTTGTGGCTATTACGGAGACATGGGTAGAACAGGGACAGGATTGGCTGTTGCAGGTCCCAGGGTTGAAATGTTTTAGCAGGGTCAGAGGTGGGGGTAAAAGAGGGGGAGGTGTGGCATTGCTTGTCAAACATAGTATTACAGCGGTGGAAAGGACGATGGATGAAGACTCGCCATCTGAGGTAGTTTGGGCTGAGGGTAGGAATAGGAAAGGTGAGCTCACCCTGTTAGGAGTCTTTTACAGGCCCCCTAATAGTCCTAGAATCGTAGAAGAAAGGATTGCGAGGATGATTCAAGAGAAGAGTGAAAGTAATAGGGTGGTTGTTATGGGGGTCTTTAACTTTCCTGATATTGATTGGGAAAGCTTTAGCTCAAGTTCGTTAGATGGGTCGATGTTTGTCCAATGTGCGCAGGAGGGTTTCCTGACACAATATGTAGATAGGCCAACAAGAGGTGAGGCCATACTGGATTTGGTTCTAGGTAACGAACCAGGCCAGGTGTTAGAATTAGAGGTATGTGGGCACTTTGGGGACAGTGACCACAATTCGGTGACTTTTACTCTAGTGATGGAGAGGGATAAGTGTGCACTGCAGGGCAAGAGTTATAGCTGGGGGCAGGGAAATTATGATGCGGTGAGGCATGATTTAGGATGTGCAGCTTGGAAAAGTAAGCTTCAAGGCAAGGGCGTAATTGATATGTGGAGCTTGTTCAAGGAGCAACTATTGAGTGTCCTTGATAAGTATGTACCTGTCAGGCAGGGAGGAAAGGGTCGTGTGATGGAGCCGTGGTTTAATAAGGAATTGGAATCCCTTGTTAAATGGAAGAGGGCGGCCTATGTAAAGATGAGGCGTGAAGGTTCAATTGGGGCGATTGAGAGTTATAAGATAGCCAGGAAGGACCTGAAGAGAGAACTAAGAGCAGCAAGGAGGGGACATGAAAGGCCCTTAGTTGGTAGGATTAGGGAAAACCCTCAGGCTTTCTATGGGTATGTCAGGAATAAAAGAATGACCTGGGTCGGAATAGGTCCAGTCAAGGATAGCAGTGGGAAGTTGCGTGTGGTGGCTAAAGAGATTGGGGAGACACTGAATGAATACTTTTCGTCAGTATTCACTCAGGAACAGGACATTGTTGTCGATGTGAATACTGAGTCACAATTAAGTAGAATGGATGGCTTTGAGGTATGTAGAGAAGAGGTGTTGGAAATTCTGAAAAGGGTGAAAATAAATAAGTCCCCTGGGCCTGATGGCATTTATCCAAGGATTCTCTGGGAAGCAAGGGAGGAGATTGCAGAGCCATTGGCCTTGATTTTTATGTCCTCGTTGTCTACAGGAGTAGTGCCAGAAGATTGGAGGCTAGCAAATGTGGTTCCCTTGTTCAAGAAGGGGAGTAGAGATAACCCTAGTAACTATAGGCCGGTGAGTCTCACTTCTGTTGTGGGCAAAGTCTTAGAGAGAATTGTAAGGGATAGGATTTATGAACATCTGGATAGGAATATTGTGATCAAGGATAGTCAGCATGGTTTTGTGAAGGGCAGGTCTTGCCTCACAAACCTTATTGAATTCTTTGAGAAGGTGACTAAGGAGGTGGACGAGGGGAAAGCGGTAGATGTAGTGTATATGGATTTTAGTAAGGCGTTTGATAAGGTTCCCCATGGTAGACTACTGCAAAAAATACGGAGGTATGACATTGAGTTGGAGTTTTGGATTAGGAGTTGGCTGGCTGGAAGAAGACAGAGGGTAGTAGTTGATGGCAAACGTTCATCTTGGAGTGCCGTCACTAGCGGTGTTCCGCAAGGATCTGTTTTGGGACCCTTGCTGTTTGTCATTTTTATAAATGACCTGGAGGAGGGGTTAAAAGGTTGGGTGAGCAAGTTTGCGGATGATACGAAAGTCGGAGGAGTTGTAGACAGTGAGGAAGGATGTGGCAGGTTACAGCGGGATATAGATAAGCTGCAGAGCTGGGCAGAAAGGTGGCAAATGGAGTTCAATGTAGGTAAGTGTGAGGTGATTCACTTTGGTAAGAGAAACAAAAAGATAGGGTACTGGGCAAATGATCGGATACTTGGTAGTGTGGATGAGCAGAGGGATCTTGGTGTCAATGTACACAGATCTTTGAAAGTTGCCACCCAGGTAAATAGTGCGGTGAAGAAGGCATATGGCGTACTGGCTTTTATTGGTAGAGGAATTGAGTTCCGGAGTCCTGAGCTCATGTTGCAGTTGTATAAGACTCTGGTGTGGCCACATCTGGAGTATTGTGTGCAGTTTTGGTCGCCATACTACAGGAAGGATGTGGAGGCACTGGAACGGGGTGCAGAGGAGGTTTACCAGGATGTTGCCTGGTATGATAGGAAGATCGTATGAGGAAAGGCTGAGGCACTTGTGGCTGTTTTCATTGGAGAAAAGAAGGTTTAGGGGTGACTTGATAGAGGTGTACAAGATGATTAGGGGTTTAGATAGGGTTGACCGTGAGAATCTTTTTCCACGTATGGAGTCAGCTATTACAAGGGGGCATAGCTTTAAATTAAGGGGGGGTAGGTATAGGACAGATGTTAGGGGTAGGTTCTTTACTCAGCGAGTCGTGAGTTCATGGAATGCCCTGCCAGTAGCAGTGGTGGACTCTCCCTCATTATGGGCATTTAAGCGGGCATTGGATAGGCATATGGAGGATAGTGGGCTAGTGTAGGTTAGGTGGGCTTGGATCGGCGCAACATTGAGGGCCGAAGGCCCTGTACTGCGCTGTATTCTTTTATGTTCTATGTTCTATGTAGATGGAGATGAATTTGTTGTGTGAATCAGAAAGTTTTCTGATTCATTATGTGGATGTACCTCCTATAGAAGGTGCAAAACTTGACCTAGTCTTGGGAAATAAGGCAGGGCAGGGGACTGAGATGTCAGTGGGGGAGGACTTTGGGACCAGCGAGCATAATTCTGTTAGTTTTTAAATAGTGATGGAAAAGCACAGACCAGATCTAAAAGTTGAAGTTCTAAACTGGAGCAAGGCCAATTTTGATGGTGTTCGGCAAGAACTTTCAAAAGCTGATTGGGTGCAGATGTTCGCAGGTAAAGGGACGGCTGGAAAATGGGAAGCCTTCAGAAATGAGATAACGAGAGTCCAGAAAAAGTATATTCCTGTTAGGGTGAAAGGAAAGGCTGGTAGGTATAGGGAATGTCGGATGACTGAAGAAATTGAGGATTTGGTTAAGAAAAAAAAGGAAGCATATATCGGGTATAGATCGAGTGAATCCTTAGAATACTATCAAGGCAGTAGGAGTATACTTAAGAGGGAAATCAAGAGGGCAAAAAGAGGGCATGAGATAGCTTTGGCAAATAGAGTTAAGGAGAACCCAAAAGGTTTTTGCAAATACATTAAGGACAAAAGGGTAACTAGGGAGAGAACAAAGATCAACAAGGCGGCCGCAGGAGATGGGGCAGCTACTAAACAAGTATTTTGCATCATTATTTACTGTGTAAAAGGATATGGAAAATATAGAATATAGGGAAATTGATGGTGACATCTTGAAAAATGTCCATATTACAGAGAAGGAAGTGCGGGATGTCTTGAAACGCATAGAAATGGATAAATCCCCAGGAGAAAGTGAGGACTGCAGATGCTGGAGATCAGAGCTGAAAATGTGTTGCTGGAGAAGCGCAGCAGGTCAGGCAGCATCCAAGGAGCAGGAGAATCAACGTTTCGGGCATGAGCCCTTCTTCAGAAAAGATTCCTGAAGAATGGCTCATGCCCGAAACGTCGATTCCCCTGCTCCTTGGATGCTGCCTGACCTGCTGCGCTTTTCCAGCAACACATTTTCCGCAATAAATCCCCAGGACCTGATCAGGTGTACTCGAGAACTCTGTGGGAAGCTACGGAAGTGATTGCTGGGCCTCTTGCTGAGATATTTGTATCATCGATAGTCATAGGTGAGGTGCTGGAAGACTAGAGGTTGGCTAACATGGTGCCAATGTTTAAGAAAGGTGGTAAGGACAAGCTAGGGCACTATGGACGAGTGAGCCTGACGTCGGTGGTGGGCAAGTTGTTGGAGGGAATCCTGAGGGATACAATGTACATGTATTTGGAAAGGCAAGCACTGATTAGGGATAGTCAACATGGCTTTATGTGTGGGAAATCATGTCTCACAAACTTGATTGAGTTTTTTGAAGTAACAAAAAGGATTGATGAGGGCAGAGTGGTTCTATAATGGACTACAGAAAGGGGTTCGACAAGGTTCCCCAAGGGAGACGAGTGAGCAAGTTAGATCTCATGGAATATAGGGAGAACTAGCCATTTTGATACAGAACTGGCACAAAGGTAGAAGACAGAGGGTAGTGGTGGAAGTTTGTTTTTCAGACTGGAGGCCTGTGACCAGTGAGTGCCACAGGATCAATGCTGGGTCCATTACTTTTTATCATTTATATAAGTGATTTGGATGTGAACATAAGAGGTATAGTTCGTAAGTTTGCTGATGATGTCGAAATTGGAGGTATCGTGGACAGCGAAGAAGGTTACCTCAGATTACAACAGGATCTTGATCAGATGGGCCAATAGGCTGAGAAGTGGCAGATGGAGTTTAATTTAGATAAATGTGAGGTGCTGCATTTTGGGAAAGCCAATCTCAGCAGGACTTATCCACTTAATGGTAAGGTCCTAGGGAGTTTTGGTGAACAAAGAGACCTTGGAGTGCAAGTTGATAGCTCCTTGAAAGTGGTAGATAGGATAGTGAAGAAAGCATTTGGTATGCTTTATTTTATGGTCAGAGTATTGAGTACAGGAGTTGGGAGGTCATGTTGCGGCTGTACAGGACATTGGTTAGGCCACTGTTGGAATATTGTGTGCAATTCTGGTTTCCTTCCTATCGGAAAGATGTTGTGAAACTTGAAAGGATTCAGAAAAGATTTACAAGGATATTGCCAGGGTTGGAGGATCTGAGCTACGGGGGAGGCTGAACAGGCTGGTGCTGTTTTTCTTGGAACGTCGGAGGCTGAGACCTTGTAGAGATTTATTAAATCATGAGGGGCATGGTTAGGATCAATAAGACAGTCTTTTCTCTGGGGTGGGAGAGTCCAGAACTAGAGGACATAGCTTTAGGGTGAGAGGGGAAAGATAAAAAAAGAGACCTGAGGGGCAACGCTTTCACACAGAGGGTGGTCCATGTATGGAACGAGCTTCCAGAGGAAGTGGTGGAGGCTGGAACAATTACAACTTTTAAAAGGTATCTGGATGGGTATATGACTAGGAAGGGTTTGGAGAGTTTCGGGCTGTGTGCTGGCAGGTGGGACTAGCTTGCCTTGGGACGAGTTGGACCAAGGAGTCTATTTCCGCGCTATATATCTCTATGACTGTAATTGTAGCCACCCACTTGTTATGAATGAATGTTCAGTACTTCGCCTGCCCCTCCCAAGCCCCCATGTCTGTATTTTTCAGTTTGGTGTCAATAGACCCCCCTCTGAATCTCCCAGTTTCTTATTGCTCAGCTTCAGAAATGTTAGTGATTGATTCGTAGTGAGAGCGGAAACAAGATCATGAGCACCAGAATTTGAGAGGCCAGCATTTGAGAGGCTTGGGTTTAAAGATGGAGAGAGGGGGGACAAATGGACAATTGAAATTAAAGTGAAGCAGATGTGAAATTTGACATGGGCACTCTGATAGAAATAAAGATGTTTATTTTGGAAAGGAGAACAAAAGATCAGTATTATTTAAATAGGGAAAAGCTGCAGAAAGCTGCAACACAAAAACTGAGGGGAACCTGTGCAGGAAATACAAAGCTAGCAGACAGGGTGCAGTAGATAATGCTAATGGAATGTTTCTTACCTTCCTCACAAAGCGAAGGTTTAGTTATGACACATAGAGAGGAAAAATGTATGATCTTGATCAGTTGAGAGTGGTTTATTGATCTCTGAAAACAAACAGGCATATGGTGTAGGGTGTATTGATCTGTATAGCTTGTGGCAACAGTCTTCTGTTCAAGTGTTGGGTACCTCTTTGTCTTGGTGTTTCTCCATTTTCCAGACATTTGACGAAGGAGCTGCTTGATGAGACTGCTCCTGGTCACCAAGCACTAATTTGACTGAGCAACAGTGAAGCGACAGCAAACTCCTTCCAAGTCTTCATGGTACATGACTTGGAGGGGATCTTGCAAATGGTTCCATGTATTTGATGCCTTTGTCCTTCACGATGATTGAGGTTTGGAAGGTGGTTAGCGGTTTGGAAGGTGCTGCCTAAGGATCCTTGATGAGTTGTTGTCGTGATTCTTGTCAATGACACACACTACTGCCATTCAGTGTTGGTTGTGAAGGGAGTGGATTATGAAGGTGGTGGATAGGATGCAACATGCGATTCTGATTTGACCTGTTACATAGCAATCTTTTCCAGTGTTGCTCATCCAGGCATCGTATTCCTGATTTGTGGCTTGTAGATGGTTGATGCTTTCTACACCTAACCTGTCTATCCCTTCAAGAATGTTGTAACTTTCAAAGAACATTGTTTATTCTTCTAATCTCCAGAGAAAACATGCCCAGTCTCCTCAATTGCTAATTGATAGGACAGTCCCACCAACCCAGCAATCAGTTTACTGAAAAGCCCTATAATTCCTCTGAAGTAAATAGGCCAGAGGACCAAAAGTGTGCACAATACTCCAAGCGAGGTCTCACCTCTATAAAGAAAATTCAAAAGCTAACAGAGGATTTCCCTTCTGAATTGCGTTCTGCACCGACATGTTAATGTTCAGTACCTTGTGAACAGGAGTATTTTGGTCCTTCTGGATCTCAATATTTTCAAGCTTTTACCATTTAAGAAATGCTCTTCCCTTCTATACGTGACTCTTTGTAGAAGAGAAAAAGATAGTATGAAGCCAAGTCTTAACTCCTGTGAAATTATAAAACTGACTTCATAGTCACTGACATGAACACATTATCTCTCCAAAATCTTGAAATCATGCAACATGGAAACAACAGATCCTTTATACCAACCAATCCAACCAGGTTTCCCAAACTAAACTAGTCCGATTTGTCTGCATTTGGTTTATATCCTTCTGAACTTTTCCGATTCACGTACCTGTCCAGATAGCTTCCTCTGGCTGTTCATTTTGCATACAAACCACCCTCTGTGGAAAACGTTGCCCCAAACGTTCCACCTCCTCACCCCCTAACCTCTAGGTTTCTGCTCAAAACAGGGCTTCACCTTGAACTGATTAATTCCTGCCCTTGTTGTACAAAAATGCAATAAACTCCATCTGCCACTTCTCAGCCTATTTTCCCAATTGATCAAGATTCCTTTCTAATCTCAGCTAACCTCCTTGGCTATTGACCATACTAACAAAGAGATTGGTGTAAGGAAGGGGCTGAGTGCTATTTCTGAAGCACTAGCATTGACAGTAGTATCAACAGGACAAGGAAATGGTGATGGGGTGGGGAGGATGATAGGTATCGGAGTCTGTGAGCTTATACATGCAATTGACAAGGAGGCAATTGTCTGAAATGGAATTGGAGAAAGCGAAGACAGGAGAAAGGGACCACAGAAGCTCCATTGAAAAAAGGGCATTTGTGGAAACTGAAAACTGGTCAATGAAGTTACTCAATATCGAGCTAATTGAAGGGGATGTCGTAAAGACAGTAATGAAAGTACTGGCTGTAGCCAGGTAGCTGAGTAAGACTGGGATAAAGACAAATACAAAGAGGCAGCATCACCAGTGCATCCGACACCAACACCATTTAAGCGGGGATGCTGCAGTGTCCACACCCAGCAGGCACACAAACACCCCTTACAACAGCACACAGGCTAGCAGCAGGAACAGTGATGTTTTTCGTTTCTGGATCAGAACTGTTGTTTAACAGAGGAATTCCAGGAAAACTGTGTCAATGAGGTGAAATAAATCAAGTCCAAATAGGGCTCTGGGACGCACAAGAGATGGTTGAAGGAAGTTGAAAGGGATAAGGGTTGATGGGTCCTTCTCAGGGAAGATCCCAAGCACTGATAATTTTATTCAGCTCCTTTTTAACTGAGCTTTACACCAGTTAGAGTAATTCAACATGGACAACAATGTGAGTGAACTTTACACAAACACACAAAACTAACCCTCAGTCTGACTGCACCCCTTCATCAGTGTTGACTAGCCCTTGAACTGACTATCTCCTGACTCACTGACTAATTTTGACTTACCTCAGGAGTCTGCCACCCTCTCCAACCACCACCCTCTTAACCTGCCACTCTAGCTACTTACCTCACCCACATGCCCACCTTGGCCTTTTGTGAATTCACTCACAAGATGTGGGCATTTATTGTCCATCCCTATTTGCCCTCAGGAAGTTAGTACTGTTCTGCCTTTTTGAACTGTTGCAGTCCATTCAATCACTCACTCACTCGCTGATTCAGTCATTCATTCAGAGAGAGAGACACACACACACACGCCAATATGAGTTGTCTTCTGCTTCCCTTGAGCCTGCAGCATATCAGCAAGGGATGCTAGACTTCTCACTTCTGAGAACACTCCAAGAAATACCAAATAACATCTGAAAATGGAAACGTTTGAGCAGTTGGCTCTCCATTGATTGTTGCTTTGCAGAAGATCCAAGTATTTAATAAATGCCAAAAGAGGTCATTTGCAAAAGAAGCAAAGATGAAGTAAGGTAAAATTTCTTCACTTTGCAAATAGCTGATGTATGGATTGTATATCTGGGAATGTGGTGAAGGCAGGTTCAATCGAGGCATTCAACAAGGCATTTGATGATCATTTGGCTAGAAATGATGTGCAATGATATGGGGGGAGACAAGCTGGCGATTAACACTAGTAATGATGCTCATAGAGAAGGCAGTGCTGGCACAATGGGCCAAATAGTCTCTTTCTGCACTTGTGCACTTCTGTCATTCTGCGTGATATCAGACTTCACCACAGCATAAGACCAGTGATAGTGAATTGACAGCCAGTCCAATTTGTTCTTGTTTCTCTGTTCCATTGGCTTGGGAAAGTGAAATTCCATTCAAAGTGAAATTGGGTGAGGTATATTTCCAGTGATGGGTCCTTAGTCAAATATCATTGTTACTTGCCATTTATTAATTGCAGTAGAATCTTCCAATTTGTCCTGTTGAACTGTATTTTTACATCAAAGAAGCGCTGATTTGACTTTTTCATGTTTCCTGTAATATTTGAGACACAGATTTTGCATACATTTTGGTTTGACTAAATATGTTTCTCGCTACTTTTGTTTAGTCTCCAGAGCAATGACCGGGAGATTCAGGAATAAAATTACATCTGGAAACCAAATTGCAAAATACAGGGACTGGAGCAAGTAGCAGAATGTGAGATGTTTATTATGACGAGATGTCTGACACTGCACACTTTTTATTAAGTGTACAAGTTTAAGCGTATCAGTAATGACATTAATACCAAACAGTGGAAGTGAAATTGGACAAGAGTGGAGAGGTAAAACAGATGGCATCATATTTGCCAGCTCTTGCAGGCCCATCCACTAATCAAACTCTGAATTGATTGAACCTAAAGCCAGCTGCGAGTGGTACAGAAGAACCGGGCAATCTCATGTACTCTGTATCTGTACCAGTGAAAGGATTGTGTGTGACTGAGGAATACAAACTGTAAAACTGGAGGAAGTACCAGACTTTGTGGCATTGTGTTTGACATTGTCAGACAATGTACTGGATCGGTAACACTTAAAAAACTCTGCACATTATTAATATCAATAATACTTTCTTTACCATACTCAGTGAGAATAATAAATACAGTACATTACCATTGTTATTCATAAAAATGGTGTCGTATTGGTATTGTTAAATATGGTTCACTTTTGTTAGAATTGATCGTACAAATATACTCCCATCAGTAACAGTGTTCTTTACACTGTAAATACTGTACATAGCTGCAGTATCCTTGTCCATACTGAAGTGTGCACAAGGTATATTTTCTGCTTTCCATTATTTCCCTTTGTTTGATCCAATTTCGAGCATGAATGATGTCAGTGTCCAAGGATCTGGGACCAAGGATCTTACTTCTGCTCTCACTGCATTTTAGTCAGTGATGGATCTGACCCAAAGTTGATGATAAATTGTCATTTGGGAATGAAATAACTGCCTGTGGCTCTGGGGATTCCAAACTGTAAAATATAGATTCTGAGGTAATTACCAGATTGTGTGAGACTGTGATTATAAGAACTGAGTATCTGGTTCTATATGTGATGACGACTAACAGTTATTATTTCATTAACAACACAACATTATTTTTATGACTGTTATTAATGAAGCTGCCATTACTTATGAGTATCGAAGGTTTGAGTTATAAGGAAAGGCAGGATGGGCTGGGACATTTTCCACTGGTTCACAGGAGGTTGAGAAGAGACATGATAGATGTTTATAAAATAATGAGTTAATTTGTAGTTGTCTTTCCCGAGGATGGGGGATTTCGAGATTCAGGTGCATATTTTTAAGGTGAGAGAGATTTTATAAAGACCTGAGAGCAGCCTTTTTTTGAGAGGGTGGTTCCCATGTGGAATTAATTTCCTGAGGAAGTGGTGGATGTGGGTACAATTGCAATGTTTAAAAGACATTTGCGTAGGTAGATGAATAGGAACGGCTTGGAGGAATATGGGCTGGGAGCATGCAGGTGGGGCTAGTTTAGTTTGGGATTACGTTTGCCGCATGGACTGGTTGGGCTGAAGGGTCTGTATCCATGCTGGATGACTCAATGATTCTGCACACCCCTCCCGCTCCCCCACCCGCCAGCTCTCTATGGCATGGAATTCCAAAGACAACCCTCTGATTCTCCTCATCTCTGCCTTAGAATAAAGGGGCGCCAATTTAAGACTGTCCTCTGGTTCTAGACTTTCCCATGAGGGGAAATGTCCTTTCAGTATTTACCCTGTCAGGACCGTTAAGAATCCCATTTGTTTCAATGAGATGACCTCTCATTTTTCTAAACTGCAGTAAGTAGTGTCCCAGCCTGTTAAACCTTTGTTCATAAGACAATCTCCCCATACTACAGATCATCCAAGTGAATCTTCTCTGAACTGCATCCAATGAAATAGAATCTTTCCTTAAAGGAAGCAAAGCTGCCCACAGTCCTCCTCATGTGGTCTCATCAGCATCTTGTGTAGCTGCAGTAACACTTCCCAACTCTTATACTCCAACCCACTTGAAATTAGGGCAAACATTCAATTAGCATTATCTATGGACCTCTGTCTGCGAGCTTTCTATGTTTCCTTCACAAGTTCCTCCCAGTTTTTGTGTTGCAGCTTTCTGCAGCGTTTCCCTATTTAAATAATAAACAACCTGCCCACTACCGACGTCAGGCTCACTGGTCTATTGTTTCCTGCCCTGTCCTTATCACCTTAAACCATTGCACCACGTCAGAGGAGAAAGTGAGGTCTGCAGATGCTGGAGATCAGAGCTGAAAATGTGTTGCTGGAAAAGCGCAGCAGGTCAGGCAGCATCCAGGGAACAGGATTCCTGAAGAAGGGCTTATGCCCGAAACGTCGATTCTCCTGTTCCCTGGATGCTCCCTGACCTGCTGCGCTTTTCCAGCAACACATTTTCAGCACTGCACCACGTCAGCCAACCTCCAGTCTTCTGGCACCTCACTTGTGACTATCGATGATACAAATATCTCAGCAAGAGGGCCAGCAATCACTCCGTTAGCTTCCCATGGAGTTCTAGGGTACACCAGATCAGGTCCTGGGGATTTATCCACCTTTTATGCGTTTCAAGACATCCAGCACTTCCCTGTAATATGGGCATGTTTCAAGATGTCACCGTCTATTTCCCTACATTCTATATCTTCCATGTCCTTTTCCATAGTAAACGTACTAATGCAAAATATTCGTTTAATATCTCCCCTATTTTCTGCGGCTCCACAAAAAGGCCGCCCTACTGATCTTTGAGGGGCCCTATTCTCTCCCTAGTTACCCTTTTGTCCTTAATGTATTTGAAAAAACCCTTTGGATTCTCCTTAACTCTATTTGCCAAAGCTATCTCATGTCCCCTTTTTGCCCTCCTGATTCCTCTCTTAGGTATACTCCTACTGCCTTTATACGCTTCTAAGGATTCACTCGATCGATCCTGTCTACACTTGATATATGCTTCCTTCTTTTTCTTAACCAAGCCCTCAATTTCTTTCGTCATCCAGCAATCCCTCTACCTACCAGCCTTCCCTTTCACCCTAACAGGAATATACTTTTTTCTGGATTCTCGTTATCTCATTTCTGAAGGCTTCCCATTTTCTAGCTGTCCCTTTACCTGCGAATATTTGCCCCCAATCAGCTTTTGAAAGTTCTTGCCCGATACCGTCAAAATTGGCATTTCTCCAGTTTGGAACTTCAACTTTTAGATCTGGTCTATCCTTTTCCATCATTATTTTAAAACTAATAGAATTATGGTCGCTGGCCCCAAAGTGCTTCCCCATTGACACCTCAGTCACCTGCCCTGCCTTATTTCCCAAGAGTAGGTCAAGTTTTGCACCTTCTCTAGTAGAATATAGAACATAAAAAATTACAGCGCAGTACAGGCCCTTCGGCCCTCGATGTTGCGCCGCCCTGTCATACTAATCTGAATCCCATCCCACCTACACTATTCCATGTACGTCCATATGCCTGTCCAATGACGATTTAACAGAATTAAAGCGAATTAAAGAGGTTAAAACCATATGAAGACAATCTAATGCCACCCACCAAGTCTCAGTAAAGTAGCTTGATTTTGTGTGGGGGAGGTAGGGTAAATCGAGAGGTTAGGGTTTGGATGTGCTGCCTGAGAGTGTAGCAAAAGCAGGGTGAATTAGAACATGACAGTGCAGTACAGGCCCTTCGACCCTCGATGTTGCGCCGTCGTCATACTAATCTGAAGCCCATCCCGCCTACACTATTCCATGTACGTCCATTTGCCTGTCCAATGACGACTTAATGCACTTAAACTTCGCGAATCTACTACCGTTGCAGGCAAAGCATTCCATACCCTTACTACTCTCTGAGTAAAGAAACTACCTCTGACATCTGTCTTATACTTATCTCCCCTCACTTTAAAGTTATGTCCCCTCGTGTTTGCCGTCCCCATACTTGGAAAAAGGCTCTGGCCTGTCCACCCTATCTAACCCTCTGATTATCTTGTATGTCTCTATTAAGTCACCTCTCAACCTTCTTCTCTCTAACGAGAACAGCTTCAAGCCCCTCAGCCTTTTCTTGTAAGACATTCTTTCCATACCAGGCAACATCCTAGTAAATCTCCTCTGCACTCTTTCCAAAGTTTCCACATCCTTCTTATAATGCGGTGACCAGAATTGTACACAATACTCCAAGTGTGGCCGTACCAGAGCTTTGTACAGGTGCAGCATAACCTCCTGGTTCCGGAACTCAATCCCTCTATTAAAGGCCAAAACACTGTATGCCTTCTTCACAACCCTGTCAATCTGGGTGGCAACTTTCAAGGATCTGTGTACATGGACACCGAGATCTCTCTGCTCATCTGCACTCCCAAGAATCCTACCATTAGCACAGTACTTTGCATTCCGATTACTCCGTCCAAAGTGTATCACCTCACACTTGTCCACATTAAACTCCATTTGCCACCTCTCAGCCCAGCTCTGCATCCTATCTATGGCTCTCTGCAACCTACTACATCCTTCGTCACTATCCACAACTCCACTGACCTTAGTGTCGTCCACAAATTTACTACCCACCCTTCTAAGCCCTCATCCAGGTCATTTATAAAAATGACCAACAGCAGTGGACCCAACACCGACCCTTGCGGTACGCCACTAGTAACTGGACACCAAGATGAACATGTTCCATCAACTACAACCCTCTGTTTTCTTTCAGCAAGCCAATTACTGATCCAAACTGCTATGTCTTCCACAATCCCATTCCTCTGCATTTTGTATAAGAGCCTACTGTGGGGAACCTTATCGAATGCGTTGCTGAAATCCATATACACCACATCAACTGGTTTACTCTCATCTACTGTTTGGTCACTTTGTCAGAAAGGTCAGTGAGATTCGTTAGGCACGACCTACCCTTCACAAAACCGTGCTAACTGTCCCTGATCAGATTATTCTTTTCTAGATGGTTATAAATCCTTTCTCTTATAACCTTTTCCAACACTTTACCAACAACTGAAGTGAGACTCACTGGTCTGTAATTACCAGGATTGTCTCTACTACCCTTTTTGAACAAGGGAACCACATTTGCTATCCTCCAGTCCTCAGGCACTATTCCTGTAGACAATGATGTTTTGAAGATCAATGCTCGGCAATCTCTTCCCTTGCTTCTCAGAGGATCCTAGGATAGATCCTATCCAGCCCAGGGGACATCCACATACTAAATCAGAAGATTTTTTTGTACACTTTAACACATTCCTATCCATCTAAACCCTTAACACTATGGGAGTCTCAGTCTATGCTTGGAAAGTTAAAATCCCCTACCATATCCATCCTATTATTCTTACAGATAACTGAGACCTCCTTCCACATTTGTTTCTCAATTTCCCTCTGACTATTAGGGGGTCTGTAATACAAACCCAATAAGGTGATCATCCCTTTCTTATTTCTCAGTTCCACCCAAATAACTTCCCTGGATGTATTTCTGGGAATAGCCTCCCTCAGTACAGCTGTAATGCTATCCCTTATCAAAAACATCCCCCCCCCCCCCTCCTCACTTGCTTCCCTTTCTGTCCTTCCTGTAGCATTTGGATCCTGGAACATTAAGCTGCCAGTACTGTCCATTCCTGAGCCATGTTTCTGTAATTGCAATGAAATCCCAGTCCCATGTTCCTAACCATGCCCTGAGTTCATCTGCCTTCCCTGTTAGGCGCCTTGCATTGAAATAAATGTAGTTTAATTTATCAGTTCTCCCTTGTACTCTGCTTTGTCCCTGCCTGCCCTGATTGTTTGACTTGCTTCTGTTCTCAACTGTACCAGTCTCAGATTGACCTCTTTCCTCACTATCTCCCTGTATCCCACCCCACCACCTTACTAGTTTAAATCCTCCAGAGCAGCTCTAGCAAATCTCCCAGTATGTTAGTCCCCTTCCAATTTAGTTGCAATCTGTCCTTCTTGTACAGGTCACTTCTGCCCCAAAACAGCTTGCAATAACCCAAAAATGTGAATCCTTCTCCCATACTCCAGCTTCTCAGCCATGCATTCATCTGCTCTTCTATTCCTGCTCTCACTAACTCATTTTACCAGGAGTAATCCAGATATTACTACTCTCCAGGATCTCCCGTTGAAATTCCTGCCTAACCCTCTGTAATCTCCCTTCAGAATCTCAGCCTTTTTCTTTCCTATGTTGTTGGTTCCAATGTGTACAATGACCTCCTCCTGCTCCCTTTTCCCTTTGAGAACATTCTGCACTCTCTCTGAGACATCCTTGATCCTGGCACTAGGGAAGCAACACACCATTTGGATTTTTTGCTGCTGGCCACAGAAATGTCTGTCTGTACCTCAGACTAGAGAATCCCCGATCACAATTGATCTCTTGGAACCCGATGTAGCCCTCATTGCATTAGAGCCAGTCTCAATACTAGAAACTTGGCTGTTCGTGCTACGTTCCCCTGAGAATCCATTACCCCCTACATTTTCCAAAACAGCATACTTGTTTGAAATGGGGATAGCCACAGAATACTCTTGCACTACCTGCCCTACCTCTCTTACCTTTTCTGGAGTTAACCCATCTATGTGACTGTATCTGAGACTTTCCCCTTCCTACAACTGCCATACATCACATCCCCTTGCTCTTGTAAATTCCTCATTGCATCCAGCTGTCTCTCCAACCAAACCATTCGATCTGATCGGATTCGCAACTAACGGCATTTATTGCAGATACAACCCTTAGTAACCCGTAAAACTCTCTGTGAACTCCCAAATCCGACCAGAAGAGTATATCACTCTACTAAAGGCCATTTTTCCTCCTTCACAATCTACAGATCCAGAAAATAGCACCATCTTATTCCTCTACAAAACACTGCTGCAGGTTAAATTAATAGTTATGGCTTATATTTGAAGTTTAATAAAGAGACATGTCTCAGTAAAATATATAATCAAGACAGAACCCACACTACTCACTACTGCAGACTTAAATATTCACTTCTGTTTCTATGCTGTGACCTCTCCCAACCATGTTCCTCCAAGATTAGTTGTGAATTTCTCTCTGTCTCTCTCTCTCTCTCTCTCTTCCTCTCTTCCCTGGACTGACCTCACCACGTGCTTGCTTTGTCTGATCTTCTCCCTTTTAAAAGTGCTATTGTTTGATTTTTTTTCTCTCCAAAGTTCCAAAACAATGCAACAGCATATAAAACAGTAATTGATGCTCCTGGAATTCGAAGAAATCACTTCCAACACCCAAAATACCTCAAAACAGGAGCAGCTGTTACAGCCAGAGATTTTTCCTGTCCTCCATCTTGGATTAACCAGAATCCTATCTTATTAAAGAAGAATAGTAGCGTTTATTTAATTAAACACACACATTGAATTGGTGGTTGCCGAATAAAATGACTTGGCTCGAGGAGTCTGGAACCAGCCACGAGAATGTAGTCATCAAATGGATCCAAAGCAAAGGAACATGCAAATACAATCATATTGTTTTTGTAATTTGCATTCTATCCCTGTTGACCTAAGAGATGGATGAATGTGCTGTGGTTCGTTTGGCCAAGAGATTGTTTTGCAAGTTGTACTTAATTGGAGGAAGGCAAATTTTGACGGTATTTGACAAGAACATTCAATAGTTGATTTGTAGCAGATACTAGCAGGTAAAGGAACAGCTAAAGAACAGCTCAAAAATGAGATAATCAGAGTACAGAACCAAGGTGAAATACAGGGCTGTTAGCTATAACATGGGGTAAAACTTCCCATTAGATAACCTGGACTAAAACCCTCTGAACTTGGGATATTAGTTTGTGGAATTTACATTTGAACGAAGAGTCACTGAGTTCTCTGGCTGAGACAGACTAGGCAACACGCAAGCCCAGGAACAGCAGTCTGGAACAGGGGTAAGATAAGGGAAAGCCCCCACAAATGCCTCAGCTAAAATACAATAAAGGAGAAAGTGAGGGCTGCAGATGTTGGCGATCAGAATCGAAAAGTGTGACGCTGGAAAAGCACAGCAGGTCAGGCAACATGGTGGCACGGTGGATAAGTGGTTAGCAGTGCTGCCTCACAGCACCAGGGAGCTGGGTTCAATTCCAGTCTCGGACGACTTACTGCGTGGAGGTTGCACATTCTCTCCGTGTCTGTGTGGGTTTCCTCTGGGTGCTCCGGTTTCCTCCCACAATCCAAAGATGTGCAGGTGAGGTGAATTGATCATGCTAAATTGTCCGTAGTGTTAAGTGCATGAGTAGGGAAAGGAGTCTGGGTGGGTTACTCTTCGGACGGTTGAATGGATTTGTTGAGCCGAAGGGCCTGTTTCCGCACTAGGGAAGCTAATCTAAAAAACATCTAAAACATCTGAGAAGCAGGAGAGTCGACGTTTCGGAATAAGCCCATCATCAGGAATGCAGGCCAGGTGGGAAGGGAGCTGAAACATAAACAGGGGGTGATAGGGCTGTGGGGAAGGTAGCTGGGAAGGTGATAGGGAGATGCAGGTGGTGAGGGAGGGTGACAGGTCGGAGCGGTTAGATGGGAAAGAAGATGGACATGTAGGACAGTTCAAGGGGGTGGTGCTGAATTAGAGGGTTGGTTCTGGAATGCGGAAACTGGTGAAGTTGATGTTAATGTCGTGTGGTTGGGGGTTCCAAGACGGATGATGTGTTCTTCCTGTAGCTGCTGGCTAGCTTGGATTTGGCGGAGGAGGAATCCCAGGACCTGCACGTCCTTGGCGGAATGAGAGAGGGAGTTGAACTGTTCAGCCACAGGGCAGTGGGGTTTGTTTTGTGCGTGTCCCAGAGATGTTCCCTGAAATGATCCGCAAGTTAGCATTCTGTCTCCCAATGTAGAGGAGACCACATCAGGTGCAATGGACACAGTAGATGAGGTGTTTGGATGTGTAGGAAAATCTCTGCCGGATGTGGAAGGATCCTTTGGGCCCTTGGACAGAGGTGAGCAGGGAGGTGTGGGCGCAGGTGTTACACCTCTTGCGGTAAGGTGCTGGGAATAGAATGTGGGTTGGTGGGCAGTGTGGACCTAACCAGGGAGTTACAGAGGGAACAGTATCTGTGAACTGCTTCCACATTCACTCCGTGACTCCCTGGTGGGGTCCATGCCCCACCAACCCACTCTCCACTCTCTGCACCTTGCCCTGCCACCGCATGAAGTGTACAATCTGCACCCACACCTCCCTGCTCACCCTAAATCTCCTTAATATGTCTGAGTTAACTACATTGGCAGGCAGGGCATTCCATGCCCTTAACACTCTGCGTAAAGAACCTGCCTCTGATACCTGTATTAAATCTATCACCCCTCAATTTGTAGTTATGCCCCCTCATACAAGCTGACGTCATCATCCTGGGAAAAAGACTCTCACTGTCTACCCTATCTAATCCTCTGATCTTCTTGTATGTCTCTGTCAAATCCGCTCTTCGCCTTCTTCTTTCCAATGCGAACAGACCCTCGTCTCTCAGTCTTTTCTCCAGACCAGGCAACATCCTGGGAAATCTCCTCTGCACCTTTTCTAATGCTTCCACATCCTTCCCGAAATATGGCGACCAGAACTGTGCACAATATTCCAAGTTGGCTGCACTAGCGTTTTGTATAGTTGCAGCATGGTATTGCGGCTACGGAACTCAGTCTCTCTACCAATAAAACCTAATACACCGTATGCCTTCTTCACAGCACTATCCACCTGGGTGGCAACTTTCAGGGATCTATGTACATGGACTCCAAGATCCCTCTGCACATCCACACTACCAAGAGTCTTTCCATTGCTCCAGTACTCTGCCTTCCTGTTATTCTTCCCAGAGTGCATCACCTCACATTTAGCTGCATTGAACTCCATTTGCCACCACTCAGCCCAATTCTGCAGTTTATCCAAGTCTCCCTGCAACCTGTAACATTCTTCCAAACTGTCCACTACTCCACTGACTTTAGTGTCATCTGCAAATTTACTAATCCATCACCAACTCCCGCATCTAAATGGCATACCACTAGTAACCGGACTCCAGACTGAAGATTTTCCATCAACCACTACTCACTGCCTTCTTTCAGAAAGCCAGTTTCTAATCCAAACTGCTAAATCACCCTCATTCCCATGCCTCTACGTATTCTCCAACAGCCTACCGTATGCAAACTTATCAAAGGCTTCCTTCCCACCTATTCACCTATTCTGCTCTGAACTATCACCATCAAGCCCCCACCTTCACCTACCTATCGCCTTCCCACCTACCTTCTCCCAGCTCCACTCCCACCCTCCTATTCATCACTCAGCCCCCGTCCTCCAGCCACATATTCCCGATAAAGTGATTATGCCTATACATCGACTCTCTTGCTCCTAGGATGCTGCCTGACCTGCTGTGCTTTTCTAGCACCACACTCTGAAAGACAATGAGCACCAGCCTGCAGAGCAAACAACAGAGACATTCTGCAGCTTGCAAAATTACACGACCATTCAACTTGTAATCATTTGCTCAGACACAGAGATCCTGAACATTTCACACCTTTGTCTGACATACAAACCTGTTTGTCTTGAATGGGAAGGCTATCACACTATTAGCAACACCTTAACATCCACTTATCGAAGAGAAATAATGGACATTTGAAACTATTGTACACGCACTGACTTTAATTGGAGAACTATTCACACTCATCGAATACTCAGGAAGCTCATTCAGCCCCGAGAGGAGGAACAACAGCTCAGTGATCCAATCCAGGAGGGATTGGCAGGAGACACGGCAACCCTGATCTCTGGGGTTTGTTCAGTAAGAGGTCCAGCCAACATCAAGAGAATCAGTTACAACCAGTTGCAGACTCAGGAAAAGGAGAGCGAGCAATCTTCTCATCCACAACCCTCCATGTACTGATGAGATGTGACTGGAGAGCCGAGAGACTGACTGGGGGCAGTGCCAGTGACACCCACCACTCTCCAAACCAACACAAGCCATTCCAGGGGCGAGCAGAAGGTCATCAAGACCCTCTGTTCCAGCTCAGTAAGAGAGGGGAGAAATGGTGGGCTTCCGGCCTGACAGTGCAGGGCAGTCCCCATGGAAGGGAAATATGAGAGGATCCTGGGATTCGTGTTTACTCTCTCTCTCTCTCTTTTCCCCTCTCACTCAGTAATTAACAGCTTTTTGTAATTCAAACCCCACTGTACCAAGTCAGGGCGCAAGGGTTAACTGGAGAGTTAACAACAGTCAGACAAGTCGCACTGTTTTTTTCTAAATATTCATTTACCTGTCAATGTTTTAATAGAATCGGAGTTTCCTTTGCCTCTGAAGTATCTCCCGCCTGTGTTTTTCACCACATGAGCCCAGTGTCAGAACCAGGGAGCTGGTTAATAAATTGTCCCGCACTCCCTACATAGGTGCTGGGGGACTGGAGAAGGTCAGGGTTTAGTCATGAAAAAGAAGGCAGCATATGTCAGGAATAGACAGCAGGGATTGAGTGAATCCCTTGAAGAGTATAAAGGCAGTGCAAGTATATTTAAGAGGGAATTCAGGAGGGCAAAAAGGGAATTGCTTTGGCAATCGGGTTAAGAAGAATCCAAAGGGATTTTAAACAAACATTGAGAACAAAGAAGTAACGAGGGAGAGAATAGGGCCCCTGTAAGATCAGCCTATGTGTGGAATTGCAGGAGATGGGGAGATTTTAAATTAATATTTTGCTTCTGTATTCACTTTGGAAAAGGATATGAAAAACCAGAGAATTGGAGAAATAAATGGCGACATGTTGAACAATGTCCACATTACAGAGGGAGGAGGTGCTGGATGTCTTAAATCATGAAAAGGATGATGAGCACCCAGGACGTGATCAGGTGTACCCTAGAACTCTGTGGGAAGCTAGGGAAGTAATTCCTGGGCGACTTGCTGAGATATTAGTCTCATTGTTAGCCAAAGGTGAGGAGCCAGAAGACTGGAGGTTGGCTAACGTAGATGGGAAGGAAAATCCAGAGAACTATAGACCGTCTGACATCCGTAGTGGGAAGGTTGTTGGAGGGAATCCAGAGGGACAGGACTTGCATGTATTGGGCAAAGCAAGGACTGATTCGGGATATGGCTTTGTGCATGGGAATTCCTGTCACACTGACTTGATTTTTAGAGGAATTTTTGAAGACGGTTAGAGTCCTAGAGGTGTACAGCATGGAAATAGACCCTTCAGTCCAACCCGTCCTTGCCAAACAGATATCCCAACCCAGTCTAGTCCCACCTGACAGCACCCGGCCCATATCCCTCCAAACCCTTCCTATTCATACACCCATCCAAATGCCTCTTAAATATTGCAATTATACGAGCCTCCACCACATCCTCTAGCAGCTCATTCCATACAGGTACCACCCTCTGCGTGATAAAGTTGCCCCTTAAGTCTCTTTGATATCTTTCCCCTCTCACCCTAAACCTATGCCCTCTAGTGCTGGACTCCCCGATACCAGGGAAAAGACTTTCTCAATTTATCCTATCCATGCACCTCATAATTTTGTAAACCTCTATAAGGTCACCCCTCAGCCTCCACTCTCGGGAAAACAGCCCCTGCCTGTTCAGCCTCTCCCGATAGCTCAGATCCTTCAACCCTGGCAACATCCTTGTAAATCTTTTCTGAACCCTTTCAAGTTACACAACATCTTTCTGATAGGAAGGAGACCAGAATTGCACGCAATATTCCAACTGTGGCTTAACCAAAGTCCTGTAAAGCTGCAACATGACCTCCCAACTCCTATACTCAGTACTCTGACGAATAAAGGAAAGCATACCAAACGCCTTCTTCACTATCCTATTTACCTGTGACTCCACTTTTAAGGAGCTATGAACCTGCACTTCAAGGTCTCTTTGTTCAGCAATACTCCCTAGAACCTTACCATTAAGTGTATAAGTCCTGCTAAGATTTACTTTCCCAAAATGCAGCACCTCGCATTTATCTGAATTAAACTCCATCTGCCACTTCTCAGCCCATTGGCCCGTCTGGTTCAGATCCTGTTGTAATCTGAGGTAACTCTCTTCGCTGTCCACTACACCTCCAATTTTGGTGTCATCTGCAAACTTACTAACTGTACCTCTTATGCTCGCATCCAAATCATTTATGTAAATGACAAAAGGTAGAGGGCCCAGCACCAATCCTTGTGGTATTCCACTGGTCATAGGCCTCCAGCCTGAAAAACAACCCTCCAACACCACCCTCTGCCATCTACCTTTGAGCCAGTTCTGTATCCAAATGGCTAGTTCTCCCTGTATTCCATGAGATCTAACCTTGCTAATCAGTCTCCCACGGGGAACCTTGTTGAACGTCTTACTAAGGTCCATATAGATCACATCTACTGCTCTGCCCTCATCAATCTTTTTTGTTACTTCTTCAAAATACTCAATCAAGTTTGTGAGACATGATTTCCCACGCACATACCCGTGTTGACTATCCCTAATCAGTCCTTTCCTTTCCAAATACGTGTACATCCTGTCCCTCAGGATTCCCTCCAACAACTTGCCCACCACCGAGGTCAGGCTCACCGGTCTATAGTTCCCTGGCTTGTCTTTACTGCCCTTCTTAAACAGTGGCACCACGTTTGCCAACCTCCAGTCTTAAGGCACCTCACCTGTGACTATCGATGATACAAATATCTCAGCAAGAGGCCCAGCAATCACTTCTCTAGCTTCCCACAGATCCCAATAATGTGATCATCCCTTTCTTATTTGTCAGTTCCACCTAAATAACTTCCCTGGATGTATTTCTGGGAATATCCTCCCACAGCACAGCTGTAATGCTATCCCTGATCAAAAATGCCACTCCCCCTCCTCACTTATCTCCCTTTCTATCCTTCCTGAAGCATTTGTATCCTGGAACATTAAGCTGCCAGTCCTGCTCATCCCTGAGCCATGTTTCTGCAATTGCTATGAGATCCCAGTCCCATGTTCCTAACCATGCCCTGAGTTCATCTGACTTCCCTGTTAGGTCCCTTGCATTGAAATAAATGCAGTTTAATTTATTAGTCCTACCTTGTCCCTGCCTGCCCTACTGTTTGACTCTCTTCTGTTCTCAGCTGTACCTGCCTCAGATCGATCTCTTTCCTCACTATCTCCCCGGGTCCCACCCACCCCCCCCCCCCCCCCCCATTTTAGTAGTTTAAATCCCCCCAAGCAGTTCTAGCAACTTTCCCTGCCAGTATATTAGTCCCCTTCCAATTTAGGTGCAATCCGTCCTTCTTGTACAGATCACCTCTACCCCACAAGAGATTCCAATGATCCAAAAATGTGAATCCTTCTCCCGTACACCAGCTCCTCAGCCATGCATTCATCTGCTCTAGCCTCCTATTCCTGCCCTGACTAGCTCATAGCACTGGGAGTAATCCAGATATTACTACCCTTGAGGACCTCCTTTTTAAATTCCTGCCTAACTCTCTGTAATCTCCCTTCAGAGTCTCAACCTTTTCCCTTCCAATGTTGTTGGTTCCAATGTGGACAATGACCTCTTGCTGGCCCCTCTCCCCCGTGAGAACATTCTGCACCCTCTCTGAGACATCCTTGATCCTGGCACCAGGGAAACAACACACCATTCTGCTTTTTCTCTGCTGGCCACATAAACGTCTGCCTGTACCTCGGACTACAGAATCCCCTCACACGATTGATCACTTGGAAGCCAACATACCCTTAGTTGCATTAGAGCCAGTCTCAATACCAGAAACTTGGCTGTTCATGCTATTTTCCCCTGAGAATCCACCACTCCCTACATTTTCCAAAACAGCTTACCTGTTTGAAATATCCACAAAAGACTCCTGCACTAGCTGCCTACCTCTCTTACCCTTCCTGGAGTTAACCCATCTGTGTGACTGTATCTGAGACTCTCCCCCCTTTCTATAACTGCCATCCATCACATACTGTTGCTGTTGCAAATTCCTCATCGCTTCTATCTGTCTCTCCAACCGATCCACTCGATCTGATAAGATTCGCATCCAACAGAATTTATGACAGATATAATCCACAGTAACCCTTAAACTCTCTTTAAACTCCCACATCTGACAAGAAGTACATCTCACTGCAAAAGGCCATTTTCGCTCCTTCACAATCTACAGACCCAGAAAATAACACCGTCTTATTCCCCTGCAAACACTGCCCCAGGTTATATTTTGAGTTTAATCAAGGGACTTATCTCCAAAAACATATAATCAAGAAAGAATCCACTATCCTCACTACTGCAGCCTTTCTCTTGGACAGACTTAAAACAACAATTAACTTATCAGATTCTGTGCTGTGAACTTCGCCTAACAGTTCCTCCAAGATTAGTTGTGAATTTCACTGTTTGTTAATTTTCCCAGATGCACTCCAATGTCCAGCGATACATAGGATGCAATTGCAGATCAGAGGTGGTACAAGGACATTGTTCAGACTGGAAAATTAGCTATGAGAAGTTCAGACTGGTGGGTGATTTCTTTAAAAGAATGAAAGCTGGGGGTAAATTTAAGATTATATAAAATTGAGCACTTGGTCTAGGATAGATACAACCTTTTTGAGTAAAACAGGAAGTAACTGGTTTGCTTAGATCTAAGGTCACTCATAATAGGATTAAGGGAGGGAAGAATTCAAGTGTTTTTTTCCCCTCTCAAAGTGGTGCAGCTCTAGTATGAGAAAGCAGTGGTGCTAGAAACTCAAATTTGAAAAGAATGTTAGACTTGTACTTGGGAATACTGTAATTTACTGCTTTCCAAAATCTCTCTCCTCCCCCCCCCGACCTCATCTCAGATCCAACCTTATAAGTCAACACTGCCCTCTTGACCTGCCCTACCTGTCTATTTTCTTTCCTATCTATCCAGTCCACCCTCCCCACCTATCATTACTGCATCCCACCTGCATCTACCTATCGCCTTCCCACCTACCTTCCTGCACCCCCATTCCCTTCACATTCCTGATGAAGGGCTTTTGCCTGAAACATCGACTCGCCTGCTTAAATGCTGTCTGATTTACTGTGCTTTTCCAGCACATTTCCATTGTAGGCCAGGAGCAGGAAAGTGAGGTTAGGCTGAGTAGCAACTTTTTTTTTACAGACAGGGATACAAGAGGTTGAGCATTCAGAACCTGAAGAAAGGTCACTAGACCAAAATATTAACTCAATTTTCTCCCACCATACTAGGTAACACAGCCTCCAGATGAAGCACCAGTGGTACAGCCCGCTCCCCACTTGTGCGTTTAGGCAACCATGGGCCGGCGACCGCCCACTCCCTCCTCGGGGTGGCAAATGGAATCCAAGTCAACGCACCCAACAGAGTTCTGATTGGAATGCCATGCCTCCAGGAACCCCCACACATATCTCCGCCTGGCCTATCCCAGAATGGACGTGCTGTTTCAGTAAAAGTGGCGCTCCTCCCCATCTGCATGAGAAGACACCAGCGAGAGTGAACCACCAGGATACATGAACGTCAACTCTCCACAAAAAGACATGACCCACTCTCACTAGTATCCCCACACACAGAAAAAGAAGGACATCACTTCGACTGGGACGACAGATCCATCCCAAGACAAGCCAAACAGAGACAGGCACCGAGAATTTCCAGAAGCATAGCACTCCAACCGGAACTCCATCAACAAGCACATCGACCTGGACCCCATCCACCATCCTGAGAAAGAGAACAGGAAACACCACCACCAACCCAAGGAAAGCCAAATAAATAAAAAGCAGGCCACACCACTAGTGCTTCACCAGGAGGCTCACTGATGATGTTACCTAGTGTGGTGACTAAACGTCAGAAACCAAACCTTCCATCTCAGTGAGCAAACCTACATCCAGAACCTCAATCTGAGCTACAAATCATAAAACTCGATATCACCTTTCTTCTTAAAAGGGAGGAGGGACTGGTACCTAAGGGGAGTAGCAACAAGTGAATTATGGAGGCCAAGAAGAAAACTACAGAGAATCTTTAGTTGCTTACTGCTCAAATAGTTGTCTCAAAAGAGCCACAACAATTTAGCTTATGTGACGTGTTTATTTTAGAAAGAAAAATCAATTCACATTTTGACTATTAAGACAGTTATCAATTTATGTAGTCATCCATTAAAGTAATACATTGATGAAAGCAGAGTGGTCATGATCTATATGGACTTCAGTAAGGCACTTGAGAAGGTTCCTCATAGTAGACTGTCAGCAAGGTTAGATGATGTGGAATAGAGGGAGAACTAGCCATTTTGGTGCAGAATTGGCTCAAAGGGAGGAGACAGAGGGTGTGGGCGGATAGGTCTGGAGGCCTATCAATAAGCAGTGTCCCACAAGGATCAGTGTTGGGTTCAATTACATAAATGACTTGGAAGTGAACATAAGAGGCACTATTCCTAAGTTGCAGGTGATACTAAAGTTGGAGGTGCAGTGGACAGCGAAGAAGCTTACGTCAGAGTACAACAGGATCTCGAACAGATGGGTCAATGAGCTGAGGAGTGGCAGATGGAGTTTAATTTAGATAAATGTGAGGTGCTGCATCTTGGGAAGGCAAATCAGGGTAGGAGTTATCCGCTAAACGGAATGATCCGGGGAGTGTTGCTGAACAAAGCGACTTTGGAGTGCAGGTTCATAGTTCCCTGATAGTGGAGTTGCAGGTTGATAGGATAGTGAAGAAGGCATTTGGTATGTCTTCCTTTATTGGTCAGAGCATTGAGTATAGGAGTTGGGAGGTCATGTTGTGGCTGTACAGGACATTGGTTAGGCCATGTTTGGAATACAGTGTTCACTTCTGGTCTTCCTGCTGTAGCAAGGATGCTGTGAAACTTGAAAGGGTTCAGAAAAGATTTACAAGGAGGTTTCCAGGGTTGGAGCGTTTGAGCTATAGGGAGAGGCTGTATAGACTGCAGCTATTTTCCCTGGAGCATCAGAAGTTGAGGGGTGACCTTACAGAAGTTTATAAAATTATGAGGGGCATGGATAGGGTGAAGAGCTAAAGACTTTTCCCTGGTGTGGGGGTTTCCAGAACTGGGGGTGTAGGTTTAAGGAGAGGGGAAAGGTTTGAACGGTATCTGAGGAGCAACTTTTTCACGCAGATATTGGTGTTTGAATGGAAAGAGCTGCCAGAGGAAGTGGTGGATGCTTGTACAGTTACGTTTAAAAGATGGATACATGAATAGGAAGAGTTTAGAGGGATATGGGTGAAATGTGAGTAAATGGAACTGGATTAATTGAGGATATTTGGTCTGAATGGACGAGTGGGACGGAAAGGTCTGTTTTCGTACGGAACAGCTCCATGACTCTGTGACTCTGGAGCATTGCACAGCAACGAGGCCAGTCCCATCCTTCCCAATATACCAGGGGCAGGTAGACCCTCAGTATGTAGTTACACTTGGTGTTTGTGTACTGAGGGTCTACACACAGCTTGATGCAGCCGCGCACAAAGGGGGCCATCAGGATGAGGGCGATGTAGGTATGTCCATCACCTACCTTACCCAGAGTTTTGTACATGGAGTCCCTGCAGACACGGTCTATCTTAGGCTGCCTGATGAAGTGGAAGATGCCTCAGGTGACTGAAACAGTGTAGTTTTGGGCAATGCGTCATACCTGTGATATGTCCAACAACATATCACACCTGGTAACTAGGTTTTTACCCACAATGGGGAGGGAGCGTGTCTGCTTCACTGCGCTCCTCTGTAAATTTTATGCACACCCCAACACCTTCAGGTAATGCGTCCTGACTGTGAAGGGAATGGAGGATCAGTCAGCCCAGTTCCCAGAGAACATGGCCTCCATCTTGCCTGGATTTTCCTTGGATCCCGAGGCCAGTTGGAACTCTTTCAAGATGCTCATGAGTCTGTGCACTGACAGGGGGTCCCAGCAGAAAATGGTGACCATGTACGGGGAGGCTTTGACCTGCTGGCCTTCTCTGCCTGGAATAGTCACCCTTCTCGAGATCACATCCTTCCTGATGGACTCATCAAAGGGCTCTATACAACACACAAACAAGGCTGGAGAGAGTGGGCGGCATGGTGGTACAGTGGTTAGCACTGTTGCCTCACAGCGCCAGAGACCAGGGTTCAATTCCCGCCTCAGGCGACTGACTGTATGGAGTTTGCACATTCTCCTCGTGTCTGCTTGGGTTTCCTCCGGGTGCTCCGGTTTCCTCCCACAGTCCAAAAAAAAATGTGCGGGTCAGGTGAATTGGCCATGCTAAATTGCCCGTAGTGTTAGGTGCAGGGATAAATGTAGGGGAAGGGGTCTGGGTGGGTTGCGCTTTGGCGGGTCGGTGTGGCCTTGTTGGGCCAAAGGGCCTGTTTCCATGCTGTAAGTAATCTAATCTAATCTACCTGAATCCAGATCTGATCAGGAAGCTTTCAGATTCCCACCCGTTGATTGAGACTGAGCTAACGATGTTGGTGTAGAGCAGTCGGATCTAATTGCAGACTCCCTCCCCGAAGCTCATTTTGGAGAGTAGGTCCCACGTGTAGGTGTGTGTGATATCCTGTGAAAGGTCTTCTCCTTGTCCAGGCTGATGAGGCAGGCGTCCACCCCCCTGTCCTATATGTAGGTGATCGTATCCCTGAGGAGCATAAGGCTCTCACTGATATAGTCCCACCTAGTACAGCACAGGTTTGGTTGGGGTGGATCACTGTTCTCAGAGCAGATCTGACCTTAGACAGCATTTTGTAGTCTTCATTCAGCAATGATATTGGCCCCAATTTCTAATTTCCTTCCTCTCCCCATTCTGCTTGTAGATGAGGGTGAGAATGACTTTCCTCATGGATCCCCTTATGGTACCTGCCAGCAGCAAACTGTCATACACCTCCAGCAGGTCTTGGGCAGTCAAGTCCGACCAAGCTGAACACAGCTTGATAGACAGCATGGCTCTGTGTGGGGAACACCATGCGGCAGTTAATGAATTGAGTTTATTGAGGACATGACGAAAATATATGATATCATTTATATATGAAAATATATTTATATAAATGATTTGAAAGTGAGCATAAGAGTAAGTTAGTAGGTTTGCTGGTGACACCAAAATTGGAAGTGCAGTGGACAGCAAAGAAGGTTACCTCTGAGTACAATGGGATCTTGATCAGAGGGGCTAATGGGCTGAGAAGTGGCAGATGGAGTTGAATTTAGATAAATGCGAGATGCTGCATTTTGGGAAAGCAAATCTTAGCAGGACTTATACACTTAATGGTAAGATCCTAGATACTGTCGGTGAACAAAGAAACCTTGGAGTGCACGTTCATAGCTCCTTGAAAGTAGAGTCACAGGTTGATAGGATAGTGAAGAAGGCGTTTGGTATGCTTTCCTTTATCGATCAGAGAATTGAGTGCAGGAGTTGGGAGGTTATGTTGCAGCTGTATAGGTCATTGTTTAGGCCACTGTTGGAATAATGTGTACAATTCTGGTCTCCTTCCTATCGGAAAGATAGGAAGATGTTGTGCAACGTGAAAGGGTTCATAAAAGGTCTACAGGAAGTTGCCAGGGTTGGAGGATTTGAGCTACAGGAAGAGGCTGAATAGGCTAGGGCTGTTTCTCTGGAGTGTCAGAGGCTGAGGGGTGACCTTATAAAAGTGATAAGATCATGAGGGGCATGGATAGGATAAATAAGCAAAGTCTTTTCTCAGGGGTGGGGGAGTCCAGCACTGGAGAACATAGGTTTCAGTGAGAGGGGAAAGATATAAAAGAGACCTAAGGGGCAACATTTTCATGCAGTGGATAGAAAGTGAATGGAATGAGCTGCCAGAGGATGTGGTGGAGGCTGGTACAATTGCAACATTTAAGAGGCATTTGGATGAGTATATGAATAGGAAGGGTTTGGAGGGATATGGGCCGCGTGCTGGCAGGTGGGACTAGACTGGGTTGGGATATCTGGCCAGCCTGGACGGGTTCAACCGAAGCTGTACATCTCTATGACTCCATGATTGGTGAGATAGGTTTCCATGCTGTACATCTCTATGACTCCATGATTGGTGAGAAAAAAGTGGATGATATTGTCTACATGAACTTCAATCTCCCACATGACAGTCTTGTACAAAAGGTGAAGTCACTTGGTATCGGGATGAGCTGACAAGATGCATACAGAACTGGTTATTTAGTAAGTTTGTGTATGATACAAAGATTAGTGGAATTGGAGATATTGAGGAAGATTGTCAGAGGATACAGCAGGATATAGTTCACTTGGCAGCATGGGCAGAAATCTAGGAATTTAGTCCGGACAAATGGGAGGTGATCCATTTTCAAAGGTCAAGTACAGATGGAGATTGAATAGTGAATGGCAAAACCCTGAAGAGTATTGACATGTAGAGCGAACTGGGTGTGCAGGTTCACAGATCACTGAAGATGCCAGCTCAGGTAGACAAGGTAGTGAAAAAAGGCTGATGACATGCTTGCCTTCATTGGAAGGGGCAGTGAGGATAAGGATTGACAAGTTATGCTGCAGCTTTACAGAACTTTAGTGAGGCCACACTTGGGATACTGTGTGCAGTTCTGGTCACCACATGACCAGAAGGATGTGGGTGCTTTGGGGAGGGTGCATAAAAAGACTACCCTGGATGTTGCCTGGTATGGAGGAGTTTATCTGTGAAGAAAGGTTGGATAGACTGCGCTTGTTTTCAATGGAATGTAAGAGGTTGAGGGGGGACCTGATCAAGGTTTCTTGGATTGTTAATAGCATGGATAGAGTGGACAGTATGAGGCTTTTTCCCAAGGTTGAAGGGGACAGTTACTGGGGGTCACAGGTTCAAGGTGCGAGGGACGGGGGAGGGGAGCAGTTTAAAAGACATGTGAGAGATAAGTTTTTCACACAAAGGTTGGTGAGTACCTGCAATGTGCTGCCAGAGGAAGTGGTGAAAGCAGACACGACAGCAGCTTTCAGGAACACCTGGACAAATACATGATTAGGAAGGGAATAGAGGGATATGGATCCTGTAAGTGAAGACAGTTTTAGAAAGAAAGGAGAAAATGAATTGGCGCAGGCTTGGAGGGTCGAAGGACCTGTTCCTGTGCTGTGCTGCTCTGTGTTCTCCTCTTCTCTGTGTTCTAGCATCCAAGACCTAAGCAAGCTGCAGCTCCAAGAGTTTGTTCCATACCCATTCCACAGAGTGAGTGTCAATACCCCTTCCACAGGAGGAGAGAGAGGGAGAGCTATTTGAGATTGTGGAACAGCAGTAATGTTAGTTTCTGGCATCAGAGCAAATAATGTGCAGGTTAGGTGAATTGGCCATGCTAAATTGCCCGTAGTGTTAGGTGAAGGGGAAAATACAGGGGAATTGGTCTGGGTGGGTTGCTCTTCGGAGGGTCGGTGTCGACTTGTTGGTCCGAAGGGCCTGTTTCCACATTGTAATTAATCTAATCTAATTAACACTTGACTAGAATTGCAGAGAAGAAAGGAATCAAATGATCTGGTTGCTGCTACATTGTTCCATATGGGATCTTGCTGTGCATCAATTGCCATCATGCCACCTTTGCGGGCAGTGAGTCTTCTCATCAGCTAACTCCTCATTTTGTAAAGGTTTCAAAAAGGTCTGGCCTGAAAAATCAACTTCCAGCTGACATGTTTAATGTTTAGAGGTTGCTGAGAGAGAAAATTCCTGGGATCTTGCTGTGCCATTGCTCTACAGTTTCTAGCTCTGTCTTTTAATTGATTCTGTCTCTTTTATCCCAGGGAATTATTATTCACTTGAAAGATCCAAAAAGAGAGAGTTTGGGACTCGGTAAACTTTGAACAAGAGCATCCTCCAAGAGGGCACATAGTCCTGAGGCCTATTCCACAGGCCGCACTCCGTGGGTCCCCACCTCAGTTGTGTGCCTTTATTTCCCCAAAGAGTGGTTGCCCCTCGTTTTTTAACAGGCCTCTGGTTAACTGGGTCATGTCAGATTGTGGCCCTGTCATTTTTAAACAGGTTTGACGTCTGGGGTTAAAGTAACCAAGGTCTTTGAATTTGACACAAACTTGTTAACCCCCACGTCCCCACCTGCAGCGAGTGTCTGAGAGACAGGACTTTCCAAAGAGGAAATTAAACCCTAAATGTCAAACTGTTTCTTGAAGACTTTTTATAATGTCAGAGTAGTGATGTGTGAGTGTTAAAATTGACATTGGGAGTGAGAAAGAGACTTGTAAATGTGAGAGAGGCAGGAGAAATAAGAGAGGGAGGGAGGGAGAGGCATTTGAGATTGTGAAATAACAGTTATGTCAGTGTCTGTAGTTGCAACAAATATTGAACATTTAAGCAGCCCCCATCAGAAATGTCGAGCTGATCTTGCTGCTGATATGTTGCTGCCTGTGAGATCCTGCTGTGCTCTGACAGCCTGTGGCATTGCGATCGAAGCAAGGACTGTTTAGATAAACCGACAGGACCCGATGGGTCTGGGATTGAAATCCTTGAACTTTTTTACCAATTTGATCGCACTTGCGTTTGCTGAGGGATGTTTTGTGTGATGGAATGAGCTCTTGCTGTGTAATTTGTTTGAAAATCTCCCCCCTGACTTTCCAGTTCCAATAATCTTTTTCTCTCCCACTCTCTCCACCCACCCCTTGCGGGAATTGCTATTTTGAAACTACAACAGGACAAGAAATCCTTCCCTTGGACAGAAGTTTCCTCCAGAGGGGAGGGGCGGACATCGGCCTGAGGCCTATTCGACAGGCCACACCCCATGGGGCCCGTGTGAGTTGTGTCTGTTTGTTACCCTGAGGTTTGATTTCCCCTGGATTTTTAAGGGTCTCTGGTTAACTGAGATTGATTGTGGCTCTGTCATTTTAAAGCAAATTTGAAGCCTGGGGTTAAAGTAACCAGGGCCTTGGGATTTGACACAAACATGTTAAGTGTCTGACACACAGGACTCCCCACAGAGGAAATTCAAACCCTAAATGTGAAACTCTCCTTAAAGACTTGGTATAATGTCAGAGTAATGTGTAATGTGTGGGGCAGGATGGAAGAGACATGGATAAAGACGGGGAGAGAGAGAGAGAGTTATAGCTGGCAGTCACACTGACAGAAGGAAAATCCCAAGAGGGAACCTCCGCGAAAATCTTCACAGTCCGGCCAAGTCTGTGTTTGGTGGTAGATTTAGGGACAGAGGATCTTCGAGGCTACTGAGGAGTCAATGTTTAATGTTTTCAAACTGCACTGATATATTTTACAAAGCTTAAAAAAGGCGTAAAAAGCTTAAAAGGAAACAAGGAATGATCAATCTTTCCTGTGCTAGAATTAACATGACAATGTTCAGGGAGATCCAATGAAGTCCACGTCCTGACATTAACATCTCAATGGGACAGGGTAAAAACATTGACTGCAGATGCTGGAAGCCAGATTTTGGATTAGTGGTGCTGGAAGAGCGCAGCAGTTCAGGCAGCATCTGAGGAGGAGCAAAATCGATGTTTCGGGCAATAGCCCGACTTTTGCCCGAAACGTCGATTTTGCTGCTCCTCAGATGCTGCCTGAACTGCTGTGCTCTTCCAGCACCACTAATCCAAAATCTGAATGGGACAGGCAGCTCTCTGGGAGGGGACTGAGAGACATTGCAATGTGTCCGACACACCTTGTTGGAGACAGCAAATCCCTCAAGGAGAATAAATTTGCAGAAGAATATGTCAAATTAATTCTCATGTTATTTTTCTCTCTGTCGAGAGAGAGCAGCTCTCTCTGTCTGGTCAATATTGTCTGTGTGGTGAAGGGGTGGGGGGGAGAGAGAGACAGGGTTAGACAGAGTGATGTGTGTGTGTAGAGAGAGAGAGGGATAGACGTTTGAGATTAGTTGGTATCTGGAGCAACAGTTAATGCGGCAACAGCATCACAGAGGAGAAGGAAATCAGATTCTCGGGCCGGCTGCTGCTGTGCTGGGCTGGGATTGATGTCAGCTGGGTTGTGTCATTGAGTAAAGTGCACATTATCGCTGATCGTATGAGGGAAGGATATGCTTCCAGTGGAGAGATCAATAAAAAAGTATTTCTTTAGAAGTGCTCACTTCTGACAGTAACATCGCACAAACAACCCTATTTCCTCATTAAAAAAAGAGTAGAGTTTATTTAAGAAAACACACACACACTGAATTGTTGGATGCTGAATAAATATTTCACCTCGAGGAGAGTCTGGAACCAGCCACGAGAATGTAGTCATCAAATGGGTCCAAAGCAAAGGAACATGCAAATACAATCACATTGTATTTGCACTTAGCATTTACCCCGGTTGACTTAAGAGATGATTGAATGTGCTGTGGTTCGTTTGGCCAAGAGCTTGATTTGCAAGTTGTACTAAATTGGGGGAAGGCAAATTTTAACGGTATTTGGCAAGAACATTCAATAGTTGATTGGGAGCAGATACTCACAGGTAAAGGAACAGCTAAAAAATGGGAAGCTGTTCCTTTACCTGGGAGTAAAGAGATAAACAGAGTATAGAACCAAGGTGAAATACAGGGCTGGTAGGTGTAAGATGAAGGAAGCATTCCCATTAGATACGCTGGACAAAAACCCTCTGAACTTGGGACATGAGTTTGTGGAATTTACATTTAAACTAAGAGTCACTGAGCTCTCTGGCTGGGACAGACGAGGCAATATGCAAGCCCAGGGGCAGCAGTCTGGAACAGGGGTAAAATAAGGGAAGGCCCCCACATATGCCTCAGCTCAAAGGAGAAAGTGAGAGCTGCAGATGCTGGCGATCAGAGTCGAAAGTGTGGCACTGAAAAAGCACAGCAGGGCAAGCAACATCCAAGGAGCAGGAGAGTCGACGTTTCAGCCATAAGCCCATCATCAGCAATGTGGGACGGGAGGAAGGGGCCTGAAACATAAATGGGGGTTGGCAGTGGGGCTGGGGTGAAGGTAGCTGGGAAGGTGATAGGTAGATGCAGGTGGTGGGGGGGGCAAGGGTTGATAGATTGGAGGGGAGGGTGGAGTGGATAGGTGGGAAGGAAGATGGACAGATAGGACATGTCAAGAGGGGGTTCTGGGTTGGAGAGTTGGTTCTGGGATGAGGTGGGGGAGGGGAGATGAGAAAACTGGTGAGTTCGATGGTAATGTCGCGTGGTCGGAGGGTCCCACGGTGGAAGATAGAGTCATAGAGAGGTACAGCATGGAAGCAGACTCTTCGGTCCAACCCGTCCATGCCGACCAGATATCCCACCCCAATCTAGTCCCAGCTGCCAGCCCCCAGCCCATATCCCTCCAAACCCTTCCTATTCATATACCCATCCAAATGCCTCTTAAATGTTGCAATTGGACGAGCCTCCACCACATCCTCTGGCAGTTCATTCCATACACGTACAACCCTCTGCGTGATAAAGTTGCCCCTTAAGTCTCTTTGATATCTTTCCCCTCTCACCCTAAACCTATGCCATCTAGTTCTGGACTCTGTGACCCCAGGGAAAAGACTTTGTCTAGTTATCCTATCTATGCCCCTCATAATTCTGTAAACCTCTATATGGTCACCCCTCAGCCTCCGACGCTCCAGGGAAAACAGCCGCTCCCTATAGCTCAGATCCTCCAACCCTGGCAACATCCTTGTAAATCTTTTCTGAACCCTTTCAAGTTTCACAACATCTTTCCGATAGGAAGGAGAGCAGAACTGTACGCAATATTCCAACAGTGGCCTAATCGATGTCCGATACAGCTGCAACATGACCTCCCAACTCCTGTACTCAATACTCTGACCAATAAAGGAAAACATACCAAACGCCTTCTTCACTATCCTATCTACCTGTGACTCCACTTTCAAGGAGCTATGAACTTGAACTCCAAGGTCTCTTTCTTCAGCAACACTCCCTCGGACCTTACCATGAAGTGTATAAGTCCTGCTAAGATTTGCTTTCCCAAAATGCAGCACCTCGCATTTATCTGAATTAAACTCCATCTGTCACTTCTCAGCCTATTGGCCCATCTGGTCCAGATCCTGTCGTAATCTGAGGTAACCCTCTTCGCTGTCCACTACACCTCCAATTTTGGTGTCATCTGCAAACTTATTAACTGTACCTCTTATGCTCGCATCCAAATCATTTATGTAAATGAACAAAAGTAGAGGGCCCAGCAAGTATCCTTGTGACCAGCACTCAACTGGTCATAGGCCTCCAGTCTGAAAAACAACCCTCCAACACCACCCTCTGCCTTCTACTTTTGAGCCAGTTCTGTATCCAAATGGCTAGTTCTCCCTGTATTCCATGAGATCTAATCTTGTTAATCAGTCTCCCATGGGGAACCTTGTTGAACGTCTTACTAAGGTCCATATAGATCACATCTACTGCTCTGCCCTCATCAATCGTCTTTGTTACTTCTTCAAAATACTCAATCAAGTTTGTGAGACATGATTTCCCACGCACAAAGCCATGTTGACTATCCCTAATCAGTCCTTGCCTTTCCAAATACATGTACATCCTGTCCCTCAGGATTCCCTCCAACAACTTGCCCACCACCGAGGTCAGGCTCACCGGTCTATAGTTCCCTGGCTTGTCTTTACTGCCCTTCTTAAACAGTGGCACCACGTTTGCCAACCTCCAGTCTTCCGGCACCTCACCTGTGACTATCGATGATACAAATATCTCAGCAAGAGGCCCAGTAATCACTTCTCTAGCTTCCCACAGAGTTCTCGGGTACACCTGATCAGGTCCTGGGGATCTATCCACCTTTAACCGTTTCAAGACATCCAGCACTTCCTCCTCTGTAATCTGGACATTTTGCAAGATGTCACCATCGATTTCCCTACAGTCTATATCTTCCATATCCTTTTCCACAGTAAATACTGATGCAAAATATTCATTTAGTATCTCCCCCACTTTCTGTGGCTCCACACAAAGGCTGCCGTGCTGATCTTTGAGGGGCCCTATTCTCTCCCTAGTTACCCTTTTGTCCTGAATATATTTGTTAAACCCGTTTGGATTCTCCTTAATTCTATTTGCCAAAGCTATCTCATGTCCCTGTTTTGCTCTCCTGATTTCCCTCTTAAGTGTACTCCTACTTTCTTTATACTCTTCTAAGGATTCATTCGATCTATCCTGTCTGTACCTGACATATGCTTCCTTCTTTTTCTTAACCAAACCCTCAATTCCCTATACCTACCAGCCTTCCCTTTCACCCTAACAGGAATATACTTTCTCTGGATTCTTGTTATCTCATTTCTGAAGGGTTTCCATTTTCCAGCCGTCCCTTTACCTGCAAACATCTGCCTCCAATCAGCTTTTGAAAGTTCTTGCCTAATACATTCAAAATTGACCTTTTTCCAATTTAGAACATCAACTTTTATGTCTGGTCTATCCTTTTCCATCACTATTTTAAAACGAATAGAATTGCAAGAGTTATAGCTGGGGGCAGGGAAATTATGATGCTGTGAGGCATGACTTAGGATGTGTGGCCTGGAAAAGTAAGCTTCAAGGCAAGGGTGTAATTGATATGTGGAGCTTGTTCAAGGAGCAACTATTGAGTGTCCTTGATAAGTATGTACCCGTCCGGCAGGGAGGAAAGGGTCGTGTGAGGAGCCGTGGTTTAACAAGGAATTGGAATCCCTTGTTAAATGGAAGAGGGCGGCCTATGTAAAGATGAGGCGTGAAGGTTCAATTGGGGCGATTGAGAGTTATAAGGTAGCCAGGAAGGACCTGAGGAGAGAGCTAAGAGCAGCAAGGAGGGGACATGAAAGGTCCTTAGTTGGTAGGATTAGGGAAAACCCTAAGGCTTTCTATAGGCATGTCAGGAATAAAAGAATGACCTGGGTAGGAATAGGTCCAGTCAAGGATAGTAGTGGGAAGTTGCGTGTGGAGGCTGAAGAGATTGGGGAGACACTTTTCGTCAGTATTCAATCAGGAACAGGACATTGTTGTCAATGTGAGTACTGAGTCACAATTAAGTAGAATGGATGACTTTGAGGTATGTAGAGAAGAGGTGTTGGAAATTCTGGAAAGGGTGAAAATAGATAAGTCCCCTGGGCCTGATGGCATTTATCCTAGGATTCTCTGGGAAGCAAGGGAGGCGATTGCAGAGGCATTGGCCTTGATTTTTATGTCCTCGTTGTCTACAGGAGTAGTGCCAGAAGATTGGAGGCTAGCAAATGTGGTTCCCTTGTTCAAGAAGGGGAGTAGGGATAACCCTAGTAACTATAGGCCGGTGAGTCTCACTTCTGTTGTGGGCAAAATCTTAGAGAGAATTGTAAGGGATAGGATTTATGAACATCTGGATAGGAATAATGTGATCAAGGATAGTCAGCATGGTTTTGTGAAGGGCAGGTCGTGCCTCACAAACCTTATTGAATTCTTTCAGAAGGTGACTAAGGAGGTGGACGAGGGGAAAGCAGTAGATGTGGTGTATATGGATTTTAGTAAGGCGTTTGATAAGGTTCCCCATGGTAGACGACTGCAAAAAATACGGAGGTATGGCATTGAGGGTGAGTTGGAGGTTTGGATTAGGAGTTGGCTGGCTGGAAGAAGACAGAGGGTAGTAGTTGATGGCAAAAGTTCATCTTGGAGAGTCGTCACTAGCAGTGTTCCGCAAGGATCTGTTTTGGGACCATTGCTGTTTGTCATTTTTATAAATGGAGGAGGGGTTAGAAGGTTGGGTGAGCAAGTTTGCGGATGATACGAAAGTCGGCGGAGTTGTAGACAGTGAGGAAGGATGTGGCAGGTTACAGCGGGATATAGATAAGCTGCAGAACTGGGCAGAAAGGTGGCAAATGGAGTTCAATGTAGGTAAGTGTGAGGTGATTCACTTTGGTAAGAGTAATAAAAAGATGGGGTACTGGGCTAACGGTCGGATACTTGGTAGTGTGGATGAGCAGAGGGATCTGGTGTCCAGGTACACAAATCTTTGAAAGTTGCCACCCAGGTAAATAGTGCGGTGAAGAAGGCATATGGCTTTTATTGGTAGAGGAATTGAGTTCCGGAGTCCTGAGGTCATGTTGCAGTTGTATAAGACTCTGGTGCGGCCGCATCTGGAGTATTTTGTGCAGTTTTGGTCGCCAAACTATAGGAAGGATGTGGAGGCACTGGAACAGGTGCAGAGGAGGTTTACCAGGATGTTGCCTGATATGGTAGAAAGACCGTATGAGGAAAGGCTGAGGCACTTGGGGTTGTTTTCATTGGAGAAAAGAGGTTTAGGGGTGACTTGATAGAGGTGTACAAGATGATTAGGGGTTTAGATAGGGTCGACAGTGAGAATCTTTTTCCACGTATGGAGTCAGCTATTACAAGGGGGCATAGCTTTAAATTAAGGGGGGGTAGGTATAGGACAGATGTTAGGGGTAGGTTCTTTACTCAGCGAGTCGTGAGTTCATGGAATGCCCTGCCAGTAGCAGTGGTGGACTCTCCCTCATTATGGGCATTTAAGCGGGCATTGGATAGGCATATGGAGGATAGTGGGCTAGTGTAGGTTAGGTGGGCTTGGATCGGCGCAACATCGAGGGCCGAAGGGCCTGTACTGCGCTGTATTCTTCTATGTTCTATGTTCTATGGTCGCTGGCCCCAAAGTTATCCCCCACTGACACTTCAGTCACCTGCCCTGCCTTATTTCCCAGGAGTAGGTCAAGTTTTGCACCTTCTCTAGTAGGTACATCCACATAGTGAATCAGAAAATGGTCTGTACACACTTAAGAAATTCATCTCCATCGAAACCTTTAACACTATGGCAGTCGATGTTTGGAAAGTTAAAATCCCCTATTATTCTTACAGAAAGCTGAGATCTCCTTACAAGTTTGTTTCTCAATTTCCCTCTGACTATTGGGGGGATCTATAATACAATCCCAATCAGGTGATCATCCCTTTCTTATTTCTCAGTTCCACCCAAATAACTTCCCTGGATGTATTTCTGGGAATATCCTCCCTTAGCACAGCTGTAATGCTATCCCTTATCAATAATTCCACTCCCCGTCCTCTTTTGCCTCCCTTTCTATCCTTCCTGTAGCATTTGTATCGTGGAACATTCAGCTGCCAGTCCTGCCCATCCCTGAGCCATGTTTCCGTAATTGCTATGATAGCCCAGTCCCATGTTCCTTACCATGCCCTGAGTTCATCTGCCTTCCCTTTTAGGCCCCTTGCATTGAAATAAATGCAGTTTAATTTATTAGTCCTACCTTGTCCCTGCCTGCCCTACTGTTTGACTCTCTTCTGTTCTCAGCTGTACCTGTCTCAGATCGATCTCTTTCCTCACTATCTCCCTGGGTCCCACCTCCCCCCCCATCTTAGTAGTTTAAATCCCCCCAAGCAGTTCTAGCAACTTTCCCTGGCAGTATATTAGTCCCCTTCCAATTTAGGTGCAATCCGTCCTTCTTGTACATGTCACTTCTACCCCAAAGAGATTCCAATGATCCAAAAATGTGAATCCTTCTCTGGTACACCAGCTCCTCAGCCATGCATTCATCTGCTCTAGCCTCCTATTCCTGCCCTGACTAGCTCATAGCACCGGGAGTAATCCAGATATGACTACCCTTGAGGACCTCCTTTTTAAATTCCTGCCTAACTCTCTGTAATCTCCTTTCAGAGTCTCAACCTTTTCCCTTCCAATGTTGTTGGTTCCAATGTGGACAATGACCTCCTGCTGGCCCCTCTCCCCCGTGAGAACATTCTGCACCCTCTCTGAGACATCCTTCATCCCGGCACCAGGGAAACAACACACTATTCTACTTTTTCTCTAGTGACCACATAAACGTCTGTCTGTACCTCTGACTACAGAATCCCCTAACACAATTGATCTCTTGGAAGCCAATGTACCCCTCGTTGCATTAGAGCCAGTCTCAATACCAGAAACTTGGCTGTTCGTGCTACATTCCCCTGACAATCCATCACCCCCTACATTTTCCAAAACAGCTTACCCATTTGAAATGGGTATATCCACAAAAGACTCCTGCACTAGCAGCCTACCTCTCTTACCCTTCCTGGAGTTAACCCATCTGTGTGACTGTATCTGAGACTTTCCCCCTTTTATATAACTGCCATCCATCACATACTGTTGCTGTTGCAAATTCCTCATTGCTTCTATCTGTCTCTCTAACCGATCCACTCGATCTGATTAGATTCGCATCCAACAGCATTTATGGCAGATATAATCCGCAGTAACTCTTAAACTCTCTTTAAACTCCCACATCTGACAAGAAGTACATATCACTGCAAAGGCCTTCACAATCTACAGACCCAGAAAATAACACCGTCTTATTTCTCTACAAACACTGCCCCAGGTTAAATGAATAGCTATGGCTTATATTTTAAGTTTAATCAAGAGACTTTTCTCCAGAAACATATAATCAAGAAAGAATCCACTGTACCCACTACTGCAGCCTTTCTCTTGTACAGACTTAAAACAACAATTAACTTATCAGATTCTGTGCTGTGAACTTCGCCCAACAGTTCCTCCAAGATTAGTTGTGAATTTCACTGTTTGTTAATTTTCCCAGATGCACTCCGATGTCCAGCGATACATGAATTCAAACAGCAAAGGCAGTAACTGTGCTGAGGTGTTCCTCCTCCAGGCGTTGGGTGGCTTGGACTTGGCAGTGGAGGATTCCCAGTGGAGGACGTCCTTGGTGGAGTCAGCGAGGGAGTTGAAGTATTCAGTCACAGGGCAGTGGGGTTTGTTTGGTGCATGTGTCCCAGAGATGTTCCCTGAAACGATCCGCATGGTGGTATCCTGTCTCCGAATGTAGAAGAGACCACATCGGGTGCAACAGACACAATAGATGAGGTGTTTGGATGCACAGAAAAATCTCTGCCAGATGTGGAAGGCTCCTTTGGGGCCTTGATCGGGGGTAAGGGGGGAGATGTGGGTGCAGCTTTTACACCTCTTGCGGTGATAAGGGAAGGTGCCGGGAGTGGAGTGTGGGTTGGTGGGGAGTGTGGACCTAACCAGGAAGTCATGGAGGGAACAGTATCTGCAGACCGCTTCCACATTCGCTCCGTGACTCCCTGATGAGATCCATGCCCCCCACTAACCCCCTCCTCCACTCCCTGCACCTTGCCGTGTCACTGAATGAAGTGTAAAACCTGCACCCACACCTCCCTGCTCACCTCTGTCCAAGGCCCCAAAAGGATCCTTTCGCATCCGGCAGAGATTTTCCTGCACATCCAACCACCTCATCGACTGTCTGTTGCTCTTGATGGTGTCTCCTCTGCATTGAGGATACAGGACGTCAATTTGAGGAATGTTTCAGGGAACATGTCTGGGACACACACACCAAACAACCCCACCACCCTGTGGCTGAACACTTCAATTCCCCCTCCCGCTCTGCCAAGGACATGCAAGTCCTGGACCTCCTCCACTGCCAAATCCAAGCCACCCGACGTCTGGAGGAAAAAAATAGCAGTTTTCTAAGGCAGTTTTAGAAAGTAAGGACAAAATGAGTTGGCACAGGCTTGGAGGGTCGAAGGGCCTGTTCCTATGCTGTGTTGTTCTGTGTTCTTTTGTAGGATCCAAGACCGAAGCAAGCTGCAGCTCCATGAGTTTGTTCCATACCCATTCCACAGAGTGAGTGTCAATACCCCTTTCTAAGAGGAGAGGGAGAGCTATTTGAGATTGTGAAACAGCAGTAATGTTAGTTTCTGGCATTGGAGCAAATAATCAACACTTGACTAGCATTACAGAGGAGAAAGGAATCTGATGATCTGGCTGCTGCAACATTGTTCCATCTGGGATCTTGTTCTGCATCAATTGCCGTCACCCTATCTTTGCAGGCAGTGTGTATTCTAATCAGCTAAAACCTCATCGTGTAAAGTTTTCAAAATGGTCTGGCCTGAAAATTCAACTTTCAGCTGACATGTTTAATGTTTGGATGTTCCTGAGAGAGGAAATAGACAATAGACAAATCCCTGGAATCTTGCTGTGCCATCTCTCTTAGCGTTTTCTTGCTCCGTCTTTTAATTGATCCCGTCTCTTTTTTTCCCAGGGAATTATAGTCACTTAGAAGATCCAAAGAGAGTTTGGGGCAAGGTGAACTTTGAACAAGAGCATCCTCCAAGAGGGCACATGGTCCTGAGGCCTATTCCACCGGCCGCACTCCGTGGGGCCCCACCTCAGTTGTGTCCCTTTATTCCCCCAAAGAGTGGGTGCCTCTGTTGGACCCTGTTTTTTTTTTTAACAGGCCTCTGGTTAACTGGGTCCTGTCAAATTGTGGCCTTGTCATTTTAAAACAGGTTTGAAGCCTGGGGTTAAAGTAACCGAGGTCTTCGGATTTGACACAAACTTCTTAACCCCCACATCCTCACCCGCAGCAAGTGCCTGAGAGACAGGACTTCCCAAATAGAAAATGAAAACCCTAAATATCAAACTGTCTCTTGAAGACTTGTTATAATGTCAGAGTAATAATGTGTGGATGTTAAAATTGACTTTGGGAGTGAGAGCGAGATTTGTAAATGGGAGAGAGACAAGAGAAAGAGAGAGAGGAAAGGAGGGAGAGGCATTTGAAATTGTGAAATAGCAGTTATGTCAGTGCGTATAGTTGCAACAAATATTAAACATTTAAGCAGCCTCCATCAGAAAAATTGAGCAGATCTTACTGCTGACATGTTGCTGTTGTGAGATCCTGCTGTGCTGTGACAGCCTGCGGTAATGCAATCGAAGCAAGGACTGTTTCGATGAACCCATAGTTTTAAGGCTAACCGATGGACCTGGGATTGAAATCCCCAAACTATTTTCTCAATTTGATCATACTTGGGTTTGCTGAGGGATGTTGTGTGTGTAGGAATGAGCTCTTGCTGTGTAATTTGTTTGAAAATCTCCCCCGCTTTCCAGTTCCAATAATCTTTTTCTCTCCCACTCTCTACACCCACCCCTTGCAGGAATTGCTATTTTGAAACTACGACAGGACAAGAAATCCTTCCTTTGGACAGAAGTTTCTTCCAGACGGGACGGGCGGACATCGCCTGAGGCCTGTTCGACAGGCCGCACCCCATGGGGCCCGTGTGAGTTGTGTGTATTTGTTATCCCAAGGTTTGATTTCCTCTGGGACACCCTGGATTTTTAAGGGTCTCTGGTTAACTGAGTCCCAACGGGTTGTGGCTCTGTCATTTTAAAGCAAGTTTGAAGCCTGGGGTTAAAATAACCAGGGCCTTGGGATTTGACACAAATGTGTTAAGTGTCTGACACACTGGACTCCCCAAAGAGGAAATTTAAACCCTGAATGTGAAACTCTCCTTAAAGACTTGGTATAATGTCAGAGTAATGTGTGATGTGTGGGGCAGGATGGAAGAGACACGGATAAAGACAGAGAGAGAGAGAGAGTTATAGCTGGGAGTCACACTGACAGCAGGAAAATCCCAAGAGAGAACTTCAGCAAGTATTCCCACGGTCTGGCCAGTTCTGTGTTTGATGTTAGATTTAGGGACAGACAATCTTCAAGGCTACTGAGGGGTCAATATTTAATGTTTTCAAACTGCACTGATATACATTAGAAAGCATAAAAATGGCTAAAAAGCTTAAAAGGAAACAAGGAATGGGTAAAACTTTCCTGTGCTAGAATTAACATGACAATGTTCAAGGAGATCCAACAAAGTTCAAGTCCTGACATTAACATCTCAATTGGACAGGCAGCTCTCTGGGAAGGGACTGAGAGACATTGCAATGTGTCCGACACATTGGGGTGGAGACAGTGAACCCCTCAGGGAGAATAAATCTGCAGAAGAATGTGTCAAATTAATTCTCAACTCGTTATTTCTCTCTCAGTCGTGAGAGAGAGCAGCTCTCTCTGGTTGAGATTGTCTGTGTGGGGAGAGAGAAAGAGAGAGATAGAGAATAATAAACAGAGTGATAGAACATAGAACAGTACAGCACAGAACAGGCCCTTCAGTCCACGATGTTGTGCCGACTATTGATCCTCATGTGAGGTAAACCTATTGTACGAACTCTCAAATTTCTGCGACAATATGCATGTCCAGCAATCTCTAAAATATCCCCAATGACCTCGCTACCACAACTGCTACCGGCAAGGCATTCCATGCTCTCACAACTCTCTGCGTAAAGAACCCGCCTCTGGCATCCCCTCTACACTTTCCGCCAAACAGCTTAAAGCTATGACCCCTCGTGTTAACAATTTCTGCCGTGGGAAAAAGTTTCTGGCTGTGAGAAACAAAACTCTCACACACTTCAATAATTGCAGTCCGAGACAAAATCTGAATCAGTAGTGTCCTTTATTTTTACACTTGCAAGTGGGTGTGATGTCCAGTGCCAGGCAAGGCAGAGGACATTCACACACCAAATTCAACAAACTCTCGATATTTATATAATTTGGTTCCTACATTTTTTTTCTTATTTCATTGTTTCCCCCCACTGTTTGCATCCTCCACTTCCCTAAGACTGGTCCCGAATCAGTCCTTGCCCTCCTGATTTCCCTCTTAAGTGTACTCCTACTTTCTTTATACTCTTATAAGGATTCACTCGATCTATCATGTCTCTACCTGACATATGCTTCCTTTTTTTTCTTAACCAAATCCTCAATTTCTTCAGTCATCCAGCATTCCCTATACCTACCAGCCTTCCCTTTCACCCTGACAGGAATATACTTTCTCTGGATCCTTGTTATCTCATTTCTGAAGGCTTCCCATTTTCAAGCCGTCCCTTATCCAGGTTGAACTCCATCTGCCACCTCTGAAACAGCATTACAGAAGAGAAAGTAATCAGAATCTCGGGCCAGCTGCTACTGTAGTGCTGGGCTGGGATCGTGCTGTGCAACCATTGCATGGGCAATGCCATTGATGCAGGCAGTGAGTGTTTTACTCAGCAAACGGAAGAGGAAAAAGAAAGGGAGACATTGACACAGAGAGAAAGAAAGAGGGACAGAGAGAGAGAGAGAGACAGTACGAAGCAGAGATAGCACATAGTGGGAGACAGAAATAGAGACAGGAAGAGAGAGGTAAAAACAATGACTGCAGATGCTGGAAACCAGATTCTGGATCAGTGGTGCTGGAAGAGCACAGCAATTCAGGCAGCATCCGAAGACAGGCAAAATCGACGTTGCCTGTCTTCGGATGCTGCCTGAATTGCTGTGCTCTTCCAGCACCACAGGAAGAGAGAGACAGAGACAATGCCAAACAAAGGTGACGGTAACAGTGTCTCAATCTCAAGAGCCTCTGGATTCTAACTGCAGATGTGCTCTTATTATCACCCAGTTGCTCTTTCATCCCAACGGTAGTCCTCTGGGTGGGGGGGTGGTGGTTTCGAATTGGGGAATGTGGTCAGGAGCGCGTGAGGGGGCCACGTGTGAATTGGTGAAGAATCAAGTTTTGGGTTTTCAGAAGGTGCCACAACATGGCAAATGCACAATGGATGGGGCAGGTGCCATGCGTGTGCAGTATGCGAACATACCCAACATTGCCCTCACCCCGATGGCCCCCTTTGTGTGCGGCTGCATCAAGCTGTGTGTAGACCCTTGGTACACAGACACCAATTGTCACCATGGACTGAGGTTCTGCCTGTCCCCAGTGTTTGGAAGGATGGGACTGGCCTCGTTGCCGTGCAACGCTCCAAATGGAGTCACAGAGTCATGGAGCTGGTCAGTACAGATACAGACCCTTTGGTCCAACTCATCCATTAAGACCAAATATCCTCAATTACTCCTGTCCCATTTGCTCGTATTTCACCCATATCCCTCCAAACTCTTCCTATTAACATACCCCTTCCAGGTGCCTTTTCAATCCACCACTTCCTCTGGCAGCTCATTCCATCCATGCACCACATCTGCGTGAAAACGTTGCCCCTTCTATCTTTCCCCTCTCCTTAAACCTCCAGTTCGGAAGTCCCCCAACACCGGGGAAAAGTCTTTAGCTCTTCACCCTGTCCATGCCCCTCATAATTTTATAAACTTCTGTAAGGTCACCCCTGAGCCTCCGGTGCTCCAGGCAAAATAGCCCCAGTCTATTCAGCCTCTCCCTATAGCTCAAACTCTCCAACCCTGGCCACATCCTCATAAATCGTTTCTGAGCCCTTTAAAATTTCACAACATACAGCAGGAAAACCAGAAGTGAACACAGTATTCCAAACATGGCCAAACCAATGTCCTATACAGCCACAACATGACCTTCCAACTCCTATACTCAATGCTCTGACCAATAGAGGAAAGCATACCAAACGCATTCTTCACTATCCTATTTATCTGCAACTCCACTATCAAAGAACTCTGAACCTGCACTCCAAGGTCTCTTTGTTGAGCAACACTCCCCAGGACCTTACCATTAACTGTGTCGGTCCTGCCTGATTTACCTTCCCAAAATACTGCACCTTACGTTTATCTAAATTAAATCCATCTGCCACTGCTCAGCCCGCTGGCCCATCTGATCGAGATTCCATTGGACTCTGAGGGAAAGCTTCTTCCCTGTCCACTGCACCTCCAACTTTAGTATCATCCGCAATTTAGGAACTATGCCTCTTATGTTCACAACCAAGTCATTTATGTAACTGACAGAACTCAGTGGAACACTACTGGTCATAGGCCTCCAGACTGAAAAATAACCAACACCCTCTGTCTCCTCCCTTTGAGTCAATTCCACATCAAAATGGCTAGTTCTCCCTCTATTCCACATGATCTAACCCCGCTAAACAGGCTACCATGAGGAACCTTGTCAAGTGCCTTACTGAAGTCCATATAGATTAAGACCACCGCTCTGCTTTCATCAATCCTCTTCGACAATTCTTCAAAAAAATCAGGTCAGTGAGACACGAGTTCCCATGCACAAAGCCATATTGCCTATCCCGAATCAGTCCTTGCCTTTCCAAATTCATGTAAGTGCTGTCCCTCAGAATTCCCTCCAACAACCTTCCCACCACTGATTTCAGGCTCACCAGTGTCTAATTTCCTGGATTTTCCTTCCCATCTTTCCCATCCACGTTAGCCAACCTCCAGTCTTCCGGCACCTCACCTGTGGTTATCGATGAAACGTGTATCTCAGCAAGTGGCCCCTGACATTACTTCCCTAACTTCCCACAGATTTCTCAGGTACACCTGATCAGGTTCTAGGTGTTCATCATCCTTTCTGTGATTTAAGACATCCAGCTCCTCCTCCCTCTGTAATGTGGACATTGTTCAAGATGTCGCCATTTATTTCTCCAATTCTCTGGTTTTCATATCCTTTTCCGAAGTGAACACGGAGGCAAAATATTCATTTAGTATCTCCCCTATCTCCTGCAATTCCACACATAGGCTGATCTTACAGGGGCCCTATTCTCTCCCTCGTTACTTCTTTGTTCTCAATGTATGTGTAAAAATCCCTTTGGATTCTTCTTAACCCGATTGCCAAAGCTATCCCATGTTCCCTTTTTGCCCTCCTGAATTCCCTCTTAAATATACTTGCACTGCCTTTATACTCTTCAAGGGATTCACTCAAACCCTGCTGTCTATTCCTGACGTATGCTGCCTTCTTTTTCGTGACTAAAACCTTACCTTCTCCAGTCCTCCAGCACTCCCTGCCCCTATGTAGGGAGTGAGGGTCAGTTTATTATCCAACAGCTCCCTGGTCTGACAATGGGCTTATGTGGTGAGACATGGTGTGGTGAAAAACACGGTATGGAGATGCTTCAGAGGCAAAGAAAATTCCGATTTTATTAAAACATTGCCAGGTAAATGAATATTTTGAAAAAAACAGTGCGATGCATCAAGTGAAATGAGACTTATCTGACTGCTGTTAACTCCCCAGTTACACCTTGCAGCCTTGACTTGGTACAATGGGGTTTGAATTACAGAGAGCTGTTAATTACTGAATGATAGGGGAAAGGAGAGAGAGAGAGAATGTGACAGAGAGTAAACACGAATCCCGGGATCTTCTCATACTTACCTCCCTTGGAGACTGCCCTGCACTGTCAGCCCTGTAGCCCACCCTTTCTCCCCTCTCTTACTGAGCTGGGACAGAGGGTCTCGATGACCTTCTGCTCGCCCCAGAGTGGCTTGTGTTGGTTTGGAGAGTGGTGGGTGTCGCTGGCACTGCCCGAGTCAGCTCTCCACTCAGTAGGTGGAGGGTTGTGGATAAGAAGATTGCTCGCTCTCCTTCTTTTCCTGAGTCTGTGACTGGCTGTAACCGATTCCCTTGATGCTGGCTGGACCTCTTACTGAACAAACCCCAGAGATTAGGGTTCCCCAGTTATACTGGCTGGAGGTTTCCTGCCAAATCTGCATTGGATCACTGAGCTGCTGTTTCTCCTCTCGAGGCTGAATGAACTTCCTGAGTATTCGATGAGTGTGAATGGTTCTCCAATTAAAGTCAGTGGGTGTACCATAATTTTGAATGTCCATTATTTCTCTTCGAGGGGTGCAGGTTAAGGTGTTGCTGATAGTGTGATAGCCTTCCCATTCAAGACAAACAGGTTTGCATGTCAGGTGTGGAGTGTTCTGGATCTCTGCGTCCGAGCAAATGATTATAAGTTGAATGGTTATGTAATTTTGCAAGCTGTAGAATGTCTCTGTTGTTTGCTCTGCAGGCTGGTGCTCATTGTCTTTTAGAGTGTGGTGCTAGAAAAGCATAGCAGGTCAGGCAGCATCTGAGGAGGAAGACAGTCGATGTTTCAGGCATAATCCCCTCATCAGGAATAAGGGGCTGGGGGAAGGGGGCTGAGAAATGAATATGACGGTGGGAGTGGAGCTGGGGAAGGTAGCTAGGTAAGTGATAGGTGGGTGTAGGTGAGGGGATGATGGTGATAGGTCGGAGCAGAGGGTGGAGTGGATAGGTGGGGAGGAAGATGGACAGGTAGGATAGTTCAAGACGGCAGTGCTGAGTTGGAGGGTTGGTTCTGGTAAGAGGTGGAGTGGAGGTGAGATGAGGAAACTGGTGAAGTCGATGTTCATGCCATGTGTTGAAGTGGTCAGCTACAGGGCGGTGGGGTTATTTGGTGCATGTGTCCCAGTGATTTTCCCTGAAACGTTCCTCAAGTTGGCATCCTGTCTCCCCATTGTAGAGGAGACACCATCAAGAGCAACAGACACAGTAGATGAGGTGGTTGGATGTGCAGGAAAATCTCTGCGGAATGTGAAGGGATCCTTTGGGGCCTTGGACAGAGTGAGCAGGGAGGTGTGGGGACAGGTTTTACATTTCGTACTGTGGCAGGGCAAGGTGCTGGGAGTGGAGGAGGGGGTTAGTGGGGGGCATGGACCTCACCAGGGAGTCACGGAGTGAATGTTGAGGCGGTCCACAGAGATTTTTTCCTCCGTGACTCCCTGGTTAGGTCCACACTTCCCACTAACCCATTCTCCCCTCCACTTGTCACTGCAAGAGGTGTAAAGCCTGCGTCCACACCTCCAACAAAGGCCCCAAAGGATCCTTCCACATCCAGCAGAGATTTTCCTGCACATCCAAACACCTCATCTGCGGTGTCTGTTGCACTCGATCAGTTCCGGGAACATCTCTGGGACACATGCACAAACAAACCCCACTGCCCTGTGGCTGAACGGTTCAACTCCCCCTCCCACTCTGCCAAGAACATGCAGGTGCTGGGACCCCTCCACTGCCAAATCCAGGTACTGCCTGACCTGCTGTGTTTTTCCAGTGCCACACTTTTCATCTCTGATTGCCTGTATCGGCAGTCCTCACTTTCTCCTTTATTGTCTTTGAGCTGATGCATTTGTGGGGGCCTTCCTTTATCTTACCCCTGTTCCAGACTGCTGCCCCTGAGCTTGCATATTGCCTCGTCTGTCTCAGCGACTCTTAGTTTAAATGTGAATTCCACAAATTCATGTCCCAAGTTCAGAGGGTTTTTGTCCAGGGTATCTAATGGGAATGTTTACTCCACCTTACACCTTGTTTCTGTACTCTGATTATCTCATTTTTGATGGCTTTCTGTTTTTTTAGCTGTTCCTTTACCTGCAAGTATCTGCTACCAATCAACTATTGAATGTTCTTGCCAAACACCATCAAAATTTGCCTTCTTCCAATTTAGTGCAACTTGCAAAACAATCTCTTGGCCAAACGAGCCACAGCACATTTAAAACCATCTCTTAAGTCAACAGGGATAGACTGTAAAATGCAAATGCAATCCAATCCGATTTGCATGTTCCCTTGCTTCGGACTCATTTGATGATTACATTCTCGTGGCTGGTTCCAGATTCTCCTCGAGGCAAGACATTTATTCACTATCCAACAATTCAATGTGTGTGTTTAACTAAATAAACTACTTTTTTTTAAATGAGTGAAATAGGGTTTTGTGTGCAAGGCTACAGTCCGAAGTGAATACTTCATCTGATCAGCGATAATGTATACTTTACTCAAAGACACAACCCAGCTGACATCTGGCAAGTGGACAACCTGACAGTGAAACATTGCCTCCCCACTGCTCCTGATAATGTGACAGGCTGTATACTCTGTAGTCTGCGTAGCTAGCAATTAAATCAAAGATTTTAACTGTTGCATCATTTATAACAAATTTAAGTTCCAATCATGAGAAAACAGCTCAAAAATATCTGATCATGGAATCCAGGGGAAGGTAAAGGTTGTTGTTAATTAAAGGAAGACGGGTATAAAGCTGATGTTGCGTGGGAGGGGCATCTTGTGGTACAGTGGTGGTGTCCCTACCCATGCTCCAGAGGTGTGTGTTAACATCTCTGAACAGGTTGATTCTAAAAAGGTTAATTTTTAAAAAAATTCTACATAAAAAAATTCTACATAAAAAGCTGACGTTAAAGCTGCCTGTGGATTCGAAACACTTTCGAATTCAGTAAAACAGGATTAACAAAATAATGCATTGAGAGAGAAAACAACATGAAATTAAACTAGTGAGAGACAAAAACATGTGTTTGAAATAGCTTTCTCAAGATAAAGCAAAAGGTGATCAGAAAAGACATATTGGCAGAGGCAGGAAAACCTGCAATTGGGATGGTGTGAATAACAGAGAAATAAAGATGATATTTTGGGTCTGTCTTCAGAGAGGAACATTCACTCCACTTCTCAATAATACAATAGAAGCAATGTCCTAGTGAAAATGAGCAGATCGCTGAATTGGTCATGAGTGAACAGAATTAGTACTGGGAAATTAATATAATCCCAGAATCTGAAGATCAACATTCAAAATCCTCAGAATATTGGTTGCAGTGATCATGATCTTTGACTGCCACTCCGGTACATATTTGTGTGTTCTGATCATGTTTTGCTTCACCTATAGAAAGCTTTTTCAAACATTTTCATCTCTCTCACTGGTTTAATTTGATGTAGTTTTCTCTCAATGCATTTTTTTTAGTCCGACTGTACTGAATTTAAAAAGATATTCTGAATCCCCATTTTTTAAAGCACCTTGTTCATTCCCAGTGCATCACAAGATGTCACCCCTTCCGCAACATCATCATTATACACCTCTTCCTTTAATTAACAACAATCTTTACCTTTCCTGTATTCCATGAGTAGATCTTGTTGAGCTTTTGCTCATGATTGGAATTTAAATTTGTTACAAATGATGAAACAGTTAAATCTTTGACTACAGTGTATACAGCCTGTCACATTATCAGGAGCAGTGGGGAGGCAATGCTTCACTGTCAGGTTGTCCACTTGCCAGATGTCAGCTGGGTTGTGTCTTTGAATAAAGTGTACATTATCGCTGATCTTAAGAGGGAAGGGTATGCTGCCAGTGGAGAGATCAATATGAAAATATTTCTTCAGATGAAGTACTTGCTTCTGACAGTAAGTATTGCATGCAAGATTATTTACCTCATTTAAAAAATACAGGTAGAGTTTATTTAATTAAACACACACATTGAGTTGTTGGTTGATTCGATTCGATCAGATCCCCCTCGGTAAGGAAACAGGCCCTTTGGCCCAATAAGTCCATACCAACCCTCCAAAGAGCAATCCACCCAGTCCAATTCCCCTACATTTACCCTTGACACTATGGGTAATTTAGCATTGCCAATTCACCGGGCATGCACGTCTTTGGTTGTGGGAAAAAAACAGAGCACCCGGAGAAAGCCCACACAGACACAGGGAGAACGTACAAATTCCACACAGACAGTTGCCCGAGGCTGGGATCGAACCCGGGTCCCTGGCACTGTGAGGCAGCAGTGCTCACCACTGAGCCACCGTACCCACTCTAAAAGTCAGAAATACTGACATTTGTAAACTTGATCAGCTTCATAGAATCCCTACAGTGGGGAAGCAGGCCATTCGGTCCACACTGACACACCAAACAGTGCCTGACCTACACCCAGCCCATTCCCCTGGCTAACTCACCTAGCTTCCACATCCCTGGACGCTGTAGGCATGGCCAATCCACCCTAATCTGTACATCTTTGGACTATGGGAGGAAACACACACAGACATGGGAAGAATGTGCAAACTTCATACAGACAGTTACCTGAGGCTGGGATTGAACCCAGGTCCCTGGCACTGTAAGGCAGCAGTGCTCACCACTGAGCCACCAGACCACCCAAAGCAGTGGTTGTTGAATCAATGTCTCACCTTGAGGAGAATTTGGAATCAGCCGCCAGAGTATTGGCATTAAATTGGTTTGAAGCAAAGGAACATGCAAATGGAATCAAATTGTTTTTACACTTTGCATTCTATCCCTGTTGACATAAGAAGTGGGTGGACGTGCTGTGGTTCATTTGGTCAACATGATTGTTTTGCAAGATGTAAATGTCTGGCCGACTCAAAAGAAGGAGTGGCCCAACGGGGACAGCGACATAAATTGAGGGCTGAAGGACAGAGTCATTAACTGGTTCAGAGAAGAGGTGGTTCAGGTTGGTGAAAAGTTTTTATGCCTCTCTGTCTGTTTCTCTTCACTTGGCTCTCTCTCTTTTTCTCTCTCACTGTCTCCCACTCTGCCTCTCTCTCGCTCTGCCTCTCTCTCGCTATCATTGTCCCTCTCCCTCTCTTGCTCTTTCTGTCTCAGTGCCTCTCTCCGTCGGTCTCATTCTCTTTCACTGATTCTCCCTCTCTCGCACTCTGTCTGTCTATCTCTTACGCTGTTTCTCTTCCTCTCCCACTGTATCTTTCTCTCTCAATGTCTCTCTCTCTCGCTCTCACTGTCTCTGTCACTCTTCTCTCTCACTGTCTTGTTGTCTCCCTCAATGAATCTCTCTCTCACTCTCTCTCTCTGTTCCTTTTTCTTGCTCGTTCCCCCACTCTCTCTCATATGTCTCTGTGTACTCTGCTTCTGAATTCCTCTCTCTCTCTGTCCTTCAGTATGTCTCTTGTCTCTCTCTCTCTCTCTTTTAAACAGTCTCTCTCTCACACTATTGATCTCACTCTGTCCCTCTTTCTCATTCTTTCTGTGTTTCTCTCTCTTGTGCTTTCTGTCTCTATCTCTCCCTCTCGCTCTTTCAGCCGCAGTAACTCTCCCTCTCTCTGTCGAACTGACTCTAACTTCCTCATTCTCTGTCTCCCTCTCTCTCCCTCACTGTATCTCTCCCACTGTCTTTCTTTCTCAGTGACTCTCTCTCTGCCACAGTCTCCCACTCTCTCTTTCTGAGTCTCTCACTGTCTCTGTCACTCCCCCTCCCTCACACTGTCTTGCTTTCTCCCTCAGGATGTCTCTCTTTGACGCACATGCTGTCTCTCTCTCCCTCTCTCACTGACTCTATTCCTCATTCTTACTTCCCCCTCTCTCTCATGTCTTTCTCTGTCTCTCTCTCTCTCTCACTGACTCTTTCAGTTCCTCATTCTTCCTTCAGCCCCCTCTCTCTCATGTCTCTCTATCTTTCTCTCCTGTATCTCTCTGTTTCTACTCTGTCTCTGACTCGCTCTGTCTCACTCTCTCTGTCCTTCACATTACCTCTCTCTCACACTCTCTCTCTCTCTCATTTTTGATCTCTTGCTGTCACTCTCTCTGTCAGTATTTCTTGTTCTTTCACCATCTATGTCTCTCTCACTCTTTTTTGCGTCTCTCTCTTCCTCTAGCGCTCTCACTGTCTCTTTCTCTCTTTCTGCCTCTTAGTCGCTCACTAACTCCCTCTCTCTCACACACATATTCTTTGTCTCTATCTGTCTCTCATTCCCTGTCTGCCTCTCACTCTCTTTCTCACTCTTTCCTTCTCTGCCTCTCACACTCTGTCTTTTTCTCTCTGCTACTGTCTCTGTCTCACCTCCTCTCTCTCTGTCCTTCTTTCCCATTCTGCATCTTTGAATGTCTGTCTTCTGTCTCTGTCTCTCTCACAAACTGTTTCTCTCATTGTCTGTGTCTGTGTCTCTTTCTCTCACTGTTTCTCCACGTCTGTCTGGTTTTCTCTCTCACTCTGTCTGTCAGCCCGCCTCTCTCTCTTCCCCCCCCCCCCCCCCCCCCACCCCATTTGTCTCTCGTTATCTGAAGCAGGTGGCTGAAGTCATAACATTATATTTATAATTACTGGGTTTCACAAGGTAATGTAAGAGAAGTGTGGAAAAGGTCCTGTTTGAACCATTGAATTCTAATTCTTCAAGCACAATATTTGGATAGATGGTAAATGATATTTTCCAGCTGTACTGTGGGTAGGGTGGTGCACACCAGTGTGATCGATACCAACAACACTCCGAGCAAATGCCTGCAGGTCAGGGAACATCAGCTCAGTGCTAATGTAATGGAGTCTGAACTTCGATCATTCCGATGTCTCATTGAGGAGGTGATTATCTGGACATTGTGTTCCAGGAGGCAGAAGCCTATGCTTGGATTTGCACTTTGGAAGTATCTGTGCTCAGAGATAGTACAGTGTCTGGAGGGAAGTGCAGTTTTCGAACCTCTGAGTGGAAAAACCTCAGCTTTTGCACTTTGGTGTGTTCACTGGCTAAATCAACTCTTATTATCCATCCCTAACTGTCTTTGTAATGAATACGGTGAACCACGAATTAATGGCAGCATCTGTGGGAAGAAACCAGAGTTAATGCTTCGAGTCTGTTGACCCTTCATCAGAACAGATAGCAGCAGGGAATAAGGGATATTTATAGTGAAGAGCTGAAAATGTGTTGCTGAAAAAGCGCAGCCTGTCAGGCAGCATCCAAGGAACAGGAGAATCGACGTTTCGGGCATAAGCCCTTCTTCAGGGATGAGGAAAGTGTGTCCAGCAGGCTAAGATAAAAGGTAGGGAGGAGGGACTTGGGGGAGAGGTGTTGGAAATGGGATAGGTGGAAGGAGGTCAAGGTGAGGGAGATAGGCCGGAGTGGGGTAGTGGCGGAGAGGTCAGGAAGAAGATTGCAGGTTAGGAAGGCGGTGCTGAGTTCGAGGGATTTGACTGAGACAAGGTGGGGGGAGGGGAAATGAGGAAACTGGAGAAATCTGAGTTCATCCCTTGTGGTTGGAGGGTTCCTAGGCGGAAGATGAGGCGCTCTTCCTCCAACCGTCATGTTGCTGTGGTCTGGCGATGGAGGAGTCCAAGGACCTGCATGTCCTTGGTGGAGTGGGAGGGGGAGTTGAAGTGTTGAGCCATGGGGTGGTTGGTTTGGTTGGTCCGGGTGTCCCAGAGGTGTTCTCTGAAACGTTCCGCAAGTAGGCGGCCTGTCTCCCCAATATAGAGGAGGCCACATCAGGTGCAGAGGATGCAATAAATGATGTGTGTGGAGGTGCAGGTGAATTTGTGGCGGATATGGAAGGATCCCATGGGGCCTTGGAGGGAAGGAAGAGGGGAGGTGTGGGCGTAAGTTTAGCATTTCTTGCGGTTGCAGGGGAAGGTGCCGGGGTGGAGGTTGGGTTGGTGGGGGGGGTGGACCTGACGAGGGAGTCACGGAGGGAGTGGTCTTTTCGGAACGCTGATAGAGGAGGGGTGGGAAATATATCCCTGGTGGTGGGGTCTGTTTGGAGGTTGCGGAAATGACGGCGGATGATACGCTGTATATGGAGGTTGATGGGGTGGTTGGTGAGGACCAGTGGGGTTCTGTCCTGGTGGCGGCTGGAGGGGCAGGGCTCAAGGGCGGAGGAGCGGGAAGTGGAGAAGATGCGGTGGATGGCATCGTCGACCACATCTGGGGGGAAATTGTGGTCTTTGAAGAAGGAGGCCATCTGGGTTGTATGGTTTTGGAACTGGTCCTCCTGGGAGTAGATGCGGCGGAGACGAAGGAATTGGGAATATGGGGTGGCGTTTTTACAGGGGGCAGGGTGGGAGGAGGTGCAGTCTAAGTAGTTGTGGGAGTCGGTCGGTTTATAGTAAATGTCCGTGTTGATTCGCCCGAGATAGAAATGGAAAGGTCGAGGAAGGGGAGGGAGGAGTCTGAGACGGTCCAGGTGAATTTGAGGTCGGGGTGGAAGGTGTTGATAAAGTGGATGAACTGTTCAACCTCCTCCTCGTTCAACAGTCATCGATGTATCGGAGGAAAAGGTGAGGGGTGGTGCCAATGTAGCTGCGGAAGATAGACTGTTCCACATATCCTACGAAGAGGCAGGCATAGCTGGGGCCCATGCGGGTGCCCATGGCTACTCCTTTGGTTTGGAGGAAGTGGGAGGATTGGAAAGAGAAGTTGTTCAGGGTGAGGACCAGTTCAGTCAGTCGAAGGAGGGTGTCAGTGGAAGGGTACTGGTTTGTACGGCGGGAAAGGAAGAAGCGGAGGGCTTTCAGTCCTTCGTGATAGGGAATGGAGGTGTACAGGGACTGGATGTCCATGGTGAAGATAAGGCGTTGGGGACCGGGGAAGCGAAAATCATGGAGGAGGTGGAGGGTGTGGATGCAATAAATGATGTGTGTGGAGATGCAGGTGAATGTGTGGCGGATATGGAAGTATCCCTTGGGGCCTTGGAGGGAGGTAAGGGGGGAGGTGTGGGCGCAAGTTTTGCATTTCTTGCGGTTGCAGGGGAAGGTGCCGGGAGTGCGGATGCAATAAATGATGTGTGTGGAGGTGCAGGTGAATTTGTGGCGGAGAGAGACAGATACATGGAAAAGAAATGGATAGGCCACCCGATGTGGCCTCCTCTGTATTGGGGGCACCCGATGTGGCCTCCTCTATATTGGGGAGATAGGCCGCCTACTGCACCCGATGTGGCCTCCTCTATATTGGGGAGACAGGCCGCCTACTGCACCCGATGTGGCCTCCTCTATATTGGGGAGACAGGCCGCCTACTTGCGGAACGTTTCAGAGAACACCTCTGGGACACCTGGACCAACCAACCCAACCACCCCATGGCTCAACACTTCAATTCCCCCTCCCACTCCACCAAGGATATGCAGGTCCTTGGACTCCTCCATCGCCAGACCATAGCAACATGACGGTTGGAAGAAGAACGCCTCATCTTCCGCCTAGGAACCCTCCAACCACAAGGGATGAACTCAGATTTCTCCAGTTTCCTCATTTCCCCTCCCCCCACCTTGTCTCAGTCAAATCCCTCGAACTCAGCACCGCCTTCCTAACCTGCAATCTTCTTCCTGACCTCTCTGCCCCCACCCCACTCCGGCCTATCACCCTCACCTTGACCTCCTTCCACCTATCACATCTTCAACGCCCCTCCCCCAAGTCCCTCCTCCCTACCTTTTATCTTAGCCTGCTAGACACACCTTCCTCATTCCTGAAGAAGGGCTTATGCCCGAAACGTTGATTCTCCTGTTCCTTGGATGCTGCCTGACCTGCTGCGCTTTTCCAGCAACACATTTCCAGCTCTGATCTCCAGCATCTGCAGTCCTCACTTTCTCCTCGAAGATGTTTTCCCATATTTATAGTGAAGTCTGGGTTGGGTGTGCTGTGGGGGGAAAGGGGAGATCTGAGTGGATAGCTGGAGATGAAGCCCAGAGAGAGAGAGAGAGAGATGTGTGTGTTAACATGCGCATTTAAGAGGGATTGGTTCTGTTCTGTTTCTTTTCAAGAGATGCTGGGATGTCTGCTCCATGGAAAGCAGAGTAAGTAGCTTTTATTTTGTTACAGACCAGGCCAGAACCCCTCAAAATGTTTTAAGAAGGTAGCCGAGACCCTAACTTCATCCTGTTTTAAAGGCAGATGTGAAGTGGATATTCCCGGTGAAAAGCAATTGCTCAAATAACTGAGCTTTAAGCAAAACAGAATTTATTTAAACCCTACAGTTGAAACACAAACTAAACAAAACGGAATTTAAAATAACCAAACTATGGAAAACATTAACCAACACAATACAGTAACTCCTACTAGGTAACTGGTCCAGTACAGCAACACCTCGTCAACACACCCCTTGGCAAAAAGGTAAATTGCAACACAGCTTCTTACGGAGAGGGGGGAATAACTTCCAAAGCGATTTCAGAGAGAAAGGCAATCAGGAATCATCTGCTGAAGTTTTCAATCTTCCTTGGAATCCATCATCTTCAGACTGCCTGCTAAACAAAACTCCAAAAAAAAACCCTGAACTGGGAGAACTGGCCACTTCTCTGAAGTTGTTAAACTCGGCTCTTTCCAGAGCCATCAGCACCTCTGCCTTTAAGACGTCTCTTGAAAAAAACCCGAGGACAAAACAACCTTGTGAAAGTGAGAGCAGTGTCACAGTTTAAGGGAAAGGACCGACGCATGAATGGGTGCAGTGAGCCTCACGCACAGACCCAGGGTTTTAGGGGTTGCTTTCAGTTGTTGAAGTTGGGGGTTTTGTAATTGAAGCTGCCAGATACAGGTCTCTCTCCCTCTCCCTGCTGCCAGATTCCTGTTGTTAGTGTTCCTTCTCCTGGACGAGAATCTGCTGGATATTCCTTGGCCAAGGTTGCATTTATGCGATGTTGGTATACTAGGACATTGATGAGTATAAGTTAAATAATACATTATTTTGTTAAGTATTTCGACAGAATTAAAATTAGCCATTTTTTTGTTTTGCGTATTTTCTAACTGTGGGGTAAGAACGAAGTGTCTTTTGCTTAAATCCGATGAGATTGACCAATCAAATCACATCCGGAATGCAGCACCTTAAACTAGCCTCAAAATAAGATAACGGTTACAGTCTCGGCTATCCCCATAATAGTCTTTATGGTCTGTTCCACAAAATACGAAAGGGCTGGGTAAACAAGGAGATAATGGAGAGCAGGCCAGGATAGAAGAAAAGTTGAATATGTGATAATAGATGCTAAGAATAGGAGAGAATGGACAATGAAACAAAGGGTGACCTTCCCATCAGCCCTGCTCCATCTTCCGATATGATCCTGGCTGATCCTTTATCACGCAGTCACATACCTGTTCTTTTCTCAGACCCACTGACACTTTTAGCTCCTGGAAATCAATATGGTTCTTTCTTTAAAAAAAAACAGTGACTTTGCCTCCAGAGCCTTTTGTGGTAGAGGTCTCCAGATGGTCACCATTGTCTGAGTGAAGACATTTCTCAGCATCTCAGTCAGAAATGGTGTCCCGTGTGTATGCTGAGACCCTGGCCCCTTTCTCTGGATTCCCACGCCGGGGAAACATCATCATTGCATCCTGAGCCCTGTCAGAATCCTATACACATCAGTGAGACACTTCACCTTCTGATACCATCAAGTGAATGCCGGCCCACCCAACCCCAACATTCCTCATAGGACCAACCTGGCATAGCAACAATTATTCTGATAAACCCTTACTGCTGTCTCCTCGCAGTAGGTATTAATTTCCATAGGTACTTGAATCAAGAATGTACAAAATACTCCAGATGTGGTCTCACCAACTGGATAAGCTTTCAAGCTGTACTGAAATCCACAGCCAATGAAGGCCAACATGCTGTTTGTCTTTCTAACATGTTGCTATTCAGTTGCATCTTCATTTTGAATTTCAGTGACCTCTGGAAAAGGACATCCATAGATTCATACAGCATGGAAAAGACCCTTCGGTGCAATGTGTCCACACTCATCAGGTTTCCCAAACTAATCTAGTTCCATTACGCTGCATTTGGCCCATATCTCTCTGAACATTTCCTATCCATGTATCTGTCCAATTGTCTTTTAAATGTTGTAACTGTACATGCATCTCCCTCTTCTTCTGGCAGTTCAACCCACACACGAACCACCCTCTATGTAACAATGTTGCCCTTCAGGTCCCTTTTAAATCTCTCTCCTCTCACCTAAACACTGTGCCCTCCAGTTATGAACTCCCCTATCTTCAGAAAAAGACCCTTGCTATTCACCTCATCTACGCCCCTCATGATTTTTCAACCTCTCTAAGGTCACCCCTCAACCTCCTACATTCCAGTGAATTAATGTCCCAGCCTGTCCCTCCTCTCCTTATGGAAGCCAATATTGCTCCATTCGATCAATATTTCAATAATACATTACAAATATGTATCTTATTTCCTACTGATGTGGACAATTTCCCATTTGCACCTTCCATGTGTTTCCCAATTTACTGAAATTGTTCATATTATTCTGAAGCCTTCTTACCTCCTGTACATCGGTCACAATGATGCACAAGTTTGAATTGAACCTGGATATTTTATACTTGATTCACCCATCCAAATTGGTGATATGTATTGTGATTAACTGGACCTGCACCAGAGTCAGTTTGTGATCAGTGTATAATACTGGGAACCTGTGCAATATCCTGTGGGATGTTTCAATCCTTTAAAGGTTCTATGTAAGTGCACATTGTTTTGGACATTTTCAAGGTCCTGTTGTATTTGGAGTCTGAGAACACATCTCCTCCACCGACCCCCTCCAAGAGAGCTGTGGGCCTGTTGCACCTATTCTGAAAGGTTGGCTATACCCCATAACTCCTGGAAGAAACTCCAATCTTCACCTGCAAATTGTACCCATGGGAGGTAACCAGACCTTCTGCTTAATTAATGGCAAACACCACCCAGGACGATAGCGACAGCTTCTGTTTGCCAACATGTGTGTCCCTGCATAACTTTCACACTCTTGCCAATGTAGTTATGAATTGAACAAGTTTTTCTTTCATCTTTTCCAGTTTTGTCTGTGTGTTCCCTATAGTACGGTTAAAGGGTGCTGACAGATCTGAAAAATGCGGACACTCTGCCTGTTCCTGTTGGTGTTGCTCACAATCCCCATGTCAGATGCGGCTGTACTGGATAACCATGCCGTGACTGGCATTTTTAAAAGGTAAGTGTCAGTGAAACAGATCTTACTTGATCAAGGCGGCACGGTAGTACAACGCTAGAGACCTGGGTTCAATTCCTGCCTCAGGCGACTGACTGGAGTTTACACATAAGTGAATTGGCCATGCTAAATTGCCTGTAGTGTTAGGTGAAGGGGCAAATGTAGGTGTCTGGGTGGGTTGCACTTCGGTGGGTCGGTGTGGGACTTGATGGTAATCTAAAATAAAAGCTCTGTAAGCCGGGGGGGGGGGGGGGGGGGGGGGTGCTGTACATCACTAAGAGTGAAATCAATAGAATCCACTGACCCTGAAATAATATGAAATACATTGGAGTGATTTTTGGAGAAAATGCCCAAATCCCACACACAGGCAACATTTTACTGTTTACTGAATTGCCTCACCCACCTCTCAGTTTCCCTTTGTCTCCCTCTGTCTCCTTCACTACTATTCCCATTTCCTGTCAGTTTGCAAGTCTTTGTTTTCTCTCTGTCCCTTTCTTCTGTTGCCTTGTTTTCTAGTTGCTCCACACCTTGTCCTTATGCCCCAAACTTTTTCTGTTTTCCAATTCTTCCAGGATTCTCTCTACCTCCAGTTCTAGTTCACTGCTCATGTAGCCTTCATTGTCTCTCTCTTTCTCTCTCCCCATCTCTCTCTGTTTCTAATCAAGACGTATGGCCTGGAGCATCGAGTAGTGCATCAGTCAAAGGACCTTATGATGAAGGTACAGTGAGTTATCAAGAAGGCTTGTGGCATTCTGTGATTCATTGCAGGAGGATTTGTACAAAAATAAGTAACAATGTTCTGCTTTCTGTCGCATCACCCTGGTTCTGTCTTTAAACCTGACACTGATCCCAGAATTTACTACAACTCTGAGATAGCAACACTGACCTTCCCATGCAATAATTTGATGGGCATTGTTCCAAGTAACACATCTCAAACAGGGCCCACTAACACTGCACAGAGAATGTTTCACCTGAAGTCCGTCCCTTGACTCACACCCTGACTTTACCCCTTTCAGTCTCCGCTTGGTGCTGGGCACCGGGCGTCTGATTATGGGAGAGAACATTTCGCCTTCCTGGTGGCTTTACCTGCTTCCCAGTGCGGAAACTCCAATAGATATATAGACTTGAACCCCAGCATATCAATACATCCTTTCATTACCTCCGATGTGAACGTTTTCGAAAACTACCCGGGTAGAAATGACCTCACTGTCTTCCCGAACAGCAGGAGTCGTTGCCCAGAAAGTAAATTGCTGAACCCCGCCCAGATCAACGGGAACCACACCGCGGCTCAGCTTTTCCAAACTCTGCTGAATAACAGAACCCAGCACAATAACCAGCCAGTGGGCTGTATCATTCTCTACACCACCTACAGCCCACTGTAGATCACTGTTTCAGTAACACGGGGAATTGTCAGATCATCCCTGCCTTGCAAAAATCCCCATTTCGGGACCTATGGATCGAACCAGACGTTCACAAGCATTTTGTCTTCAGTAAAATATTTGCACATGATGCAGATCAGAGGTGACACCAGGAAATCCGGGAAAAGCTGGCTGCAGTGGAGAATACCGGGTTTCATGTCAGAAGGTGTGCTATAGAATACCCAATCAGGTGTAAAGAATGCTCCACTCCAGAATACTGCATCGAACAGACTCCAAGAATTGATTTAACATACTAAGGGATCTGGGAATTTCTGTAAATGGGTGCAGTGCCTATTCAAATACATCTATCACATTTCAAAACAATATAAAAATCCAAATTTACCAACATATCCTTTCTGCTTAACATTCAATGAATCATATGAGATGTCATCAGAGAATAAAAGTCAATTATCAACTCAATAAATTCAAGAATCCCTCACAGTCAAAATCAATTCCATTCACAACCTCTTTTTCCTGTCCATCAACACATCTGCAAATGCAACTCAATACTGGTCCCACATTCTCAGTATCACTCTTATTCTAACCCTGCTGCTCACTGCAGACACAGATAGAACATGGATACAGATGTTTGAGAGACTGAACAAGCTTACAGGGATAGGGTGTGTTACAGCGCAGTACAGGCTCTTAGGCCCTCGATGTTTTGCCGACCTGTGAAATCAATCTGAAGCCCTTTCTACTCTCTGAGTAAAGAATCTCTCTCTGATATCTGTCCTATATGTATCACCCCTCAGTTTAAACTATGCCCCCTCGTGCTAGCAATCACCATCCGAGGAAAAAGGCTCTCACTGTCTGCCCTATCTATTCCTCTGATCATCTTGTGTGCCTCTGTCAAGTCACCTTTTAACCTTTTTTTCTCTAAGGAAAACAGCATTAAGTCCCTCAGCTTTCTTCATAAGACCTACCCTCTGTACCAGGCAACATCCTGGTAAATCTCCTTTACACCATTTCCAAAGCTTCCACATCCTTCTTATAATGCGGTGACCAGGACTCCAAGTGTGGCCACACCAGAGTTTTGTACAGCTGCAACATGATTTCATGGCTCCAAAACTCAATCCCTCTACCAATACAACCTTACACATCGAATGCCATCTTAACAATCCTATAACATACTTTGGCACAACTCCACCAACGTTAATGGCATCCGCAAATGTACTAACCCATCATTCTATGCCATTATTTATAAAACTGATAAACAGTAGTGGCACCAAAACAGATCCTTGCAGTACACCACTCGTAACTGAACTCCAGGATGAAACAATTCCCATCAACCACCACCTTCTTACAGCCAGCCAATTAATGATCCAAACCACTAGATCACTCTCAATCCCATGCCTCCGTATTTTCCGTGATAGCCTACCGTAGATAATCTTATCAAACGCTTTACTGAAACTGAGATGTTGGACAACAGTACAGTAGCGCCTCGACTTACGAACTTAATCTGTTCTGGGACCCGGTTCGTGAACTGAATCAATTTTTCCCATTGCTCGGATAGCGTAAGAATGCTTGGACAGTTGTTCATAGCGCACGCGCCAAAGATGAACTGAATGAGATCACGCGGGGCCCGAGAGCTTTTGCGTTCAACAAGCACGTGGCAAAGTAGAACAATGAAACCACGTGGTCGCACAAGGGCTTTTTGCATTCATACCTTTGTTCGTACCTTGAATTTTGTACATACGTTGAAGCAAACTTTTACGTACAATCCTGTTCGTAAACTGATTTGTTCGTGAATGGGGTCGTTCGTATGTCGAGGCGCTACTGTACTTGAAAAGATTTCCAAGGATGCTGCCAGGGTTGCAGAGTCTGCGCTATAGGAAAAGGCTGGTGGGTGGCACAGTGGTTAGCACTGCTGCCTCACAGCGTCGGAGACCCGGGTTCAATTCCTGACTCAGGCGACTAACTGTGTGGAGTTTGCACATTCTCCCCGTGTCTGCGTGGGTTTCCTCCGGGTGCTCCGGTTTCCTCCCACAGTCCAAAGATGTGCAGGTCAGGTGAATTGGCCATGCTAAATTGCCCGTAGTGTAAATGTAGGGGTATGGGTGGGTTGCGCTTCGGCGGGTCGGTGTGGACTTGTTGGGCCGAAGGGCCTGTTTCCACACTGTAATTTAATCTAATCTAAATAGCCTGTTCAATATGAGTCTAGATTAGAGTCGTGCTGGAAAAACACAGTTCAGGCAGCATCCGAGGACCTGCTGTGCTTTTCCAGCACCACTCTGATCTAGACTCTGGTTTCCAGCATCTGCAGTCCTTGTTTTTACCCTGTGTTCAATGTGATCTAACCTTGCTCAGCAGTCTACGGGTGAGCAGTAGAGGAACCTTGTCGATCACCTGACTGACGTTCATGTAGATCATATTCACCGCTCTTTAAAGGCATCTGAATGAGTATGTGACTAAGAGGGGTTTAGAAGGATATGAGCTAAATGCTAGAAATGGGACTAGATTTATTTAGGATATCTGGTTGGCATGGTCGTGTTGGACAGAACGGTCAGTTTCCGTGCTGTATATCTCTCTGAAATCTAAAAGGAAGGGTATGCAGTAATGTTTAAACCCAGTACTGAAGATGGATGTGAAGAAATCTGCACTGAGGCTTGTGGCCTTCTCCAAGTCCCCTTCTATTTACACATGAACTGTCCTTGACTTTATCACTACCTCATTCAGAGACCGCATCTCTGACATTGACCCTTCTCATCTGTCGGCCAGGGCTCCCTGCTTGGTCCAGATTAACAGCCCCAATCAGGGAGCTCATATTCTATGAGGTCCAGCTGGCTGTCCTGGTCACAACCACTGGAATTCATATTTCCCCTGGAAATAAAGAGAAACAGTTACATACCCGGGGAAAAGGAAGGGGAGTCACACATTTGAGGTGACCATACTGGAAAGGAAAGGGAGTCACACATTTGAGGTGACCAAGGAAGTGGAAAAAAATTGAATGGGAAGGAGACCAGTAAAAACAAATTTAATCGCCTGAACGAAGTATTTCCTTTGTGAAATGGATTAAGAGTTTTGGTGCAGAGCATGCCTTCAGTTTCCCCTTAATTGATCTGCAGTTTCTGCAACATTTCCAAATGTTCTCTCTCCAATGTTGTACTGTTGGAATGGTTTGAACAGCAGAGATATCATTTCTTTGCACAGCTGTATTCAATGAAATGATTTGCATGCAGAACTACACGTGATTTTTTTGCTTTTGATTTATATACATAAAATAAAGTTAATATCACCATTGAACACCAATCCACTTGCAGATGTATGATTTATCTCATTTACCTGCCACTTATTCCTGTCAATGAGTTATGTTTCTGTTTTGTGAAGAAATATGAATGAGCTGGAGAAGTAATGGCAGCGTCCATGGTGGGGATTCTCGAACATTGCAGCTGGATGGTGGGGTCAGGGAAGAGGGTTGGGGTTCACAAAAACTAGTCAGGAGGGAGAGGGAAAGACAAGTGGTGTACGTGGGACCACTAAGACAGTGAGGAGAATGAAATGTGGCCTGGAGAGATCTCTGGCTGCATTCCCAAAGGCAGGGGCTAAATGGAAGAGGACACAAAGGATTGACTCACAGGAAGTAAGGATGAGGCTAGGCTGACTGTGAAACAAGCAACAGACACTGGTAGGAGGGTGAACAATACAGGCTCACTGTGAGACTGTTTCCAGTCACCACATAGTTACTGGGTCAAACGTCGACTGAGCCTGGAGGATCGTCAACTCAGTGAATGATGCTCTTTGGTCTGCCCGGAACTTGTTGGTCTTCCAGAGCGAGGAGTTGGCCCTGACTGAGTGTTGCAGACTGACACATCCTAATGTCCAGGACTATGGGCTGAGGGATGGACTAAAGCTTGGGGCAACTGCTGCCAAGGTGCAGTGGGGGTAAGACCACTGTCTGAGGTCTTCCTGCTGAAGGGAAATGGGGGTCCGTTCAGTTATCGGACCCTCCCAGTGTCTCCCATATATATAATGATACACGTGTAAGAGACCTTTTTTGGGTTTTTGGTTTGTCCAAAGTCCAATGTTTGTTTATTTGAATAGAATATTCTTTGTTGTAATATTCTTTATTGTCATGTGATATGCAACTGTAAAGATCCAAACTGCATTTGTGACTATGTATATATAGAAAGATGTTTTTGATGAATCAAATATAATTTTGAAATTTTAAAAGAAAAAGCCAAGCTCAATGTTAGATTGTTCACAATCACCATGTAGTAACTGGGTGGTGTGCAGATGAGGCCAGACTCTCAATGAGACTGTTTACAGTCATCATATCGTAACTGGGTGGTGCGTCAATGAGGCTAGTTTCACTGAGAGACTGTTTTACACTGACATTGTACTGACTTGGAGGTGTGTAAACGAGTCCACACTCAGTGTGAGACTGTTTACAGACATTGTACAGTTACACAGAGGTGTGTAGATGAGGGCAGGCTCACCGTGAGACCCTTTACAGTCAGTGTATAGTTACTGGGAGGTGTGAAGATCAGGCCAGAATCACTGTGAGACTCCTTACAGTCAGTGTATAGTTACTGGGAGGTGTGGAGAGCAGGCCAGAATCACTCCGAGACTCTTTATAATTAGTGTATAGTTACTGGGAAGTGTGAGACAAAAACAAAAATTGCTGGAAAAACTCAGCAGATCTGACAGCATCTGTGAAGAAACATCTGAATTAATGTTTCAGGTCCGCTGATGCCGCGAGGGAGAGGATGGACCGAGACGACGACACAGCTGTGACATGCCGCAAGAAGGAAGAGGGACAGAGTCACAGCCGCAACATGCAGCGAGGGCAGGGGCATGTATAAGTCGTGACCTGGTTTGCCTAACCAGAATACAACACATCACATTCATCTCAATTAAATTCCATCTGCCACTCCTCAGCCTATTGTCCTGTGGTACTGTCAGACAACCTTCTTCACTGTTCAACACACCACCAGTTTTGCTGCTATCTGCAAACTTACAAACCTATATTCATATCCAATATTCATATTTATAAATGACAAAAAGCAGTGGAACCTGCACTGATCCTGGTCACAGGCCTCCAGTCTGGAAAATAACCCTCTATCACCATTCTCTATCTCAGGAAAATAACCCTTTATTACCATCCTCTATCTCAGGAAGGTGCCCAGCAATCTCTTCTCTCGCTTCTTAAAATGTTCTGGAATGACCTGATCAGGTCCTGGGGAAATACCTACCTTTATTGATGTTAAGGTCTCCAGCGTCTCTTCCTCTATAATATGGACAGCTTTCAAGACATCACTATTTATTTCCCCAAATTCCCTAGCTTCCATTTAAACATGGCAGTTAAAAATCCAAGGATTTACAACTTATCAAAAAGACAGTGAGGTGGGCAGAGGGGGCGGGATTCTTTGTTCGTTAAGAATGAAATTAAATCTATGGCACTGAATGACATAGGGTGAGATGATGTGGAGCCTGTCTGGATGGAGTTGAGTAACCACAAAGGCAAAAGAAAACAGAATGGGATTTATGTACAGACCTCCCAGCAGTGGTCAGGACCAGGGGTGCAAGATGTACCAGATAGGGCATGTCAGAAAGGCAAGGTCATGGTGATCATAGGGGCTTAAATATGCAATTGGTCTGAGTGAATTATGTTGCCAGTGGATCCAAAGAAAGGCAATTCATGGAATGCTTACAGGATGGCATTTGGAACAGCTTGTGATAGAGCCCACAAGGGAGCAGGCTAATTTTCGGATCATTGGAATTTGGATAATCGAGGTTCCTTTGTACTTGATAAGCCAAAAGGTCTAAAAATTGATAAATCTCCTGGCCCGGATGGGCTACATCGTAGGGTTCTGAAGGAGGTAGCTCAAGAAATAGTGGAGATGTTGGTTGTAATCTTTCAAAAATCACTGGAGTCAGGGAAAGTCCCAGATGATTGGAAAATCGCTGTTGTTACCCCCTTGTTCAAGAAAGGATCAAGACAAAAGATGGAAAATTAAGGCTGATTAGCCTAACCTTGGTTGTAGGTAAAATTCTATAATCCATCGTTAAGGATGAGATTTCTAAATTCTTGGAAGTGCAGGGTCGAATTAGAACAAGTGAGCACGGATTTAGTAAAGGGAGGTCATGCCTGACACCTGTTAGAATTCTTTGAAGAGGTAACAAATAGTTTAGACCAGGGAAACCCAGTAGATGTTATTTACAGAGACTTCCAAAATGCCTTTGATAAGGTGCCTCACGAGAGGCTGCTGAGTAAGGTGAGGGCCTGTGGTTTTCGAGGTGAGCTACTGTCATGGATTGAGGATTGGCTGTCTGACAATCTACACTGGGATATGGGAGTACTAGTACAGGATTCTCTAAAGATTGACTTGCAAGTTGAGTCCATGGCTAAGAAAGCAAATGTAATGTTGTCATTTATTTCAAGAGAGTTGGAATTTAAAAGCAGTGAGGTGCTACTAAGACTTTATAAACCTCTGCTTAGGCCCCATTTAGAATACTATGTCCAGTTTTGGGCTCCACACCTCAGGAAGGACATACTGGCACGAGAGCATGTCCAGCAGAGATTCATACGGATGATCCCTGGAATGGCAGGCCTAACATGCGTTGAACGGCTGAGGATCCTGGCATTGTATTTGTTAGAGTTCAGAAGGTTGAGGGGAGATCTAATAGAAACCTCAAGATAGTGCATGGCTTAGAAAGGGTGGACAGTAGGAAATTGTTTCCATCAAACAGGGATAGTAGGACTCATGGACACAGCCTTAGAGTTAGAGGGGGTCAATTTAGAATGGAAATGAGGAGACATTTCTTCAGCCAGAGAGCGGTGGGACTGTGTATTTCACTGCCATGGAGCTCAGTCGAGGCCGGGACGGTATATGTCTTTAAGGCAGAGATTGGTAAATTCTTAATTTTGCAAGGAATTAAGGGAGATGGGGAGAGTGCGGGTAAGTGGCGTTGAAATGCCCATCAGCAATGATTGAATGGCAGAGTGGACTCGATGGGCTAAATAGTCTAACTCCCACTCTGATGTCTTATGGTTTTATGGTGAAATTTAAACTATGCATACTGATTGGGACGAGTTAGGCTGGTCTTTTTGGAAGCATTCTGGTCACAACAAGCTAACCCGAGGATGGCATTTGTATTCCTATTATTTGTTTGCTGCCCATTAAACAATGCTGAATGCTAACCAGTTTGTTACCCACAGTTACATGCTCTCTGTCATATTGGATACCAAACCCTCCCTATTTACATTGTAAGCATTCTGCCAGTTAATTCTTCCAAGGAGGAAACTCAACAGAGTTTGTGAAATAATGTCTCTCTTCATAAATTTGCATTGACTCCATCCAATCAGACCATTTTATTTTTAAGTGTCCACTTACATCATCGTTTACAATGCATTCTGATATTTCACTGGGGTTGATGCCATACCAACATCACAGAATT